>NC_060139.1:437536753-438161753 GCF_021461385.2 Schistocerca piceifrons | reverse complement strand
TGTTTTATATTTAACAAAATCGTACCTCATAGCATTACATTTCGCTGTTTGTAATCGAGTTCAAAATTTCTGACGCTGTAGAGTTTGTATGGGTAGTTGTTTAAGCTATGGACAACGATGGTGTGCGTCCTCAACTGACGATGTTAAGAACCTGGCCGTTGAAGTGCATAAATCTTTACTGATAAACGAACAGGCCTTCTCACTTTCACGCGCACTGATTAGTGACCTCTCAATGGGGTTCCTCCTTCCTTGCATTTCGGTCGTTCCTGGTGGTACAAAGCATTGTAGGTCATCAGCTGCTTCATCACGTCTCACACGCAACATGAGATTATGTTTTCTACGAACCAGAGGTGGTAAATGGACCTTGAAATGAAGAAGACTTCACCAGCAAAATTTAAGCGAGATGAAAGAAGCTTTAATCTGACGACAGCTAACCGTAAAACAGCTGACTATCTCTGTTATTAGTACAGTGTCTGCCTATTTCAGGCGTTAAAGACTTTTGCCAAGCTACGCCTGAGATAAGCCTTTCTCAGACACGACCTCCGCAAGCAAACGATAAGACCGACTGCAAACCAACAGTGCGGTAGCAACAACGCAGGAAATTACAGACGAAATAGCACGCTCACATAACAGAACAATACATATACACAAAACACGTAAATTTAACAAGTTCTCTAACAATGTTAAAAATATTTGTAGAATGTATAGGTTCTATGATCCGAATTTCGTCCTTATTTTGTGTAAAAAACAATTGCTGAATCTTGTTCAGCTTTCTTTTCACCTTTTCTCTTTGGCCTCCTGTGTCTTAACAGGTAACATAAGGCGCTCTCGTATTTTTCTCTGTGTTTGTTAGACTAATAATATTTACTTGAAAGATACAAAATAGTATCATTACTCCTTGTCGTAACGTTGATTTTTCAAAGTTTTTGCAGTCTCTCTTAACGATGAGCGTCGAAGATGCTATCGATCGGCTGCCATTGCTACACCCTTGAATGCACTTCGCATGGCCAATAAAAGAAACTGCATTTACTCCACATTCATGTTACGAAGTCCGATACCCTTTAAAGAAGTACTGCAATGCAAAGCGAAAGCTGACACTGAATTCTGGTCTTTAGTCTCACGGTCGTGCATCACCATGTTAGCAATGATTTCCGTCTCAGATCCCGTCATTAAGATAATTTAGCTTTCTCTTCGTGTTAGCAATCAAACACACCAAATTTTAATGTTCAGTTCAAAGAAAGGAGCAATTCTACTCATCAATGAAGTTTCCTACTAAGAGAGACGTAAAACAAATGGATTACGTTCCATTTTTCTCTGTATACAAAAATAGGGAGATTACCGTCTCGTCACATATGCGCTTCAACAGTTGGATCACTTTCAGTAGCAAAGCGTACGTCTGTAAGGTATTTAACAGAAGAAGAAAATCTTTGCTCCTAGAATTTCGTAAATAGCAAGATAAGTACAACCCAGGAATGACCGGAAAAGCTAGTGCATAACACCGCGCACTACATGTTTCAAACTCAGTAAAGAAGTACTACGAGAGAGAATACAGGGCGCCTCGCGCGTTCATTAGGAATTACAATCGTCGTTTAGTTTGTCCGCTAACAATATATGTCGGTCTGGGTGGTCGTACTAAACAAGTAAACAGGCCAAACCGAGTAAGCACCTGTTGGGTTTAAATATACTGTACATAACATTCGTCTATGTTACCACTTCAGTTTTTTTCTTTTTTTTTAACTTTTGGGGGAAGCAATACACCTTGTCATCATAGATGCAGGTGATATATTGCCTTAAACAGTAAAGGACAAAGCAAGAGAATAACCTTCCCGAAAATGTATGGTCACGTCAAACGGTAAGCGGTACTAGCTATGTGGGTGGCATGTGTGCAGTGAGATTTACTGAGTTTGGCCACACACTCATAGAAGGTAACAGGTAGAAATTATTTCGATGTAATTTAATATATGAGACGACACAAGTTGCAGTAATCTCATCCTCTGGTCGACGAGACACGCGCAACCGCAGATTGTCACCGAACAGAGCCTTCACCATGAAAGGTCATGTACTGTACTTGGAACGCCGTGGTGGCGCAGCCCAAACCTAAGAAAAATTGTATCTACGTCAACGTCTACAGCTATACTCTGCAAACCGTGAAGTGCTTGGGTGAACGTACTTCCCAGGCACGATTTGTTAGGACTGTTTAGATTTCCATTCGCGTATGCAGTGCGGAAAGAATGAGTGCTTAAATGACTGTGAGTGCTGTAATATTAGTCTGATCCTATCTCCGCAGACCCTGCGGGTGTCATTCGTGTACACTGTTCAGTCACAGTAACGTGGAAACCTGTCAAAAGCCTGAGTAACCTATGTAAAAGAGAAAGTCGTTAACGAATAACAAATGGCTCAAATGGCTCTGAGCACTGTGGGACTTAACATCTGAAGTCATGAGTCTTGCAGAACTTAGAACTACTTAAATCTAAATAACCTAAGGACACACCACACATTCATGCCCGAGGCAGAATTTGAACCTGCGACCGCAGCGGTCTCATGCTTCCAGATTGAAGCACTTAGAACCGCTCGGCCACACCGGTTGGCAACAAATTACAGAATTCTCATGAAATGGCTAAGTTTTTCATCCATATTTTAAGGAACTCTTAGTAGTGAGTGAAGGGACGAAAGGAAATATTTACCAGAATTTTCGTCATAAGCTAAAGAGTATAGTCGTGGAAGAAGAGAAAGAAGCCCTCTCCCGTAAATGAGTTCTGAAGCTGGTGTTCGTCAGCGTCTAAACGCAAAGATAAACTTGAGAAATAATTGAACATCGGCGCCCCAGCAGATAACGCTAACAACGCTTTGTCGGGGGGAAAGGCCACTGCCTGTGCCTTCACAAGGGTCTTTAAAGTGACGAAAGAAATCCTCTGCATTCCCGTTAGTAGCGCTGCAGGCGAAAGAAATTTTAGCAGGACAGGCTGAATTGTATACGAGAAGGGCTTCTGTATCGATCCGGAACGTGTCAGTAACATTTAGTTAATTCATAACAATATCAGGGACAAGGTTTTTTTTTAAGAAGACACTCATATCATCCGAGATGGAACGCAAATAATCTATGTAAACAGCCTCCATTTGTATAACATAAATGTAAAATACATGTTTGTATTCAGAAGTCTCTGTCATCAATAGATTTATGCGTTCTAGACACACAAATGTCATGTACTGTCTTACGATATCTTCACCCTTTACTTCATTAACTGGTCCCATTTGATTATTCATTGCTATGGCACTTTAAATCTTATTTTTCACTTTAGTACAAAGAATGTTATTTTTCCCGTTAAACAGCCGTGGAATGACTTGATAAATTGAGTTTGATTATAGCAGAGAGAAGTTCTACTTCTTGGCACGTACTCGACGAACACATCGTGAGACGAGTTCCTGCTTCTACGGTGTCTCTAGACAAGATAGCACGAAAATGCTAAGATCAAACTATTATGAAGATAAAATAAAGAATTCATCAAACGTGTGCCGGCCGGAGATTTTTTTTTTTTTTTTTGTGGTTTTAGGGCGCAAAACTTCTATGGTCATTAGCGCCCAGCCCGTGACGTAGGAAACAGGAAAAAAACGAAATTTAAAATCAGCAGCAAGGGGAACAAAGTCATAAAATTTGAGAAACTAAAGGCAGAAGGAATGCTTAAAAATCCACTATAGAAAGGGGTTGGTTGTCCCCCCCAAAAAAAATCAAATGACTGACGTCATTTCACTGTCACTAATAAACTGTAGAACGCGGTCAGCTGAGCGCGTGTCATCTGCTAAAATCAACGATAGATCAGGCGATAGCTGTAGACGGGAGCGTAACGGATTAAAATAGGGGCATTCAATTAAAAGATGTCTGACCGTCCACAGCTGAGAGCAGTGGGGACAGAGTGGGGGAGGATCGCCGCTTAAAAGATGTCGATGGCTAAAAAGACAGTGCCCTATCCGGAGTCTAGCTAAAACTACCTCCTCCCGACGACGCGTTCGGGAGGAAGAGGTCCAAGCGCAAGGAAGGGCTTTCACTTCCCGCAATTTATTATGGGGAAGTGTTGACCAATGCGCATGCCATAAATGAGCAACTTGGCGACATAAACCGCTCCGTAGATCGGTAAACGGAAGAGACTGAATAGCTGGCCGAGGAAGAGAGACTGCAGTCTTGGCCGCTATATCGGCCGCCTCATTCCCACAGATACCAGCGTGTCCCGGGAGCCAGAGGAACGCCACTGAGACGCCCCCCAGGTGGAGCAAGCGCAGACAGTCCTGAATCCGGTGGACTAGAGGGTGCACAGGATAAAGAGCTTGGAGACTTAGGAGAGAGCTGAGAGAATCTGAGCAGATTACGTACTGTATCCGCTGATGGCGGCGGATGTAGTGGACAGCCTGGAGAACAGCGCAAAGCTCCGCAGTATAAACCGAACACTGGTCGGGAAGCCGAAAGTGATTTGGGGTGTCGCCAACAATATAGGCACTCCCTACACCTAACGATGTTTTCGAGCCGTCGGTGTAAATAAATGTGGCTTCCGTCATTTGTGCACATAGAGCAGCAAATGCCCGACGGTAGACAAGTGTAGGGGTACCATCCTTGGGAAATTGACATAGGTCTCTGAGCAAGTCGATCCGGGGACGGAGCCAAGGCGGTGCTGTACCCCAAGTTGTCAAGAAGGTTTTAGGAAAGCGGAAGGAGAGAGAATGGAGCAGTTGACGGAAGCGGACTCCCGGGGGTAGTAGGGAGGAGGAGCGGCCTGCATACCCGACATCAAAGGAGGTGTCGAAAAAAAGGTCATGGGCTGGATTAACAGGCATGGAAGACAGATGGCTAGCATAACGACTCAGAAGGACTGCCCGCCGATTGGACAGCGGAGGTTCAGCAGTCTCAGCATAAAGGCTTTCCACAGGGCTGGTGTAAAAAGCTCCAGACACTAAACGTAATCCACGGTGGTGGATAGAGTCGAGACGCCGAAGAATAGACGGCCGAGCAGAGGAGTAGACTATGCTTCCATAATCCAATTTCGAGCGCACTAAGGCGCGATAGAGGCGGAGAAGGACCACTCGGTCCGCTCCCCAGGAGGTACCATTCAGGACACGGAGGGTGTTAAGGGAACGCAGACAGCGAGCCGAAAGATAGGAAACGTGGGAGGACCAGCACAGTTTTCTGTCAAACATAAGACCCAAGAATTTAGCGACGTCGGAAAACGGAAGGTTGACAGGACCTAGATGGAAGGAGGGCGGAAGAAACTCCTTACGTCGCCAAAAATTAACACAAACGGTCTTACTGGGTGAGAAACGGAAGCTGGTTTCGATGCTCCACGAGTGGAGGCGATCGAGACATCCTTGAAGACGTCTTTCAAGCAGGCTGGTCCGTTGAGAGCTGTAGTAGATCGCAAAATCGTCCACAAAGAGGGAGCCCGAGACGTCAGGAAGGAGACAATCCATAATTGGATTAATGGCGATGGCAAACAGTACAACACTCAGCACGGAGCCCTGGGGTACCCCGTTTTCTTGGGAGAAAGTACGGGAGAGAGTAGTGTACACCCGCACCCTAAATGTGCGCTCTGCCATAAATTCGCGAAGAAAAAGGAGCAACCGGCCTCGAAAGCCCCAAGAGAACAGTGTGCGGAGGATGCCTGTCCTCCAACAGGTATCGTATGCTCTCTCCAGATCAAAAAATATTGCTACTGTTTGGCGTTTCCGGAGAAAATTGTTCATGATATAAGTGGAGAGAGTAACAAGATGGTCAACGGCAGAACGATGCTTTCGGAATCCGCATTGGGCTGGTGTTAAAAGACTGCGGGATTCCAGCCACCAAGCTAAACGGTAATTCACCATACGCTCCAAAACCTTACAGACACTACTCGTGAGAGAAATGGGGCGATAGCTAGAGGGGAGATGTTTGTCCTTTCCAGGTTTCGGAACGGGAACGACAATAGCTTCCCACCATCGCCTGGGAAAGGTACTGTCGGTCCAAATTCGATTGTAAAGGCGAAGGAGGTAACGCAGGCTATGGGTTGATAAATGCAGCAACATTTGGACATGGATACCATCCGGTCCTGGGGCGGAGGAGCGAGAAGAAGAGAGGGCATGTTGGAGTTCCCGCATGGAGAAAACAGTATTGTAGCTTTCGCGATTTTGAGAGGAGAAAGCAAGATGTCGCACTTCCGCTGCACGTTTCTTCGGGAGAAACGCTGGCGGGTAATTTGAAGAGCTCGAAATCTCAGCAAAGTGCTGACCCAATGAGTTAGAAATTGCGACGGGGTCCACTAAGGTATCATGCGCGACAGTGAGCCCAGAGACCGGGGAGAAACTAGGCGCGCCTGAGAACCGTCGAAGCCGACTCCAAACTTCCGAGGAGGGAGTGGAAGTGTTAAATGAGCTAATAAAGAATTTCCAGCTTGCCTTCTTGCTATCGCGGATGACGCGACGGCATCGCGCACGGAGCTGCTTATATCGGATACAGTTTGCCGAAGTTGGATGGTGACGGAAAATGCGAAGAGCACGTCGCCGCTCACGTATTGCGTCACGGCATGCCTCGTTCCACCAAGGAACTGGGGGGCGCCGGGGCAATTCGGAGGTGCGTGGTATTGAAGGTTCCGCAGCTGTGAGAATAACGTCGGTAATATATGTGACCTCATCGTCGACGCTGGGAAAGCGACGGTCATCGAATGTCGCTAGAGACGAAAAAAGTGTCCAATCGGCTTGGGCAAACTTCCAGCGTCGCGAGCGCATATATGGCAGTTGAGGCTGCAGTCTAAGAACACATGGAAAGTGGTCACTCGAGTGTGTATCATCAAGGGCGAACCATTCGAAGCGCCGAGCTAGCGGAACAGTACCGACCGCAAGGTCCAAATGAGATAAATTTGTCGTGGAGGCAGACAAAAATGTGGGGACCCCAGTGTTGAGGCAGACTAGATTCGCTTGGTGGAAGACGTCTAGCAATAGTGAGCCACGTGGACAAGGATGTGGAGATCCCCAAAGCGGGTGGTGGGCATTGAAGTCCCCAACCAGCAAATAGGGGGGTGGAAGCTGACCAAGAAGATGAAGGAGATCAGCTCGTGCCATTGGTGTGGACGATGGAACGTATACCGTACAAAGAGAGAACGTGTATCCGGAAAGGGAAAGACGGACGGCGACAGCTTGGAAGGAACTGTTTAAGGGGATTTGGTGATAATGGAGAGTATCGTGGAGCAGAATCGTGAGTCCTCCATGGGCTGGAGTGCCTTCAACAGAGGGGAGGTCATATCGGACGGACTGAAAATGAGGGAGAACAAAGCGGTCATGGGGACGCAGCTTTGTTTCCTGAAGACAGAAGATGACCGGCGAGTAGGATCGTAAGAGGATCGACAATTCATCCCGATTGGCTCGAATGCCGCGGATATTCCAGTGGATAATGGACATAGGGTGAACAGAAAATGGAGGAACGTGACCAAGGGTGCTGTCAACTCAACGACTGCTCAGAGCTTGCGACCGACAGCATGGAATGGCATTCAGTCGAAGGCAGAAGATCCTGATCCATGGGTTGGTCAGGAGCAGCTCCTGCCACCAACGATCGGCCAGTTGACCGGCCACCAGCAGTGCGCCTCGGCGACACGGAAGATGGCCGAGGGCGATTTCCGCCAGGTGGTGCTGTAGATGGGACACGCCTTGGCGGAGAGGGAGAGGAACTGTGTTTCTTTGTAGCCTTCTTGGAGGTATGATGTTTAGATGAAGGAGGAACCGATGGTTGTGAAGTTGCGGTACGTAAAAACTCTTCACGAGAATGCTCTTTTTTCGAAGACTTGACGTCTGACTTTTGGGCTCGAGATTTAGCAGAACCCGACGAAGGGTGAGCCATTGAGTGGGCAGGCGAAAGTGGTGAGGTTGAACGGGCGATCTTTGCGCTGGCCGATCTGACGACCGTGGTACTAAAGGTGAGGTAGCAAGTCTGCGTGGCCGCCTCCTTTGTTGGCCGAGGAGAAGCAAGGACAGTGCTGTATTTTCCTTTCTGAGGCACAGTGGGCTGTCGACTGGCGAGTAACTTTCGAGCAGCAAAGGTCGACACCTTTTCCTTCACTCTTATTTCCTGGATGAGCTTTTCGACCTTAAAAACGGGGCAATCTCGAGAGGAAGCAGCGTGGTCACCCATACAGTTGATGCAGCGAGGGGATGGAGGTGGACAAGCACCCTCATGGGCATCCTTGCCACACGTAACACATTTGGCCGGATTGGAACAGGACTGGCTGGTGAGATTGAACCGCTGGCACCAATAGCAACGCGTAGGGTTTGGGACGTAAGGGCGAACGGAAATTATCTCATAGCCTGCTTTGATTTTCGATGGGAGTTGAACTTTGTCAAATGTCAAGAAGACAGTGCGGGTTGGAATGATGTTCGAGTCAACCCTTTTCATAACCCGATGAACAGCTGTGACGCCCTGGTCAGACAGGTAGTGCTGAATTTCTTCGTCAGACAATCCATCGAGGGAGCGTGTATAAACGACTCCACGCGAGGAATTTAAGGTACGGTGCGGTTCCACCCGGACAGGGAAGGTGTGGAGCAGAGAAGTACGCAGCAATTTTTGAGCCTGGAGGGCACTGTGTGTTTCCAACAACAGGGTGCCATTCCGTAATCTGGAACAAGACACTACAGGACCCGCAATTGCGTCGACACCCTTCTGAATAATGAAAGGGTTGACCGTGGAAAAGTCGTGACCTTCGTCAGACCGAGAAACAACAAGGAACTGTGGCAACGATGGAAGAACCGTCTGTGGCTGAGACTCAGTGAACTTACGTTTATGAGCAGACATAGTGGAAGGTGAGGAAACCATTGCGGAAGAATCCCCCATGATTACCGGCGTCTCCGATGGCGCGCTCCTTCCTTGTGGGGGCCCTCACTGAGGGCACACCTGCCTTAGGTGATTGTTCACACCTCAGGTCACACCTCCCGACAAACGGACGGAGGGACCAATCGGCACTTTCGGAAGGTATCAGCTCGGGTAATCACCCCTCCCTGGGCCTGGCCGTTACCAGGGGGTACGTACGTGTCCTACCTGTCTACCCGGGGCGGGGAATTACTCGTTACCCCGTCACCGGCTACGCATGGAGGTGCGTGGGTCGGCCTTCAGACACGCACAGGGAGGAAGAAAGAGACAGGGAAAGGAAAGAAGAGAGGTCTCAAACGCCGCAGCGGAGAAAAGGGTAAAGAGAAGAGGTAAAGAGAAGAGGTAAGGAAAAGAGAAGGACGAAGAAAGATGAAGACATACAAGCAAGGAAGGCGAAGAGTGCGGTACATTTACAAGCGTCCATCTCCGGACGTAGGCACAAACCATACTCCCAGAGGGGGAGAAAGGGAAGGAAAGATCCAGAGGTGAGGGGGGGGGGGGCGAAGATGGGGGATGGGGAAGGATACAGAAAGGGGGGTATGCAGCCCGGAAAAGAAGGAAGGCCACATTAGCTCGGGGTCCCGTGCTCGCTACACACGTATCCACAAAAGAGTTGTGGATCCCCTGGGGGGGCCAGCCGGAGTGGCTGAGCGGTTCTAGGCGCTACAGTCTGGAACCGCGCGACCGCTACGGTCGCAGGTTCGAATCCTGCCTCGGGCATGGATGTGTGTGACGTCCTTAGGTTAGTTAGGTTGAAGTAGTTTTAAGTTCTACGGGACTGATGACCTCAGAAATTAAGTCCCATAGTGCTCAGAGCTATTTGAACCAATCATCAAACGTGTACATATCATGCGTAGTTTTCATCGCAAGCTTTTGATTACCACTCTTGCTCGATTTTCCTTCCACTACGAGTAGTACAGAGCAGTCTCGCGCGTGACCGTCTGTGCTCGAGCCACGAGTTGCTGCCTCAGTCCCGAGCAGCTGCCATTCTCAGGAGCAACGAGCGAGTTGGTGCGTGCCTTGACCGACTCTACGTGGGACCGTGCGTGCTGTCCTCATTTGTGTACGTTCAGTCTCCCCTTACAGACCTGTGTGACACGTGTACCACACGCACGAACAATATTCTGGAATGGGTAACAAGTGTTGTGAAAGCAATCTCCTTTGTAGACTGATGCATTTTCCCACCATCCTCGCCGAGGTATGTCTCCTCCATTAGATAATACTGCTCTCATGCAATCATTGCATTTCATATTCCTACAAACTGTAGCATCTAGGTAGCTGTATGACTTGAGTGATTCCAACTGTGAATTTGCCATAAGATACGTTATTTCGTTTTGAGAAGTGAAGGCAGATTGGCATTTCTGAAAATTTATTGCAATTTGCCAGTCTTTACACTACTTTCAAGACGTTACTGAATATTAGTGCAGCTGTTTTCAGACAGTACCTCATTATAGATAACTGCATCGCCCGCAGTTACTCTGAGGTTACTGTTAATATTGTCAGTCACGACATTAACATACAACATGAACAGCAACGATCCCAGTACACTTCCCTAATGCACGCCTGAAGTTACTTCCACATGTATCAATGATTTTCCATACATGATAAAATTCTGAGTTCTCCCTACCAATAGATCCTCAGACCAGACACGGAATTCATTTGATATCCTATATCGATCATGCTTTTGTTAATAAGCGTACATATGATATAAAGCCAAATGCTTATGAAAATCAGTGAGATATTTTTTATCTTGTATTGTTGCTTGGGACGGGGGGGGGGTTTGAAACGCTATATTGTCTATGAGAGAATGCATAAGGTTCATTTATGTTTTTCTACGTCGATAATTTATTTCAAATAAACTTATACCGTGTGTAGATGAGTGTAACGTCGTCTCTCTCTCTCTCTCTCTCTCTCTCTCTCTCTCTCTCTCTCTCTCTCTCTCTCTCTCCTTCTTCTTCCTGTAGCAGTATCGGATACCGTTACACCAGCCAGTTAGTTATCAGGAAAGCTCGATTCACAGCGAGATGCTATACTAACCGCAGCAGCTAAAAAACTGCAGGAGGCCTTCGCGCCGGTCTTTATCTGCGGTTTCCCACGCAGAATAGCGCCCTCTTGCAAAATCTGTATATATTTTGACTAAACCTGCAAATATACGATACACAAGTGCAAAAAAAAAAAGTAAATATGGCAGCATACAGAAACTGAACTAACTAAGGAGATTTAAGTAACAGCTGAAAAGAAAAAAGCGAGTGTCTTGGACATCACGTTAGAAAGTGGTCAAGGATAGACCGCAGGTTGGAAGTCCCAATACAGGGCAGTCAATCTAAAACTGTGTTATTTTTCTTTGATTTTATCCCTACTTTTTTGGTCCGCTGAGGTGCTGAGAAGTCAGCGTGGCATGACTGTAGACGGGTGTGGGAAACCGTCTAAAAACCACATTTACTATCACTCATGCTCCACAAAAACGGATGATAATTTATCACTTTTATTCATCCTCCACTTTGGTGTCAGCGCCCTTCTCGTACGGATAAACGTGCAGTATCAATTACTCAGGAAATAGAACAAACCCATGGAATTAGAAACGAAAGTACTAAATTTTAAATATGTGCTTCCTGTATTTTCAAAACTTTTGAGAAGGTTGCTTTTAACAAAATATTGAACCACTCATCTGACAGTAAACTTTCAACAACTGCTGTCTTTAGCTTCTGTAGAGGATTTTCAATAAAGAAAGTAACGTATCATCGCACAAACTCCGTTTTGGTAGAACAAAATAAAATATCATGTCGGCATTTTCTGTGGCTGAACTGTGGTTTTGGTTTCTGTATATCGTAAAATTCTATTTGCATCAATGCTATCTTAACTGCAGATAGCAGAGGGTCCTGTTAACATACGACACCACCGAAAAAATACGAAGTTCGAAGTGGTGATATATTAAACAGTGTCCCTCAAAAATCAATACTTGGTCCATAAATGACGTTTATGCATGCTATGCTTAAGATACTGGATTATTTTTCAAAGCTGTGATGTCTGTTGTTGATACAGCTATTCTGATAAAGATCTCAGAAACATCCACGCCAGATACAGCAACAAAAGTAATGTAACAGACTTGAAACGGGTTGACAGCGAGAACTTTAATTCTTAATCATACCATGCCGTTCCAGGAAAATAATCACTTACAGGAACGACATACAGATGAACAAACACTTAATAAACGCTCTCCATGTGTGAAATTACTATGATCCAGATGGGTAACAAGCGTAGTGGGCACTGGCACGTAAATGAGTTATTCAGAAGCTCAGTTCTAACTGCCTTAGAAATCTTTCTCCGTGTTGATCTGCAGGTGGAATTTGTTAGAATAATTTCCATACTTTCATTCACTACTGTGCTATGGCATAATATTCCGTGCCAATACAGCTAAAGTCAAACAATTATCGGGCGGTTGTAATTAAAATGCAGCTACACTCAGATGTCTAGTGTGGGCCGCTGCAATTATCGTATGGCAGCGAAACTTGGTAAATATCCTAACGCGTTAATGGAGAACCAATAACGCTGTAAACAAATTAGTTCCAATTTTGGCCACCAGGTACGAATCTGGGGATGTGAATGTAAGAAAGACGTATAGAAATGTTTCCACATGTAATGGATTAGGAAGGGGTCATTTGAAGAAAAGATCAAATAAGTGAGAAAGACACCTTGTTAATTTTATTATTAACCACCGCCTACACAGTGTGTTCAATAGGAGCGCAGGAGACGTCGACGAGACGGTGTAGAGCGCCAGATTTGCACCTGGTGGCCAAAAGTGGATGTAATTTTTTTCCAGCGTAGATCTGTTCCGGATTAACGCATCAGTATACATACCAAGTTTCGCTGCCTTACGATAATTACAGCCCATAATGGATCTCTGTGGGTAGCTGCACTTCATTTATAACCACCTAGTATTTACTGTAAAGAGGTGAACAGTTAATTATTGCGTAAAGTCCATAACCAAGCTTCTTGGGAGATCGGGCTTTCTATAGAATTGTCCCTATACATTAACTCATTACTAATGGTATTTCTGATTTATATTTATTAGGATGAATATGAAACAGACAACTCCAGCGCATAAACAATTTATGGTCTTGTTTGTAAGTTCCTAGCATAAAGGCCAGATTGTTATGCTCGGCGCCTAGGAACTAACACCTCGAAAACGGCGAAGCTGATCGGCTGTTAGTTTGCTACTGCCGTGACAACTTATGGGAAGTGGTTGAAAGACTGAAATTACAATGAAATCTAGACCATTAGCCGCCTACAGGCTTGATAAAGATCAACGGGGACAGTTGAAAATGTGTGCCCCAACTTGGACTCGAACCCGGGATATCATAGCAGACGCTCTATCCGACTGTGCCATCGAGGACACAGATGACAGTGGGACTGCAGGGACTTATCTCTGGCACGCTCCCCGTGAGACTCACATTTCCAATTTACTGTCCACACACTACATTTGTAGTGCCCCTGCCCACTATAGTTTGACACGTTATCTGACACCAGTCACTAGCTCATAATTTCCAGGAATTGCGTGAACTGTGATTAGCTACCAGGTGCCACACAGTTCCCAAAACCCACCAAGGACTCGCAAAATCCGTGCTAAGCAAAATAGCTGTAGAATTGCGCTCCAGACGTGGACCAACACGCAGCTGGTTATAACGTTTTGGTTTATCAGTGTACATACAAGCTCGTCTAGCAAAGTATTAGTAATCTCTCAAAAGATTTAGGTCCTAATGGCATTAGCGCAGTAAGATGGGTAGGCCAGCAGGCCTCAGAGAATAATATAAACAAGCTATCTAGTTTGGACGAGCCCATTACCACACCATTAAGAAAGCTTACCGATTTGCTCGTGTATCGACGGCGAGTGTCCGATGTGTCTGCAAGGAAAAGTGTATCATTCGCACAAAAACGTAACACGCCACGTGAACAGTGGCAATAGAAAGATTACAACCGGCACCGACCCCTCCTCTCTCTGTTTTCCCTCCCCTCTTTCCGCAATTCGCCGCAATGTCCTGTCTAGTCTGTGTCGCCCCACGACGCAAAAGTTTTGTACTTCCGAAAGAAAACAACGAGGAATTCACTTTACACGATTTGAGAGAAACGACGGTAGACGTCTGGATGGTCGTACGGGAGATTAAATCCCAATCGTTCGAATGCGAGGTCAATTGTCTTAACCACTGCGCCACCTCGTTCGTTTGATGAATCTAAGAGTACTACGAGTTATATCTAGACCTACGTTGTCTACTGTTACGACACACATAGGGAAACTTCGACTGTTAAATACAGTAGCGGGAGAAAAGCTCTTCTTTACTCAGAGATACGGACCAATTAAATAGAGTGTTATGTATAACAACGAGACTACTGCCAGAAAAGTGACTTTCGATTTTCACATATGTAAGCGAACGCAACGTCAACGAAAACAGGGAGCTACGAACTGTATAAACAAAACACCCGTGTCAGCTCCTGCCAAAGCTCCTGTAAACTACGTGAAAGCAAAAACACGCTTCAGTGGTGCCAGAAGCACAAAAACGTGTACTGCTGACTAGTGGGAACATGCAATGCCGTGTGCCAAGACTACTTTTTCATTGTCCTCAACCGCAAGCTGTGTTTATGTGTGGGTTAACAGAAGGCACGCGCACAATCAAGACTGTTCTTTCTGTCGGTGTTTTCCGTATATTCCTTTCCCCACTGATTCCGCGGAGAACCTTCTAATTCACTACCTTATTAGTTATTCTAATTCCCAACATTCGCCTGTAGCAGCACATCAAAATGCATCTATTCTCTTCTGTTCCAGTTTCCCACAGACCATGTTTCACTACAGCTACCATACTATGTTGTGCTCGGAACATATATTTCCATAAATTTCTTCCTCAAATTAAGGCCTATGTTTGATACTAGTACACTTCTCTTGGCCGGAATGCCCTTTTCGCTAGTGCTAGTCTCCTTTTTAAATTCTCCTTGTTCCGTCCATCATGGATTATTTTGCTGCCTACGTAGCAGAATTCCTCAACTTCATGTAATTCGTGATCAATTATTTTATATTAAGTTTTTCGCTGGTTTCATTTTGCTACTTCTCAGTACTTTCGCTTTTCTTTTATTTATTCTTAGTCCCTATTCTGTTCATTCCACTCAACGGAGCCTATAATTCTTCTACATTTCCACTGAAGATACCAATGTCATCAGCGAATCTTATCGATACCCTTTCAACTTGAATTCTAATTCCACTCTTGAACCTTTCTTTTATTTCCGTAATTACTTTTTCGATGAACAGTAGGGGCGAAGTGAGACCTGAGTTTCTCCTGCCGTATATAACTTTCAAATAACTTCCGGGAATTCAGCCAGGTAACACTTTCAGCGACCGCCGATATTTCGGCGGGAGAACACCCCGCCATTTTCAAGGCAAACTGCAACGGACAGGCGGCGTACATGCAAATTTAATACCTCGGTTCTCGGATAGAAGCAGGAAAGATAACACACACACTGAACACTAGTGCCACCAAAGATGACCAAAGTCAGAGCTATCGATAGTGAGACTATGAATTCGCAGGTGAGGCAGCATTGACTCTGTTCCTCTGTTTTTTGACAAGGGAGAGAGCCGGATTCCAAACAGAGTTTAAACAGAGACCTCCATCCCTGTTAACGAGGTTGCTCGCTAATTTAATCTCAACTGCCTCCCTAATGACACTGTCCCAATAGCTGGACGTGCATGCCAATATCCCAGTGTTATTATATAACATGGGGTGACCAGTATCCAAGCAATGTTCGGCAATAGCAGATCTATTTGGCTGCTGTAATCGTGTGTGCCATTTATGCTCAGTACATCTTTCCTCCACGGTCCTGATAGTTTGACGAATATATGCCATGCCGCAGCTACAAGGAATACGATATACACCCGCCTTACGCAGTCCAAGATCATCCTTAACAGAACTCAAAAGTGCTCTAATTTTAGATGGAGGTCGGAACACACATTTCACATCGTATTTCCGTAAAATACGACCGATCTTATTGGACGTGTTTCCTACGTAAGGCAAAAAGGCAGTAGACTTAGGTGTTGACTCAGAATTATCATCAATCACCCGATGTACAGTTGGTCGATAGCGCAACGCACGTTCAATCTGTCTATCATTATAACCATTTTGACGAAATGTAACTTCAAGATGGGACAGCTCAGCTGGCAAAGTCTCAGCGTCAGAAACGACATGTGCCCTGTGTACCAAGGTACGAAGTACTCCTTCACGCTGAGCCGAATGGTGACAACTATTAGCTTGTAAGTACAAGTCGGTATGAGTACGTTTCCTGTAGACTGCATGTCCCAATGATCCATCATCCTTCCTCCTAACCAACACGTCGAGAAAGGGAAGGCAACCATCCTCTTCCACCTCCATCGTAAAACGAATGTTCGGGTGGATCGAGTTCAGATGTTCTAGAAAGACATTCAAATTCTCCCTACCGTGAGGCCAAACAACGAAGGTATCGTCAACGTATCTAAAGAAACAGGCGGGTTTTAAAGGCGCCGACTCCAATGCACGTTCCTCGAAGTCTTCCACAAACAAATTTGCGATCACAGGAGACAACGGACTACCCATCGCAACTCCATCTGTCTGCTCGTAATACTGGTCATTAAATAAAAAGTAAGTGGATGTCAACACATGCCTAAAGAGATTAGTTAAATCAGCACCAAACCTGGCTTCAATTAACCGCAACGAATCAGACAGAGGAACACGAGTGTAGAGAGAGGCCACATCGAAACTCACTAAAATATCAGAGTCATTCAGCCTCAGTCCCTCCAAACGACGTAAAAAATCAGCTGAGTTCCTGATATGATGTTCACACCGTCCTACTTGTGGACTCAACAGAGAAGCAAGATGCTTGGATACACGATATGTCGGAGCTCCGATGTTACTCACTATAGGACGGAAAGGAACCCCTTCCTTATGAACCCTTGGAAGGCCATATAACCTAGGGGGAACCGCACTATAGGTGTTAAGCCTCTTGATTGTGTCCTGCGACAAACCACTTTTCTTCAGGAGGCTGTTGGTCTTTCAACACTTTTCGTGGGGTCAGCATCGATTCTGCGATACGCTGAATCAGATAGTAAACGTTGCATCTTTTGTACATAATCATGTTTATTTAAAACAACGGTGGCATTGCCCTTGTCAGCAGGTAAAGTAACAATACTGGGATCAACTTTGAGAGAGCGTAAAGCAGCCCTCTCTGCTGCTGTTACATTACTCTTGGGTGGACGAGCCCTAGTCAAAACACGGCATGCCTCCCTCCTAACTTCCTCTGCAGCGCCAGGAGGTAGTTTGCAAACTGCCTGTTCAATTGAACTGATAAAATCAACTACCGGCAAATTCTTCGGAGTGGGTGCAAAATTTAAACCCTTCCCTAGCACGGATAAGGTTGCTTCGTCAAAAGATTTCTCTGTGAGATTTATCACAGAATGTCGAGATATAACATCCGACTCCGCGCGATAAAAACGTTCAAACTTTGCCAAATGCCGGGCAGTAACGGAGTTGTATTCCCAGTCAGCTTGGGTCCATGAGGCACCGTCCAACCAATCCCAAGTGAAATCAGACACTTTAGATGCAACCATTAAATGAAAACGATACAGTTCTTTGGAAACAGAATCCAAACGTCGACGAGTAAAACGAATCCTTTCGCGAACAAGAGCCAAGCCAGCACGTTGCTTGATACGATTGGCGGCAGGAGAATTAATATGGTGCACAACCTTAGCAAATGTTGGGACATGATTTTCATCACGACACCTCAATGAAAACGACAAAGCACATTGCAGTCTAACTCGACAGCTACGAAGTTTATCCAACTTACGTAAACACCAATACATTTCCTCCCCGTAGAGGTAAACAATGTGAGACCTGAGTTTCTCCTGGCGTATGTAACTTTCAAATAACTTCCGGGAATTCAGCCAGGTAACACTTTCAGCGACCGCCGATATTTCGGCGGGATAACACCCCGCCATTTTCAAGGCAAACTGCAACGGACAGGCGGCGTACATGCAAATTTAATACCTCGGTTCTCACCTGCGAATTCATAGTCTCACTATCGATTGCTCTGACTTTGGTCATCTTTGGTGGCACTAGTGTTCAGTGTGTGTGTTATCTTTCCTGCTTCTATCCGAGAACCGAGGTATTAAATTTGCATGTACGCCGCCTGTCCCTTGCAGTTTGCCTTAAAATGGCGGGGTGTTCTCCCGCCGAAATATCGGCAGTCGCTGAAAGTGTTACCTGGCTGAATTCCCGGAAGTTATTTGAAAGTAGGGACGAAAGACTACATCCCTGTCTTTCAAACTTTTTAATCCGAGCACTTCGTTCTTGGTCTCATGGTCTTATTTTTCCTTTTTGGCTCTTGTACATACTATATATTACCAGTCTTTCCCTATAGCTTACCCGTATCTTTATCAGACTTTTGACTATCTTGAGCCATTTCACATTGTCGAAAGATTTTTACAGATCGAGAAGTCCTGTGAACGTGTTTTGATTTTTCTTCGGTCTTGCTTCAATTATCAATCGCAACGTCCCATTGTTAACATGAAGAGAAGGTTAAGTGGCAACGTCTTTGAAACCTTTCTAATTTGAATTGGTTACCGGTGGCGCAGGCATTGTTTAAACTACGCTACTGCAAATTCAAGACAATGCCTCTCTCAGATGACTGGAAATATCCGACAAGACTAATTTTACGGTTACTTAGATTAAACTGTATGTTTTCAGTCCCTTAACAATCGCCAGCCTTGAGTACTTTCACGTATTTGTGGTCTGTAATGGGAAACAAAGACTCGCAAAGACTGTTTACCCTCCTCCAGCATGTTTCGACAAACTGGACCAGTATCTTTGCAAGGAACGAGATAAAATACCATTGACCACAATTCAGAATTTAGAAAGTGTAGCTTAATTTTGGGGAACGGTAGATGCCATCGCATCATTTGCATTACGTAGTTTAGTACAATGTAAACCCAGACAGTCGCTTCGAGACAGATTTGAATCCAGACCCTTCGAATTTCGAGCCCAGTGTTTTAACAACACTAAACCTTTTATCGGTCCGCAAGTAATGGATACTATGCACAATATGATCAAAAGTGCCCTAACACTCCTATGTAAGGCGGAACTGACCACTAGATGTCACAAGAGGCGGATCCGCCAGTATAAAAGGTGGTAGGGAGTACCGTGCTGTCAGTAGAGAAGCGGTGACAGTAGAATGGGTCGGTTAGGACAGCTCAGTGACTCGCACTTTAACTAGTTATTGGATTTCACCTGAGTAACAAATCCATCAGGGCTTTTTCAACGCTTCTAAAGTCGTCCAAGTCTACTGTTGTTACTGCAACTGTGAACAGAAACCCAGAAGAACAACAGCAACTAAACTAAGACTAGGCAGACCCCATATACCGACGGACCACGACAGTGTAGCATTGCGGAAGGTGGCTGCAAAAAAATATCGCATGAAATCAGCGAACGGAATCACTCATGAGTTAGAAAATACCACCAACAATTCAGCTAGCACAATGACTGCGCTTAGAGGATTATAAAGGATGTGGTAGAACGGTGGAGCAGCACGTACGAGCGGCGCACAACTAGAAACGAATGATTTTGAATGATGAGTCACGTTACACCCTGTTGCAACCCGACGGAAGACTGTTGTTTTGGCGAACGCCGGAGAATGTTACCTGCTATCATGTGTAGTACCAACCGTGAACTAAGGACATGTGCTGTTACGGAACGAGGGTGTTTTCCGTTGTCAGGACGTGATACCCTTATCGCGCTTAAGAAAACGATAAATGCGCGAAGATATGAACACATTTCACAGCATTGTGTCCTGCGTACAGCAGATGAACAGTTCGGAGACGATGGCTGTGTGTATCAGCATGACAAAGCATCCTGTCATAAAGCAGCATCCGTGAGGCAATAATTTGTGGACAGTAACATTCCTGAAATGGACTGGCTTGCTCAGAATCCCGATCTGCACAATTGAACATCTTTGGGATGGGTTATGACATCGAAGACGCTGCGGACCCCAGCATCCAGAGTCATTGGCGTCTCTTGTTTCGGCGCTTGAGGAAAAATGAGCTGCCATTCCTCCACAGACCTTGAGATGCCTCATTGAAAGTGCCCAGAGCAGAGTTCAAACGGCTATAAAGGCGAACAGCGGACACACTCCACACTAATACCTACTGATTGGATACTCCCATGCAAGAATTTCGCAGCAGTTAAGAATCCCAACGGAATCTTATAAGACTATTATAAAAAGCGAGAGAACTATCTGAGCATAAAATTAGATTATTACACGGGGAAAAATTGAATTCTTCGACCACAATAACAGCCACGATACGCTGAGCAACCCAGAACAAACCGCAGGACTCCTATCCCTGAGCACTGAAAATATATCAACTAAGTTCAAAAAAGTATTCAAATGAGTGTGAAACCTTATGGGACTTAACTGCTAAGGTCATCAGTTCCTAAGCTTACACACTACTTAACCTAAATTATCCTAAGGACAAACACACACACCCATGCCCGAGGGAGGACTCGAACCTCCGCCGGGATCAGTCGCACAGTCCATGACTCAACTAAGTTCGTTTTTAGCATTGCTTGTATCGTTTACTCACATAAGAGGTAGTGTAAAACACAACAACCACACTGCTGCTACGGTCGCAGGTTCGAATCCTACCTCGGCCATCGATGTGTGTGATGTCCTTAGGTTAGTTAGGTTTAAGTAGTTCTAAGTCTAGGGGACTAATGACCTCAGATGTTAAGTTCCATAGTGCTTAGTGCCATTTGAGCCATTTTTTTAAACACCACAAACTAGACCACAGCGCTGGATTTCATTTATGTCAACAGTCGGACACTTCTCAAGTGGCTACAACAGGACTATCTGAAGTGTCGGCAGACAAGACGAGCAGAACTAGTAAAGTGGCTTTTTTGCAGTCGACCAATAACTATTTTATCCATGTCAATGGCCTTTAAGGCACACGGAGAACTTTTTCCACTGCATCCAGTGTACAAAAAATCAATTTTGTTGACATACCACAAATGTTAACGTTCGATCTTCAGATATTCGTATGTCATAAGATGCTATCGATTCTACTTTCGTCTGGAATAGCAATGTAGACGATCCATACCTTATTTTTATCCACGACTGAGACTTTTCGTGTATAGTGTTTCATTCTTAAGTTTTAAGATGTATTGTTTCCCATGTTTTTCGATCAGTCTGAAGTTCCACAGAAATGTAACAGTCTTCTCAATTGTGATCGCACCATTTTCTTGCCACTGGCAGCTAATATTTCTGGTATAAGTTCCAATGTATCATTTGTGCCAAAACGTTGTGCATCTGCGTGTAATCTATCTGTTCAACATTTTTACAACAGTTCATGATGTTGGCAATTATTTCATCAGCTCTTTTGCACTTATGATCTCTAATTGAATTCTTCTTCTTCTTCTTCTTCTTCTCTGATGTTCATCTCTGCTCACATGAACCGCCGGCTGTGAAGACCTCATTTTGCTATAGACAACGAGGTGCAGACCAGCCTAGAGAAGTGGCGGAAAGCACAGATGGCTGCCTCCTCTCTGAGGGTATTGGGAAGATGGTATAAAGCTACGGCAGATATCCAGGTCGGAGCGGCGACTACGTAGAGACGGTATAAAGCTACAGCAGATATCTAAGTCTGAGCGGCGACTACGTAGAGAAATAACTGGAACGTGTAGTTAACTATTGCAAATAAAACCTTTTCTGATTTTGAATGTGGTTGCCAGTTCGTGACCGATCGGAACTTTCTGGACAATCCGTAACCAATGTACTGAATAATCATCTTGAGGTTGAAGCTCTTTTGTCCGTGTTTGCTTCAAGAATACCTATGTTTTTGGATGGGGTCCGCCTTTAGCAAAACAACTTTGTTTTTTAACCCAAACATGTTTCACTGCAGTTGCAGCATCATCAGTGGGCTTTTATTTTATGGCTTTATGTTTAACAGCCATAAAATAAAAGCCCACTGATGATGCTGCAACTGCAGTGAAACATGTTTGGGATAAAAAACAAAATTGTGTTTGTAGTTAAAGTCAACGAAAATTGTGTGCGAATAAACTATTCTGCAAGGTAGAGGATTTTGCAGAGCTGTCATCCCGTCCAGTAAGATCCAAGACTCTGCAGACTATGTTAAACACTTACCACACTTCCGAGGAGTATTTTGCCTGAAAATAAAATGTCCCTAATTTTCAGCAACTGTAGAATATATTTTTCACAGTAAAATTCAGTAGTCACTTGCAAATATTTTTTTATTACGCTTTACCGATTTCGACAAACTAATTTGTCATCTTTAGAAGCTTAGTATTGGTTTAGCAGATGCTAATATCTTCTCCATGATACGTGGAGAAATGTACACTGAAAAGCCAAAGAAACTGGCACACCCGCCTAAAATCGTGTATCGCCCCCGGGAGCACGCAGAAGTGCCGCAACACGATGTGGCATGCAACTGACTAATGTCTGAAGTAGTGCTGGAGGGAATTTACATCATTAATCCTGAAGGGCTGTCCATATATCCGTAAGGGTAGGAGAGGGTAGAGATCTCTTCTAAACGGCACTTTCGACGGCATCCAAGATACGCCCAATAATGTTTATGTTCGGAGAGTTTGGTGGCCAGCGGAAGTGCTTAATCGCAGAAGAGTATTTCTGGAGCCACTCTGTAGCAATTCTGGACGTATGTTTTATTTATTTATTTTATTTATATACTTGTTCCATAGATCTGTACATGTGAGCAAGTCACTCAGATGTGGAACGTATCAATATACATAATAAAATACATAGAATAAAGACATTGTTATAGTATTAATAACAGTGCACAAAAGTCATACTTATTAGCTTAAAAACTAGTCAACATAAATGTGAAGATAGCAGTTTCATATTTAGGGCATTATTGCATTTATTTTAACCTTGAACAGTAATCAAAACATCCCACTTTGGGTTTAAAAGTGACCCAAAAATGGAAATGAGAAAAACAGGAATTTTTACATTAGGGCATTATTACGTTAGTTTAACAGTGAACAGTGTCAAAAAATTTAAAAACATCTTTCCAATCTGGGTTTTACTTATTTCTCCGAAAGAATTCCTCTAGTGAATAAAGTGAGGTCTCAAGTAAATAATTTTTCAAGCTACGTTTAAATACTGATGTACTACTCCTTATACTTTTGATGCTGTTGGGTAGGGAATTGAAAATCTTCGTTCCAGCGTACTTTACCCCTTTCTGAATAAGTGTCAAGTTCTTTAACTCACAGTGGAAATGCTCTTTTCTTCTGGTGTTATGTTCGTGATGTAGGCAATTCGTTTCATACAGAGTGTGGTTATTTATTATGAAGCACATCAGTGAATATATGTACTGAGATGTTGTTGTCAGTATTTCAAGTCGTTTAAAAAGATTTCGACGTGAGGTTCGTGGGGGTACACCACAAATAATTCTTATTGCTCTTTTTTGTGCTGTGAGGATTTTCTTTGCGGCAGGTGTATTGCCCCAGAAGATGCCATAACACATGACTGAATGAAAATAGCATTGTCCTGCTGGAATTGCCCAACTCCGTCGGAATGTGCAGGGGACATGAATGGATGCAGATGATCAGTCTAGATGCTTACGTACGTGTCACCTGTCAGATTCGTATCTAGCCATATGAGGGGTCCCTATCACTCCAACTGCACACGCCCCGCACCATTACAGAGCCTCCACCAGCTTTAACAGTCCCCTGCTGACATGATGGGTCCATGGATTCAAGAGGTTGTCTCCATACCCGTACACGTCCATCCGCTCGATAAAATTTGAAACGAGACTCGCCCGACAAGGCAACATGTTTCCGTCATCAACAGTCCAATGTCGGTATTGACGGGCCCAGGCGAGGCGTAAAGCTTTGTGTCGTCCATTCATCAAAGGTAGGCGAGTGGGCTTTCTGCTCCGAAAGCCCATATCGATCATGTTTCTTTGAATGGTTCGCACGCTGACACTTGTCGATGGCCCAGCACCGAAATCTGCAGCTATTTGCGCAAGGATTGCACTTCTGCTACGTTGAACGATTCTCTTCAGTCGTCGTTGTCCCGTTCTTGCAGGATCTTTTTCCAGCCGCAGCGAAGTCGAAGATTTGATGTTTTAACGGATTCCTGATATTCACGGCACACTCGTGAAATGGTCGTACGGGAAAATCCCCACTTCATCGCTACGTCGGATATGCTGTGTCCCATCGCTCGTGCGCCGACTGTAACACCACGTTCAAACTCACTTAAATCTTGATAACATGCCATTGTAACAGCAGTAACCGATCTAACAACTGCGCCAGACACTTGTTGCCGATCGCAGCGGCGTATTCTGCCTGCTTACATATATCTGTATTTGAATACGCATGCCTATACCAGTTTCTTTGACGCTCCAGTGTACATATTGTGATTATTGTAAACACAGTTTAAAGATTTACAGTAAATGAATCACATCTGTCTATCTTGTGCTTGCTTAACATCTGCTAAATCAATACTAAGCTTCTGAAGATGACGAATTAATTTGTCGAAATCGGTAAAGCACAATAAAAATGTGTTTCCAACTGACGGCTTGAATTTTGTCGTGAAAAATAAAATTTTACAACTAGACAACCATTCCGAAAGTGCAGATCGAGCGGACAGGGAAGCCATTATTTCGGTTTCCCTCTAGAGATGCTTGCTTGGGTAGTGGCTGTATCTTGAGGGCGGCCACTGCGCCTGCTTTACACCGACCTCGTCAAACCGGCTATAGCGCAGGTATGGAGGCAGCACCTTGTAAGGACGGCCGAGTTTCGTAACGGCGCCGCCGCCTGAGTTGGATAATAGTTGTGCAATCAGCTACGGCTGCAGCGAGACCACTCTGGCTCATTGCTTCCGCGCCTCCGAACTCGCCGGACGTGGAAGACGGCAGCGGTAGGTTTACTGCCGTCGCCTCAGCTGTGTTTTTCTGTGCGAGTGCGCACACTACTTTCTCATGGACGTCCGTCATAACCGAAAGCCTGTTGGCAACGGGAGCTGGTCGCGAGTAATGATTCACTGTCAAATGTCGGGTGTGTCGCCCTTTTATGATATCCGTGTGTCCTACTTAACTGTGTACCTTCCTTTTTTGTCTTTGTGTCATAGCAGACCTCTCAGAATTGATGTAACCATGTCTGACAAATAACAGTGAATATGTATGTTAAAAAGTCCCTTATGGAGGCCATTTTCACAGCAGCCGTATACAGGGTGTTACAAAAAGGTACGGCCAAACTTTCAGGAAACATTCCTCACACACAAAGAGAGAAAATATGTTATGTGGACATGTGTCCGGAAACGCTTACTTTCCATGTTAGAGCTCATTTTATTACTTCTCTTCAAATCACATTAATCATGGAATGGAAACACACAGTAACAGAACGTACCAACGTGACTTCTAACACTTTGTTACAGGAAATGTTCAAAATGTCCTCCGTTAGCGAGGATACATGCATCCACCCTCCGTCGCATGGAATCCCTGATGGGCTGATGCAGCCCTGGAGAATGGCGTATTGTATCACAGCCGTGCACAATACGAGCACGAAGAGTCTCTACATTCGGTACCGGGGTTGCGTAGACAAGAGCTTTCAAATGCCCCCATAAATGAAAGTCAAGAGGGTTGAGGTCAGTAGAGCGTGGAGGCCATGGAGTTGGTCCGCCTCTACCAATCCATCGGTCACCGAATCTGTTGTTGAAAAGCGTGTCCTCGTCGTTCTAGGTCTTCCCCAGTCGCGAGTCATAGGCTGGAATGTTCTGTGCTCCCTAAGACGCCGATCAATTGCTTCGAACGTCTTCATATCGGGACACCGTCGTTCTGGAAATCTGTCCCGATACAAACGTACCGCGCCATGGCTATTGCCCCGTGCTAATCCATACATCAAATGGGTATCTGCCAACTCCGCATTTGTAAGCATTGCACTGACTGCAAAACCACGTTCGTGATGAACACTAACCTGTTGATGCTACGTACTGATGTCCTTGATGCCAGTACTGTAGAGCAATGAGTCGCATGTCAACACAAGCACCGAAGTCAACATTACCTTCCTTCAATTGGGCCAACTGACGGTGAATCGAGGAAGTACAGCACATACTGACGAAACTAAAATGAGCTCTAACATGGAAGTTAAGCGTTTCCGGACACATGTCCACATAACATATTTTCTTTATTTGTGCGTGAGGAATGTTTCCTGAAAGTTTGGCCGTACCTTTTTGTAACACCCTGTGTAAATTGTTGTGTAAAAGAGGCCGCCTTTGCATGCTGCACATTAATTTTTTATTTTACATTTACACCCAGACGTGTTTCGCCATATTTACAAAAAACCAACAGTGGGTGTCCTGAAATATTACACCAATTTTTCTTCTGCACATAGCACATCTAGGTTATGGATATAAAACAGTTCGTGAAAGTTTTTATAACCAACAAAAAATTTAAGTATGTTCCTGTTTATTTAAAAGACTGATACCTCACTTTACCATCCTCAGAGCTCCAAACATTTTCGCATCCGACCGTATCGCGCTTTTTTTAACTTGCAACTCAGCTCAAAGTCCGACGAGTTCCCCTAACTTACTCATATCCACTAATCCATCGCTGTGTATAACTCATACCCATCCGTTCCCGATTGCCCCTCTTTCTCTCATTCACCCCAACTCTTTGTCATTAATCTCTCTGTGTCTCTCTGTCATTGTCTGTTGTGTCAAAACTACAGTACCCTCCTATCTGTCCTATTGTGAGTACCAGTGTCTCCTCTCACCGCCACTTTCTCTATTTCTCTCCCTTACTGCTAACGTCTCATTGCTTCCTTCCTACTGCTTCTCTCTCTTCTCACTGTCACTATCTGTCTCTTCCTCGTTGTCATTGCCATACATTCAGTGTCTCCTTATCACTGGCTTTCGCCCACTTTCACTTTGTCTTTATTCCTGCCCTTTGCCTCTCTCTCCTTCACTCTTTTCCTAACGCTGCTCTGTCACTGTCAACTTGTTCCAGTGCCATTGTGTCCCTCAGTTTCACACTGTCATTGTCTCCTTTGCTCATTCTACAACACAACCACTGTCTACTGTTTCACTGCTTATTACTTTACCGTATAAGTATCATTGGCACTCGCTCCCTCTCACCATAAAAAAAGGGCGAATATGGTAGCATGCTAAAATTTTTGCGAAAATTTTGAAACGCACTGAGGAAAGTAGAATGAGTCAGCTGGTAGCGCGCTTTTCAATCAGTCTTTTAAATAAACGGCAACATGGTGGCATTTTTTGTGCTCTGATAGGAGCAGTTTTTTGGTGGTTCGCTTCTTTTGCCTGCTACAACAGGGCATGTAGCTCATTTGAAAAGAAATGTATTGGTCAGTAAAATTGATAGTTTACTTATGTGCAATTAAAATAACGCAAAACTTATTTTACCCCTCAGACCGGATTTTACGTGCACGAAAATTTTGCATGTGCTTCACTACTACAACATGGGGTTCCCAAATGATAAAGGAGACACTTTACAGCATGTTTCTCCTTGCTAAGTCACTTTATAAACCACATTTTTGCCTGACACCTGATTTTACATGCGCATTTTACGTGTACAAATGGGTAACTTTGATCTCTGTACCTCGAAAGTGGAGGAAGGTATGAAGAAATTCTTTCAAGGTTGTCAAAATTGGAATCTTAAGAATATATCTTAAAAATTATAATTTGCTGTTCATAGCCGTCTCGGAATCTAGGCTAGGTTTTGTGCAAAAAATAAAATTAAAAAAAGTGTTTGGGGTGTTTCTTGATAACGGATTATTGAGTCCAGTGAGACAGATCTAGATAAAAGCCTATAAAATATAACTTTAAAATTAGAGCAATTTGCTGCGGTTATTTATTTTTCAGATTTCGCTTCATGCCGGATTTTACGTGTAAAAGTAAGGTCAGTTTTGCCCGCCCGGCTATCCGCGCGGTCTAAGGCGCTGCTTGCCCAGCAGTAAGGCGTGCCGGTTCCCAGAACGAATCCGCCCAGCGGATTAGTGTCAAGGTCCGGTGTGCTGACCAGCCAGTGGATGGTTTTTCGGCGGTTTTCCATCTGCCACAGCGAATGCAGGCTGGTTTCCCCTACTCCGTCTCAGTTACACTATGTCGGCGATTGCTGCGCGAACACACATGTACGCGTACACCATAATTACTCTACCACGCAAACATTTGGAGTTACACACGTCTGGTATGAGACGTTACAGGTGTCCACTGTGGGCCGAGCCGCACAATAACCCTGGGTTCGATGTGGGGCGGCGATGGGGTGGGTGGACTACTGTGGCCTGTTATGGGGTTTGAGCCACTGAGGGCTACAGCGGAACTAAGCCTCTCCGTCATTTCTAGGTCCCCGGTTCAATACACAAACAATACCACACAAGGTCAGTTTTCAAGGCTGTTCGAGATGGGGATCTTAGCAATACACCAGTAAAATTTTAGCCATTTTCTGCGCGTAGCCGTCTTACAATTCTCAGCTGGGTTTTGGCTCGCAGGTGAGGGCGAAAACATAGTAAAAAAAACCTTTTTGTGGGTTCTCTGAGGAACCGCCCATGAACTAGTGGTACGTCTGTAAGTCTCATCAAGCCCACCGTACGGCACATCAAATGCAAAAAGAACCAACTCATTTGCTCTATTTGCCTAAGTAAGAGGAAGTGTGTAATATTCATACTTTGGTCCTGTACTTAGGATAGTGGCATTAAGACGATCCTCCTGTTTGATATACAAACAGCCCCTAGGCCTACAGCTATTCAAAACGCTCTTGACAGTACCTTTTTCTGTGTCTAGAATGTCATTCGTTTTTGTAGATGTTGCAAATTTTCCCGGTATTTGGTTTCACTTGTTCTCTGTTTGACTGTATGTGTGTTTGTGTTGTTTCTGTTGTGTGACACAGAGAGAGAGAGAGAGAGAGAGAGAGAGAGAGAGAGAGAGAGAGAGAGAGAGAGAGAGAAAGCGTATGTTTATTTGTGCATGTGTCTACAATATTTTTGTTTTTATTTAATCTCCTTTTATTTATTTTTTACTTTTATTCAGTGACTGATCGATTGATTTCTTTGATAATCTATTTGGATTTCTGTATATTATATTATCAGTTAGTGCAAACAATGAGTGATCAGTGATATTCAATTTGACATTTGGTAGCAACTTCTTTTCACCTTTCGTTTTGTATATTTGATAATTTTCTTGCGAGGTTAGTTATTATCTTTCATTACTTATTCCATTTTCATGTCTTTCTCTCTTGTAGTAGGCTTGTGCTTATTTTCTCTTAAAGGTCCTGCAAACTTGTCTCATACTGAAATCTTCCTTGAATCAGGTGTCAAATGTTCTGCTGGTTTGTCCTGCATGTGTAGTTGGTATATTCTTGCTTTCTGGTATTTTTCTGTGTCTTTTGTCATTTTTGGAATGTGCTTTTGGACTGAATTGTCTGTTTTGAATACCGTGTTTATACTTCAGCTTTTAAAAATATTCGTTATTTTACGTGTGAATTTGTGCTTGGGCACGATCTTCAATCTTCTTTCTTGTCTTCATGTAATCTTTGTGTCATTGTTATCCTATTAGAGTGTGCTTGTTCGTGTGATCTACTGTTGTGTTGTTTGTGGCTGAGTGTCTATAGTGTTCATTGACTGTATGTGGTGTTGAATTTCTCGTTTAATTTTGTGACAAGACCACAATTGTACTCATTCTTTGTTGGTCCGTGTGTGATGATGTCTAGTTCATCCGCGTAGTTTTCTGAGTTGAGTGGTCCTGTACTGAGTCCACGAAGCATGTATCTGAGTGCTGCTTGTTTCTGTGAGTGATTTCAAGTCTGATGTGTGATTGTCAGTTGTAGGTTTACTTTAAATTTCAAAGCTATGCCGATTGTTTTTTAAATAGTTGCATCTGAGAAGTTTATTTGATAGCCATGTCCTCTTCCCATCAAAAAAATTTCCGTGTATGTTTTAAATCTGTAACCTATATGTGGTATGTGCAAACGAAAAAATGGTGTAATACTTCAGGATATCCACAGAAGATGTCTTGTACATAAGGCAAAAAGCGTCTGGGTGTAAATGTAAAAATGGTTCAAATGGCTCTGAGCACTATGGGACTTAACATCTGAGTTCATCAGTCCCCTAGACTTAGAACTACTTAAACCCATCTAACCTAAGGACATCACACACATCCATGCCCGCGTCAGGATTCGAACCTGCGACCGTAGCAGCAGCGCGGTTCCGGACTGAAGCGCCTAGAACCTCTCGGTCACACGGCCAGCGTAAATGTAAAACAAAAAGTTAATATGCAGCACGGAAGAGGCGTCTTTCTTTTGAAATACTGCAATTTACATACAACATTAGTTGCCATATACTAGGGAAAATCACAAAAAGTTGTACCGCATAAAGAATATACAACTGACACGAAAGGTGAGTTATTGCACGTTATTACCACGTGACGACTCAGCGTAATCAGTTTCCGTCGTCAGTACGTTGCAGACTGCTGAACTTACATCAGTACATTAGTTAGTGTTGTCAAGCAGTAAGACTCTTGGGATAGTCCTCTTGCTCAAAATGTGACATCATGTACTGGGAAAACTGCGATAGTTGGCCGCTGGCAGACAGCAGACAGATCAGTCTAAGACACATGTGATCCGGTCTTTAAATGTCCGTGCTTTTGATGTTCATAGACTGTAGAAATAAGTTACAGCCAAAGGTTATGACGATTGGCAATGAAAGGGCTGGTTGTGAAAGCAGGAGACACGTACGTGGTTTTGTTTAATGCTAGGCGATAGCCGCTCTGATGAACGCTTCGCACTCGATATGCATAGGGTGGAGTCAGATCGCCTACAAAGTGAAGACACTTCGAGTGTCGGAATTTTAACAGTAAATTGTCGAAGCATTCGTAATCAACTTCTTAAATTTACTGTCCTCCAGAAAAGTTGTCATGTTCAAATTATTAGTGGAACCGAGACCCGAATGAAACCTGAAGCTGAAAGCTCTAAAATATATTTAACGAGACGTGGTACGTATATCGAAAAGTATAATTAGATGACGCCACAGGAGGAGGAGGAACATTCATTGCAATCTACAAAAATGTTATATCTATCGAGATGGAATCTGAGTGATGTGAAGTTATCTGGACACGAGTAATGGACCCGGTGAACTCAAGTTAATGATACGTTGCTTTTGTCGTCCACCCGATTCCAACGTAACAGTGTAGAACTGGTGTTGTAATCTTCTTAGTAAATCTTTTTATTGGCCAAGATCAAAAAGGTATATACATCGACTACTAATTCTGACCAGTTAAATGGCCGTTTTCAGATCACGTAATAGAAAGCAATGTCTACATCTAATACTGAAGCAGATCCTTTGTCACAATCATGTTTACAGTTCCAAGATCAAAACCGTGATTAGAATGTATATGTATTAGACATACTAAGCACCATTTCATTTTTAGTATGCCTGCTTATTGCTGTCAGTCGTACCTTCTTCTAATCAGTATTTTCCATATATTCCTTTCCTCGCCGATTCTGCAGAGAACCTCCCCATTCCTTACTTTATCATTCCACCTAATATTCAACAACTATAGCATCACTCCTCAAATGCTTCCACTCTCTTCTATTCGGGTTTTGCCACAGTCCACGTCTCACTGCCATACAGTGCTGCGCTCCATACGTACAGTCGTGGACAAAACGAGCGAGACCCCTCGCCTTTTCGTTATGCTGATCCGCACAGCTTTAAAGTCTGATACGCAGCATAACAGGCAAGGCGACCAAGTGCTACCAACATACTATGCACAGGCGTGAAATTGAAAAACTATCCGAAATTTGTCAGACTGTTTTCAGTCATGTGTAAGACTTTATTAATGCTGATTAGTGCGTTAACCACAACACCTAAATATAAGGTATAAATGAAAGAAGAAACGCTAATTACTATGAACTGTACTAATAAAAATGAATTTCAGCTCATCGAGACAACATAACTGTTTTAGTAAGACAAAATACCCCAGATCGTTACGAATTAGCAAAATATTATGCGCATTCGACCACGAAATGGTGTCAACGTTCAGACCAGTCATACTGGATTATCGTTGCTGACCTACCACGAAAGTGTGCAAATTTAGCAATGCGTGAAGATTCATAACGAAATTCAGTTAAAAATCATTCAGTGCCACACTTAAGTCAATTAAGTTAATTTACAGAAGCGGAAAAAGTAGGCAGTAACAAGTATGAAATTCTACAACTGTTTCATATCGACATCCACAGGGCGCCGGTACAGAATAAAGGTAGCAATAAAACGTATTGGGGGCGCGAGAATTTCTTAATATTCCATTACTGATAGTCTTTCTGCCTCCATTGACATTAGAACCGAAAACAAACCAGACCTCCCTTGCAGTAGCAAACACCTTTCACTACACTAGCAGACAACCCTGGCAAACAGCCCTCTATTATTACCTCAGACATGAATAAGCCGCCAATTTCGCAATGAAAATGGCAAAATGATCTTCAGTTTCTGTTGAATAGAGCTTTCTGGACTCAAAAACTTTAATTGTCTACCTTTATGTCAACGCTTATGTGACCATCATTCGGGATGTTTATCGAAATAACAAAAAACTTATTAGCGAGTAAATCTGCACCACCCCAGGAAATAAACAGCGACGTAGCTGCCAAACGTATTCTACAATGTTTCGAATTCTCCATTAGACGTGCCCCAGCCAGAAAACGTTCATTAGCCGAAGTGTTCCTTAAGGTAGCTGACAATGGGAATGCTCGCACATCTAAAACGCGGTGGCATTAATAGTGGGATCTGAATTACCACGCGTATAGGCAAATGGATTTTATTTGCATTCCTGTAAACGTGATTTGGATCGAAAGCGTAGCTACGATTAATATGCTGATGTATCGACTGCAATTGGAACATTTCGAATGAGGAGTAGGGGAAATTATTATGCGGCCCTCATCTTCAGTAACTGTGGTAGCTATTTACGTTGTTAGGATTTCGTCACGTAAACCGGTAAAAATGGAACCCTTCTAGTCTCACTTTCTTGACCGTCTATCTGCCTACCCAACCCTCAAAACCCGTTTACCTCGAGTACGGGTAGACATAATAAGCGGAAATATATCGCACTTCCTGCGGTATACGGTCCCTTGGTGGTGTAAAGTGAGCTATGTCAACAAAACCTAAAGATAAGGACGTTTATGTAAAGAAAATTTGTGCGAAAGATAAAAAATGGCTCTAAGAACTATGCCACCAAACTGCTTATGTCATCAGTCCCCTGGATCTAGAACTACTTCAACCTACCTAACCTAACACACATCCATGCCCGGGGAAGGACTCTGACGGTGCGGTCCGCGGTATGACGCCGTTGAGCGCACGGCTAACCCCCGCCGGCAAGCTGTTAATATCATCTGGTGTTACTAAAAAGGTATTCACTTCTGGCGGATGATTTTCTGCGCAGTTCATTTAAGTAAGAATAACTAAAATATATTTGATGTTAAGGAAGAGGAAGGACGCCTTATTCATTTCCCCCTTGTCTTTATTCATGTTAGATTCGCAATCTGAGCATACGTACTATCCATAACGACACTTTAGATCCAAGTCATAGTCACAGATATGTGAATAAACCACATTGGCTCATACTTGAGGCATTTCGTATCCCACGAAGTGGCGGCAGACGATGCAGTGGCGTCTTCGAAGCGTGAGTTTCTCCAGTGCTAGCTATCTCAGCACATCAGCTGAGCGAACTTGCATAGTATGTTGGTAGCACTTCGTCGCCTTGCCTGATAGACTTTGAAGCTGTGCGGATAAGCATAACGAAAAGGCGAGGGGTCTCGCTCGTTTTGTCCACATCTCAGAAATTTCTTCATCAAATTATGCCTATGTTTGATACTAGTAGACTTCTCTTGGCCAGGAATGCCCTTTTTGCCAGTGCTAGTCTGCTTTTTATGTTCTCATTGCTCCATCCGTCATGGGTTATTTTGCTGCCTAGGCAGCAGAATTCTTTAACTTCATCTACTTCGTGATCAGCGGTTATCATGTTAAAGTTTCTCGCTGTTCTCACTTCTGCTACTTCTCATTACTTTCGTCCTTCTTCACTTTACTCTCATTTACTCTCAATCCATACTCTGTACTAATTACACTGTTCATTCGATTCATAAGATCCTGTAATCTTCACTTTTACTGAGGATAGCAATGCCATAAGCGAATCTTAACATTCAATTATAATCCCACATTCTTGAATCTCTTTTATTTCCGTGATTGCTTCTTGGATGTATAGGTAAAATAGCAGGGGTGAAAGACTCTTTAATCTGAGCCACTCTTATTGTTCTCTCTTGGGATCAAAGACGATACTCCAGATAAATAAGCAGCAATGTCCTCAGAAAATGTTCGTCGTCGCAGATGAGAGAGAGAAAAGATTAATATGATTTTAGTAAACTGCAGGATCATCCAAGGAAAAGTTCCGGATTTAGTATCGCTGAAGGTTATAACGCACAGAGAGTTGATTAAAACCGCACGTTACTGACAACGAAAACCTAATCAGATTGGAATATTCATCGTAAGGATGAGGTAGTCGCCATTCGTTGCGGCGTGTTTATTGGAGTAAAGACTTCGATAAAATCTAGCGAGGTTATCACTGATTCCGATCGTCAGTTTATCTGGGTGAAGTCAAGTATCAAAGAGCGGTCAAAAATGGTAATCGAATGCATTTATAGACACCTGTATCAGGGGCTCTAGCGGTAGAGCGCTTCAAACAGAACTTGCAGAACATCGTTAATCATTTTCCGGATCATGCCGCTGTAATAGGGGGCGACTTCAACTTGCCAGGTAGAGATTGGGGGTGTCATGCTATCAAAACTAGTGCCAGAGATAAGGATTCGTGTAACATTGTTCCGGATGTCTTGTCCGAAAATTACTTTGAGCGGTTATTAAGAGAACCAACTCGTGAAGCTAGCGTCTTGGTCCTCCTGGCAACAAACAGGCCTGACGTTATCGATGTAGATGTAAATGAATCAGTTAACGTAGAGGAAGGTATCAGTGATCGTAAGGCTGTGATACATCGATGACAACGTGTCTTACAAAGAATGTTAAGAAAGGTAGGAAGATACTTTTGCTTAGCAAGAGTGATAGGACACAAATTTCAGAGCTTCTGAGCAGTCAGCATCAGATATTCGGTGATGAGGACGAAGACGTGGAGAACAAATGAAAAAAATTCAGAAGCATCGTGCAATATGGCGTAGACAAATATGTTCAGAGTAAGGTCTTAAGGGATGGGAACGATACACCATGGTTTGATAGCCGTGTTAGAAAACTGCTACGTAAACAAAGAGAACTGCATCTCAGATTCAAGAGAAGTAAAAACCTAGATGACAAACAAAACCTGAACTAAGGGAAAATGAGTGTAAGGAGAGCAATAGAAGAAGTGTTCAATGACTGAAAGTAAAATTTTGTCAGCCAATCTGAGTAAAAACCCTAAGAGATTTTGATCGTCTGTAAAATCAGTAAGTAGGCCAAAATCATCAACTCATCCACTCAGTGACCACACTGGCACTTACATGGAAGATAACAGAGAGTAGACCGGAAATTGAATTCTGTCTTCCGAAAATGTTTCAGCGCGGCCCCTCCTTTCAATAGTCGTACGAACGTCGAAATGGCAGATGTGGATATAATCGATCGCGGGATAGAAAAAGAACTATAATCACTTAGTAGTGGAAAGGCGTCAGGACCAGCTTTAAGAATCTACAAAGATTATGCGGAAGAACATATTCCCCTTCTAGCAGAAGGGTACCTAGCGACTGGAAGAAAGCTCCGTTCATTCCCGTTTTTAAGAAGGGCCATAGGACAGAGGCACACAATTATAGATCTATATCGTTGACGTCAACCTGTCGTAGAATTATGGAACATGTTTTATGCTCAAGAATCATGACGTTTTTGGAAAATGAATAGCTCCTCTATAAAAATCAACATGGATTCGGCATACAGAGATCCTGCGAAACTCATCTCGCTCTGTTCCTCCATGGGATCTACAGCGCCGTAGACAACGGCGCTCAGGTTGATGCCGTGCTCCTTGACTTCAGGAAGGCATTTGACACCGTCCCGCACTGCCACTTAGAGAAAAAAAATACGAGCTTATCGAGTATCGGAGCCGATTTGCAACTGGATTCAAGATTTTCTTGCAGATGGAACTCAACACATCGCTCTTAATGGAACAAAAATAAACAGACGTAACCAGTTGTCTTGGTCCCTTTGATCCTCGAACCAACCAACCAGTTGTCTGTAACAAAGTAGAAACAACGCTAGAAAATAGTAAGGATTTGCAGACTGACTTCCAGAGAATTGAAGAATGGTGCAGGTTCCGGAATTTGACCCCGAACGTAAATAAATGTAACGTATTGCGCATACACAGGAAAAGAAATCCACTACTGTACAGCTACACTACTTATGACAAACCGCTGGAAACAGTGTCTACCGTAAAATATCTACGAGTAACCATCCAGAGCGGCCTGAAATGGAATGACGTCATAAAATAAATAGCAGGAAAATCAGAAGTCAGACTCAGGCTCATAGGAAGAATGTGAAGGAAATGTAACTCATCCAAGAAGGAAGTGGCTTATAAGGCGCTTGTGGACCGATTCTTGAGTATTGCTCATCTACCTTGAATCCCTACCAGGTAAGACTGATAGAAGAGACAGAGAAGATCCAATGAAAAGAGACTCGTTTCGTCACGGGATCGTCTAGTCAGCACGAGAGCGTTATGGAGACCCTCAACAAACTCCAATGGTAGACGCTACAAGAGAGGCGTTGTGGATCACAGAGAGACCTACTATTGAAATTTCGAGAGAGTGGGACAACATATTACTTCCCTCTCCCGCCCCCATACACACACACGTCTCGCATAATGACCACGAGGAGAAAATTCGAGAAATTAGAGCCAATACAGAGGATTACCGACAATCATTCTTCCTACACGCTATCTGCGAGTGGAACAGGTTTGGATGGCTCAGTTAGTGGTACGAAAAGTACCCTCCGCCACACACCATTAGGTGGCTTACGGAGTATGACGTAGATGTAGATGAATAACAGTCTCCCTTGTAGCCTCTTGTAGTGTTGGGAATTATGCGGATGATGTTTTCTGGACGTCTGTGATATCTCGTTAGTGCATACATTCTTCACACCAAAGTGAATAATCGTTTCGTTGCCACTTCCACCAATGATTCTAGAATTTCTGATGATGGAATGCTGTCTATCCCTTCTGCTTATTTTTTCCACAGCTCTTCTAAACTCTAATTCTAATGCTGGCCCCCCTATTTCTTCCCTACCGAATCCTGTTTCTTCTTCTATCACGTCATCAGAGAAGTCCTCCCCCTCATACAGACACTCAATGTAATCTTTCAACCTATCTGCCCTTTCTTCCGGATTTAACAGTGGGATTCCCACAAAAATCTTAATGTTATCGCCCTTGCTTTTAATTTCACCGAAGGCTGTTTCAAATTTTCTATATTCTGAGACAGTCCTTCCGACAAACATATTTTCGATTTCTTCGTGTTTTTCTGCAGCCATTTCGCCTTAGCATCCCCGAATTTCCTATTTATTTCGTCACTAAGTGACTTGTATACGTGTTGCTGTATTCCTTAATTCCCCTGAACATACTTCCTTCTTTCGTCCATCAACTGAAGTATTTTTTCTGTTACCAAAAAAAAAGTCTCTTCGTAGTTATCTTCCTTGTACCTACGTTTTTCTTTCCAGCTTCTGTGATTGCCCTCTTTAGAGATGTCCATTCCTCTTGAAGTGTCTATTGAGCTATTCATTATCAGAGTATCTACAGCCTCATAAAACTCCAAACATATCTCTTCGTTCCTTAGTACTTCAGCATCCCACTTCTTTGCACACTGATTCTTCCTGACTAGTCTTTTAAATTTCAGCCTATTCTTCGTCATTATCAAATTGTGACCTGAGTCTATATTTGCCCCTAGGTACGCTCTATAATCCAATATCTGATTTCGGAATCTCTGCCTAACCATAACATCTAACTGGACTCTTCCTTCATATCCTGGCATTTTCCTCTTGTGATTCTTCAACAGAGTACTCGTTATTACCAACTGAAATTTATTGCAGAATTCAACTAGTCTTTCTCCTCGCTCATCCCTACTAGCAAGCCCATATTCTTCCGTAATCCTTTCTTCTACTTATTCTCCTACAACCGCACTTCAATCCGCGATGACTATTAGTTTTCATCGCCCTTTAAGTTCTGAATTACTCGTTCAGTGTCCTTACATACTTTCCATCTCTCTTCATCGTCTGCTAGTGACGTCGGCATGTACAGCTGTCGATGTTGGTTTGCTGTCGATTCTGATGAGAACACCCTATTACTGGACTGTTCTTAGGAACTCATTCTCTGTTTTAGTTCCTATTCATAACGAATCCTACTCCCGTTATACAGTTTTCCGCTGCTGTTGATATTACGCTGTACTCGTTTTACCAGAGCCCCTTGTCTTTTTTTTCCATTTCACTTCAGTGACGTCCACAATATTTAAACTGAGCCTTATAATCCTTTTCACATTTTCTGGCTTTCCTACTACGTTAAAACTTCTGACGCTGCACGCCTCGACTCGTAGGACGTTATCCTTCCGCTGGTTATTCAATCTTTTTCTCATGGTCACCTCCTCGTTGGAAGCTCCTTCCCAGAGATCCGAATGCGGAACTAGTCCGGAATTTTTTGCGGATGGAGAGGTCATGACACTTTTTCAATTACAGGCCACACGTCCTGTGGTTACACTTATGTGTCGTTAATGCAGTGTGCAGTGGTTTCCATTGCATTCTACATCCTCATGCCATTGGTCATTGCCGATTTTTCCGCTTTTTAGGGACAGTTTCTCACCCCCAAGGGCAAGACAGTGCCCTGAACCTGTCAGCTCCTTCGCAGTCTTTGACGAGGCCGTTGTTTGAGGGTGACTTCTTAAGCAGGAAGTCCTTGGCCGTCACTGCTGATGGTTTGCTTTTTCTTTTTTTTTTAGTTGAAACAGTGTCGGGGTTCGAACCCCGAACTAGACTAGGCGTAACATCAAAATCCTTACATCGGCTAAAATGTCAAACATACCTTCTGTAGTGTTTCTCATCTTACTTTATCCTGAGATCTAGGTAGGATCGCTGTCATATATTAATCAGACCACACAAATAATATCTGAAAAGTGTGTCGTTGTCCGATTCACTGTTTACCATCAACTATCACAGCACGTAGCATATCGATTTCAGATTGGAAAGGCACGGCAGAGTTAGGAAGTACGCACCAGTGTAAGCTACACAATATTTCGCGGGACTAAAGTCGGAACGCACAACTTTTTATTCTATTCTGTCCACGTTTTGAAGCGAGTTGGCCCTCCCTGCGTAGTGGGGGTAGCGGGGGAAATACGTGCGCGCAATACGGTCACAACACAGGAAAAACGCTGTGAAAAATGGAAAGCTCAGTTTGGACAGCAGTGCCATCTAATTGCAATTATGTCAAGTCGGCACTGTGTAACACCGACAACGTTTTCACTTTTTTCTGTTCGCAGTGTGAGGAATGCTATATTATTACACAAAAAGACGGGTTAGTAAAATATTGAGCTTGTCAGAAGCCACTGAACACTTTCTGTAAGTTAAGTTGACGAAGGCACAACATCTCACCACGTCAAAGAATATGGAAACGAAAAATGTGAAGGACTTGAGTAAGAAGTTTTAAAAACTGAAAGGAAGCTCTTTGAAGAGGAGGAAGAAAAATTAAAAAATGGTTCAAATGGCTCTAAGCGCTATGGGACTTAACATCTGAAGTCCTCAGTCCCCTAGAACTTAGAACTACTTAAACCTGACTAACCTAAGGACATCACACACATCCATGCCCCAGGCAGGATTCGAACCTCCGACCGTAGCAGCAGCGCGGTTCCGGACTGAAGCGCCTAGAACGGCTCGACATTAAACAGTAGGTGCTACGCGGTAGATACTAGCAGAGAAATAAAGTTAGTCGCATGTCAACAAAAGCAGTGAAATGCGTCACATGTCAACATTACTTTTATTCCATGGGCACCACAAATACTGGCGGTAACCCTAAAACAGGGCTTGACAGACTGTCTGTCCACGAGCAGATGGTGAGCGCAGGTCTGCATGCAGCGAGTAATGTACCCTCTCCATCCTCACAGAGAACGGGTAGGAATCACTGAGGAGACCTGTGGAAACGGAGAAGTCGATCCTGAGGGAAATGCTTCGAGGAAGCTAAATGGCTCTGAGCACTATGAGACTTAACTTCTGAGGTCATCAGTCCCCTAGAACTTAGAACTACTTAAACCTAACTAACCTAAGGACATCACACATACCCATGCCCGAGGTAGGATTCGAACCTGCGATCGTAGCGGTCGCGCGGTTCCAGACTTTAGGGCCTAGAACCGCTCGGCCACACCGGCCCGCAGCAAAAGTAAACTTGCAATTTTAAATTTCACGTTTAAGAAGTCTTTCATGTAGGTGGATCGTACAGACATACCGTCGGTTGACCGTAGCACAAACTTCCGTATGGAGGACATGCTAATAGGCATCTCTGGTGTAGAGAAGCAACTGAAAGAGTTGGAAACAAACAAGACACCAGGTCTGGCTAGAACCCAATTTCGACTTTGTACTGGCTCCTAACTTAGTTTGCATTTATTGCGAATCTCTCGCGAACGCAATGTCCAAAACGAATTAAAAAAGCGCTGGTGCACAGAATTACAGGTCAGAAATTACCGGTCAGAATCCTTAACACCACTACGCTGCAGAATTCTGGAACATATTGTACGAATACAATAAATTTTCTTGAAACAGAAAAGCTTCCGTCCAAAAATCAGCGTAGATTTAAGAATCATCTAGAAATGTTATTTAATACGATATGTAGTTCAGCTCCGGCACACAGTTTTTCGTTGTAATTCACATTGAAACAAAACGTGTCGGTGATTCGAACTACTTCTCCCACTAAATACATTTCAGCCATGATCATACGTCTATTAATAATAATGAATGGCCTTAAGATGCTTTCTAGTCGTCCGGCTGTACATTTCCTTTTTTACAAACTTTTATTCCGTGATTTCTATCATCAGACAAGTTTTTCAATTAATTTCCTATCTCTTTTTTGTCCTTCATCCCGTTTTCCAAGAAAAGCGCAAAAAATCTTGACTGGATAATGAGATACAATAAAATTTCTTAATAAATTCTGCAGTCTTCAAGTGTTGTCACGAAATAATCACTAGCATTAGGCTTTGAAGGGAAGTTTGCGATACAGTTTTATTATATTCAAAATAACGGCAGTGTATCTCAATGAAAATTTTATCGTCCGTTCTTCTCTTGCTGACAATTCTGAAATGCTGACGAAACAATGAAGAGTGTTAATAACTGTAACATACTTTGTAAATTTGTAAACATTGTAACATATTTAACGCTGAATCTCGACCTGGTATCTCTGTAATATGAAACATTCATATTCCTATAATACACTGCTGTTAATTTAATATAGACTAATGCACTGCATTAACATTTACTGCAAATCTCTGGAGCATAAAAATATTCTCATTTCCTGAAACCAACCGGAATTCACAAATATACGTTAAAAAGGGCAATGTAACTGCTACCTAGAACTAAGGCTACATGATTTCTACTGTATTTCGCAAAAATGTATACAAATTATAACCCTGGGATTCGATTCTACCACATAAAATACATCCATATGGGATATCTTGTAATGGGACTGAGGATTTGTTGACCGGTAGAACACAGCATGCAATTACGAGTATCATCAGCTGTCAACGAAACAGCTTTCCGTTCGCGTTCCACGCTATCTTAACGACTCAGCCCTCGATACTCCTGACAACCTCAGACACTTTCGAAATGATTCAGCTGTCTACGCGGGAATTTCCAAAAAGAAAGACAATACAAATATCCTGTGAGACTTTCAGAGGATTAAAGCATTTTATACAAATGCGGACACGCGAGTCCGTCGGTGAGTTCGCTAACGCACGTTAGTAAAGCGGCGTTCAAGTCCTACGTAGCAGATTCAAATTCAGGAGGCAGGGAAAATTATCATCAGTGTTTCATCGTCAAGAAGAGAAGAGAGAAAGGCATAACATTCGGATACATCAAAATTTGTGCCAATGTTTTTGGTAAAACGTCAAACCATACGCCAGCTTCTCGTTGAGTGAGGGTGTGTGACAGTAGAATTGGGGGCGTTAAGGTAGGCGCTTCCTTGATGATCTTAGAAAAGATTAAGTTAAGGGACGGCACCACGTTTCGCCTTCTTCCTTCTTTCTCTTTCCATTAACATAAAGACACACACAGCAGTACACTTTAATGCTTCAGAAATCATCACAGCTGTCCATGCGACACACCCTACCTCACTATATCAGTGGGTCACAACGCTCAGTTTCAAACTGATACCTCGGCAGGCAAAGATTGGCAGCAATGCCAAAAATGGAACCGAAATCATACACTTGTGCATTTGACTGAAGGTAAAATTGAATTAACTTTTGACTAAACGATTAATGAGTCTTACTGGGAACCAGTCGTGACGAAAACAATCACGTGGAAAAATCATTCGGTAGATTAGATTAGATTAGTACTTGTTCCATAGATCATGAATACGACACTTCGTAATGATGTGGAACGTGTCAGGTTAATAAAAGGTGTCTATACAAGATATTATATTACACAAAATATTACATGACACGTAATATTTTTAATTTTTTTTGTGGGTGTTGGGGAAATTACCCACTTACTATATCCAAAAATTCATCTAATGAGTAGAAAGAGTTGCCATTAAGAAATTCTTTTAATTTTAAATCCTATATGGCTATCTGTAAAACTTTTGCTGCTGTTAGGTAAGTGACCAAAGACTTTTGTGGCAGCATAATTTACCCCCTTCTGAGCCAAAGTTAGATTTAACCTTGAGTAGTGAAGATCATTTCTCCTAGTGTTGTAGCCATGTACACTGCTATTACTTTTAAATTCGTTCCGATTGTTAATAACAAATTTCATAAGTGCATGTATATGTTGTGAGGCTACAGTGAAGATATCTAGCTCTTTAAATAAGTGTCTGCAGGATGATCTTGGATGAGCTCCAGCAATTATTCTGATTACTCGCTTTTGTGCAACGAACACTCTTTTACTCAATGATGAATTACCCCAGAATATGATGCCATACGAAAGCAGAGAATGAAAATAGGCGTGGTAAGCTAATTTACTGAGATGTATACCGCCAAAATTTGCAATGACCCTAATAGCATAAGTAGCTGAACTCAAACGTTTCAGCAGATCTTTCGTGTGTTTTTGTCCAGTTCAACCTCTCATCAATGCATACACCTAGAAATTTTGAATATTCTATCTTAGCTACCGATTTCTGATCGAAGTCTATATTTATTAATGGTATCATTCCATTTGCTGTGTGAAAGTGTATATACTGAGTTTTGTCAAAGTTTAATGAGACCCTATTTGCAGAGAACCACTTAATGATTTTCTGAATAACATCGTTTGTCTGTTGGGTGTGATAGCTATACTTGTATCATCGGCAAAAAGTACCAGCTTTGCATCTTCGTGAATATGGAACGGCAAGTCACTGATATATATTAAGAACAGCAGAGGACCCAAGACAGAACCTTGCCGCACCCCATTCTTGATTGTTCCCCAGTTTCAGAAATCAGCAGTTTTTTTTGTTTTTTTTTTTTTTTTTGCATATTATGTGAACTGCTTATTTCAAGTTTCGGCACTCTTCCAGTTAGTCATGATTTAAACCATTTGAGCACTGTCCCATTCATACCACAGTACTTGAGCTTATCTAGAAGTATTCTATGGTTTACACAATCAAAAGCCTTTGAGAGATCACAAAACATCCCAACGGGTGACTTCCGGTTACTCAGAGCATTTAATATTTCATTAGTGAAAGTATATATAGCATTATCTGTTGAAAAACCCTTCTGGAAACCAAACTGACATTTTGTTAAAACTTTATTTTTACAAAGGTGTGAAGCTACTCTACAATACACTACTTTTTCAAGAATTTTGGATGAGGCAGTCAGAAGAGAGATTGGGCTGTAGTTGTTGACATCAAACGTAATGAAGCCACATATGGTCCTCATGTTCACCAGGGGCCGTCACCGGAGAGAGTGGGATTTTTCATTGGTTACTGATACTATTCCATGACTAGAAATGTCCGCAAATGGCTGGGCCATCGAGAGCCACATCGTTGTTTTCCGTTTGTGAACCCAGCCCGTCTCGAAGTCAGCTGGGACCGATGGTGGCCCTGGTTGATCAGCGGAAATTAATAGAAACTGAGAAATATTACTTCTGTAAAAGCTGTATCACTGCACCCAATAACTGTAACTTGTCTAGGTACGTTTAGAGTGGCTGGTCTGTTCGAAGTCATTAGATAACAGACCTTTCTGTAACAAATTAAATGTAAACACATCTAGTAAATGTATAGCTGCAATAAGCCACAGTATTTTTCTTGAAGATTGTTATGTTCGTGCGTAGGCAATTCTTTCATATTGTTATGCTTTCAGTATGCTATATTCGATATCTCAATTTGGGAGGAGGGGACAACACGTGGTAGCCTACCCAATAAGTGTGTTGTAAAACCCTTAGTATCACAATATAGCACCCGTCCGGGTAGTCGCACATGTTGACGCGACCATTTCCGGGATAGGGTGATACGCTACGCCCGGATCGATCCGCCTGGCGGATTAACAACGAGGGTTCGGTGTGCCGCCCGGCCTGGATGTGGCTTTCATGCAGTTTCCCATCTCCCACTAGGTGAATGCCGGACTGTTCCCACACTCAGCCTCAAATACAAGCTATGCAAACATTTAGAACATTTTCTCACACTTACACACGGAATTTACTTTATACACAGACAGATAGGGTACACTGCTTCTGACCTGGGGGGGGGGGGGGGGGGGGGGGGGTACATAGGAGACTGATGACCTTCGCTGTTTGGTCTCCTTCAACATTTACTCGGCAGCAACATTATTTAGCATGCGTAACACATTAAAATACGTTAGTATAACTACACACATGCCGTGGTGAACATCGTAACAGCAAACAAGGTGCATCTCAAGGAACAGTTTATGGTTTATGTATGCTTGCACAGCGAAAAACCTGGCTTAAGAACTGGAATTTCTCCATTGTAGTTGTGGACTTCACGACATGGGTTAAATGTGCCCGTACGTATTAAAGTTGTCTGAAACACCTGTTAGGAAGGGCATCACATGTTGCTTTGCCCATACAGATGTGTTGAATACAATATGCTGCAAGTGGAACAGTTTTTATTTTTATATATCTTGATAACGCTTGAAAAAGAGAGATCATGTAATTGCTATTTAATTAAATAAACCGTTTCCTTTTTCATAATAAAAGAACAGTCTAAGCACGGGAATTACTTCCTTTAAGAGATGTACCGGAGTTGGACAAAAGTAAAGGCACCGCGAGAAATAGGTGCTTGAACAGAAATGCAGGAGCCAGCCAGGCCTGCAGGTTGTGCTGTTGTATTTGGCCACGAACTACACCTGTACAATATCGTGGAAGGTTTCTATCGTATTTCTGATGTTCAACGAAAGTGATGTTTTTCCATTCGATATGTCATACTTCATATTTGCAGAATGGACATTTTTCAAACATAAGTCTTCAATAGAATATATGTTACACCATAGAACTTCTGATACAAGCAAAGTGATCTTTTGTGTCAGCAGCATTGTCGTTGCCAGTAGCATTCAGTGAGACGTGAGACGGGTCGGGTGTTGGTCACACTACTGAGTGGTCTGGAAAAAAGCTAGCAGAGCACAGAGATTAAAATGCAGGTGATGTTGAATTTTAGAAATAAGATTTTTTAAAGATTTTTTTGAGAAGTGTGAAGATATCCAGGTAATGTCGTCGCTGAGCATTGCTTGCTTTCGCATAATTTAAGATGTGCTTAAAGAAGGAAAAGTTTCAGCGGGTTTTTTCTTTATTGTCTGGTATCAGATTGTCTAGACGTGTTAAACAATTACATATTCGCTTAACTTGCACTCAGAGTTATCGATACACTACCCTTTTACCGTTATACTAATAATTTAACGGCAGTGTCATACTTCTAATAAGTGGTGATTTGTATGAAGATCTAAGTAGCCTGTTTTGTATGTTGGCAGTGCTAGAGACTGTGTTAATATCGCTGACAGCGCTCTGCGCCCTCGGCGAGAGATTCTGGGGTTGGACGGACTAGCAGTTAGCGAGTGGACAGGGAAGTGCGTGGACATGATTTTCTTAGTGGAGACTCTGTGTTGGTAGGACATGAATTGTAAAGTGAGATGAAATGATGTGCTTATAAGAAAATACGTAAGGAAATGTACGAGGATAGATGTTTGTTGACAATGTTTGGGCAGCGGAATTATTGACAAACATATAATTTTTTGAACTGGATGTCACATGAATACGGTAAAATTTTCTAAATACATTGTCTGCTCTTCAACAAAATCTTTCTTTTTGCTTATATGCCTCCTAGTAGTTAGTCTGTAGCAGTTAGAATCTTTATTTAGCTGGCTGTTGTTGCTACTTGTTGTAATTGCTGTAGTTCGTGTTATGAAGATTTTCTGTGAGGTAAATGACATATGAAAAAGAATGGGGTATCCACTATATGGATTCGTGATTGAAATGACTTTATGCAATTAACAGAGTTGGAAGTAGTTTCATACTTCTTTAATTCCATAATTTTTGTATTTTTGTTATTGTTAGGATTTCTTGCAATTCAGGGCCCTTCTTTTGTGTTAATTATTGGAAGTCGTGTTGTCAATGTATAGCAATCAGATTGCGTTGGGCTTGTATATTATGGTAATAAATGAAGATGTTAAGTTTGAGTCGTCTTTGTCAGGGAAACTTCTGTGGGTCAGTGTTTGATAAAAAAATTTATTAAAGAGGTAGTTTCAAAGATGATAGTAATTGTCAAGGAGTGAGTTTCATTATCCACAATATAGTTTTTTGAATGCTAGTCTCTTCTACGTCTCAATAAATGCAATATCTACCACAACTCCTCACAAAAATTCTTTTCTTGTAATTGTGTGTCACTGCATTGCTCTTTGTGGAACACAGTTGCTAAGACTAAAGCATCATCTGCTTAGGATAGCTGCACTTCCTTGTATTGAACTTGCTTAACTCTCTTTCCTGTAGCTTTTTACTTTCACATTCGAACAGCACCGAGTTTCTGTTGTCACAGGTAACCAATGAAAATTTGTTAGAGCCAGTTTACTATTACCGTCCGGACCCTGCAAGCTTTCCGTTTCCAAACTGTTATGAGGTTCAGCTTGGGTAAAGTTCAATTCAGATTTCATTTCTTTGTCAGACAGTCTTATACTTACAGTGCACTGTTACATTTTCGTTTGCATCATTTTAAGTTTGGAAATTTATTTAGTCAGTTTGTACATGTAAATTTGCAGGGCATTTTTACAGAAGCATTTTGCACAGTTATTCTTTCAAAATTCGATTTGTGATTTTACGCAGAATTTTTACTCTGCTAGTTTTGTGTGTTGGAACTCTAACGTCAAGCATTGTAGCAGTGTTTACTGCACTGCACAATACAGAGTTTCACAGAATAGCTTATTTAATAGACAATTTTACGTAACGTGATTAGATAGTTTTGATGACTCATTTTATTAGATAGCGTTGACGTAATTACACCACTTGGTTGTTCAGGATCGCAATACACAGATGAAAGTAAAGAGTAGGAAGCCAGTCTAGGCCAGTTTAGTTTACAATAACAACACAATAAAGAACAACAAAAAACTGCTTAACGCTAATTACAGTCCTCAAACCGTTCCAAGCGTGAGTAGTCATGAGAACAGTGTTTTGTGTAGTGAGTGCATCTGTCTGAGCTAAGCGAAGGCGAACGTGGGCAATTTGTTGATGCCCTTGTGGTGGATGCTTCCGTAACCAAGGTAACCGAAGTCTTCGGTGTTTCAAGAGGTACTACATCGAAGATTTATGCCACATACAGGGAAAGCAGTAAAACATCATCCGATAAGTCACAACGCGGAAGAAATGTGTGTTGAGCGATCGTGACGGACGATCACTGAAGAGGATTGTGGCGAAAAATAAGAGTGGGACAGCTGTGAAAGTCTCTGCAGAGCTGAATGTCGCATCCGCGAACCCCTGTCGGCACCAAAACATGATGGGAGCTCCATAAGTAGGGAACTGGAGGGCGAGCTGAAATTCCAAAACCATACATCAGTGATGCAAATCCCCGTTAACAGGAAAAGTTGGTACCAGAGCCATAAAGCCCGGGGTTTGGAGCAATGGAAGAATTAATTATGTCGGATTAATCTTGTTTCACACTGTTTCCAATTTCTGACAGTTTACGTCCCAAGAGTGAAACATGGCGGGGGTTCGGTGATGATGTGGGCAGCCATATCGTTGGTATTCCATGGACCCCTTAGTTACTCTGCAAGGTCGCGTATTGCTAAGCCTTACGTGACCAGTTTGGCTGATAAGTCCATCCAATGGCGATGCTATGTTCCAGGATCACAGGGTCCCTCATCACGTACTTTGCGTCGCTTAGGACTGATTTTGTGAGAATTTTCGGATCTCCACTGGGCACCATAGTTACCAGATCTCAACATTGAGCCCTTGTCTGGAGGTAGGCGTACATGATCGCTATCTACCTCCACCATCGTTACTTCAACTTGCCTTTATTTTGCAGGAAGAATGCTACACAATACTCGTGAAAACGATACGGGACCTGTATTATCCATTCAGAGACTATCGGAAGACGTTTTGAGTGACAACGGTTTTCCTACACTGTATTAGGCATGGTAATGTGTATGTTTTCGGTATATCGACATTTTCGTCCACGGCCCTGTAGATGTAGAGCTGCATGAGACCAGTGTTGGGACTGAGAACGTCGACGGCAACAGCAGCATTGATTGCTGAAAAAAAGGGGGTACACACTAGACCAACGAAAGCCAACGGACGATAACCAACCACTTCGTTGGCGGAAATTTGCTTAGTGTGTACGGGTGGCATATCAGTCAACGAAGAAGTTGGCCTTGGCTGCGGTTCGGACTGTCGGCAGTAACACCAAAGCACTGGCCTTGGACCCATCTCCTAGCGTGGACGCCGTGTCGATTGTCGTTGCTTCAGTAACGATTTTCTGTGTCTGTTGAACGGGTAAGTATTTATTGTGTCTAAATATATTGGAATATTGAGTGCAATACGGAGGCAGAGTTGAAACTGGTAATTTCCGCTTGAACGGGAATGTTTATGGGACGCTACGAACTGCGATTGTAAAAACAAACTGAAAAGAGCAGGCGCTTGGAACGAAATAAGTAAGGTGACAGAATATAATGTGCACGACGTGGAAAAGAAAATGGAATCCACACGGATGTGTTTATTTTCTGCACTTACAGCTTTCCTGAAAGAGGTGCCACCTTTCGGAATCTTAGGGCCTAGATAGTGCAATAACAGTTCGAAATCTGTACCTCTCATTCGCAAAAAATCATGAAGTAACCCATGTTCGAATTCAGCTTTAAGGTCAGGCATTAACTTTGCACCACCACGTTGCTCCCTAATATTTGAAAGAGAAAACAGAGGCTGTCCAACAGCGCCGTTTCTTCTTCTACTTCTTTTTCTGATGATGAACTTCTTGCAGTAAAATAAATGCTGCACATGAGACGACTTCTAAATTCTCTTCTTTCTTCATAATACCTGTCGGTGAAACTTTCTAACAATATGGGAGCAACCGTGACAAGTTACCAGAGCCAACTGCGATTCCACATGGCCGAATGCCCTGGTCTCAACGCCTTGCTCTGCTGCGGATGACAGTCCTGAAGCCAATTCGTAGGCGACCAACGTCCGGCCGGATCCATTGGCTGTAGTTCGTTTGCCTTCGTTGAGCTAATGTGTACTCGCTTAAAGTCACTTTTACACGATCGAGGTTTTTTTGTCACAGTTGACTACTCGAGAGAAGTGCGTCTACGGCAGTGGCCCTGGCGTTTCATTCCCGCACTAAGTCTGGTCTATTTTGTGTACTCATTTTCGTTTACACGTCAGCCGGTGCTGTGAAAGCTGCCTGCCCTGCAGGTTGACATCTGAATGGTGAATGTGAGGGTATGAGGGGCTATCTCTTTACGGAAAAATCGAAATATAGTAACAAAGTGCAGGAACAACCAACGACAATAGAATTTATTAATGACAAAAACAGACTAGCAGACTCCATAGTGGCAGTTATTGTCAAAGGTCGTGTGGTAAATTGTTCACAATTCGGAGAACTGAAAGAGTAGGAAAAGTGTCATCCAGACATTTCAGACCGAGCGAGGTGGCGCAGTGGTAGCACACTTGACTCGCATTCGGGAGGACGACGGTTCAATCCCGCGTCCGGCCATCCTGATTTAGGTTTTCCGTGATTTCCCTAAATCGGTCCAGGAAAATGCTGGGATGGTTCCTTTGAAAGGGCACGGCCGACTTCCTTCCCCATGCTTCCCTTATCCGATGAGACCGATGACCTCGCTGTTTGGTCCCTTCCCCCAAACAACCCCAACCCCAGACATTTCAGAACATATACTTGCCAACACATCACACAATAGGCAGAACACAACAAATACACCATGCGATCAAAAGTATCCGGACAGTGGAAAAACGTTGTGTGGAGTGACGAATCACGGTACACAATGTGGCGATCCGATACCAGGGTACGGGTATGGCGAATGCCCTGTGAACGTCATCTGTCAGTGTGTGTAGTGCCAACAGTAAAATTCGAAGGCGCTGGTGTTATGGTGGGGGTCTTGTTTTTCATGGAGGGGACTTGCACCCTTTGTTGTTTTGTGTGGCACCATCAGAGCAGAGGCCTACATTCATGTTTTAAGCACCTTATTGCTTCCCACTGTTGAAGAGCAATTCGGAAATGGCGATTGCATCTTTCAACACGATCGAGCACCTGTTCACAATGCATGACCTGTAGCGGAATGGTTACACGACAATAAATTCCCTGTAATGGACTGGCTTGCGGAGAGTCCTGACATGAATGCTATAGAACACCTTTGGGATGTTTTGTAACGCCGATTTCGTGCCAGGCCTCACCGACCAACATCGATACCTCTCCTCAGTGAACAATGGGCTACCATTCCCCAAGAAACCTTACAGAACCTACACATACTTCGTGTAGGAGAACAGAAGTAGGTAAGAGTACCAGGACCTTGGGTAACTTTTCATCGTGCTACGAAAACAAAGCAAACGACATAATAAAGATTAAGAAGAAACGAATTCACAAAACCCATTTGCATAGGAACCGCGCTGCTGCTACGGTCGCAGGTTCGAATCCTGCCTTGGGCACGGATGTGTGTGATATCCTTAGGTTAGGTTGAAGTAGTTTTGAATCTAGGGGACTGATGACCTCAGATGTTAAGTCCCATAGTGCTTAGAGCCAGCCATCTGAACCATTTGTATAACTTGGTTGGTTGTTTCGGGGGAGGGGACCAAATAGCGAGTTCATCGGACCCATCGGATTAGGCAAGAATGGAGAAGGAAGTCAGCCGTGCCCTTTCAAAGGAACCATCCGGGCATTTGCCTGAAGCGATTTATGGAAATCACAGAAAACCTAAATCAGGATGACTGAACGTGGGTTTGAACCGTCGTACTCCCGAATGTGAGTCCACTGTGCTAAGGCCGGTATTACACTATCAAATTTCTTTGCCAAAGATTTGATCAAAGATGTGATTAAATATTCCGTTAAATATATTTGACAAAATCTTTGACGTAGCGCTAGAAGGGGTATTACACTGTCATCATATTTTTCGTCGAAGTTCAAGATGGCTGACAACAACTTGTTATTAACTGCAGCAGTTGCATGTACCACGATTGCACTGTGTGCACATGCGGAAGAGAAGCGGGGGAAAAAAAGGAAACATACCTGGGTGAAGCCGTGGGTTTTACGACAACACGATAAAAAGCATTCAGCAAAAACTTGGTACGTGAACTTATAGTGGAGGACGTCAAGTCATACATCAATTACTTAAGAATGGATGAGCATACATTTCTGTATGTGCTCAGTGAAGTGTATTCTCATATCAAAAAGCGCAATATTCACTTAAGAACTGCTACATCTGCAGAAGACAGGCTCACTGTAACACTCCGATTCCTTGCTACAGGAGAGGGTTAGGTTAGGTCAGGTTAGGTTAGGTCTCCAATCTTTTTTATTTTTGTATTCAGGGTGCCTCACGTTGTAAAGCGCCTCATCACCTTTATACATCTCTATTAATTTTGTAGTTGTCGGTACACACCAATTGTATTTACTGGCAATGTTGTTCAAAACACTACAGATGACAGAACGCTGCAGCGATGCTAGTGCTCCACGTGGTAACATGTCACATTGCAGTCAACGGAAGACAAGCGACTTCTGTGATCAAATCTGTGGTGTCACAGCCAGACACCACACTTGCTAGCTGGTAGCCTTTAAATCGGCCGCGGTCCGGTACTATACGTCGGACCCGCGTGTCGCCACTGTCAGTGATTGCAGACCGAGCGCCACCACACGGCAGGTCTAGAGAGACGTCCTAGCACTCGCCCCAGTTGTACAGCAGACTTTGCTAGCGATGCTACACTGACAAATACACTCATTTGCCGAGACGATAGTTAGCATAGCCTTCAGCTACGTCATTTGCTACGACCTAGCAAGGCGCCATTACCAGTTTATATTGAGATTATAATTATGTATCATCAAGAGCGATGTTCTCCAATTATGGATTAAAGTTAAGTATTACATCAACTACGTACTTTATTTGCTACTATTAATTCCCTTAACTGTTCCAGACCTCACTCCAGTTTGCGTGAGCTTAAACGCGTGCCTTTCGGCTACCCGTCACTGTGGATTGGCTGTCTTGCCAGTCCACAACAAAATCTACAGCGAGGCCCTAGATTTGATCAAATATTTGACGACATTTGACAAAGTTCCCTATTACACCATCAAATTTCTTTGACAAAGATATTGGACAAAGAAATTTGATAGTGTAATACCGGCCTAAGCACTGCACCACGTTGCTCGGTCTGTATAATAGGAGTGACCTCTACCAGAACAGGTATAACTCCCGATGTTAGTAGACTCCGACATAGTCCTGTGTCTCTGCCCACGCGCAGTGTGTAGCATTCTCGGAAACCTAGAACTCCACATTCGGTACGGTCTTCAGATCATTGACATCACAGGTAAACTTGCGTCGTAGTCGGTTCCCGATTTACACGGAGGCACGAAAAGCGCACGCAGTTCGCGTAGTCGATTTTGAGCAGGAAGCCGCTCGTGTGGAACGAGCTTCAGGACGAACGCAACTGGCGGCACGCGAGAGGCGGCAGCGGCCGTCGGCCGGCCAGAATGCTGCCGGCGGGGAGAGAGGCGGCCTCGACCCGCGGCAGCCCCAGCCGCGCCCACCTGTCGCCAGACCTGGCCCCGCGGACGGCCGCGATCCGGCCACGCGTGCGGCTTCCCCGTCGTGCGTGACGCAGTCCACTCGCCGCACGCACCTCCGCGGCGCGGTCCGCGCGGCCACCAGCTGCACCCCCAGGTGGCGCCTGACATTTACCGACCCGCGCAACCGCCGGCCGTTCATTTCCAGCCGGCTGCGGGCTGCAGCCTCGTGTCCCTTCACTCGAGTTCCGCCATTTGCTGAAAACTCAACGCGTGACCCACATCTGCACACCGCGAGCCGAGAGCACCTCGTACCGTTCCGTCGCTCTCACGGACAGATGCTGCGCGAGAGAAAAAAATGCGAGTTCATCTAATTTCACACTTGGCATCATTGCGCAGAAAGATTACAGAAATAGAAAAAGTGAAAGCTCGACCATTATCGAAGTAAGCACAGCGTCCAAGAAATTACTCACTCCAGGAGACGTCACGCTAATACGGCGTGAAAGCGCCCTTTTGTCTTCTAATGTCCTCAGTTCCGAGGCAAAGAGAATCAACAAGTTTTTTCAGGGACATCATAACCACTTGTAACATAGCAGGGTCTGAAGAAATCTTTTTCCCAAATAGTGAAGTATGCGATACTACCAGAACTCTGGCCACTTCTAATACAACAGGGCCTGACGGAATCTTTTTCCTAAGTAGTGAAGTATGCGATACTATTACCATTCTGGCCATATTTGTTCTTGTTTTCGATTATAACGAACATAATCCATTACTGCAAATGTTTACGAACGTTTCTAACTCTCTAGAATAAATTTTGCCGTAAATATATTTTTTGTTTACGTTCACTTTATACAAAAATGGACTTAGAAGAATAGTCCACAAAAATTCTACAGAAAATCCTGTTTGAACTTATTATTATTATTATTATATTATTATTATTATTATTATTATTTTATTATTATTATTATATTATTAGACTTTTTTCCTTAAAGATAGTGATTAACTTACATGATTTTTCTTTTATTTTTGTTTTCTTCTTCGTTCTCTCCTCCCAAAACCTCTTCATCCTTCGGTTGTATTCCAGTTTTCTTTGCTCTGTGTCTATTTTACCTGTCGTCTGCTTTTCTTTTATTTCAAATTTCGTGTTCATAATTTTGTTTCTGAATTTGTCTTCTCGATCATTTATCATCTCCTTCAAACCACTTGCTGTTTGTCCTTTTTTATTTATTTTATTGAACTATTTATTTCATCAAAAGTCCTCTTTCGAGTGTCCTCGTTCATTCTATTTGTGTGTCCATAGAATGTTAGTCAGCGTTTTCTGATCACGTCTAAGAGTTTGACTGTCCGTCCGTATAATTCTTTGGTTGGTCTCTTCATCCATATGCCATCTGTGTACTGCTCCAAAAATTTTACTACGGATTTTACGTTCTATTTTTTTCTGTTTTCGTGTTGCCTGATGCTCCGATTGTTTTGATGCATAGAATGCTTCTGATAATACAGCTGTGTTTGTAGCGCCTTAGTTTGGCCCGTCTGCAATTTTTCTTTTATTGTAGAGCGTCCACGTCAATTTGTAACCTTTCTGAAGTTTTTCTATTCGTTCTGTGATGGATACCTCGTTTTATCCTCCTATTTCTATACACATTGCAAGTTATTTGAATCTTTCCACTCTTAAATTTTCCGTATTTTGTGTACATTACATTATTATCAATATTTTTAACAGACTATTTCAATTGCAGATAAAACTTACTTCACCATTTATACTTTTATATTTCTTATATCTATATGTAATCGATTTTGGAACATAACACGAAGATTCCAGTTTTAATATTAGCAAATATTTTAACCTTCGTTATCAATTGTTATTAGTAAAAATCTTCACATAAACACATGTCCTCAAGAAGCGTCACAAAGTAAATTTGATGAATAATCTAAATGACACTAATGTAGTGTTCACTTATCGAAAGTTCTAGAAGCTTCAAGAGAAGACAGCTTTTATGTATTATTGTTCACACTCCTTAAGGGCGTCTGACTGTTTTTGTTGTAGATTAAGTTAACACCTGTAAGGTTCTTTGCAAATTGTACATCAGATAGACAGTGAAAAGAGGTCTATGTTTTATGCGTTGAGATTTTTATGTGGATATATGAAACTATGTGTGAACTTTATGTACGATGTCAAATAAACAACATTTTCTGACAGAATAACAACTAAGTTCATGCCATGTCATTTAACACCCTGGATTTCAAATATGACATTACCCAACATTTCAACGCCTCTGGACACTGACATCACATTAAGAAGCTAATTCAAGTTTTTATTGTTGTTTGTCACTTGAATATACAGGTTGATTACAACTAAATTTCCAAATTCAAAACACTGTAAAACAAGAACGATTACTCAGAATGACTTCAGATTTAAACGGAATATGGTTGCAGAATGGGGAAACGTTATGGAAACAAAACAAGAAACAAATTAAAATATTCCCCCTAGATGACGCTCCTCTCGCAGGGACTCTGTGGTTCTCTGTCGGCTCCGCATTGGCCATACGTGGCTGATGCCTGGTTACCTCCTCCTAACAACGTAAATGTCATTTTCTGTAGAATTTTTTGGACTAATCTTCAAAGTGCATCTTTGTATAAAGTGAACATAAACAAAAAATATATTTACGGCAAAATTTATTCTATAGAGTTAGAAACGTTCGTAAACATCTGCACTAATGGATTATTTACTTTATGAACGAAAACAAGACCAAATATAGCCAGAATGGTAATAGTATCGCATACTTCACTAGTTGGGAAAAAGATTCCGTCAGCTCAGGTCAGTTTCAGACAAGCCAATCTCCATAAGCAGTTTCCGCAGAGCCTGTTTGGCCAGCATGTGGGCAAGTTCGTTGCCTGAGATTCCGACGTGACCTGGGGTCCAAACACCACTGAACGACTGGACCATGCCAGGGCATAGATGGACTCCTGGATGGTCGCTACCAACTGATGACGAGGGTAGCACTGGTCGATAACTTTTAGACTGCTCAAGGAGTCAGTACACAGGAGAAATGATTCGCCTGGGCATGAGCGGATGTGCTCAAGAGCACGAGATATGGCCTGCAGCTCTACAGTGAAAACACTGCAGCCATCTGGTAAGGAGTGCTATTCTGTATGTCCTCCATGAACATAGGCAAAGCCAACGTGACTATCAGCCATCGAGCCATCGTTGTAAACCACTTCATGGCCCTGGTACATGTCAAGAATCGAGAGGAAGTGACAGCAGAGAGTCACAGGGTTAACTGAGTCCTTAGGGCCATGTGAAAGCTCCAGGCGAAGCCGCGGCCTAGGTGTACACCATGGAGGTGTTCGTGAATGAACCTCAAGTATAGGTAGTAAAGGTAAGGACTCCAGTTCGGAGAGAAGGGATCGAACATGAACTGCAATTGTAAGCCCTTACCTGGGCCGCCGATGAGGGAGATGAACCGCCGTAGGCGGGAAAAGGAGACGGTAATTTGGATGCGCAGGAGAACTACAAACGTGCGCAACGAACTGGAGAGCAATTGCGCACGCCTAACCTGCAGTGGAGGGACTCTGGCCTCCACCAAGACGCTCGTCACCAGACTCGTCCTAAGAGTTCCTCTCGCTGGGCGAACGCCACAGTGGTGCACTAAGTCGAGTAAACGCAATGCTGAGGGTGCCACAAACCATAAACCACACTCCCATAGTAAAGGTGGGATTGAACAAGGGCTCTGCAGAGCTGAAGCAGCGTAGAGCAGTGTTGCCCGGGCAGCGGAGGGCATTGAGGGGCTGCCAGCAGTTCCACTTAAGCTGACGGAGGTGAGGAAGCCAAGTCAATCGGGCGTCGAAAACCAGTCCTAAGAATTGATATCTCTACTCCACTACAGTGAATGGATCGTCATTAAGATAAAGTTCTGGTTCCGGATGAACGGTACGACGCCGACAGAAGTGCACAACACACGACTTTGCGGCCGAAAACTGGAAACTACGGGCTAGAGCCCATGAGTGTGCCTTGTGGATGGCCCCCTGTAGGCGCCGCTCAGCAACACCAGTGTTGGTGGGGCAGTACGATATGCAGAAGTCGTCTGCATACAGAAAAGGTGAGACAGACGTCTCTACAGCTGCTGCTAGACCATTAATGGGCACTAAAACTAGAGACACTCGATACGGAGCCCTGTGGGACCCCTTTCTGTCCGCAGCTCGTGGTCGTGCGGTAGCGTTCTCTCTTCCCACGCCCGGGTTCCGGGTTCGATTCCCGGCGGGGTCAGGGATTTTCTCTGCCTCGTGATGACTGGGTGTTGCGTGATGTCCTTAGGTTAGTTAGGTTTAAGTAGTTCTAAGTTCTAGGGGACTGATGACCATAGATGTTAAATCCCATAGTGCTCAGACATTTGAGCCATTTTGACCCCTTTCTCCTGGATATGGGGAACTTTGGGAGGCACCAACTTGGACAAAGAAAGCACAAACTGACAGGAAATTCTGGATAAAAATCAGGAGTGGGCCTCGGAGACCCCACTTATATATTGTGGCAAGGATATGATGTCGCCAAGTCGTGTCATATGCTTTTTGTAAACATGAAAAGACAGAACCAGGTGCTGCCATCTGAAAAAGGCTGTTCGGATGGCAGACTCGAGGGACCCAAGATTATCAGTGGTAGAGCGATTCTGGTGGAAGCCGCCCTGACATGGAGCCATTAGGTCACGTGAACCCAGGACCCAACACAACTGCCGACATACCATACATTCCAACAGCTTACAAAGAACGTTGGTGAGGCTGATGGGCCGATAGCTATCCACATCAAGTGGGCTTTTACTGGGTTTAAGCATCGGAATGATAGTGCTCTCCTACCATTGCGATGGAAAGACGCCATTGCACCAGGTTCGGTTGAAGATGAGGAGATATCGCTTTTAGTCAGATGAGAGATGTTTAATCATCTGACCTTGGATCCCATCTGGCCCAGGAGCTGTGTCGGGGCAATGTGCAAGGGCACTGAGGAGCTCCAACTCTGTAAATGGGGCGTTATAGGGTTCACTGTGGCGTGTAGCGAACGAGAGGACTTCCCTTTCCATCCGCTGTTTGAGGGTGCGAAAGGTAGTTCTCTGATTCAGAGGCTTTAGCATAGTGCTCAGCAATCGCGTTTGCGTCGGTAGATAACACGCCATTGATGTTAATGCCAGGGACACTTGTTGGGGTCCGGTACCCAAAAAGACGTCTGATCTTCATCCAGACATGGGAAGGTGACGTATGGCACCCAATGTTCGAGACATATCTCTCCCAACACTCCTGCTTCCGCCTTTTGATAAGCTGGCGAACGCAGGCATGGAGCTACTTAATGGCTATGGGGTGCTCCAGGAAAGGGTGCCGCTTATGCCGCAGTAGAGCTCGCCGACGGTCCTTAATTGCCTCATCGACTTCCGGCGACCACGAAGGGACTGCCTTTCGCCGGGGGCAGCCTACAGAGCGAGGGCCGCGTTTTCCGCCGAAGTAACGATTGATGTATTCAACTGCTCAACCATCACAACGATGTTACCGTGTGGGGGAAAGTCAGCGGTGACCGCAGAGGTGAAAGTTTCCCAGTCCGCCTTGTTTAAAGCCCACCTGGAAAGGCATCCAAGGGCCTACACCGGGGCAGTGACAGGAAGATGGGGAAGTGGTCACTACCACACAGGTCGTCATGTGCTCTCCAGTGGATAGATGTGAGAAGTCCTGGGCTGAAAATGGATAAATCAATGGCCGAGTAACTACCACTAACCACACTGAAATGTGTGGCGGCCCCATTATTTAAGAGGCAGAGGTTGAACTGAGACAGTAAACTTTCGACATCTCTGCCTCGGCCAGTAATCCCGGTGCCACCCCACAAGGGGTTATGCACGTTAAAAGCTCCCAAAAGTAGGAAAGGTTTAGGGAGTTGATCAATCAATGTAGCTAATACATTCAGGGGTACTGCACCATCTGGAGGAAGATATACATTGCAGACAGTTATTTCCTGCGTCGTCCTTATTCTGACGGTCACAGCTTCAAGAGGGGTTTGTAGGGGCATAGTTTCACTACAGACTGAGTTTAGGACATAAACGCAAACTCCACCTGACACTCGATTATAGCACCGCGTGGGGGGGGGGGGGGGGGTATATGGCTTGACATCACAGTGTAGACCATCACCTTGACCTTCTCGGGTAAGATGTCACCCTTGAAGGGCAAGATGAAGGCACCAGTGGCAACCTGATTATCCCTCGCACCCTGATGAACGCGCCACACGAAATGAACACCTCGCCGCTCTAATTTGGCGCGCAGCTCGTCGTGAGACTGACAGAAGGTCCCTGTGGAAGATAATAACCTGGACCATATTTCAGCTCTTATATGGCGTGATGGTAACAGAAACATTCCCCACCTTGTTACAATCGAATGAAGTCTGTGAATGGGCAGAGGACGCTGTTTATATTAAGACTGACCCAGATCGCAAGCCCTCCACCTCCCCAAACTGGTCCTCTAAATACTCTATAAAAAACTATGGCTTCGTCGAAACAAAGGAGTCCCCATCAGTTCTCGTACATATGAGGTACCGGAGTGAATAAGGTACGCTGCCATCCTCAGCCTGGCGTTCCTCCCATGGTGTGGCCACAGAGAGGAATGATTTGGGATCGTACTTTCTTGCATTGTACTGAGACTTGGAACGCTTAGAGACTGCTGGTGTTTGATCACCAGCAAGTGAACACGTGGTACGCTTCATCGCACGTCATCCGCCCTGATGCCACCCACTCCGACCAGGGACCCTCTCAACGGGCGCCAACCAGCTGTAGCAAAGGCCACCTGGTAGGATAGCCATTGCTGGGAGTCCCGATGCCCCAGAATGACTGGCATCTACTCCTTGGCATACGTGGGGAGTTAACGGCGCAGGTTTCAGCAGAGCGATCCCTGTGTTGTCAAGTGGTTACAACCAACAGATTACATGGTGGTCCCACCACAACGGACTGGCTACCATGCTGGATATGAGATGCAAAGAAGTCCATGGTCATCGTCGGCGCAAAAAGCGACATTGCATAGTGCATGGTGGAAAACGCACCCAGCAAGGCGTCCTCGCCCAAGAGATGGAGATTATGCGGGACTGAAATGCGACGACGAGAAAGTGGGCTAAAGATCTCGAGGTACGATGGACACGATGCGCTATGTAAAGGGCGCTTCCCCAATTGGCTCGCTCTTCGGGAAATTTTGAAAATTGGATGTCAAACCCTACAGGGGACCATCACATAAAGATGGAGATGTGTGAGACTCCATTTAGTCGCCTCTTACGACGGGAAGGAATACCTCGGGCCTATTCTAATCCCCGAATCTGCAGGGGAGAGACTGGCACAAGACATGTTCAATGTGCTGTCCACCCTTTTCTGTCGCCAGTTTAAACCGAGAAAGAGTATGTTCCACAACAGTTGGGACTGTCTCAGGTGTGAGGTTCAGAATGCGATGCGCTGTGCATGCCTTCAGTTGAGCGACGTTTGCAATCGGAACAGTGAACAAAGCATCTTTCATATAACCCCACAGTCAGAGATCACATGGATTAAGACCAAGTGACCTGGACGGCCAGACTGTAGGAAAATGACGTCCGATAATTCTAGCATTTACGAAATGCCTCTGCAGCAGCCGCTTCACTGGCTGTGCAATGGGCTGAGAAACTTCATCTTGGGTAAAAATGATCCTACCACTCATCGACGTTGTTAAAGGCTTGGAATGACGTTGGTGCGCGTTAATCAGAGAGGGTGAAGGCTGCAGGACCCACAAGGCTCATCTCCTCGAAAAAATACGGCCCTACGCTAAACGATCCACACAATCGCCTCTGTAGAGTGAAGTGGTACCGGTTGAAGTGTGTGCGGATTCCCCGTTGGCCATATTCTGCAGTTCTGCTTATAGGTATGTCCACATAATGTTCCATGGCCGTTCATTGTCCACTTCCACGCGAGCAAGCAAATCTAGAGCAAATGTTTATCTTACCGGCAGGTAAGCTAAGCAACTCCTGAACATGGGTAATTTTATATGGATATCAACACAGGATGTTTCGCAGAATTTTATGCACCGTGCACACATCATGTCCAAAGTTCGGGCAACTGCATATTCCCGTTCAACCTCCTCCTACTGTACTGTGGCCACATCTTCTGCTGACGTCGGATTAACTGTTTTCGTCCCTCTGCCACAACGCACTTCAAACGAACCTGTCTTCCCGGATCTCGTAAACATTTCCTTCATTTGGCAGGCATCGGACGTCTTTTTTCATCCCTTGAGGGTCCAGAAGTTCTGCAGAGCTACTGGCGGACAATCGCTGTTCTTGTAAAAAATCTTTACCACCATCGCGCGATCCTTCATTGAGACAGTCATGCCGCGCATCTCGGACGCAACCTGAGCAAGAGCTATGTACCCCGCGTCTTTAATTTTGCGTATTCAGCCGCTTACAGCACCATCTACGGGTAATTTTTTTGTTTTTTTCCCTTCTTCGATAATATTCCGTTCAAATTGGACATCGTTCCGAGCAGTGGTTCTTTTCTTTCTTATTGCGTTCTGAAACTGGAATTTTAATTATAATTACCTTGTATTGTTTGCTAAATGGTAATTGTTTTTATGGAATATCAACATAACTGTAAACACAAATTTATTATTGCTGAAGCAAAGGAGGGGCGTCATAAGCTAACGATGGTCTTTGATGATGAGACCTAATAGAACTACAAAATTTTAGATTTTGGCGTTTCACCTGCTGCCCAAAGTAGTCCCAGATATTATCTATAGCGGGTGTGGATGGTTTCACAGTAACGGTGCACAGGTGTGGCCCTCACGGCGAGCGTCATGGGCCCTCCTGGACCCTGGCGCAGGGATGGGACAGATTGTTTGGACTCTATGATGACAGGTATTTTTGTAATTTGCTGGTAACCTGTTATAAAAGCGACATATCAATTTACCATAGCTGTGGTGATGAACTTAGTGGTTTTTAATTACAACGTTGTTTTACAGACGGGTTTGGTAAGATATTTTGTGGATTCTGAGGGATAGGCGTCTTCCTTGAATAACATTGTTTCTGATTAAAGGCGTCGGCTTACAGGTCAACACATTACAGAAAACTTATTTATGAGCAGATGTGGGACGAAATATTGCCCAACACGTTCATTAATTGATATTTTCCTTTCAGTTTGTCATGTAGTTGTTTCTTATGAACGTTATAAAGTCAAGACATATATTTGGCGAAACCATGGTTATGTCATTCGCAGTAATGAAGGCAAAAGGATAATACAAATGTTGCACGAAGGTGTCTCTTCTGCCTGTCATTTACAGGACGCAGTACAAAAGGAATAAGTTATGGCAACAGTAATACATTTCAAACTTAACAATCCATTCACAGGTTGTAATAAAAGTAGAAACTAGCCCATCTGCTGTTTATGACTACATAATGTGCCAGCATCTGTTTGTAACACTCGGAAACGCACAACGTAACAAGAAAGCCAGTCTGCAAAAAAATGGTTCAAATGGCTCTGAGCACTATGGGACTTAACATCTGAGGTCATCAGTCCTCTAGACTTAGAACTACTTAAACCTAACTAACCTAAGGACATCACACACACCCATGCCCGAGGCAGGATTCGAACCTGCGACCGTAGCAGCAGCGCGGTTCTGGACTGAAGCGCCTAGAACCACTCGGTCACAGCGGCCGGCACCAGTCTGCAACCCCAGATTTTACCCTTTGGCAACTACTATGCGGCCCGCTAATGATTTTTGTCGGGCTCATCTGCACAATCAGAATTTTTATGTAACAATTTATACCTTTTTGGAAACGCAGAGTTAACTAACGCAAGCAATTATTTTGAAAGATGCGGCCCTCCGCTAAACTCTGTTTACACAAAGTGTCTAAAGTATTGCCCACACTGATCTACAGGGTTAAGACAGGATTACTTAGCAAGGCAGTTGAACGACTGAGTACCGAGGAAAGTACGCTTGGAGCTCTGAACACGGCCACGTTTGAAGACGTGATTGTCCACAGCGTACGCGCCACTCAGATGTAGAAGAAAGACCAACACCTGAGCACCGAGAACGTTGAAGTAAACATCCTGGTTCATGTCCACAGTAACCTGAACGAGTGGTCCCAAATCCTGGTACGGAAAACAACCCCGAGGCACCACGGAACAACCTGGTGCCTGAACAACGCCCTAAACACCCAACGGCTTAAACGCCTGCTTGACGCGTGTGAACACTGTGTCTTGCACCGTCTGACAGAATCAAAATCGTCACTCTTCGGACCATATTACACGCCACCAAACAGTTACTGTTCAGCTTTGTGTTGTTTCGCTCGTTGAAGATGTTCACCTTTATGTAACGCTCTGAGCAGTGGCCCGTTTGAAAGGAACCCAGCACCTAATATCTACTGCATGCAGTTCCCTTTACAGTGCCTGCCCGTGCCGCATGTGCGTTTACTGCAGGGCATTTGCTGCCACTGAGAGTGCGTCATACTGTCGCTTAGGATCTTTCTACGGCCACTGTTCTTATGTCGTGTTACTAGGCTGCGAGTGGTACACTATTCACTGTAAACTCGTTGATACTCCCCACTGATTAACAAATGGGCAGTTTCATTCATGGTGTCGTCATGGGTACATCCATACACATTAGCTCCTATCTGTCATTTTGTCACGTCTCAAAAATGGTTCAAATGGCTCTGAGCACTATGGGACTTCTGAGGTCATGAGTCCCCTAGAACTTAGAACTACTTAAACCTAACTAACCTAAGGACATCGCACACATCCATGCCCGAGGCAGGATTCGAACCTGCGACCGTTGCGGTCGTGCGGTTCCAGACTGAAGCGCCTAGAACCGCTCGGCTACTCCGGCCGGCTGACACGTCTCCATGTCAACCTATGTTAGTGCACTGATTCCAAGCAACCGAGTGGCACATACAGATCACTTTACTGCCGTGACTTTCATCAGCGATAGAGGGCCACGTTGCATTCTGGCACCAGTTGTACGAGGGGCATTCAATAAGTCATGCAACGCATTTTTTCCATAAATCAGGAGGCTATTTTTATTGGGATTTCCAGCACACCTATTATTCTCTTACTCTTTTGGCTATAAAATGCTATTCTTCAGCATGATTTCGTTCAATGTCTTAGCCACCTCACTAGGAGGGCCAATACACCCGCATGGTAAAACTCTGCTGGTCGACGTCGGAGCCAGTGTCTTGCTGTATCAATAACCTCTTTATCATCCACGCACTGCTTCCACAGAGATTGTCCTTCGTTGCTCTCTATGGTCTTCTGCTAAGCGGCGAGGAACGGAGCGGGCACACACCTTTACATGCCCCAACTGGTGGACGAGTGTGTCAGCACTAACAGAGACGTCCGGTTGTGCAGCGAAGTGTTTAATTGTGATCCGTCGACCACCTCGACTGTGTGTGTCCGCACATTCCCACACTGCAGAAGCCACAGCTGTGTGCGACCGACCGGCATGCGGGAGATCGGACGGGTTTTGTGCTACTTTGTTGCGATGATGACACTGCCAGATCTCCGTAGACATTCTGCAAGCGCCTATGAATATGTGCGAAGCTCTAATTTTCCACCAAAAGAAACTCAGTCACGGTTCTCTGCTTGGAACGCCCCTGCTTTAGACGCCATTTTGAAAGCTACGTATAGCGAGCGCCATCACCTATCGGAACCTCATGAAACAATAGAGGGAGAAGCAGGAATATTTCAGAATGTTCTACAACAAATTCCGCATTTTTCAACTGAAACCGGTCGAGAAAAAGAGTGCTGTGTTACTTATTGAACGACTGTCATATATCGTCTAAAGTGGTCCAAAACTACGAGGGTGCTCTTTTAAGCGTGTTACTAAAGCTTTTGTTCGGGGAGCTCATTACCAGTAACGAGCTGCTGTTTCCACACGAGGACGTTGCTGCTGTACCTATTACGCAGCTGTTGCTCGTCTCTCCTTAATTTCACAAAACAGGTCAAAATTGTAGAGTGATTTTGAGCATTATTTCAAAGACCATGCAAGGGGTCTTTCACATTCAAAGGATGGATGGATATGTAAACACAAGTGAACAGAACTGCGACATCTATAAATTACTGACTCCAGCTGTCAGAGGGAAATAAAGTATTCTGGCAGTTCATTTACCCATAGTTAAAAACCATGAAGGTTCATACTTTGTTGGTACTTCCGCCAATACCACATCCCTTTTCAAGTGATACGTTTTCCATACTTTCCATAATTTTTTACATCAACCTACAATACGTCCGTACAATCTACTCTCAGCGCTTACATTCCGAATTTCAAATAAAAGCCCTTTATTTGCTGACTTTCTTGAAAGCGAATAAAATTCCTCCTCGTAAAGACAGGTCTTTATCAACAACACCACGAATTTCGGAGGATTAATTCTCCATTTGTCAGATATCTGCAGTACAGAATTATGTTATGAAACAGTCCAGCTATAAAGTAATATCTCGTAATTAAAGTTAGTCTTAATATCACAACATTAAAATCTTTTTTATTAAACTACAACTCACTTAAACGTGGAAAATTATAACAACGAGGAAAGCTATAAGCTAACGTCGTCTAATTTTGTTTGGACCATGGACCCTATTAATCACAACTAACTGTGCAAACTGAATATTCAGTTTTCATAATGTTAGTAATTAAATACACAATGTAATGACAATTAATTAATTACAAGAAATTCCTCCATAATTTACCATACTCGAAACCATCATTCCGACGTTAGGCAATGACGTTGATCACGGAAACGCAATACCCCAACCATATGTTCAAAATTAAACAATGACAGTAAAATCTTACACCTAATCACAAAACATATCGTATCAGTAAGAAATTAACGGAGGACTTCAAAAGAACGAAGAATTCCATGCAGCACGTGAAACCCAAGTACACGCTCGTGGACAAGTAAAATTACTATAGACAGCGGCCTGCAGGTAAAGAAAACATCTGTCCATAAGTATTGCCAAACAGTTAAAAAAGCAAATCTTTAAATGATTAAGTGTCTTAATTAACTCGGGACTTCTGTTAGCCTTATGTGTGTGTCGATATCAGGAGGATTGTTTTTATCTGGTTTCTTAGTTTTTAGCACTTGAAAATAGTGTGGTCCCGAATCATATCGTGGCAATAATTACACGATTGGCAATTGGGATGAATATCCTCAATATCTACAAACACTTTTGCTTTCTTATTTCTCCGTTATTGAAAATGATAAAACCGTCCAGGAATGAGTTTAGATAAAACATGCAATGATTTTTCTGTTTTTCATGTCTTGCTCTGAAGATCACAAGCGATGAAGAACTCATATGCACTTTGCAATTCAGCTGACGAAGCTACTCGTATTGACATTCATGAATTGCTGTAATCTCAATTAGAATACTCACTTAACAGAAGCTTGAGGTCAAATTAAACATAACTGTTACGTTGACCAACGTTGCGGATAACATGGCGAGTTTCAATCAAATCAAGCTCAAACTGAATTACGTCTCTGTTAAAAGAAGAAGGAAAAGTTTGACAGTTTGCTTCAAAGCAGTTAGTAAGGCCAAAGCAAGGTGTTTTAAAGAACACGACTTTCATTACCAAACTTTGGTGACAGATCTTTCAGGATAACTGATTAGACTAGATTAGTACTTGTTCCATAGATCATGAATATGACACTTCGTAATAATGTGGAACGTGTCAGGTTAATAAAAGGTGTATATACAATATATTACATTACACAAAATATTACATGACACTTAATATTTTTAATTTCTTTTTTTTTGGGGGGGGGGGGGGGTTGGGGAAGTTACCCACTTACTATATCCAAAAATTCATCTAATGAGTAGAAGGAGTTGCCATTAAGAAATTCTTTTAATTTCCTTTGACATGCTATATGGCTATGTGTCAGACTTTTGCTGCTGTTAGGTAAGTGACCAAAGACTTTCGTGGTAGCATAATTTACCCCCTTGTGAGCCAAAGTTAGATTTAACCTTGAGTAGTGAAGATCATCCTTTCTCCTAGTGTTGTAGCCATGTACACTGCTATTACTTTCGAATTCGTTCGGATTGTTAATAACAAATTTCATAAGTGAATATATATATATTGTGAGGCTACACTGAAGATCTCTAGCTCTCTAAATAAGTGTCTCCAGGATGATCTTGGATGAGCTCCAACAATTATTCTGATTACACGCTGATTAACAGCCTTCTTTGTTAAAATAATAGCTGCTGTGAAAGATAATGATCTCCCGTAACTAACAGAAAGTATGTTTAGAACGAAATTCTTGTTTGTCACTTTAATATTAAACATAATGAATATTAATTAGTATATACAGTTTATGTGCATATCATGAGGCCTGTAATATTAGACAAGTATTACGACCAGAAAGTTTCAGAATTCTCGAGTCAAGTTCGCAAAATTGGTTACATGCAAGAAAACGTCCACATTCAGTAAGGAACCTCCTTCGTTCGTAAGTAGACATGCAGTTGACAGTTGAAAACCCGTTTTGTCGATATGAAGCAGGCTAACATTAGAAGAATTCAAAGAGGACCTGTATAAGCTTGTACTTTATTCCTAAAAACTTATGTTAATTACTTTAGACACAGTCGTTTGTGTCAAGGAACCAAATTAAAGGCGTTCTTAAAATTTTTCTCTCACGTACGATACGAGGTACTTTCTTCTACGGTCACATGCGCAACAAGTCTATTTTCTAAATCACTTTGTCCTGACTACAAGAATGGCGGGAAAAGTTTCGTTTTACTAGCGTTTTATCCGGATCCTGACAGAATGGATTTTAATATAAGGCATTTTTTATATTGCCGGGTCAGAATTAGAAAAAAACACATACCAATGTCACAATTTTAATGACCATGTTAAGGAGGCAATGATTCAAAATTTTAAATATTTTCTAAAAAAATTATGGTTTTGTACAATGGCTACATGTTACTTTATTAAAACGAGCAGTTTTGGTCAAACAACAGGCGATTCGAATCTAAAAAATACTACATTAATTACAGAACATGCATCCTTTCATAAATGGACGCATTCATAATAATTAATGTCGGTATTCACAACTGAGGATGGTCGGTAATTTGAGCAATGCTGCTAGTTTTAATTAAATGACATGCAGCTACAATGTGGAGTCACGAGTTTTTAAACGTTTTTAATCACACTGCTTAAAAATACTCGATTAACAACCAACAATTGTGTTACGAGGAGTACGAATGCCAGGCAAAATTTACGCCGACCCCTAAGACGCCAAACGCCGCGTCAGCGCACGCTGGCGACATGTAGCGGGTCTCCGGCACGTGAGCAGAAATGCAGAGCGTGTGTCGCAAGGGACTTACCTGGTGAGAGCGCGGGCTCCCGTGTTGACACGCGGCACGTGCGCGCGCGTGCTCGGCCGACACAGCGACAGTGCGACCACTGACTGCCGACACGCGCGAGCGCGCGCGCGCCCTAGCGCCGGAGAACCACGGTGTCGCCGCCCTGCGGCCCCCCGGCCAACTACGTGCTCCGCGGCCGCCGGCTCACAGCTGAGGCTAGCTGCCTTCTGGACCGCGTTGCAGTTGTCACACTTATTTCTCGGTGGATAGTGTCGTACGTCTATAACCCTTTATTTGGCAAATGGTGAAAATAAAAACAAAATAATTTTTTCAGTGCTTATATTTATTTATTATGCTTAAAGAAATACAATTCAGTCAGTTTTAGAAATTTTTGACAAAAATTATGAAAATTATGAAATGTTGCTTACAAGCAACATTGCCAGCAGTAGACCACATTTATACATATATAGAAAAAAGGTGTTTGCCAATAACCTCAAGCAAAAGGTTTCCTGTACGTGAATAATTTAATTTATAAACACATTTATGCATTCCTGCTGTGTAATAGAACTTTCATTTTCCCTTCTTCTTGCAATGGAATTTTTGGAAACAGTTCCTCTTTGGAACGATGCACAATACTAGATTGCATTTTGAACACATGACTGTAGAAAATCCAGATGGACAATAACGACAATGACCTTTGGACCGTATACAGGCCAATGCTCCATATTATCAAATCGGACATCTTGTGTAACAGTCGGAGCTGTTGGCTTCCTCCTCTTCTTTTGTGGTGGTCTATTGAGGTCCTTCCTACTTCCCTTTTCCCTGAAAACATCAAACCATTGGCAATATCTGCTCTGAATGACTTCAGTGAAGTCTTCATGTCCAGAGATTCTCTTCGAAATACCAGCCAGGCATTTACAGCAATCAGATCTAGCATAAATGCAAACAATCTCATGTACCAACACCTAGTTTTCATCGGTAGTCTGTAAAGCTCTATCAGCATACCAGCAAGATCAACTCCTCCCATATGCTTGTTGTACTGACGTACAATGTACTGACGTACAATACTGGGACAGGACACATCAGTTCTTCTTTTTTCAATGCTGTCCCATCATTTTACTGTTGAGAGTGGTTGGAAAACACAAAATGAGCTTGCAAGTGTTCACGATTTTATTGTTTTGAATATCCGCCGTGAGCATATGTAATATACTAATGGCACATGTCCCAACTATGGGCAATGTTGCTCACAGGCAACATAAAACTTTTATACTAGTTACGTAATTCAAAACAATATTAGATTGAAATATTTCTGCTGTAAACTCACCTCTGGGTATTTCTTGAAGAAAATCTGCTAAGATTACTGCCAATTTATTGAAAACCACTCTTTCAGAACCAAAATAAGACACCCCTGTTGCTCACACGAGGAGATCTCTGTAACACCACTGCACAAACTGCCATCTCGTGTGGAAAACCTTGAACTATTACAACAACTGGCATTCGCAGTGTGTAAAGGAACGTTGCCTGGAGGCAACAATGCCAGTAAAAGGCACTGGGGAGTGTTTGTTGTCCCATAAGGCCAACGTAAATTTGTTGTTGCTTGAGAGCATCACTGCCAAATAAAGGGATAAAGAAGTACAGCAGCTCGTTCATTTCTCAATAGTATTAGTAACTGACTTTAATAAATAGGAAACACTTTCCTCATCTGCTGCAACATATTATACAGGTTGAATCATTTAAAACTTATTAAAACTTACACCGCAAATATTGCGGAATGGAAAGTGCTACTGATGTGCAGTTTTCATAGTATGGATTGATAGTCAGGGGCTCGTACTGTTAGCCAGTTTGTAATAATACCAGGTGATCAAAAAGTCAGCATAAATTTGAAAACTGAATAAATCACGGAATAATGTAGATAGAGAGGTACAAATTGACACACATGCTTGGAATGTCATGGGGTTTTATACGAACCAAAAAAAATACAAACGTTCAAAAAATTTCCGACAGATGGTGCTTCATCTGATCAGAATAGCAATAATTAGCATAACAAAGTAAGACAAAGCAGAGATGATGTTCTTTATTCGCACGAAGTAGTGGCCGCAATCGACAGGGGATCTCAAGTTGATTCCGTATTTCTAGATTTCCGGAAAGCTTTTGACACCATTCCTCACAAGCGACTTCTAATCAAGCTGCGGGCCTATGGGGTATCGTCTCAGTTGTGCGACTGGATTCGTGATTTCCTGTCAGGAAGGTCGTAGTTCGTAGTAATAGACGGCAAATCATCGAGTAAAACTGAAGTGATATCGGGTGTTCCCCAGGAAGCGTCCTGGGACCTCTGCTGTTCCTGATCTATATAAATGACCTGGGTGACAATCTGAGCAGTTCTCTTAGGTTGTTCGCAGATGATGCTGTAATTTACCGTGTAGTAAGGTCATCCGAAGACCAGTATCAGTCGCAAAGCCAGCTAAATAACGAAAAGTGTGAGGTGATCCACATGAGTTCCAAAATAAATCTGTTGGAATTCGATTACTCGATAAATAGTACAATTCCCAAGGCTGTCAATTCAACTAAGTACCTGGGTGTTAAAATTACGAACAACTTCAGTTGGAAAGACCACATAGATAATATTGTGGAGCAGGCGAGCCAAAGGACACTTAAAAGATGCAACAAGTCCACTAAAGAGACAGCTTACACTACACTCGTTCGTCCTCTGTTAGAATATTGCTGCGCGGTGTGGGATCCTTACCAGGTGGGATTGACGGAGGACATCGATAGGGTGCAAAAAAGGGCTGCTCGTTTTGTATTATCACGTAATAGGGGAGAGAGAGTGGCAGATATGATACGCGAGTTGGGATGGATGTCATTAAAGCAAAGACGTTTTTCGTCGCGGCGAGATCTATTTACGAAATTTCAGTCACCAACTTTCTCTTCCGAATGCGAAAATATTTTGTTGAGCCCAACCTACATACGTAGGAATGATCATCAAAATAAAATAAGAGAAATCAGAGCTCGAACAGAAAAGTTTAGGTGTTCATTTTTCCCGCGCGTTGTTCGGGAGTGGAATGGTAGGGAGATACTGTGATTGTGGTACGATGAACCCTCTGCCAAGCACTTAAATGTGAATTGCAGAGTAGTCATGTAGATGTAGATGAAATGCTTAATATGTCCAGCATCATTCCTCAACAATGGCTGTAGTCGAGGAATAATGTTGTGAACAGCACTGTAAAGCATGTCCGGAGTTATGGTGAGGCACTGGCGTCGGATGTTGTCTTTCAGCATCCCTAGAGATGTCGGTCGATCACGATACACTTGCCACTTCAGGTAGCCCCAAAGCCAATAATCGCACGGACTGAGGTCTGGGGACCAGGGAGGCCAAGCATGACGAAAGTGGCGGCTGAGCACACGATCATCACCAAACGACGCGCGCAAGAGATCTTTCACGCGTCTAGCGATATTTTGCTTTTTTTTCTTCTAATAAAACTCCATGTCATTCCAAGCATGTGTGTCAATTTTTACCTCTCCATCTACATCATTCTGTGGTTTATTAAGTTTTCAAATTTATACTGACTTTTTGATCATCCGCTACTTAGAAATTGTATTTTTGTGCAAACATACACGTTTTTAATTGGAACAATTCCTATTGACTTTAAAAAATTAAAATAAGGTTAATTAAAAGGTCAGTGGTGTTTGTAGCACGATTCTAGTGTGAATTATTTACGGGATACCGTATTTTGAAAAGTTTCCACGCCAACACTTGTACAATACCTACGGTAACATACACTAAAGAACAACTCAAGTGCATATGTTAGTTATATAATTTCTCGCCAGTGACGAGACAACTGACCATTACAGGCTGTGTCCAAAATGACCACCGGCAGCGACAATACAGACTTCCAGTAAGGTATGGAACGATTGCTGCACACGTGCCTAGCATTTCTTCGGAGGTGTCCGAGCAGGTTGCGGTAATACGTCATTCCATGTCATTGGGTATAGTTGACGTGTCCTTATAGACTACGTTTTCAGCCTCCCCCCCTTTCCCCCTTCCTTCAAAGAAAATAAGAATCTATAGGCGTCAAATACAGGGAACGGGCCACCCAGGGTACATGTCCTCTGCGACCAATCTAACGATTTGAAGACATACTTTAGTACTTCGTCCACTGTGAGCTGAACGCCATAATGTTGGTACCACAAGTTCCTTCCAGTCTGCAGAGGAACGCCTTCAAGCAACCGTGGAAGATGGTCTGTTAGGGGGCTTCGATAGTTTTACGCGTTCAGTGCTTCTTCTATGAAACACGGGCCTATGAGCTGCTGGGTCTACGCCAAGGGGTATTGTCAACAGACCAACTGTGCATATTTTGACGATTTACCTTGCTAAGATTGGTGTTGATCCCCCTGTACAGAATTTAACACGAGTCTCATAATCGTTTCCATGCAGCTCTTGAAGGAGAGAGATGTGATAGGGGTGGAACCTGTGTCGATGGAGAATGCGGAGTACACTACCTGATTCACGCCACTTCCTCGTTCGATTGTACGGGAGCTAACGTGCGGGTAAGCTGCAACAGCAGTAAGAACTTTAATTTCCCCCTGTTCTGTCGTCACTTGTTTCCTTGTGTTACATTATTTATGCATTACACTACCACTTTCACGTAAATGATTGAAGACGCTCAAAAATAATTGCCGAAATTGTGGACGTCTATTGGAATATCTTGCCGCAAACACCGTACAAGAATGAACTGCATTCTTCCTACGCTTTCCATACTCCGTGAGCATGTCGACTTTTTCTGTATTGGTAAATCCCACCGTCCTCCTACCGCTTGGACTGTCACACAATGACTGGCAAGTCGCAGTACACTCCAGAAACACACAAGCACATTGTAAGCAAACATAACAACATCGTGCCTAGCGACTAGGCAGGTTGAGTGGCACAATCAAGCGTCGGTGTGGAAACTATTCGAAATACGATAGCTCGTGAACGACTCGCACTAGAATCCTACAACAAACACCACCGACATTCTAATTTACCTTACTTTTAGTCTGTTATTGTCAGCAAGCATTGTTTCATTTAAAAAGTGTATATTTGCACAAAATACACTTTCTAGGTATTATTACAATCTGTTTATTGCCTTACAATACGAGCACCTAGCTACTAATTCATTCTGTGAAAACCGCACGTCAATGGCACTTTCCATTTCCACAGTATTTGCGGTGCAAGTTTTAGGTGATTCACCTTGTGTATTTGATCACAAACTGGCTTTCGTCTTCGTAGGCCATCGTCAGGTGAAACACGGGCCTATGAGCCGGATATCACAGCCAAGGATAAATTGATGTGTGACTTAAACACGCTACTGATACCGATGCTGAAGATACATAAAGTAATGAGATTACAAAGGAATGCTTTACAGTTTTGGGTTATGCAGAAATATTTGCATATGACAAAAAATGAAAAACGAACTTTTTATGTTATTTGGAAATCGTTACAATTAAAAGATGAAACATAAAATTGAATTTATCATTGTAATCAAACATTTCATAAGTGAAATTTAATTTCACACAGGAGAAAAGAAAACTGTGATCGAAAAATAAACTTCACACGAAAAAATGTGTAGAATCCAAAGTTGAAGATTTTCGAGTGGGACATCTGCTGGTGCTAAAATTAGCCGCACACCCTAGCCCCCTGACACATACTGAACTTAAAAATTTCAAATGGGAACCCCTATTTTTTATTGCAGAATCAGATTCTACTTAAAAAACTACGTACATTTTGTCTTAAACATTTGTTTTGATTATTGGTCCCGGCGGAGGTTCGAGTCTTGCCTCGGGCATTGGTGTGTGCGTTTGTCCTTAGGATAATTTAGGTTAAGTAGTGTGTAAGCTTAGCAGTTAAGTCCCATAAGATTTCACACACATTTGAACATTTTTTTGTTTTGATTATTGGTAGTTGACGCTGTAATTCAAGAAAATCCACGTTCTCATTTTTGCGTGGAAAATGGTTAGTTTTTTAGTTAATGAGTTCACTCGTTAGTAAGTAGGATGTTTGGTTAGTTGGTTAGTTAGCTTGTCAGATGATTTGTTTGGTGGCCTCATGACCACGAAACAAACAAAACTTATTCGAAGCTGAGGAAAAAATTAATATTTGGGCCAACATTTTTAAAACTCTAATTCCTCTCTCTCAAACCCCACCCTATGGGGGGAGAGTCCGCCCAGATAATGCAGGCACGGTAGCTCAGCGTGATCGGTCAGAGAGCTGGTTGGCATTTGCAATAAAAAAATGAGTGGAAGGATCAACAAACGAACTTGAACGGATGTCATGTGACGTCCGCAACGACCAAACACAACGATCAACGACGAACACAAAGAAAGAAAAAAAAAAAGATGAGTGGTCAGCGTGACGGATTGCCGTCCTACGGGCCTGGTTCGATTCCCGGCTGGATCGGAGATTTTCTTTGCTCAGGGACTGGGTGTCGTGTTGTCTTCAACATCATTTCATCCCCATCCGCCGCGCAGGTCGCCCAGTGTGGCGCCGAACATAATAAGACTGCACCAAGGCGGCAGGACTTGCCCCGCCAGGGGCCTCCCGGCCAATGACGCCAAACGCTCATTTCCATGGGAAGAAAGGGAGAGTTTTAGTTTTGGCGAATCAAAATTTACGAAGTAAATAAGTGTTTATTTATCCGTAACCATTTTCAACAGCGCACATCTACATCATTCGCTATGCACGCGCACGCGGAAGCACGCAGGTGGCGGCAGTTCACTCACCCGGTGTTGACGCGGCGTTCACTCACTGAATGATGGACAAAAGTTGAGTGGCCTTGCCATGCGGGTAAGGAAACGTAGATTCCACCCGTACAGCCTCGACACAACGTAGCGGCTTTAATGGGTTCGGCAAGCGTTCAGATGCATTAGAATTGGAATTTATTTTTAGCTGTCGATTTTCCATATTTTCTGCTGAGAAGGTGTGCGCCATGCAGCTGAGAGTCACCAGGTGTTATCACAGTATAACGAAAATTAAAGTGATAACCGAATGTTGAATGTTATTGGGGGCCATGGTTTCAGTTTTGGAACTGTATATTTCTGTGAAATAATATCTGATGAATTAATTCTCGCATTTAGTCAACTGCTAAAATCGCACTGACATTTATACATAATTTGAACAGAACAAATTAAAAGGATATGTGATGAGAGTATGACAAAAGACTATAAAGACTATAATTGACAACTATATAATGAACTAAAAACTTCAATCCCGCTATTCCAAAGGTTTTCGTGAGTAAATCCAGCAAATGAACTGGAAGAACTAATTACATTTGATAATATGAACAGAATGAGAAAGGAAATGTAAGATGTAGTGGTGAAAAGAGAAGGCTGTTATTCTAATAGATTTCTGCATGTAAAATTATTCGAATATGTAGGCCATTCACACAGATTTATTCGGAAATAAATTATCTGTGAATTAAATAACGAATAACATAATACCACTGTACTTGTTCTCTTGGCTCAGTGCACTTTCTGTTTTATAAATGTATACTTACGGCTGCATACCAGTTGGTCCATAAATTTTCTCTGTTCTTATCACTTCTTACACCCGTAACAATAACAATAATGCCAAGGAAAGTTGCACCGTATTTCGGAGTACATGTTGAAAGGTAGATCCCCTCTAACTGGCTGAATCTGTTCAGAGGTGGGGGGAAGTCAAGGGCGCACCACAATGCCCAGTAAAGCAGTGCAGTGCTGAAACCATCCTCCAAGTTGAGCGCAGTATAACAAATTAAAAATAAAAATGTTTATAGGCGGACGGCCTCGGCAGTTTGGGCTAAAACGCGCTAAGCAGTCGCATTGTTAAACAGCCAATTTAGTCAGTCAGCTGACTAAGTTAGTGGAAGTTCACAAATATCGGAGAAAAGCTCCATATCAAACAAGGGAGTACCGATGCTGTGCATCATTGTCTGAGCGAACACATCTCTTTTTTTCTTTAAGCCATGAATCATTGATGCGGCCCGCTACGAACTCCTCTCCTGTGCCAACCTCTTCTTCTCAGAGTAGCACTTGCAGCCTATGTCCTCAGTTACTTCCTGGATGTACTCCAATCTCTGTCTTCCTCTACAGTTTTTGCACTCTACAGCTCCCTCTAGTACCATGCAAGTCATTCCGTAATGTCTTAACAGATGTCCTTCTCCTTCTCAGTGGGTTCCACATATTCCTTCCCTCTGCTATTATGAACAGAACCTTCTCATTCCTTATTTTATTAGCCCAACTAATTTTCAACATTCGTCTGTGGCACAGCATCTAAAATGCTTCGATTCTCTTCTGTTCCGGTTTTCCAACAGTCCGTGTTTCACTACCATACAAAGCTGTGCTCCAAACGTACATTCTCAGATATTTCTTCCTCAAATTAAGGCCTATGTTTGATACTGGTAGACTTTTCTTGGCCAGGAATGCCCTTTTTGACAGTACTAGTCTACTTTTGACGTCCTCCTTGCTCCGTCCATCATCGGCTATTTTGCCGCCTATGTAGCAGAATTCCTTAACTTCATGTACTTCGTGAGCACCAATCCTGATGTTAAGTTTCTCGCTGTTTTCATTTCTGCTGCTTCTAATTACTTTCGTCTTTCTTCCATTTACTGTCAGCCCGTGTTATGTACTCGTTAGATTGTTCTTACACATCGCAGATAATATAATTCTTCTTCACTTTCACTCAGGATATCACTGTCATCAGCGAATCGTATCATTGATATCCTTTCACCTTGAACTTTAATCCCACCTCTGACCTTTCTTTTATTTCCATCATTGCTTCTTCGATGAACAGATTGAAAAGTAAGGGCGAAAGGCTACATCCTTGTCTTACACCCTTTTTAATACGAGCACTTCGGTTTTGGTCGTCCACTCTTATTATTCTCTCTTGGTTCCTCTACATACTGTATACTACACGTCTCTCCCTACAGCTCACCACATTTTTCTCAGAATTTGGAGCATCTTTTACAATCTGGTGTAACTGAAAATTTAATACGACCTTATGGATGAAGGAATTTGACAAACAATAAAAGGACCTCTAAAAACCGACTGTCTCGGACTAGGCGCTTTATAGAACACACTCTGACAAATAAATGGAAAAAGAAAAATGCTTCATCGCCCAGTGGATGTTCGAGATGAATTTGCAATTGCCGTAATAAACACATGCTGCGTTTCACAAAATAATGTACCAGAAAGAGATGACTTTATCTTTGAAGACATTTTGTACGTCCTTCCAGAACTGGAAATTCCCCGAAGTCCTACAAGCTGTCGAAAGTCATCGCGAAATGTGTTTCAGGATGCAAGGAAGGTCTGGCTGCTTGGACAAGTGCACGGACACTGAAGGCAGCCACATAGGTTCTCCATGTGACAGTCTGTTCCCAAACGGCAGCGCGCCTATCTAGTGCGTTACAACCCTACTATTCAACCGACACTGTCCCCTTCGTCTGTCTTTGCACCTACACATCCCACAACCAACGATGAAAAAGGAGCCGACAAAATTTCACAGTACAAAATTGTGAAGGCTTTCGTGGCCACTTGTTGACAAACTGCCTATTGCCTATTGCCGGTGGTGAACTGGAGCCGAGCTCGCGTCCGCAGACAATATGTATCTGGTGCACCAACGTCCGAGAGCTTCTCTGCGGTCATTTCTACATCTACATCTACATTTATACTCCGCAAGCCACCCAACGGTGTGTGGCGGAGGGCACTTTACGTGCCACTGTCATTACCTCCCTTTCCTGTTCCAGTCGCGTATGGTTCGCGGGAAGAACGACTGTCTGAAAGCCTCCGTGCGCGCTCTAATCTCTCTAATTTTACATTCGTGAACTCCTCGGGAGGTATAAGTAGGGGGAAGCAATATATTCGAGTTTTTGGCTCTGCTGCACTTCTAATATCCTTTGTTGAGTACCCATTGCTCCTCAGAACACTTTCCATGTGTTGCATTTCGCGTCTGAGGTGCTGCGGCTCACATATTCGTCCTGCTCGCGTTACGAGCGTATTAATCATGCCTCTTTTCTGGCTCGGGTGGTGGTTTGATAGTTTGTGCAGCCACCCGAGCCAGAAAAGAGGCATGATTAATACGCTCGTAACGCGAGCAGGACGAATACGTGAGCCGCAGCACCTCAAACGCGAAATGCAGCACCTGGAAAGTGTTCTGAGGAGCAATGGGTACTCCACAAATGATATTAGAAGTGTAACAGAGACAAAGACTCGACGAGGTAAGGAATCAGAAAAAGAAATGTCGGGTACGGCCTTTCTGCCATACATTCCCAGAGTGACGGACAGAATCGGCCGTATATTGCGCAAACACGGCGTAAAGACGATTTTCAAACCGACAAGGAAGATCAAATAGTGCCTCAGATCGACAAAGGAGAAAAGGGACCCACTTGCAATGTAGGGAATCTACCGTATACCATGCACATGCGGAAAAGTTTATGTCGGAATGACTGGAAGATCAAGCAACACTAGGATCAAAGAACATAAGCGACATTGCAGGTTGGGGCAGGTGGGGAAATCGGCCATGGCAGAGCACGCACTGAGTGAAACCGACCACGTAATAAAATTCGCCGACACGGAAGTTCTGGCTGTAGAAAAACACTATCACACGCGCTTGTTCAGAGAAGCTGTAGAAATACAAAAACGCGAGAACAGTTTCAACAAGAAAGAGAAAGCCTTAAGGTAAACGGATTCTGGCTTCCCGTACTGCAGCGAACGACCGTCGTAGGTAGCAAGAGGAGAACCGCACCGGAAATGACCTAGGAGAAGCCCTCGGACGTTGGCGCGCCAGGTACATATTGTCTGCGGTCGCGAGCTCGTCTCCAGTTCACCACCGGCAATGGAGGGTGAAGCTTTGACAATGCCAGTCACTCGTGCTGGCGAAACGTCAGTAAAATCATTGGATGAACGTCGGGCGAAGAACCCGAGACAGAACACAATAGACAGTTTGTCAAAATCTCTCAGTCTTCAAAACCTTTCTTAGATTGCCAACAGTATCGGATATGCTTCTCTCCTTAGCATAATTACGCAATTCGTTGTTGCAGTGCTACAGAATGACCTATCAGCAGTCCCTGTATAATGGACAGGGACTGTGGATAGGTGGCGCTTGGCGGGAGATCGGCTGTGATGCGTACTGAGATAGTACACGTAGTTGCGATAACGCTGTGTCTCGGATAGCCTGCACAGTAGCTCGGCGTGTTCGATTGCCGGCACGGTAGCTCAACGTGTTCGGTCACAGGGCTGCGTGCTCTCTGTAATAAAAAAAAAACTGAGTCAAGGAATCAACCATCAACTTGAACGGATGTCTTGTGACGTCCGCCCAGACGAAACGCAACGAACTCTATCGAAGAAAATGAGGGGGGGAAAAAAGGATCAGAAGGCTAGCTGTCCTCAGTAATAAAGAAACTGGGTGAACGGACCCTCAGAGAACTTGAACAGGTGACATCGGACGTCCGCTCCTAACAAAAGGAACGAACAATAACGAACAAAATGAGATAAAAGAAAGATGGCGCAGTGGTTACCGCACCTACCTAGTAAGCAGGAGATCCCGGATTCGAATCCCGGTCCGGTACATATTTTAGCTCATCGCCACTGATTCTGCTTACCGTCCCGCTGCAGCTAACAACAGTGATCCATCTTTCATTTACATATAGCGTTTCACAACTGCGGGAACCGCGTGGTCGCGTCTAAGAAACAGACACCACGCATTCAAATCTTTACTTTCGAGCATCAGCTTGGTCGACCTGCATCTTTCATGTCATTTCCTTTCTTCAGTTTTACGATTCTTCTAGGTCAACTATATACGTACAAATGGAAACATTTTATGTTGTGGTTATTCTTGATTGAAAAAAAATTTTCTGTGTACTCGTCGTTCTTGTAACATAACCTTGTGGTGGAATCATATCTCTGAATGTTATTGGCAAACCTAGCAAATTATAACGACGTTTCACAACAGCTTCCGTGCACATTTTTTGGGGAAATGTTGTGGTAGGGATCCAACAACATTTAAAGAAAGTGCATTTTCGAATCCCCCACAAGTTGGTTTTAGTGCACAATGTCCAAAGAAAATAATGTTCATTCAAGATTAAACACGAAACAGAATTGTATGCAGTTGGCCTGTATGATTCATAAAGTGAATTGGAAAAGAAAAACTAGACGGGTTATTCTGGTGCTGGGGTAATGTGCTTTTACTTATTGTATGACACAAAATTTTTATATTACAGCAGTCTGATTTTTTCCAACTTAGGACACTGGGGATCCAAACCCTTGAGAGACTTGGACCCCCTATGAGGCTTTGGCCCTGTGGATTTTGCCCTCCTCCGCCAACCTCGTCGGGCCAGGGTTCACCTCTATTGCTATTCATGACCAAAGAAGGCTTATAACAAACTTCAGACATATAATAGCCAAAGAAATGTCAAAGAAATCGGATCACGATTTTCAAATGACATTATGACGTAAAAAGATTTTATTAGGAATACGACTTTAGAAGGGACGTTAAAGTAGAAGCGTAACGAATTATCTGACGAATTATCTACAGCAGAATTGATGATTTCTCAAGAAGATTATAAGTTGAAAGTGATACATCGAAGTAATGATTAAAGACGAATTCGTTAGTGCATTGCCTGCGTAGAACGTATTTTCTTTAGTGTGACAATGGTAAGGGGTAAGATAGATACTGCCTACAGGAAAATTAAAGAGACCTTTGGAGAAAAGAGAACCGCTTGGATGAATATCAAGAGCTCAGATGGAAACCCAGTTCTAAGCAAAGAAGGGAAAGCAGAAAGGTGGAAAGAGTATATAGAGGGTCTATACAGGGGCGATGTACTTGAGGACAATATTATGGAAATGGAAGAGGATGTAGATGGAGATGAAATGGGAGATATGATACTGCGTGAAGAGTTTGACAGAGCCCTGAAAGACCTAAGTCGAAACAAGGCCCCGGGAGTAGACAACATTCCATTAGAACTACTGACAGCCTTGGGAGAGCCAGTCCTGACAAAACTCTACCGTCTGGTGAGCAAGATGTATGAGACAGGCGATATACCCTCAGACTTCAAGAAGAATATAATAATTCCAATCCCAAAGAAAGCAGGTGTTGACAGATGTGAAAATTACCAAACTATCAGTTTAATAAGTCACAGCTGCAAAATAGAAACGCGAATTCTTTACAGACGAATGGAAAAACTGGTAGAAGCCGACCTCGGGGAAGATCAGTTTGGATTCCGTAGAAATGTTGGAACAAGTGAGGCAGTACTGACCCTACGACTTATCTTAGAAGAAAGATTAAGGAAAGGCAAACCTACGTTTCTAGCATTTGTAGACTTAGAGAAAGCTTTTGACAATGTTGATTGGAATATTCTCTTTCAAATTCTGAAGGTGGCAGGGGTAAAATACAGGGAGCGAAAGGCCATTTACAATTTGTACAGAAACCAGATGGCAGTTATAAGAATCGAGGGGTATGAAAGGGAAGCACTGGTTGGGACTGGAGTGAGACAGGGTTGTAGCCTATCCCCGATGTTATTCAATCTGTATATTGAGCAAGCAATAAAGGAAACAAAAGAAACGTTCGGAATAGGTATTAAAATCCATGGAGAAGAAATAAAAACTTTGAGGTTCGCTGATGATATTGTAATTCTGTCAGAGACAGCAAGGGACTTGGAACAGCAGTTGAACGGAATGGACAGTGTCTTGAAAGGAGGATATAAGATGAACATCAACAAAAGCAAAACGAGGATAATGGAATGTAGTAGAATTAAGTCGGGTGATGCTGAGGGAATTAGATTAGGAAATGAGACACTTAAAGTAGTAAAGGAGTTTTGCTATTTGGGGAGCAAAATAACTGATGGTGGTCGAAGTACAGAGGATATAAAATGTAGACTGGCAATGGCAAGGAAAGCGTCTCTGAAGAAGAAAAATTTGTTAACATCGAGTATAGATTTAATTGTCAGGAAGTCGTTTCTTAAAGTATTTGTATGGAGTGTAGCCATGTATGGAAGTGAAACGTGGACGATAAATAGTTTAGACAAGAAGAGAATAGAAGCTTTCGAAATGTGGTGCTACAGAAGAATGCTGAAGATTAGATGGGTAGATCACATTACTAATGAGGAGGTATTGAATAGAATTGGGGAGAAGAGGAGCTTGTGGCACAGCTTGACTAGAAGAAGGAATCGGTTGGTAGGACATGTTCTGAGACATCGAGGGATCACCATTTTAGTATTGGAGGGCAGCGTGGAGGGTAAAAATCGTAGAGGGAGACCAAGAGATTAATACATTAAACAGATTCCGAAGGATGTAGGTTGCAGTATGTACTGGGAGATGAAGAAGCTTGCACAGGATAGAGTAGCATTGAGAGCTACATCAAACCAGCCTCAGGACTGAAGACCACAACAACAACAACGACAATCGTAAATCTCCATAAACCAAATAAAATTTCTGATGAGACGCTTCAGAAAAATAGTTATTCTGAAAACTAATTTAAAAGAAAAGAAAAAAAACATTCGTTTAAAAATGGCATAGAATTGGAGCTACAAGTGCATATGGATTTCAGATTTATCTGTTATCCTAAACACTTTTTATTCACAGTTGACGAATAAATGTTTCTCTTCATGTAAGTGAATAATGTTTACAATAATACTTATTATTAACGAATAACGAATCGTAATTTATATCTCTATTCGCTATTCGCCATTCCCACAAATTTCCCCCAAGTCTGGTGCTAAACGAATCCCATCGCGCATGCTCACACTTTTAATTGGCAGCATGTGTGCAACTGAGTGCAGGCGCTTGAAGTCCGCGTGTACCAGACGCGTGCACATGCGCTCACGTGGGTGTCATTGGCGTCTGTAATCTTCGTCACCTTCCACCAACGTTCGCGAAGCATATTAGCACTATCACTCGCACACCATATCCGAGTGAGGACCACGCGGTTAGTCCACGCGATTGCAGGACTCTATTAAGTTTCATCCCTATCACATCCCTCTCCATCAAAAGCTGCGTGGGAACGATTATGAGAATCGTCTTAACCTCTATACATGGGCATTTAGACAGAATACTCCAAATGTATCACACATTCCATTTAATGACGGAGCCAATTACCAATTAGGGACAGGTAAACCGCCGAAACATGTGTTATTTGTTTGTTGACATTTCTCGTTGGCTTCGTCAGGTGGAACGTCAGCGTCCATGGAGTGTAAACGAGTGATGTGGGTTAGTGAGCCATCAGCTCATAGGCCCGTTTTTCATAGATGGATCACTGACTGTGCAGCCTCTTAATAGACCATTTTGCAAGGATGCTAGACGACCTTCCTCTGCGGACTAGGACGAACCTGTGGTACGAACATGATGATTGTCTAGCTTATAGCCCAAGAACTACCACAGCATGCCTTCATGACTTGTTTCCAAATCGTTGGATTGGACTCAAAGGACCTGTACCTCGCCCGGATTTGACGCCTGTAGACTGAAAGACGCTGTCCACAAGGACATACCAACTACACCAGATATGCAATTATGTATTTCTGGAGCCTGCTTGGACATCTCCGCTGAAATGCTAGCACATGTGCAGCAATCGTTCCATACCAGACTGGAAGCCTGTATTTCCGCTGCTGGTGCCATTTTGAACACAGCCTGTGATTGTCAGTTGTCTCGTTACTGGTCAGAATCCACATAGTGTTACTTTGTTGCTACCATAGGTATTGTACAAACGTCAGCGAGGGATCTTTTCAAAAATAACACATGTCGTAAATGACTCTCACTAAAGGCCTGCAACAAGCACCACTGACATTCTAATTTATCCTACTTTTAGTATGTTAATGTCAATAGGCATTGTTCCATTTAAAAATGTATATGTTTTCACAAAAAGTACACTTTCTAAGTATTATTACAGCCTGGCTAAACATAAGAGCCCCTGACCGCCAGTCCACAGATCAGTATCACTTTTCATTCCCGCAATATTTGCGGTGAAAGTTTAAGATTATTTCATACACCTTAAGAACCGAATATCTCACAGATTTTTGCCTACCATCGATACAGATACTTTCAAGATAGCGGTCCAGGGGATTCCATGACCACACCAAAATCTCTGCAGTAGTTCTCAGACCAGCCTGGACATGTAAAAAGAACCAAGCGGGTGACTTAAGTTTACGTGTGTAGATATATGTGAAGTAACTATAGTTTAACAATTTTCAGATTTTTTTTACCTTAATTGTACTGCGAAAACTTGTTTCTTGCCAGATTTCATAATTCTGTGTAAATTGGAAGTTTCCTGTAGGTTTCGATGACTGAGTTCGCGAGAATCAAAATATGTGGCATAAATGGCCGCATCTTTTGATTGCATTGACTTAGAAGCTTAATTTTTTTTACACTGCGAAGGGATTATACATCTTAACAAGTGACAAAAATTTAAATTTGAAGCTCCAACGTGTTCACGAGAAAAAGGGGTCTTAACAGATATACAGGATAAGTATGAAAGAAAGGTACATGCTTTGAGGGTGGTAGTATTTGCGATACTGAAAAAAAACTTCATACGGGCATATGTCCTATTGCGGAAGGTTTTCAAGATAGAACACATTCAATATTACCTTTGAACGTTTTTCTTGAATAAACCGAAAACCGCATCCTCTAACGAAAACGTTTCGCATTACAAAATTACACAACATTAAGTTTCCTGCAAAAAAGGTCCCGTTCATTCTTTCTCGAGGACTAATAGTTTGTGCGAAGAGAGCACTAGAATACCGAAAATCCTGCGAGGCTCACACGTGTTGTTTTCTGCATTATTCAGACATTGTCACTGATTACAGTGTACCACAGTACTCTAAATGAGGTCGAGACGAACAGTTTCATACAGGACACTTGTGGTCTGTCAAGTCGGAAAACTGCCTGAAACTGGTCTGTACGAAACTGTTGTTCTCAAAGCTCCGAAGCTTTCCGCTAGATGGTAGCATTAGACCAAGAATGTCAAATTTCGCAGCTCACCGGTCGCTTGCGGCCTTTAAAGACTACTTGTGCGGTCCATCCCAACAATATAACGGTGTACAAAATATCGCGTCACCTAACGCGCAGGCGCACAAAACTCAAGTAGCGGTGAATATTTTGGTAGGCATGTATCACACGACAGACCCAAAGGGCATAAAAGAAGATTCCATCCTGGTGTATTGTAGACTCCTCCCTTCAGAAATGCGCTGCACTCGAGCTCCTGGAGCAACTGTGCTTTCTTTGAAAAAAGAGAAGAGTGCCCTATACGTATTCAAGCACGAAGAATGTATAGACGTCGACCAAAGTCTATGTCAGTACAGTCTACTCTCACAACAATCACAACTATTTTCAGTTATAATAGGAAATAAATTATCTATCACATCCAGAGTTTCAGACGTTCACCATGGATCAGTTTTCAAAGTAATTACTACGAATAAGTTTTCTCCTCAGATAGGGAAAAAAGTAGCAGAGGTGTCAAGTATAAGGAAGAAAATAATATTATCGTTGTTGTTGTTCCCTGGCCTATATTTTTCTAAATAAATTTACGTTGTTTGACAACAAATATTGTTTATTTTTTATTCTTTGCGAGCTGCCTGGTTTTGAATCTCGGATTTTGATATTGACCCTCTTGCCTTAGACGTCCCAACTCTAGAAACTGTGTATTATTTTACAGGGACAAACGTGTCCTATCAACCACGAAATGGATAATTGTTTGGTTGACTGATTTGGATGAAATTCACTCATTCAGATATGATATGTCGCTTTTGTTTCCTAACAAAATATAGAAGTTCTTAACTCAGTTCTCAATCTTCTCTTTATATTATCAAAGTTCTCGTTAATTTTTTTTCGAACAGTTAGTGACTAAAGTGTTCTCCTACGAAGTGTCAGTACACTATGAGCTTTCCTGCTGAGCCTGTCCTATTTCCGTCATAACTTCTGCCGTCTTCGCCAAAGGAACAGAACAGGTGGGTAAATTGAACGATCCATAAGGTCTGACGTTCAGTTTACATTCATATCGTTTGATATTTCCTGCCTTCATCTAGAATATGATGGCGAAGTATTTCAACTATTACACATGTCTGTTGTACAGGCTTTTCCTAAAGAATTTGATTCTATGACATTTTACTACTTCTATACTTACTTTGGCAGGTCTCTTCTTTTTACATTCTATTGTGGCCTACGGTCAGCACCTACCATTTTTAATTTTACACGTCCACACAACTTTTCGTGTTCTGGGACTGCCCCCAGAGTAGGTGTTTTCTAAGCAAACTGCTTTGTAGACTGGCTGCATTTTCTTAGTATCCTATCAAGCCTGGTACCTACCATACATATGACTGTGTCTATGTGAATTTTTTGAGGTTTATTCAGTGCTAAATTTCTCAGTACTGACGTCTTTATTAGGTTAGTACCTCTGTCCTACAGCTTGCTAAATTGTGGGTTAAATAAGTCCCTTTGCAAGTCAACTGGTAAATCTGTAACACGATACAAACAAATTAAATACTGTACGGCGTAAGAAAGTAGCCACTAGGCTTTACTACCTAGGAAGGAAAGAAGTGCTGCTGCTCTTCATGACAGAGCAGCGAATCCACCTTGCTAACAGCATATATTGTCAACTGGAGGAAGCTCAAGACACATACTGACGAATTTTGATGAGGTACAGACAATCAGTTTATATAAATTTTTATCACATATTGGCAACAAATGCTTAGAAACATTAAAACACATAAATAAATTATTACAGACTATCTACATATCTAAGCCTAGGTACTCGTCCATCTGTACTATCTCGTTTCAAGGACGCAGCCATGGTTCTGTCAAAGGGCGGGTCCGATTCGTTAAAGAGGACCTTAAAAAGCCTAATGATTTTCATTCTGTTCTAAAAACACATTTATTTATTTATTAATTTTATCTACATAAATTGCTTTCGGGAAATGGTCATATAAATAGTATTTATTTTATAAAATCAGGCAGAAAAAATTTTTCTTAAAAAAATTTAACATAGAAAGAGAAATACCAACCTGAGCAATTAAATGTTTCTTTCTCGAAATAACGGACAACCGTCTTCAGCTCGGAACGTATTTTATTTCCATGCACGATACATTTCGAGTCCTGGGGGATTATCTTCAGGTGCTCTGACAGTCTACACTAGTTCTTTTTCTTTTCTCAGATTAAAGTTAATTCTGCTCCAGGTAAGATTACAATGGTATATTACAAAGTCGAGCATCGCGAATATAAATTTTCAAAACTAAGATAGAGGGAAAGATAACTTACTACTTCAGTAGTGGATACATGGTTTCGAAGTACAGTATGAGTAAATATGTTTATATGCATATGTACATATGCATACATAAGTGTATTAATGCACTTAAACATGTGTACTCATACTACGCTTCAAAACCACGTATCCGCTTCTGGAAACAGTAGGCTGTTATCGATTTGTCTTAGTTTTGTAAACTTGTATTCACAAAGCGCCATTTTTAATACACCATTCACAATGTACCACTTTTTAATTTACCATTATAATCTTACCAGGACCAGAATTAACCTAAATCTGAGAAAAGAAAAATACTGATGTAGACTGTTAAAGCACCAGAAGATGAGTCCCCACAGCCCGAAATTCATTGTGCGCTGAAATGAAATCGCTGCTGTGAATGAAGGCGGTTGTTTTTTATTTTACGAAAGTAATAGAGTCACGGAAGAAACACTGACTATTATGGGTAAAAATCGAATAAAACATTTCCTTATTTGGCAACATGTTAACTTAACTCTACTGCCAGAAGAACTGCTAACAAAACACAGCTCAGTCGTCTAAAGTCGTCTAATATATGGTTCACTATCGTATGGCAGAAGAATCTTGATGCTGGATTGAATAATGTTAGACAGGTTCATTTCTTTTTTGACAATAACTATCTTTCTCCTACAAACTTGCATTTAAACTCAAGACTTATCTGCAACCAACACAGAATTTCTTATGCGCATCAAAGCATCCCAATTTCCTCAATTCAGTCTCAATTTTATTAACGTATCTTTCATTTTATTAAAACTCTTCGATTTCCTGAAATGATCAAGATTTTTTTAAAATTATTGTTCGAACAATCCACTTGAAACCATAACAACCAAATTGATTAATAAAACGAAACGAAATAGAGTTACAGTTTAGGGATCTTGACATTGATTCATGTACATACCGAAATAATCATCAACCAGTCGCATAAAAGAAATTCAATTCTTTACCTGTTTCGGGCACTTAGTGCCCTTCTTCAGAAGGTTATATCTACCGCATAATTTGCGAGTGTCAACAATAAGATGGTTGCAGCAAAATACCGTGGTCAAGCGATAGGTTAAACCTTCTGAAGAAGGTACTTAGTGCCCGAAACCACTAAAGAAATTAAATTTCTTCTACGCAACTGGTTGCTGATTACTTCAATACATACAACTTCAGGTGCTGAGGATGAATAAAACACTACTGATGCATGCACTAATTTTAACTCTACTTCTAATGTATGTGATCTCAGAAATGAGTTTGTATTTCTACATTATAATATCGTTACATAGTCTTTGATGCTAATAAACTCCTCTACTTACAAATTTGTTAGGGTTGTAATGGTTGGACTCGCTGTTCCAAGGATATTACGAATAAGACATTTCGTAATAGAATATGTTCTTGCAGTAAAACTTGAAGACACGATGTATCGCCGTTTCAGGATTGAGCAATCTTAATGCAGAGAAACATAGTACGTATAAAATAGCGATCGCCGGCCGCCTTCCTATGTAAATATTGCTTTTAGTCCGAGGACTCACCGAAGAGATGATGAGCTCGCCTTCGATGCAGTTCTTTTCAATGAGCAGAGAAGCTGCCTGCGTTTTTAAGGGAACTGGAATCCGTCAGAAAAGAAGAAATTCGGAAGTAATTGGCTGTGGCTCATAGTAAAGCATCAAATCCGGCATTTGCCTAAACTGAAAATAGGAAACCACAGAAAACGATATTGATAGTTGCTGGCAGATGGATTTGAACAACCCCGCCTTCCGAATCCACGGACTGCTAGCTCAGCACCTCAAAGCGTAGAGCTATCCCGATCACAGAATGTGAAAAAACTGGATGTTGTGCATCCAGACCGTTGCTCTTCATTTTACAAAAGAAATATTTAATTGCGCAATTGGGTATTTCTCTTTTTCTGTCACACTTTTTAAGAATTTTTTTTCTACTTAATTTTGCAGACCAAATACTATCTCTACGACCATTTCCCGAAAGCAAACTATGTATATAAAATAAATAAATATATATATATTTTTTCAGAATACACTGAAAATAATCAGGCTTTTTAAGGTCCTCTGTAACAAATCGGGCCCACCCTTTAATATAATCCTGGCTACGTTATTACGCTCCATCCCCCCCCCCCCCCCTCCCTCTCCCTGCCGCTGCTTACCATCCCTCCCTCCAGATGCCAGGACGGCTTTGTCTGCTAAAAGTATAACCAGAGATTGCAGTTACCTTGCAAACTGATGCCCTCTCGCTACCTTACGAGTTCCTTTCATATCCCGACAAACTGTTGCTTGTATGGGTTTACTGTTCCACCTGTTAACGTAGTCATAGGATACTATGTTTTTGCCAGAAGATGTGACTGGCTAGATAAACATCTGTTACTGCATACATGGTAGTTGACCTGATGCTGTAAGAAGCAATATAGAGGAAAAATTAAATTGGCTGACAATGATAGATAACATAAAACATTGCCGAGGACCTCATTACTACAGCCTGAGATAAAAAAAGAAAGACGACGCGCCACGAAGGAATTATGCATTTTGTTGTTGTTGTTGTTGTTGTTGTTGTTGTGGTAGTCTTCAGTCCTGAGACTGGTTTGATGCAGCACTCCATGCTACTCTATCCTGAGCAAGCTTCTTCACCTCCCAGTACCTACTGCAACCTACATCCTTCTGAATTTGCTTAGTGTATTCATCTCTTGGTCTCCCTCTACGATTTTTACCCTCCACACTGCTCTCCAATACTAAATTGGTGATCCCTTGATGCCTCAACACATGTCCTACCAAGTGATCCCTTCTTCTACTCAAGTTGTGCCACGAACTTCTCTTCTCCCAATCCTATTCAATACTTCCTCATTAGTTATGTGATCTACCCATCTAATCTTCAGCATTCTTCTGTAGCACCACATTTCAAAAGCTTCTATTCTCTTCTTGTCCAAACTATTTATCGTCCATGTTTCACTTCCATACATGGCTACACTCCATACAAATACTTTCAGAAATGACTTCCTGACACTTAAATTTATACTCGATGTTATCAAATTTCTCTTCTTCAGAAACGCTTTCCTTGCCATTGCCAGTCTACATTTTATATGCTCTCTACTTCGACCATCATCAGTTATTTTGTTCCCCAAATAGCAAAATTCCTTTACTACTTTAAGTGTCTCATTTCCTAATCTAATTCCCTCAGCATCACCCGACTTAATTCGACTACAGTCCATTATCCTCGTTTTGCTTTAGTTGATGTTCATCTTATATCCTCCTTTCAAGACACTATCCATTCCGTTCAACTGCTCTTCCAAGTCCTTTGCTGTCTCTGACAGAATTACAATGTCATCGGCGAACCTCAAAGTTTTTATTTCTTCTCCCCGGATTTTAATACCTACTCCGAATTTTTCTTTTGTTTCCTTCACTGCTTGCTCAATATACAGATTGAATAACATCGGGGAGAGACTACAACCCTGTCTCACTCCCTTCCCAACCACTGCTTCCCTTTCATGTCCCTCGACTCTTATAACTGCCACCTGGTTTCTGTACAAATTGTAAATACCCTTTCGCTCCCTGTATTTTACCCCTGCCACCTTCAGAATTTGAAAGAGCGTATTCCAGTCAACATTGTCAAAAGCTTTCTCCAAGTCTAGAAAGGCTAGAAACGTAGGTTTGCCTTTTCTTAATCAGTATTGCCTCACGTGTTCCAACATTTCTACGGAATCCTGACTGATCCTCCCCGAGGTCGGCTTCTTCTAGTTTTTCTATTCGTCTGTAAAGCATCCGCATTAGTATTTTGCTGCCGTAACTTATTAAACTGATAGTTCGGTAATTTTCACATTTGGCAACGCCTGCTTTCTTTGGGATTGGAATTATTAAATTCTACTTGAAGTCTGAGGGTATTTCGCCTTTTTCATACATCTTGCTCACTAGATGGTAGAGTTTTGTCAGTACTGGCTCTCCCAAGGCTGTCAGTAGTTCTAATGGAATGTTGTCTACTCCCGGGGCCTTGTTTCGACTTAGGTCTTTCAGGGCTCTGTCAAACTCTTCACACAGTATCATGTCTCCCATTTCATCTCCATCTACATTCTCTTCCATTTCCATAATATTGTCCTCAAGTACATCGCCCCTGTATAGACCCTCTATAAACTCTTTCCACCTTTCTGCTTTCCCTTCTTTGCTTAGGACTGGGTTTCCGTCTGAGCTTTTGATATTCATACAAGTGGTTCTCTTTTCTCCAAACGTCTCTTTAATTTTCCTGTAGGCTGTAGCTATCTTACCCCTAGTGAGATAAGCCTCTACATCATTACATTTGTCCTCTAGCCATGCCTGCTTAGCCATTTTGCACTTCCTGTCGATCTCATTTTTGAGACGTTTGTATTCCTTTTTGCCTGCTTCATTTACTGCATTTTTATATTTTCTCCTTTCATCAATTAAATTCAGTATTTCTTCTGTCACCCAAGGATTTCTACTAGCCCTCGTTTTTTACCTACTTGATCCTCTGCTGCCTTCACTACTTCATCCCTCAAAGCTACCCATTCTTCTCCTACTTTATTTCTTTCCCCCATTCCTGTCAATTGTTCCCTTATGCTCTCCCTGAAACTCTGTACAACCTCTGGTTCTTTCAGTTTGTACAGGTCTCATCTCCTTAAATTCCCACCTTTTTGCAGTTTTTTCAGTTTTAATCAACAGGTCATAACCAATAGATTGTGGTCACAATCCACATCTGCCCCTGGAAATGTTTTACAATTTAAAACCTGGTTCCTAAATCTCTGTCTTACCATTATATAATCTATCTGAAACCTGTCAGTATCTCCAGGCTTCTTCCATGTATACAGCCTTCTTTCATGATTCTTGAACCAAGTGTTAGCTATGATTAAGTTGTACTCTGTGCAAAATTCTACCAGGCGGCTTTCTCTTTCATTTCTTAGCCCCAATCCATATTCACCTACTACGCTTCCTTCTCTCCCTTTTCCTACTGCCGAATTCCAGTCACCCATGATTATTAAATTTTCGTCTCCCTTCACAATCTGAATAATTTCTTTTATTTCGTCATACATTTCTTCAATTTCTTCGTCATCTGCAGAGCTAGTTGGCATATAAACTTGTACTACTGTAGTAGGCGTGGGCTTCGTGTCTATCTTTCCCACAATAATGCGTTCACTATGCTGTTTGTAGTAGCTTACACGCACTCCTATTTTCCTATTCATTATTAAACCTACTCCTGCATTACCCCTATTTGATTTTGTGTTTATAACCCTGTAGTCATCTGACCAGAAGTCTTGTTCCTCCTTCCACCGAACTTCACTAATTCCCACTATATCTAACTTTAACATATCCATTTCCCTTTTTAAATTTTCTAACCTACCTGCCCGATTAAGGGATCTGACGTTCCACTTTCCGATCCGTAGAACGCCAGGTTTCTTTCTCCTGATGACGACGTCCTCCTGAGTAGTCCCCGCCCGGAGATCCGAATGGGGGACTATTTTACCTCCGGAATATTGTACCCAAGAGGACGCCATCATCATTTAACCATACAGTAAAGCTGCATGCCCTCGGGAAAAATTACGGCCGTAGTTTCCCCTTGCTTTCAGCCGTTCGCAGTACCAGCACAGCAAGGCCGTTTTGGTAAGTGTTACAAGGCCAGAAGTCAATCATCCAGACTGTTGCCCTTGCAACTACTGAAAAGGCTGCTGCCCCTCTTCAGGAACCACACGTTTGTCTGGCCTCTCAACAGATACCCCTCCGTTGTGGTTGCACCTACTGTACGGCTATCTGTATCGCTGAGGCACGCAAGCCTCCCCACCAACGGCAAGGTCCATGGTTCATTGGGGGGGGGGGGGGGGGGGAATTATGCATGTTGGTCACAAATTGATATTCATGCATATATCAACGGAGTATGCGAAACTGGAAATTTTGTTGACCAGTCGATGAAGGTATGAGACTGCAGCGCCTCTGGTGCACTCCATGGCCTCGCCAGGGTGTTGTGAACCCCAAATGCGCACATTAATGCTCAAGGAAGCAGACTGGAGAACGGCGAATCGCTCGACATTTGGAGTGACGCCACTGTTCGACGACGTTGGCGGCAAAGGGTGAACCGTGACCGAAGACAGGGTCAGGAAGGAAATGGTCGGCCTAGAGAGACGACAGAAGGTGAGGACCGAGCAATCGCCAGGAGACACTCAGAGCCCAGATTCGTCATTATCATCTATCCGACCTGCAGCTGGTGCTCTAGTGACCACAGGGACCACTATTAGGCGCTCGCAGAAAGGGGTGCTGAGCTCACACACCAACAGGCCCGTTTGCAGTAGTGTCGGATACATTTGGCTTGGAATCTCATTACCTGGAGTAGAACTCTACTCAGTGAGGAGTCCCGATAACAGCGAAGACGTGTCTGGAGACGCGCCGGACAGTGGTGGGATACCAACCGACTGTCGGCCGCTATTCGGCTCTACAACTGGGAGTGATCGTCTGGGGCTCCATTTTATTTCATAGCAGGACCTCTTTGCTTGTCATCCACGCCACACTTACAGCACAGAGTTACGTCAACGGTATTTTACGCCCCCTTAAGATGCCCTTCACGGCAACCGTACTGGGCTTATAAAGTCTTTCCCTGATTACATAAACTGATAACTCAGGCTAGAAGTAAGACACAAATATGAAACTGGTGTCTAATTGTTTACAAACTATCAAAGTTTTTTTCACACATCAGTAAACTTCCACATGAGCACCCTTGGTCGCACGTAGCACATCTAGGCGATATTCAATTTCCGTCCACACATTAGCCAACATCACTGGAGGGGTCGATACAACGACTGTGGTTATCCGTTGCTGCAGGGTTTCAAGATCTGGTACACGTGTTCGGTAGACCTCGTCCTTGACATAACCCCATAAACAGAAGTCTAATGGGGTTATGTCAGGAGAGCGTGGAGGCCAAACCGTTGGCCCATCACGACCAATCCATCGCCCAGGTAAGGTCATATCGAAATAGGCACGGACGTCCAAACTCCAATGAGGCGGTGCACCGTCTTGCTGAAACAAGACATCGGGGTGATACTGAAGCAGCTGAAGAACAGCATACAGTTGCAACATGTCCAGATACACTGCAGATGTGATGGTAGCCTCAACGAAGAAGAATGGCCCGATAATTCGATCGTGCAATAGCCCGCACCAAACATTCACCTTTGGACTGCCTCTGGTGCACTCCATGGCCTCGCCAGGGTGTTGTGAACCCCAAATGCGCACATTAAGGCGATTCACTACTCCACTGACAAAAGGTCGCTTCGTTGGAAAAGGCAATTCATCTGAGATAACCATCATTGTTCTCAATACATGGTAGCATTTCGACTGCAAAGTCATATCGACGTGTACTGTCATTGGGCAACAAGGCCTGAACGATTTGCACTTTGTATGCACGAAAAAAATAAACGTCATGTCATGGATAGAGCTTTTTGGCATATGTAATTCATGTGGGACCCTGCGCACCGATTTCTTCGGACTTCGCAGAAAAGACTGCCTTACAGCTTCCACCCTGCCTGCTGAGGTTCTTGGTTGACCAGACCTCGGAAGGTCAGCAACCGATCCTGTGTTCTCGAACCTCTCATACGAGGCTTTAATGCTCTCGACATCAGGTGGATTCCTTCCAAATGTTGTCTGGAAGTGTCTCTGCACTGTGGTTGGTGATCGTGTCTCATGGTACCACAGGACACACTGTGCCTTCTCCTGATTGGTTCACATGACTTCTTGGGCACTGCACCTCATCCACTGCTTACTTACTGCGAACCTAAAACAGAAAAAAACTTCGATGGTTGTAAACAATTCGACACAAGTTTCATATTTGTACCTTGCTTCTAGCCTGAGTTATCAATGTTTGTAATCAAGGAAAGACTTTTCGGACACCCTGTATTTCAGTAAGAGAATGCCCGCTCAGTGATGTGGTGCGACGGTTTATTTTCTGAACATTAAATCGAGCTTGTCTATAACGAGCTATTAATGGTCTGTTGTTGTAATAACACCTGTACAGAAATCTTCAGAATGAACTTTATATCCAAAACTTCTGAATATCCCCACAGCTAATTCTCAAACATCTCATCCCCGCTACTGTTCCTCTTCCAAATATCGTAACTTCTCGTCATCTTGCCATAAGTATACGTCTTGTTTCTAAAAGTAATGATAATTTTGGTACAAGTGCACGGAATTTAACGCTAAGTCCGACGTAGTAACAGTACTTGATCACGGATAGTGTGACAATGAATGAAATACAAGAAAGTGAACGAATAGGGAATCCAGAACAGACAGTCATCACCGCAACAAGTTTGCTACACACTGATTGCGTTCTTCCAGGATAAAAAAGAATGCTACGTCCGCTTTTGTACAAAGGCAGCGGGTAAAATCTGATAAAAATAATTTGGGCAGTTTCATATACCTTCAAACATCTCGGAAATAAAATTACCAAAATCCGTGCGTGGCGCCTCAAACTGGAACAGTGAAATCTTTCAAAGACGTACAGCATAGTCCCCAATGAAGTTCTAGTTGTAATACTTCCGAAGAAATGTTTCTTCCGTGCATAAAATCGGACAGGACCGAAGTAGTTGGAAAGATTAAATCTTTTTGCGAAGCAAGACTGGCAGGACTTAAGTAGTAATCGGAGTTTATGACAAAACATCGAAAATATTGTTCAGATTTACTGAGAATGCAACAACACTGTTCAATTAAAACTCTTACAAACCGTTGTTGCACATGGCAGATGTCGCTAACGACATTTTTGTAAAATTATATTTAGAGTTGTGTCAGCCATGCATGTGAGCCTTGATGCTTAATCATTGTAATTGAAGGAATGTTTTAGTAAAGAAACTTAGTTGTACGAAGTGAACACATCAGCTGTAATGCAACATTTGTGCCATGCTAAAGGCATAATAGCTGCAGCAATCGATAATGGCATATTGCCTCATGACTTTTGTCTGTGGACATTGGGCCGGTGTTTGTGTAATGATTTATTAATTAATGTATTGTCATTGAACAAACGATGGCCGAAGATCTCGAGACGATAACCATCAAGCAACGCGTCAACAAGTGGACACACAACCATCAATAGTTTCATAATTTTACAGAATGCTGGTTGTGTAACGCTTCACGTTCGAAAGGTAAAGTTATGAGGCTCAAACAATAAAAAATCACACATAAACGCCTAGGGTTAGGCTATGATACAGATCTTGCCTCTGCTGATTATCAATCTAGTCTTGTCAAGATTTCAGTAAATCAAGTAAAACGTTTCTTAAATAGAGTTCTATTTGAATTTGGCTGAGAACCAATACAATAAGAAAAAGCTGGTACAGTACCTGTATAACTAGGGCAAGCAAGCAACGACAAAACTAAAAAATTGCGCAGGCGGTGGCCACGGCTGACGAAACAATAACATGACAGTGTGTGTGTGTGTGTGTGTGTGTGTGTGTGTGTGTGTGTGTGTGTGCGTGCGTGTGTGTCAGACTTGAGGAATGACGCGCCCCCTCCCTCCGCTGATCCCCGGCCAGGGCTCGACTTTCATCACGATACAGCGTTCGATTTTCTATACGCGCCGAAGATTGAGAGCTCTCATCCGCGTTCACCCCGCGTCCTGAAGTCAACGGAGGCTGTGGGATGGGGGGCGGTGTGCTTCCTCGAGTACCACTCGTCGGTTACAAAAATAAGTGTATCACAGTACGGTCCATGGACGGAGAACACTTCATGTACTACAAAGGATGGTCTGTACGCCATATACGAGTGATTTAGTGACGTGTTATTGTTATTTTCCACTTCCGAAGACGAATGTAAAATATTTGCAGCTGCGTTTGACGAGAACTGGAAACAGATTTATTGCAGCAAGTGCGAGAAGCATTGCTTCTGCTGCTTAGTTGGCTACGTTCTTACTTGGATAAGCCTTCTCGTGGCAAAACTTTCACGAAACCATTTCAGTAACCTTTTCTTCCTCCAATTCCAGTCAATGATCACGAACAAACTCTGGTCACACTATCGGTTTCGGTCCATAATAACCATCTTCAGATTTCAATAAAACGGGAGATATCTAATCTTGTTCGCAGCCGTTCACATTACGATTCTCCCGTCTCACCATACAGCATGATTTTTTCCACCATGTACAAACTCTAGGGATTAATCGGGATACGGAACAAAACGTGTGTAATGAACTTATGTTTGAAAATGCATGGTTTCCATGCTAGAGACCATTTATTCAATCTTGCATTGTTACAGAGACTGCGATCTAATCCGCGCTGTAGCGTGCAGCCACAGTTACAACATGTGTTGAAAATGGTTTCCATGTGCTCGACGCATGCGTGTCACGCCGTAACATGTTCTGTCTCACACGTTCACATGGGACAGGCTGCATCCGAACGGTTTCAAAGGGAGCATGAATACACTGCTCCGGTGTCTCCACATACGGAATGGGCTCTGCATTCACGATACTTTTGAGATAGTCCCATAACGAGAAATTGCACGGGTTGCGATCCGGTGAACGAACAGGCCATGCAACTGGACTCTCTCGTCCGATCTATCGACAAGGGAAGACACTATTGAGATGCACCCGGACGTTAACGGCGAAGTGGGCTGGAGCACCATCATGTACCAGCCACATAACCCTTCGAATCATCAATGGCACTTCTTCCAACAGGGGAGGCAAAATCACCCGCAAGAAAAGCCGATAGTTCCGTCCTGTTAGGTGAATGGAAGGAAGCCTGGTCCCTAAATGCGGTCGCCAATTATCCCAGCACACACATTCCGGCTGTACCGATGCGATGATTCGCTGTCATCTTGCCATTGGAGATTCTGTATACTATCCCACAGATGACTGTTATGAAAGTTGAAGATACCTCTCCGCATAAAGGTGGCCTCATCTGTGAATAGGATGGATGGCACAAATCCACCGCGCGGCGTGATCGCGCGGTTTGAGGCGCCATGCCACGGATTACGCGTCCCCTCCAGCCAGAGGTTCGAGTCCTCCCTCAGGCATGGGTGTGAGTGTTGTTCTTAGCATAAGTTAATTTAAGTTAGTTTAAATAGTGTTTAAGTCTCGGAACAGATGACCTTGGCAGTTTGGTCCCTTAGGGATTCACACACATTTGAACATTTAACACAAATCCCTGAATCGGAGTTGCCTGGTGAAGAAACCACTGACAAATCTGTTCCGAAAGTGTAAGTGATAAGGGTAGTAACAATTGTCATGGAGAATGTTCCACACAGTCGTCTGGCTTACCCTGTACTAGCAGGCCAATTTCCTGGTACTGACACGGCGATCGCCTTCCACAGTGTTAATCGCGTTGTCCTCCATGTCTAGTGTCCGAGCATTTCGGATGTGTCCTTCATGATTTTCCGCTTTCCGCCTTTCCGTAAGTAAACACCACGTCGGCAATCTCTCGATTCGAATACGAATCACTGTGTACAAAGCTATTTCACATCCACGACAAAATGAGTCAGCAAGAGAAGTGAATCGGACACAACATTAGCAATTACTGTGGCAGGAGAGGGCGCCAGGGCATGACGTATGAAGAACAGCACCACCCTCTAGGAGGAAACCGTGCATTCTGTAACTGTGGCTGCATGGTACAGCGCGTATTAGACGGCAGTCTGTGTAACAAAGTATGATTGAATAAATGGTCTCAAGCATGGAAACCACGCATTTTCGGACATAAGTTTAGTAAACCTTTTTTGTTCCGTATCCTATCATCGATGAATGCCTAGAGTTTATACACGGCGAAGAAAATCGCCCTGTATTATTACACCTGTTCGACGATGTCGAGCTAACTTCGTTTATATCACATGACGATGCCACTTTACCTTGACCCAAATTAGGATAAGTTAAGGCTTCTTCTGTTTTACTGAGATCTGAAGATGGTTATTATGGACTGAAACTGACAGACTGATCCCAGTTTGTATATTATGATCGTTGCCTGGAATTAAAGAAATAAATTCTGTACATCCTGGATCACTGTCTTTATTTGCAACTATTTCGCAGTCCCTATTATCATTAATGCTGATGTGGAGGTGCAAACCGCAAACCATTCGTGATGAATTTTGGTAAGATAACCTGTGCATTCCTGTGCGAAGTCGCTACTCCCCATCGGGCGCCTCCCCAAGTGGTGGCTCGGGGAAAGCCTCCCAGGTATGAGTGACACCGGGGAAATTAAATATCAGGGGTGGACCAAAACAAGCAACATGGGCAGCGTCTGTACTCCAGAGGAGTGGCCAGCTAAAGGCGTCTGTATTCCATGCTAGGGGAGGCGTCGAAAATCAGATCACCAATCTGTTCTGAAGCAAGCGTTGCAGTTACGCTTCTGACCATGAGTTATGATGTGTGACAGTAAGGTAAAATGTTCCGGAGTTGAATTATTCCCCGGTTCGGATCTCCAGATGGGACCTGCTTTAGTGTCACGAAATCCTAACTATACAAAACGAGAGAAACAATGCTTTCAGGTATGTACATCACACACATCAAAAAAAGTTTTGCATCACCTCGGTTCCGAGATTTCCGGAACCTGTACAGAAAATTGGAATAAAGATCAACATAAACACCATTTCCGCCCGTGAAAACCACTCATTGCGTGTTGTACCACCATACAGCGAGACCTTCAGAGGTGGTGGTCCAGATTGCTGTACACTCCGGCTCCTCTACTACCCAGTAGCACGCTCTCTTCCATTGATGCATGCCTGTATTCGTGATGGCATACTATCCACGAGTTCATCGAGGCACTGTTGCCCAGATTGTCCCACTGTTCAACGGCGATTCAGCGTAGATCCCTCAGAGTGGTTGGTGGGTCACGTCGTCCATTTGGTGGGTCACGTCCTCCATAAACTGCCCTTTTCCATCTATCCCAGGCATGTTCGATAGGGTTCATGTCTGGAGAACATGCTGGCCACTCTGTTCAAGCGATGTCGTTATCCTGGAGGCAGTCACTCACAGGATGTGCACGATGGAGACGCGAATTGTCGTTCATGAAGACGAATGCCTCGCCAATACGCTGCCGATACGGTTGCACTATAGGTCGGAGGATGCAATATACGTATCGTACAGCCGTTACAGCGCTTTCCATGACCACCAGCGGCGTACGTCGGTCCCACATAATGCCACCCCAAAACAGCAGGAAAACTCCACCTTGCTGCACTCGCTGGACAGTGTGTCTAAGGGATTCAGCCTCCCAACAAGTCTCTGGCAATTGTCTGGTTGAAGGCATATGCGACATTCACAGATGAAGAGAACGTGATGCCAATCCTGAGTGGTCCATTCAGTATGTTGTTGGGCCGATCTGCAACGCGCTGTATGGTGTCGTGGTTGCAAAGATAGATCTCACCATGGACGTCGGAAGTGAAGTTGCGCATCATGCAGCATATTGCGCACAGTCTGAGTCGTAACATGACGTCATGTGGCTGCACGGAAAGCCTTATTCAACATGGTGGCGTTGCTGTCAGGATTCCTCCGAGCCATAATCCGTAGGTAGCGGTTATCCACTGCAGTAGTAGTCCTTGGGCGGCCTGAACGTGGCATGCCATCGATAGTTTCTGTCTCTCTGTATCTCCTCCATGTCCGAACAACATCCCTTTGGTTCACTCCGAGACGCCTGGACACTTCCCTTGGTGAGAGCCCTTCCTGGCAGAAAGTAAAAATGCGGGCGCGATAAGACCGCGGTATTGACCGCCTAGGCATGGTTGAACTACAGACAACACAAGCCGTGTACCTCCTTCCTGGTGGAATGACTGGAACTGATCAGCTGTCGGACCCCGTCCGTCTAATAGGCTCTGCTCATGCATCTCTGGGCGCGTTTAGTGACATCTCTGAACAGTCAAAGGGACTGTGTCTGTGACACAGTATCCACAGTCAACGACTACCTTCAGGAGTTCTGGGAATCGGGGTGATGCAAAACTTTTTTTGATGTGTGTATAATAGTCGTTCGCCAGTGGGAGACGATAGATTGACCGAAATAGAAGAGGAATTAGAAAAAAATAATTGGATCATTGTTGGTTTATATTAAGCTCATCGTAAAGGTGAAAACTGCCTTCGACTGAATTCGGGAAATCTCTTCTGCTGCTTTCATGAACAAAATGGTAAACTAAATGGAGTCTGGTTTTTACTAAACAAAACCATTGTAGATAAGATAGCAGCATAAGAAGGAATTTCAAGAAGAATTGCACGTTTGGTCCTCAAAATATAAGAAAGGTATAAAATCCGAGTAGTTCAAGCATATGCACCTAATTATAGTCACTTGCATGAGGAGATAGAATCCTTCTATGTGTGTCTCAAAGAAACATGTGAAAAAGGCAGAGATTGTTTTTATAAATTTATAATTGGTGACTTTAATTCCGAAGATGGTATGTACAAGGCAGGTGATTCAATTATTGGCAAAAATGGAATAAATAAGGTGAGAGACTAGTTCAATTTGCAGAATGCACGAAAACACTTATTATGAATACGTTCTTCAAGAAGCATCTCAGTCACAAGTGGACTTGGAATCATCGTAGCTATAAAGTGAAAAATAAAATAAGCTTCATTCTTACCACCAGGCCTCATAACGTTAAAGATGTCTCTGTTCTGAAATAACAGCAAGCTCTGAATTCAATATAAAAGATGAAAGACTGAAACTAATCAAAGGAAACAGAAAAAATTTAAATTTCAAAAACCTCGAGAACGGAAAAAGGAATTTCACGAAAGAATTAAGAGAAAATTAAAAGAATGTGAAGCAGAAGCAGTAACGAGAGTACTAATCACAGCAGCTGAAGAAGTGGGTGGCTTGGGCAGATCTCATAACCAGCCAAAGAAGCTGACAAAACGATAAGTTTGATGGCCAAGAGAAGAAAAATGAAAGTAGAAACAGATGTAGATAAGCTAGGATATACAGAACTGTGCAGAGCACAAAAAATGACATCAAGAAGTATGAAGAACATAAGCTAAAACCAGTCTTGCAAATAAATCTAGTTTAAAGATAGGCAATCGGAAGCTTATGACTGGAAAGAATCAGCTAATAGCGTTAGATATAGGCCAAGGCGGAATTACAGATAAGAAAAAAATACTCGAATATATTGAAAAATTTTGTAGTAAACTGTACAGTAAAATCATGGACGAATTGGATACCTCTGGTTCCCAAAACCCAAAAATACTCCTCTCAGAAGTCAAACACGCCATAGACACGATGAAAAAAGGAAACGCTCCAGGCAGTGATGATCTCTCAATCCATATTTTAAAACTGATCGATGACGAATCTGTAAAGCACTTAGATAAAATATTTTCAAATTGTTTTCACAGTGGGAAACTACCAAGACATAAAAATAAAGCAAAAATAATCCTAATATATAAGAAAGGTAGTATTTAAGATATATAGAACTATCGCCCTATCAGCCTCCTGTCCACACTGTGCAAAGTTATTACCAGAATTCTGAGTACCAGGTTGAGTACTACACTTGACCTGGGCTAACCCACTGAGCAAGCTGGGCTCCGTGCAGGGTTTACAGCAACTGATTGTATCCTCACTCTATGTGAAACAATTACTAGAACAAACGAGTACCATCTACCTCTTTGCCTCGTTTCATAGATTTCGAAAAGGCATTCGGTTCGATCAGTCACCAAGTTGTGTCCGAGGCTCTAACAGAGCAAGGAATAGAACAGGCCTATATTAAAGTTTTATACAACATATTCAAAACCTCCACAGTGTTTGTGTATGTAATTGAAGAAAGCAATGAATTTCCAATAGAAAAGGGCGTAGAACAAGATTATTCTATATCTTCAAAACTATTTTCAACAGTCCTCGAAAAAGCATTGTCTAAATTGCTTGAAAAACAAAAGGAATCAAAATTCTGGGAAAGAGACTAAATAAGCTGAGGTTCGCTGATAATATTGTACTATTTGCAAATAGTATAGAAGACCTTCAAATACTTGTTAGTAAACTTCCGCCAGTCTGCTCCGAAGTTGACCTAAAAATGCATTACGATGAAAATCAAGACCTTGATGAACAAATGGACACTGGAGGAAAATATATCTGTTGAAGTACGCAACTTCAAAGGGTCACAGGACATGTCTATCTGGGTCAACTGCTAAATATGAAAGGAGACCTAAAATCAAAAATATTTCGTCGTGTTAAAATAGGCTGGTAACCTTATGGAAGAAACTCCTCAGTTTTGAAGTCCAAGATGTCGGCCGAGCTGAAGAAAGTTTGTGACCAATGTAGGCTTATACGGCTAGAAATAACTTATGGCTGTGAGGTTGGAAGTTAAATGATTTCTTTTTCACAGAACTAATAGTAGTCTAAAGAAGAATGGATAGATCAAGGTTGTGCTACACAAAAAAGACAGAAAAAAGCAGTTGATATCAGACAGACAACAAAGGTCAGTGACATAATGGAAATAGTGAGTACCTTGAAATGACAGTGGGCTGGTCATGTCGCTCGAAGGAAAGCTGGTAGTTTATCAAAACAAGTACTATATTGGGGACTAATTCACCAAAAAAGACCAAGGGGAAGATTACCTGACAGATGGGACAGAGGCTACAAAAAGACAGCCGTATTCAGCTGGCAACGGTAAACTCAAGATCGCCAGAAACTGAAGAAATTAAAAAAGGTCCTATGTTGCACGCCGATTCAAAGAGGTCATATCACCTGATTATCGAATTGGCTGATGATGATGATGATGATGATAATGATATTTGAGTTAAGCATTAGTAAAAACTGTTGTCGACGTAATATGATCAACGAAATAACAACACATCGACAATGTATTATAAAGGAACTTCCTCATGCCTCACAGCGAAACATTTCACTTCAGACAAACGCTTAGCAGGCTGATACTCAGTATCATATCTAGGCAATGCATTTTACCGTCATTGAAATTAACTTAAAGAATTGTGTTGCAATGAGCCCGCCTAAAGAAGAACAGAAAACTCCAGCTTTTAAATGTTCATTCACTCTGTAATTTCTTGTCGGACATACGAAGTGGTTCTGTAACGCAATATGTCGCATTTAGGAAGGCTATACAAGAACCAAAAAAATTCATAGCTCAATTTTTAAAAAATCAAAGCAATGTTATATCATAAGGTTACGGAAACATCATACTTTCTACTTTATGATCCTCTTGTGGCTATTCGGTCAAGCGGAAGCTTCTCAACAATATCCTTAACATACAAAAAAAAAGTATGAAACGAAATACTTAGTAGGTCAACCTAGTACATTGAGAATAGTGACGGCCAGATGGTAATTTAATTTCTGACGATGTGCCCTCTTTGCAAGGAAGTCTTCAGTTTAATCACATATTTTATTTCATACTCCAGAATAGCGTATTTTACACGCTAGGTAGCAGCTTTGTTAGTGTACCGAAATCCTTACGGAAATCAGTACACACAAACAGCACCCACATGGGTGGCATTGTATCCTTATCGGTATCGTGAACGAAAGTAGTGAGCTCGGTTTTGCTCGACCATTACTTGCGGAATCTATATTGATTCGGGAGGACGACGGTTCACATCCCTGTCCAGCAATCCAGATTTAGGTTATCCGTGATTTCCCTACATCGCTTACGGCAACTGTCGAGATGACATCTTTAAAAAGGGCGCTGCTGATTTTCTTCCATATATTTTTCTAATTCGAGTTTACGCTCTTCCTAATGATCTCGTTGTCGACGGGATATTAAAACTCTACTATTTCTACATCTACATCTACATCCACATCTACATAGACACTGCGCAGGCCACCGTACGGTGCGTGGCGGAGAGTCACTTGCTTTCTTGTTCCACTCGTAGATAGAGCGAGGCAAAAAAGACTGCTTTTAGCCTCAGTATGAGTTCTAGTTTCTCGTATCTTATCTTCGTGGTCCTTAAGCGCAGTGTATGTTGGCGGCAATAGAACCATTTCGCATTCAGGTTGAAATGCAGCTTCTCTAAATTTTGTCAATAGCGTTTTTCGATAAGAGCGTCGTCTTCCCTCCAGGGATTCCCAAATGTGTTCCCGAAGCATCTCTATTACACGTGTTGTACGAAACTACCCGTAACAAATCTAGCAGCCCGCCTCTGAACTGCTTCCGACCTGGTACGGATCCGAAACACTCGAGCAGTACTCAAGAATAGGTCGCTCCAGTGTCTTGTACGCGGTCTCCTTTACATACCACTCTTTCCTAAAAGTCTCCCAATAAACCGAAGTCGACCACTCGCCTTACCTTCCGCAGTCCTCACGTGCACGTTCCATTTCATATCGCGTTGCAGCGTTACGTCAAAGTAGGACACTAGCAGTACTGTGTCCGAACATTACAGGCTTATTTTTCCTACTCATCCGTATTAACTTACATTTTTCCACATTTAGAGCTAGCTGCCGTTCATAACACCAACTGAAAATTTTTTCTAACTCGTCTTGTACCTTCCTACAGTCACTCTTACTTCCACAAATTACCGTACACCACGGCACCATCAGCAAACAACAGTAGATTGCTGCCCATCCTGGGTTCTATTACTTAAGAAGTCTTCGAGCCACTCACATATCTGTGAACATAGTCAATATGCTCATACCCTCATCAACAGTTTGCAACAGGACACCGTGTCAATGCTTTCCGGAGATCTAGACATATGGAATCTGCCTGTTGCCTTACATCCATAGTTCGCAGTATATCATGTGAGAAAAGGGCAAGCTGAGTTTCGCACGAGCGATGCTTTCTAAAACCGTGCTAATTCGTAGACTTAAGCTTCTCAATCTCAAGGAAGTTTATTATATTCTAACCGCGAATATATTCAAGGATTCTGCTGCAAACCGAAGTTAGGGATGTTGGTCTGTATGTATGCGGGTCCGTTCTTTTACCCTTCTTAGATCCTGAAGATATCTGCACTTTTTCCGTCGCTTGGAACATTTTGCTGCGAGACATCCACAATAAATGCAGACTAGGTACGGTACCAACGTCGTGGAGTACTCTTTGTAAAACCGTATTGGAATTCCTTCCAGATCCGGCGATTTTTTGTTTTTAAATCTTTCCTTCTACGTTGATTCTTATGGAGGACCTACCCAAAACAGATCATCGTGTGAATGTAATCGTGCATATAAATCTCACTTTCATTTACAACAATAACTTTATTTTAAGTTAGGCATTTTGACATTTCGGACATCGTGGATAAATCTCCTGGTATTTTGCCTCTTACGACGTGTATATGTTATTTCTTGCATCTGGTTAACGAAATTGTTATATACAGGATATGTAAAGAGTATTACGATATAAATAGATTACTGGTGAGAAGTAAAGCAATTCCTAGCAATCTGGCAACATGAAATAACTCTAGGGACGCAAGGTACACTATAAAATATAATGTAGTTTTAAATAGCAACATCTAACTTAAGTACGCTTCACAATACAAACAGTGCTATGTTTAAAATTAATTCCAGAGAATATATTTAGATAGATGTTGAATTAGCATCTGCTTCTACCTCCACGTGAATACTCTGCAATCCAAGTGTCTGGTAGGAGGAGCACAGAATCCTTTCAGACTATTTCTCTAGTCTCCCACTCTGGATAGCATTTGGGAAAAATTACCACCTAAACTGGTAAATGAAATTTCGTGAAAAGATCTCGCGGCTAAAAAAAACGCTTATGTTTTAAATATTGCCTCCCCAGGTCGCTTATCATAACCGTGGCACCCTCTCCGTTGTTTCACGATAATGCAAAACGGGCCGCCCCTCTTTGAACGTTCTCGATGTCCTTTGTCAGTCTTATCTGGTAAGGCTCCCATACCGCGCAGTAGTACTCTGGAAGTAGATGGGTAAACGTATGGTGAAGATCTCTTCAGTATTTTGTTGCGTCTTCTAAGTGTTCGGTAGTATTGGCAACCCTTAGATTTGTGTGACTCATCGCGTAATCGAAATTTAATGAAATTTATTTAATACTCGTGTGGGGGACATGGCACTTTTTATGTTCAAGTTCAATTCCTATGCACCATGTAGACATCATGTGTAAATCATATTGTAATTCGTTTTAAGCTTCTGACGTAACTAGATAGTAGATGAGATAGTGATTCGTAATCATTCTAAGAGGGCTGCTCAAATTGTCTCCCAAATTGTTTATGAAGATATAACTTCGGTTATAGATGACTTCCCGTCAGTATGTAAAGGGGGACAATTATTCAACTAAATGAGAAAAAAAACGCAAATTCGTCACAAATTACGGCTTACAAAACTTTATTCAACATGTAAACGTCACTACAGATATTCGGATTTAGGTTATGACATGTTCGATATTCCTGCCATAATTGGAGATAATGTGGCGCAGACGAATTGCGAAATCCTACAAAAACCGCTGAAGTGTCGGAACATTGATGCTGTCGATGACCTCCTGAATGGCTGTTTTCACTTCAGCAATAGTTTTGGGGTTATTGCTGTACACCTCGTCTGTAAAACAGCCCCACAAAAAGAGTTGCATTTGTTCAGATCCGGAGAATATGGCGGCCATTCGAGCCCCATGCCAGTGGCCTCTGGGTACCCCATAGCCAGAATGCCGTCCCCAAAGTGCTTACATCAAACTCTCTCCTGCTTCAATGGTGTCAAGCTCCGTCTTCCATGAACCACATCTTGTCGAGGTCAGGGTCCCTGTGGATAATAGGGATGAAATCATCATCCAAAACCTTCACGAACCTTTCGGTGATCACCGCGCTATCAAGGAATATCGCACCGATTATTCCGTGACTGAACATTGCACACCACACAGTGACCCGTTGAGGATGAAGAGACTTGTCGAAGGCGAGATGCGAATTCTCAGTCCCCCAAATGCGCCAATTTTTCTTATTGACGAATCCATCCAGCTTCGTCGTTAAACCAAATCATACTAATTCCCATCATGCCCCGCTGCCAACCGTACAGTTTGAACGTGCTAACATAAACCGTTCAGAAGTTATGACTATTTTATTTCATATACACTCATGCTCATTAATTAAGGGTAATGCTGATACAAGGTGAAACAACGCCCTGGTGGGCGGTTTGCCGGTTTAGATCTCCTCGGGGTATGGTCCTGCGGTGCATTTGACCTGCTGTCGATGCACGGTTGCGCTGGCAGCAGGCCACATACACAGAGGTGTGTTGGTGCATGTCAGAGTACAGTGCAACAAGTAAGTGTGCAGACGTTTCCAGACGTGCTAATGGTGACTGTGTGTGAAAATGGCTCAAAGAACAAATATTGATGAAGTTATGAGGGGTAGAATACTAGGGCGACTGGATGCTGGTGATCTCAAGATTATGGCAACGATTCCAGCAGACAGGAAACGTGTCCAGGCGCTACAGTACGGGACGTCCACAGTGTACAACACCATATGAAGACCGATATCTCACCATCAGTGCCCGCAGACGGCCACGGAGTACTGCAGGTAGCCTTGCTCGGGACCTTAGCACAGCCACTGGAACAGTTGTCTACAGACACACAGTCTACAGATGACTGAACAGACATGGTTTATTCGCCCGGAGACCTGCAAGGTGCATTCCACTGACCCCTGGTCACAGGAGAGCCTCTAAAGCCTGGTGTCAAGAACACTGTACATGGTCATTGGAACAGTTGTCCCAGTTTATGTTCACGGACGGGTCCAGGTATAGTCTGAATAGTGATTCTCGCCGAGTTTTCATCTGGCGTGAACCAGGAAACAGATACCAACCCCTTAATGTCCTTAAAAGGGACTTGTATGGAGGTCGTGGTTTGATGGTGTGGGGTGGGATTATGATTGGTGCACGTACAGCCCTACATGTCTATGACAGAAGAACTGTAACAGATCATGTGTATTGGGACATAATTTTGCACCAGTACGTCCGCCTTTTCAGGGGTGCAGTGGGTCCCACCTTCCTCCTGATGGATAATAAAGCACAGCCCCACCGTGCTGTCTTCGTGGAGGAGTACCGTGAAACAGAAGATATAAGGCGAATGGAGTGACCCGCTTGTTCTCCAGACCTAAACTCCATCGAGCACGTCTGGGATGCTCTCGGGCGACGTGTCGCTGCACGTATTCACACCCCTAGGACACTTCAGGAGCTCCGACAGCCACTGGTGCATGAGCGGGAGCTATACCCCACCAGCTGCTCGATCACCTGATCCAGAGTATGCCAACCTGTTATGCGGCCTGTGTACGTGTGCATGGTGATCATATCCCATACTGATGTCGGTGTACATGCGCAGGAAACAGTGGCGTTTTGTAGCACATTTGTTTTGGGACGGTTTTCTCAACTTATCACCAATACCGTGGACTTACATATCCGTGTCATGTGTGCACCCTATGTACCTATGCTATTAGCGCCAGTTTTGTGTAGTGCCACGTTGTGTGGTACCACATGATCCTTAATTTATGATCATGAGTGTAGTTCAATAATTGTCACCCTGTACGAACTGTATCCGTCCTCACAGTAGAAAATCGCGAATGCAGTTGCTCAACTACAACGCTGCTCCGTAGACATACAGTTTGACTAAAAACAGTCTGTGACGACCGATGTCAACAGCCTCTTATTAACGTAGAAATATGGGATCACCTTGAGATCCCTTATCGGTAGCACTTATTATTTTGAGCGAGTGAAGAGCCATATGTATGTCGCAAGGACTATATTTTCTAAATTCATGCTGGTTATGTGCCAACAGATCATTCTGTTCGAGGTATTTCATAATTTTGGAACATAGAGAATCCCACTGCCAATCGACATTAATGACATATGTCTATAATTCAAAGAATTACTTCCACTTATACCGAAGAATGAGTAGCTTTGAGGGATGAAGTAGTGAAGGCAGCAGAGGATCGTGAGACAGGGTTGTAGCCTCTCCCCCATGTTATTCAATCTGTATATTGAGCAAGCAGTAAAGGAAACACCAGAAAAATTTGGAGTAGGTATTAAAATTCATGGAGAAAAATAAAAACTTTGAGGTTCGCTGATGACATTGTAATTCTCTCAGAGACAGCAAACGACTTGGAAGAGCAGTTGAACGGAATGGACAGTGTCTTGAAAGGAGGGTATAAGATGAACATCAACAAAAGCAAAACGAGAATAATGGAATATAGTCGAATTAAGTTGGGTGATGCTGAGCGAATTACATTAGGAAATGATACACTTAAAGTAGTAAAGGAGGTTTGCTATTTGGGGAGAAAAATAACAGATGATGGTCGAAGTGAGAAGATATAAAATGTAGACTTGCAATGGCAAGGAAAGCGTTCCTGAAGTAGAGAAATTTGTTAACATCGAGTATTGATTTAAGTGTCAGGAAGTCGTTTCTGAAAGTATTTGTATGGAATGTAGCCACGTATGTAGTGAAACATGGACGATAAATAGTTTGGACAAGAAGAGAATAGAAGCTTTCGAAATGTGGTGCTACAAAAGAATGCTGAAGATTAGATGGGTAGATCACATAACTAATGAGGAGGTATTGAATAGAGTTGGGGAGAAGAGGACCGGTTGGTAGGACATGTTTTGAGGCATCAAGGGATCACAAATTTAGCGTTGGAGGGCAGCGCAGAGGGTAAAAATCGTAGAGGGAGACCAAGAGATGAATACACTAAGAAGATTCAGAAGGATGTAGGTTGCAGTAAGTACTGGGAGATGAAGAAGCTTACACAGGATAGAGTAGCATGGAGAGCTGCATCAAACCAATCTCAGGACTGAAGACCACAACAACAACACTTCTACTTCCTTTCTTATGTAGTGGTGTGACCAGCGCAAATTTCTAATCTTCAAGTATGGGTCTTTCGTCGAGCGAGCAGTTGTAATGATTGCTAAAAATTGCTATTTCGTCAGCATAATTTGAAAGAAATATAACTGATATGCAATATGGGCTGGGACCCTTTCCTTTATTAAGTGGTTTAGGGAAAAAAGACTCGAAACGACACACTAAAAAGTTAGTTGTTTTTCCCAGCTCATGTGTGCTAATTAAAATTATATAAATTAAATTCTACATTGGAGTCAGGTTTCTAGTGTAGCATATGATAAATAATTCATTATAAATTAATTGGTTTCGCTATGAATTCATAATTTCATAAATGTTGTCAACGTGTCATTTTGTGCTGTTGTTTTGGCAAAATGACACACCTTTTCTCGTATCAGAGTTATTTCTTTATTTTCGTTATTGTTAGTGGAAGCATTATAGCGTAAACATATGTTATACCGCAAGTACTAGACTTGTAATCCTAATAAATTAACAATGTGCATTCGTAAAATGTATCGACATCATGCCAAATTTCTTTCAGAGACTTATAATCTTATAAGTCAGTTATAAAAAAACAATTTTCTGTCACAAGTTGCAGTATTAATTTTGTAATAGGGTTTCTGTAAACGCGCTGCATTTCAGCAATCGATCAGCTGTGTGAGCGAGAAATGAAAAAACGTGATAGTTCTGTGTCTTTTAGCCCTCTGATGGTAATCTTCCATATAAATAATGAGTACTGCACAACTTGAAAAGTTTCCTAGCAGAAAGATTGGTTTCATTGACCTCGAAAATTATTTCCCACATCTCACGTCATCAAATGGAAGCAAGCAAAGATTAATGGCTTGTGGGCAAAGTGTAGGCAACACAAGGAAACAAGTCAACCAAAGACTGTGGTCCTTTCAGCTGCCTAATTAAAAAAAAGGTGAATATCTCGTTCTTTCCTTCTATGTCATAGTGAGCCACTTTCACCAAAAGTTATTTCCATACATCAAGGATATCTACTCTGAAGTTTCTTATGTTGGCTGCTGTTTATCCAAAATGGTTAAGAATTTAGCAGAACTACATCGGCAAATTTCCTAAAATAGTCAGGACTGTGGACTTAACCTTTTTCATTCTACAAAATTAAATACACACTTATTTGCACAACCGCTGTAATGCTTATTTCCAACATGTTGTTGTTGTTGTGGTCTTCAGTCCTGAGACTGGTTTGATGCAGCTCGCCATTCTAATCTATTCTGTGCAAGCTTCTTCATCTCCCAGTACCTACCACAACCTACATCCTTCTGAATCTGCTTAGTGTATTCATCTCTTGGTCTCCCTCTACGATTTTTACCCTCCACGCTGCCCTCCAATTCTAAATTAATGATCCCTTGATGCCTCAGAACATGTCCTACCAACCGATCCCTTCTTCTTGTCAAGTTGTGCCACAAACTTCTCTTCTCCCCAGTCCTATTCAATACTTCCTCATTAGTTATGTGATCTACCCATCTAATCTTCAGCATTCTTCTGTAGCACCACATTTCAAAAGCTTCTATTCTCTTCTTGTCCAAACTATTTATCGGCCATGTCTCACTTCCATACATGGCTACACTCCATACAAATACTTTCAAACATTACTTCCTGACACTTAAATCTATACTCGATGTTAACAAATTTCTCTTCTTCAGAAATGCTTTCCTTGCCATTGCTGGTCTACATTTTATATCCTCTCTCCTTCGACTGTCATCAGTTATTTTGCTCCCCAAATAGCAAATCTCCTTTACTACTTTAAGTGTCTCATTTCCTAATCTAATTCCCTCAGCATCACCCGACTTAATTCGACTACATTCCATTATCCTCATTTTGCTTTTGTTGATGTTCATGTTATATCTTCCTTTCAAGACACTATCCATTCCGTTCAACTGCTCTTCCAAGTCCTTCGCTGTCTCTGACAGAATTACAATCTCATCGGCGAACCTCAAAGTTTTTATTTCTTCTCCATGTATTTTAATACCTACTCCGAACGTTTCTTTTGTTTCCTTCACTGCTTGCTCAATATACAGATCGAATAACATCGGCGATAGGCTACAACCCTGTCTCACTCCAGTCCCAACCAGTGCTTCCCTTTCATGTCCCTTGACTCTTATAACTGCTGTCTGGTTTCTGTACAAATTGTAAATAGCCTTTCGCTCCCTGTATTTTAACCCTGCCACCGTCAGAATTTGAAAGAGAGTATTCCAGTCAACATTGTCAAAAGCTTTCTCTAAGTCTACAAATGCTAGAAACGTAGGTTTCCCCTTCCTTAATCTAAGATAAGTCCTAGGGTCAGTATTGCCTCACGTGTGCCAACATTTCTATGGAATCCAAACTGATCTTCCCCAAGGTCCGCTTCTACCAGTTTTTCCATTCGTCTGTAAAGAATTGATGTTAGCATTTTGCAGCTGTGACTTGTTAAACTGATAGTTCGGTAATTTTCACATCTGTCAACACCTGCTTTCTTTGGGATTGGAATTATTATATTCTTCTTGAAGTCTGAGGGTATTTCGCCTGTTTCATACATCTTGCTCACCAGATGGTAGAGTTTTGTCAGGGCTGGCACACCCAAGGCCATCAGTAGCTCTAATGGAATGTTGTCTACTCCCGGGGCCTTGTTTTGACTCAGGTGTTTCAGTGCTCTGTCAAACTCTTCACGCAGTATCATATCTCCCATTTCATCTTCATCTGCATCCTCTTCCATTTCCATAATATTGTCCTCAAGTACATGCCCTTATATAGCCCTCTATATACTCCTTCCACCTTTCTGCCTTCCCTTCTTTGATTAGAACTGGGTTTCCATCTGAGCTCTTGATATTCATACAAGTGGTTCTCTTTTCTCCAAAGGTCTCTTTAATTTTCCTGTAGGCAATATCTATCTTATCCCTAGTGAGATAAGCCTCTACATCATTACATTTGTCCTCTAGCCTTCCCTGCTTGGACATTTTGCACTTCCTGTCGATATCGTTTTTGAGACGTTTGTATTCATTTTTGCCTACTTCATTTACTGCTTTTTTATATTTTCTCCTTTCATCAATTAAATTCAATATATCTTCTGTTACCCAAGGATTTCTACTAGCCCTCGTCTTTTTACCTACTTGTTCCTCTGCTGCTTTCACTACTTCATCCCTCAGAGCTACCCATTCTTCTTCTACTGTATTTCTTTCCCCCATTCCCATCAGTTGTTCCCTTATGCTCTCTCTGAAACTCTGTACAACCTCTGGTTCTTTCAGTTTGTACAGGTCTCATCTCCTTAAATTCCCACCTTTTTGCAGTTTTTTCAGTTTTAATCAACAGGTCATAACCAATAGATTGTGGTCACAATCCACATCTGCCCCTGGAAATGTTTTACAATTTAAAACCTGGTTCCTAAATCTCTGTCTTACCATTATATAATCTATCTGAAACCTGTCAGTATCTCCAGGCTTCTTCCATGTATACAGCCTTCTTTCATGATTCTTGAACCAAGTGTTAGCTATGATTAAGTTGTGCTCTGTGCAAAATTCTACCAGGCGGCTTTCTCTTTCATTTCTTAGCCCCAATCCATATTCACCTACTACGCTTCCTTCTCTCCCTTTTCCTACTGCCGAATTCCAGTCACCCATGATTATTAAATTTTCGTCTCCCTTCACAATTTCTTTTATTTCATCATACATTTCTTCAATTTCTTCGTCATCTGCAAAGATAGTTGGCATATAAACTTGTACTACTGTAGTAGGCGTGGGCTTCGTATCTATCTTTGCCACAATAATGCTTTCACTATGCTGTTTGTAGTAGCTTACCCGCATTCCTATTTTCTTATTCATTATTAAACCTACTCCTGCATTACCCCTATTTGATTTTGTGTTTATAACCCTGTAGTCACCTGGCCAGAAGTCTTGTTCCTCCTGCCACCGAACTTCACTAATTCTGACTATATCTAACGTAAACTTATCCATTCCCCTTTTTAAATTTTCTAACCTTCCTGCCCTATTAAGGGATCTGACATTCCACGCTCCGATCCGTAGAACGCCAGTTATCTTTCTCCTGATAACGCCATCCTCCTGAGTAGTCCCCGCCCGGAGATCTGAATGGGGGACTATTTTACCTCTGGAATATTTTACCCAAGAGGGCGCCATCATCATTTAACCATACAGTAAAGCTGCATGCCCTCGGGAAAAATTACAGCCGTAGTTTCGCCTTGCTTTCAGCTGTTCACAGTACCAGCACAGCAAGGCCGTTTTGCTTAGTGTTACAAGGCGAGATCAGTCAATCATCCAGACTGTTGCCCTTGCAACTACTGAAAAGGCTGCTGCCCCTCTTCAGGAACCACGCATTTGCCTGGCCTCTCAACAGATACCCCTCCGTTGTGGTTTCACCTGCGGTACGGCTATCTGTATCACTGAGACATGCAAGCCTCCCCACCAACGGCAAGATCCATGGTTCATGAGGGGGATTTCCAACATAATGCATAATACAAAACATGCCGACAGAAAAAAACTCACAACACCAAGAAGGAGTTGTGCAACATAAACGGAAGTTGATAGGCGTGTTTCTACATCTGATAGATGATATCTGTTAGAATTTCGCGCCAGTTGCATAAGAGTGGCGTTAGCAGCGCCACTTTGAGGTTGCAAATCAGGTTTGCTTTACATACGCAGTGTAACAGTCGTGAGCCTTAGTTATGTTTGAGACTGGACATGGTGAGCTGATATTGGTCAAATGGCTCTGAGCACTATGCAACTTAACTTCTGAGGTCATCAGTCGCCTAGAACTTAGAACTAATTATACCTAACTAACCTAAGGACATCACACACATCCATGCCCAAGGCAGGATTCGAACCTGCGACCGTAGCGGCCGCTCGGTTCCAGACTGTAGCACCTAGAACCGCATGGCCACTCCGGCCGGCGCTGATATTGGTCAAGAAGGCCTATAGCAATAAAGACACCTCATGGTGTTTGAAGACGGTTGTTTAATAGGGCTACAAGAAGCTGGATGTTCTTTCTGCAATGTAGCAGAAAGACTTGGGAGGGATGTAGTCACTGTATATCATTGCTGGCAGCGGTGGTCATGAGAATGTACAATCGCAAAAAGACCAGGTCCAGACAGCCACGTGGCACTACCGAGAGTGAAGACCATAGTGTTCGACGTATGACTCTGGCGCACCGTACTGCATCTGCAGCAGCAGTCTGAGGAGCAGCTGGAACCACAGTGACACAAGGAACCAAATCGATTACTGCAAGTACAGCTCCGAGCCAGACGCACTGTAGTGCACATTCTACTGATTCCAAACCAGGAGATTGTTTTCGTATGTTCTGGACCACTTGACCAATCTTATAACAAATAAAAAATTACTCGCTAACACTCACAATTTCTTATTTTCCATCAGATTGATCTAATGATCCAGAAAATACAAAAACAATCTATTATCCCTTTCACCTAACAATAATATAATATAATATAATATAATAATAGTTATAATAAAAATTCATTTATTTTATGTACATTTCCCAAACTAATTCTGTACGTTCATAATCTTCATCACTTATGTCACAATCATTTAACTCACTATAAAATTTATCTGTTGTTGGTAATTGTGTTTCTTCAAATATTTTCCAAGAACCCATGTAATCATATGGAAAAAAAAACCTTTTCTAATTACGAAGTTAAATAATTCTGGAGAAAAAAAATTTTGTGACATTTTTTATTGCTTTTTCTTTAAATTTGATGAAATTTTATCAAGTGAAGAAGCCATAAATCCAAATGTATCAATAAATCTCATTTTTAAATTGTTTGCATGTATACTAAAAGTAATAAATTTCTTTTCATTGTTTGGAATTAATTCTAATTATTTATTATCATGACCAAGTTCTTTTACAAAAAGATTTAAATCATAACCAGATAAATTATGAAAATACGTAGGTAAAAAATCAGGTTGTTGTAGTTTTAAATTACTCATATTACATAATGGAGCAATATGTTTCCCAGTTAAACGATCATGATCATGAACTTTTTTATTATTTTTTCTATAAGGACATGTACATAGTGTACAAATTGTATATTTAAGATACATTTTGTATTCCTCAAGATCAAGTGGTTTCATTTCTTCAATTTCAGAATATTTTCTTCCAATTTCTTTAACTTCTTGTTTTATACATTCTATAAATTTTGTATGACAATTTGGTCCTCCATAAACAACAGGATCTTTATAATTTCCATATATATATTTAATATAATAACAAAATCCACTTGGTTCATGTTTTTGATATTTAATTGTGTATGGTGTTTTGCGATTTGGTTCACAATTATCCATTCTAAAAGTAAACTTTCAAAATCAGCATAAATAACAAATGGAACTTTTTGTGTAAATCGATAATTTTGAAAATATATAAATTCTCCTACATGTGACATTTCAACTTTAACAGTTTATTAGTTAAACAATTTTTTGTGTGCTCGTCTAATTTTTCTTTAGTATGAAAGTGTAGTAAACATAAATCACAAATAAGTTTTACTTCAGTATGTTTAGTCATTTGACTAGAAACAAGTCTAGATAAATTTTTATATAACAATAATATGAATTATCTTTCTTCGAATAAAGTAGATTTACTTGTTTTTCCTTTTTATATTTTGTTATTTTTAATGGATACACTTGACAGTTTTCATCTTCATCATCATATGAATAAACATTAATAGATACATGAATTATATTTTCTATTTTTGGAATATGATCAACTAATACAGGAAATTCAATATTTTCAAGTTATTTACCAAGATGACGACCAACATTTTTATATTTTGTTATTCTATCAGAATGATCATCTCCAGGAAACAAAGCTTATTTTATAGACAACAGAAAATATTTTTTACCATTATGTTTCACATTAATACATGCTTTTAATTTTTTAATGTTATCTGGTAAATCAATATAAGATGATCCTCATAGTTGCCCTTATTTGATAATAATTAGTTGTAAACCAATAATTCTATTTAATGACCATCCTGATCCTTGTGCTCGAAAATTAGATATTTTTTCTAAAATATCTATTTTTCCATATTTGAATTTTTTATTAAAATCTGTTTGTGTTAAAATACTATAGTTTTGTGTTTGTTGTCCAAATTCTTGAACTTTTTCATTTGTTTCATCTGTTTGTAGTTAATATTAACAATATAAATTAAAATTTATCTTTACATCATGATAAACTTTCAAATAGTCTTTGACAATCATAAGCATTTTTGTTTTTACTGCATTTAAGAAATGATTACTATCACATATATCCATATTATTTTCTAAATTTATAGTTTGTAATCTGTTTCCAAATGCCTTTTCAATGTAGTAATCTTTATTTGTTTTTCTATCTTTTGGTTTTCCAAATATATTTGTAGAAAATGGAAATATTCCTTTTAATGGTTTATCATCTTCAGTTAGAAAAACATCATAAATATCAGAAAATGGTAACTTTTTCCAAAGATATTCACTAAATTCAGCTTTATTATTTTTAACAATATTTGTTTGATTGTCACTTATTCAGGTATATAAATACTAACAATATTTTTATGTTTTTTACTTACTTCAGTTAAATAATTTTTATGATTTTCACTTACTTCAAATGCATTATTATTTTTAACAAAATTTGTATTATTTTCACTTACTACATGTGTATTATTTCTAATAATATTTGGCTGATTATTAATAATAATTGAACGATTAGTAATAATAAATCCAATTAAATCAGCTTTACATAAACTCGAATATCCTCATAAATTTTTTATTCTACAAAATTTACGAAATCCTACAACAGTAAACTGTTGTAGTTGATTAGAAATGTGTTCTAGTTGAACAGCAGTGTATCTTCCCATTTTGCTTTTTTTTCCTACAAAAAAGTTATTAGATTTAAATAAATATTTTTTTAATAAAATGCAAATTATTTAATAGATGTATAAGGATTATTATTTAATAAATGATTAATCAAATAGGGAATCAGTTTAACTATCATTTAAGTTTTAAAAGAATTAGTTGACTATTTAGTTTAACAATCAATTAGTTTGTTCTTCTATTTATTACAAACACACTTATCAGATTTATGAAAAAATATTTTTTAATAAAATGATTATTATTTTATTGATGGTAAAGGATTAATATTTATTAAGTAATTAATCAAAGAGAGAATTAGTTTAACTATAAATTAGTTTTCAAATGAATCAGTTTACTATTTAGTTTAACAATCAAATTATTTTGGCTCTTCATCTACATCTACATCTACATTCATACTCCGCAAGCCACCCAACGGTGTGTGGCGGAGGGCACTTTATGTGCCACTGTCATTACCTCCCTTTCCTGTTCCAGTTGCATATGGTTCGCGGGAAGAACGACTGTCTGAAAGACTCCGTGCGCGCTCTAATCTCACTAATTTTACATTCGTGATCTCCTCGGGAGGTATAAGTAGGAGGAAGCAATATATTCGATACCTCATCCAGAAACGCACCCTCTCGAAGCCTGGCGAGCAAGCTACACCGCGATGCAGAGCACCTCTCTTGCAGATTCTGCCACTTGAGTTTGTTAAACATCTCCGTAACGCTATCACGGTTACCAAATAACCCTGTGACGAAACGCGCCGCTCTTCTTTGGATCTACTCTATCTCCTCCGTCAAACCGATCTGGTACGGATCCCACACTGATGAGCAATACTCAAGTATAGGTCAAACGAGTGTTTTGTAAGCCACCTCCTTTGCTGATGGACTACATTTTCTAAGGACTCTCCCAATGAATCTCAACCTGGTACCTGCCTTACCAACAATTAATTTTATATGATCATTCCACTTCAAATCGTTCCACATGCATACTCCCAGATATTTTACAGAAGTAACTGCTACCAGTGTTTGTTCTGCTATCATATAATCATACAATAAAGGATCCTTCTTTCTATGTATTCGCAATACATTACATTTGTCTATGTTAAGGATCAGTTGCCACTCCCTGCACCAAGTGCCTATCTGCTGCAGATCTTCCTGCATTTCGCTACAATTTTCTAATGCTGCAACTTCTCTGTATACTACAGCATCATCCGCGAAAAGCCGCATGGGACTTCCGACACTATCTACTAGGTCATTTATATATATTGTTAAAAGTAATGGTCCCATAATACTCCCCTGTGGCACACCTGAGGTTACTTGAACGTCTGTAGACGTCTCTCCATTGATAACAACATGCTGTGTTCTGTTTGCTAAAAACTCTTCAATCCAGCCACACAGCTGGTCTGATATTCCGTAGGCTCTTACTTTGTTTATCAGGCGACAGTGCGGAACTGTAGCGAACACCTTCCGGAAGTCAAGAAAAATAGCATCTACCTGGGAGCCTGTATCTAATATTTTCTGGGTCTCATGAACAAATAAAGCGAGTTGGGTCTCACACGATCACTGTTTCTGGAATCCATGTTGATTCCTACATAGTAGATTCTGGGTTTCCAAAAACGACATGATACTCGAGCAAAAGACATGTTCTAAAATTCTACAACAGATCGACATCAGAGATATAGGTCTATAGTCTTGCGCATCTGCTCGACGACCCTTCTTGAAGACTGGGACTACCTGTGCTCTTTTCCAATCATTTGGAACCTTCCGTTCCTCTAGAGACTTGCGGTACACGGCTGTTAGAAGGGGGGCAAGTTCTTTCGCATACTCTGTGTAGAATCGAATTGGTATCGCGTCAGGTCCAGTGGACTTTCCTCTGTTGAGTGATTCCAGTTGCTTTTCTATTCCTTGGACACTTATTTCGATTTCAGCCATTTTTTCGTTTGTGCGAGGATTTAGAGAAGGAACTGCAGCGCGGTCTTCCTCTGTGAAACAGCTTTGGAAAAAGGTGTTTAGTATTTCAGCTTTACGCGTGTCATCCTCTGTTTCAATGCCATCATCATCCCGGTGTGTCTGGATATGCTGTTTCGAGCCACTTACTGATTTAACGTAAGACGAGAACTTCCTAGGATTTTCTGTCAAGTCGGTACATAGAATTTTACTTTCGAATTCACTGAATGCTTCACGCATAGCCCTCCTTTCGCTAACTTTGACATCGTTTAGCTTCTGTTTGTCTGGGAGGTTTTGGCTGCGTTTAAACTTAGAGTGTAGCTCTCTTTGCTTTCGCAGTAGTTTCCTAACTTTGTTGTTGTACCACGGTGGGTTTTTCCCGTTCCTCACAGTTTTACTCGGCACGTACCTGTTAAAAACGCATTTTACGATTGCCTTGAACTTTTTCCATAAACACTCAACATTGTCAGTGTCGGAACAGAAATTTTTGTTCTGATCTGTTAGGTAGTCTGAAATCTGCCTTCTATTACTCTTGCTAAACAGATAACCCTTCCTCCCTTTTTTGATATTCCTACTAACTTCCATATTCAGGGATGCTGCAACGGCCTTATGATCATTGATTCCCTGTTCTGTACATACAGAGTCGAAAAGTTCGGGTCTGTTTGTTATCAGTAGGTCCAAGATGTTATCTCCACGAGTCAGTTCTCTGTTTAATTGCTCGAGGTAATTTTCAGATAGTGCACTCAGTATAATGTCACTCGATGCTCTGTCCTTACCACCCGTCCTAAACATCTGAGTGTCCCAGTCTATATCTGGTAAATTGAAATCTCCACCTAAGACTATAACATGCTGAGAAAATTTATGTGAAATGTATTCCAAATTTTCTCTCAGTTGTTCTGCCACTAATGCTGCTGAGTCGGGAGGTCGGTAAAAGGAGCCAATTATTAATCTAGCTCGGTTGTTGAGTGTAACCTCCACCCATAATAATTCACAGGAACCATCCACTTCTATTTCACTACAGGATAAACTACCACTAACAGCGACGAACACTCCACCACCGGTTGCATGCAATCTACCCTTTCTAAACACCGTCTGTACCTTTGTAAAAATTTCGGCAGATTTTATCTCTGGCTTCAACCAGCTTTCTGTACCTATAACGATTTCGGCTTCAGTGCTTTCTATCAGCAATTGAAGTTCCGGTAGTTTACCAACGCAGCTTCGACAGTTTACAATTACAATACCGATTGCTGCTTGGTCCCCGCATGTCCTGACTTTGCAATGCACCCGTTGAGGCTGTTGCCCTTTCTGTACTTGCCCAAGGCCATCTAAGCTAAAAAACCGCGCAGCCCACGCCACACAACCCGGTACCCATGTAGCCACTTGTTGTGTGTAGTGGACTCCTGACCTATCCAGCGGAACCCAAAACCCCACCACCCTATGACGCAAGTCGAGTAATCTGCAGCCCACACGGTCGCAGAACCGTCTCAGCCTCTGATTCAGACCCTCCACTCGGCTCTGTACCAAAGGTCTGCAGTCAGTCCTGTCGACGATGCTGCAGATGGTGAGCTCTGCTTCCATCCCGCTAGCGAGACTGGCAGTCTTCACCAAATCAGATAGCCGCCGGAAGCCAGAGAGGATTTCCTCCGATCCATAGCGACACACATCATTGGTGCCGACATGAACGACCACCTGCAGATGGGTGCAGCCTGTACCCTTCATGGCATCTGGAAGGACCCTTTCCACATCTGGAATGACTCCCCCCGGTATGCACACGGAGTGCACATTGGTTTTCTTCCCCTCTCTTGCTGCCATATCCCTAAGGGGCCCATTACGTGCATGACGCTGGAGCTCCTAACTACCAGTACCCTCTGCGACCACCTGGATCTTGCAGACTGAGGGGCAACCTCTGGAACAGGACAAGCAGCCATGTCAGGCCGAAGATCAGTATCAGCCTGAGACAGCCTGAAACCGGTTCGTCAGACAAACTGGAGAGGCCTTCCGTTCAGCCCTCCGGAATGTCTTTCGCCCCCTGCCACACGTCGAGACGACCTCCCACTCTACCACAGGTGAGGCATCAGCATCAATGCGGGCAGTATCCCGGGCAATCACAGTCATAGTTCGATCGGGGGATGCATTGGACGAGCTGGCCGTCCCCGACAAACCCCCATCCGGAACCCCACAGTGATGCCCATTGCCAACAGCCTCAAGCTGTGTGACCGAAGCCAACACTGCCTGAAGCTGGGAGCGAAGGGATGCCAACTCAGCCTGCATTCGAACACAGCAGTTGCAGTCCCTATCCATGCTAAAAACTGTTGGGCAAATAACGTCTGAACTAATCTACAGAGAGCGCAAACAAATCGACACAAAATTTAAACGGTTATTAAAATACAAGATTGCCTAGTAAATGCAGTAATGCTGCTACTTGCGCACTGATGACACACTGCTCGGTGGCGGAAGGAGACTACGCGATTTTACACTATTCAGGTACTACAACGCGATGCTACAACTCTCAAATACTATAATACGCCCGAAATTTATGAATTAAACAATGCAAGTACCAAAAACACGCAAAGAAATTAAGAATTAAACTATGTAACAAATGAGTGAGCTAGGAGTATACGACTTGCTGCTGCAGCTGCTTATCCAACAACGGCAGAGAGCACACTGACTGTGACCAACCGACACTGGCCGTTCAAAACAAAAGCAGAAGACAAACGACTACGCGAATTTACACTATTCAGGTACTAAAACGCGATGCTACAACTCTCAGATACTATAATACGCGCGAAATTTATGAATTAGACAATGCAAGTACCAAAAACATGCAAAGAAATTAAGAATTAAACTATGTAACGAATGAGTGAGCTAGCAGTATACGACTTGCTGCTGCAGCTACTTATCCAACGACGGCACGGAGCACACTGACTGTGACCAACCGACACTGGCCGTTCCAAAGAAAAACAGAAGACAAATGACTACGCGAATTTCCACTATTCGGGTACTAAAACGTGATGCTATTCTATTTATTACAAAAAAAATTCATTAGATTTGTAAAAATTATTGTTAGTAATAAAATGATAATTATTTAATAGATGGATATGTATTATTATATAAGGGGATAATTAACCATAAAGGATTATTATTTAAAATAAAAACTTTCTTAATTCTTAATACATTCTAAGATACATTTCTTACATTTATTATTATGTTTCATTTTATGTCATGGAGTTATATAAAAACAATTAATGTTTAATTTCTTCACAAATTTTACATTTCTTTTTTTTCTTCACTTATAACTTCTTCATTATTCATTGTAGATTCATTTTCCCTTTTTGTATGTTCTTCACTTGGATTTCATCATAAATGTTCTAAAAAATAATATTTAGCAACACTTTTTCGATATACACAATGAATTTGATTTTTATTGTAATTTTCTACATGATATTTATTTAAACATGACCTACATATAGTTCTATAACCATGTTTTGTATACTTTCATAAAGTGAAATTAGTAATTGATTTCTCTATATAACAATATTTGCAAAATTTAGTTTTGGGAGAACAATCTTGCCAAACTTGTATGTGCTCAATATATATAGTAAAAAAATTATTGGAATTATAAAAAGTACATTTTATTAATTTCTATAATGTTATAAACTTTATTAATTTTAATAATTGTTTAAAATTTTTATAATTTTTATAGTTTTTAAATTTTAATAATTTTCATAATATAATTTTAATAATTTTTAAAAAAATTTAAATTTAAATTTTAAATTATTCATATAAATTATTTGAAAAATAAGAATCATCAGAGTCATAAGAATAATCGTTAGATTCATAGTCCTGATTTGTAAATTGTCGATTTCTATCGAATAAAGGATCAAAAGAGTTTGTAGTTATTCGTAAAGAATCAAAAGATTGATCCAAAGATATATTTACGTTTACTGGTAAAGAATCAACGGTTGTCATAATGTCAACTGATGTTGGTTCCTTTTTTTAATAATGCTTCTACAAAGTGGACAATTTTCTTTTGTCTTTAACCATTCATCAATACAGTGTTTACAAAAAATTAGTTTGCAATTTATTTTGACAAATTGATTATTATTTTCATCACTTACCTCAATTAGTTCACGAGTATCTGTTCCTTTAGCTTGCATTTCGTTTTGGTACTCCATTTATTAGAAATAATTTTTATTAGATTTAAAAAAAATTAAATTCTCTAATTTAATTTAATCATAAATACAAACTACAAACTTAAATAATATTTATTCTTACAAAACTAATATAAAATATTTATCTGAAATCAAATCGATTAGAGATACGTTCAACAACAAGCTTACATACAACAATAAACAAGTTTTCATTACTATTGATGAAGAAAATAATCCATAGTTTACAGCTAAGGATGTTGCTGCGATTTTAGGATACAAAAACACAAATGATTCAATAATTAAACAAGTTGATTCAGAAGATAAAGCAAATTTTGCTAATATTTTGAGCATCGCGTTTTGCGAGTCAAAGTCAAGAATTGATAAACAAAGTATTTTCATCAATGAATCTAGATTATATTCTTTAAATTTAAAATTAAAAAATGAAACAATTTAAAAAATGGGTAACTAAAAAAGTTTTACCATCAATTAGAAAACATGGTGAATATTAGACTGGAAAAGAGGTGATTGATGCTTAAAAATATCAATTAAAATTCAAAGATAATTGTATACAACAACTACAAGAATTGAATAAATTAAACACAGAAATAATTCTATTAATAGATGATAGAATTTAAATGAAACATGATGGAGTTAAAACAAAAGATCATATTAAAATTTGAGAGAAACAGTTAACATTGCTTAAGAAATAATAGGTAAAAGAAATGAAGAAATGAATAGTTTATTACCACATGTAGTTCCTAAGACAATTGATAACAGTTTAAGACCAACAATCATTCTTTCAAAATTATTTGATGATGAATGCAAATATAACTATTATGTCATTAGAACACAGCGAAAAAATTTACAGAAACAACTATATAAAATCAAAGATAGACTTCCAAATTGTGAAGAAGAGTTAAGATTGAATTATAATCCTAATTGAGTAAATCTGTATCAAGAAACGAAAGAAAATTTGAGGATTGTTTACCATCACAACTATTTTAATATTTTGAGTAACTATACACAAGAACAATTGATTAATGATATAATTAGTCTTAATCAAATGCAACTACTATAAAATAACTTTATCTTTATTTATCCAACTATTATCCAAATTATCAAAAACTAACCACTTAAGATCAACTTTATTATCTTTCTTTTTAAGACTTTCTCAACTAAGTATACATCTGGATATTTTGTTTTCTGTAGTTCTTGTTCATAATAATTTCCTTTTACATCGTCTAATTTATATGTAATTGGATGAGAATAAATAACATCTTTAATTTCAAATATTTCTAATGACCATTTATCAGTATATCCTTTTTCAAAAAGACCTTTACATTTACTTTTTCTAACTTTATCACCTTTTTCAAACTTAGGTATCTCATTAGCGTCAGCTGAAGTAGAATTAAATCTGTGACTAGATGTAATGTTACTTATTTTTAATTTTTTTTCATTAACTTTTGATGGTTGTCGAATGTTTTGTGTTATTATATTCATCAATTAGATCTTTAACTAAGTTTAACCATTTATAATTTCCTTCTGAAATAAATTTCATCCACTTATTTTCTTTAAGTGTTCTGTTAAATAGGTCAACCACAGTTGATTTTAATTCTGAAAATGTTGAATAATGATAAATGTTATATTTTAATAGTTCTTTAAATTCTTTCTGATAAAATTCTTTACCATTATCTGTTAGTAAATTATGTGGCTTTCTATCTATAAAATTTTTTTCGAATGCATCCACTATATTTTTAGCCATTTTATCTTTAATAGGAACAGCCCAACCAAATTTCGAGAAGACGGCAATAATAGTCAATAAATATTTATATCCTTTATTTATCTGAGAAATTCCTTTTAAATTACCTGAATCCATTTCAACTAAATCAGCTTGCCATAAATCATCTATACTAAAAGAATCAACTTTTCTTCTTTTAAAATTCTTTCTCATTGGTTTATTTAATTTATTAATTATTATTGTTCTTATTTAAACCTTCATCAACACTTACAAAATATATTTAACCAATTTACTCTTTTTAGATTTACAAATTGTACAAAGACCTTCAATTCTTCGTCTTTCATTTGTAGTTGTTACTCTATGTGGATTATGTGTATCAGTAAACTTCTTACACTTTACACAATAAATATGATAATCATGTGAACTACGATTTTCAAATTGTATAGATAAAAAATTTATTAAAGTTTAAATTATTTCACCATATATTATATTTACATGTACAGGAACAGTTTCAACAGAATCTTTCAATATTACAGTTATAAAATTTGATTTATGTACCATTATTGATTGACTATTATTATTTATTTTAGACATCTTATCAGCTACACTTACTGTTTTATCTAAATCATCAAAGTTCAAATCTCTATTTATATTTTTACCAAAAATCATAATCCTTTTAAGTATGAAACCATATTTAAAATTGTACATTTTTTGTTCACCATGTGTCATAAAATTAAATTCAATTATTTGTTGTTGTTGTTGTGGTCTTCAGTCCTGAGACTGGTTTGATGCAGCTCTCCATGCTACTCTATCCTGTGCAAGCTTTTTCATCTCCCAGTACCTACTGCAACCTACATCCTTCTGAATCTGCTTAGTGTATTCGTCTCTTGGTCTCCCTCTACGATTTTTACCCTCCACGCTGCCCTCCAATACTAAATTGGTGATCCCTTGATGCCTCAGAACATGTCCTACCAACCGATCCCTTCTTCTGGTCAGGTTGTGCCACAAACTTCTCTTCTCCCCAATCCTATTCAATACTTCCTCATTAGTTACGTGATCTACCCACCTAATCTTCTGCATTCTTCTGTAGCACCACATTTCGAAAGCTTCTATTCTCTTCTTGTCCAAATTATTTATCGTCCATGTTTCACTTCCATACATGGCTACACTCCATACGAATACTTTCAGAAATGACTTCCTGACACTTAAATCAATACTGGATGTTAACAAATTTCTCTTCTTCAGAAACGCTTTCCTTGCCATTGCCAGCCTACATTTTATATCCTCTCTACTTCGACCATCATCAGTTATTTTGCTCCCCAAATAGCAAATCTCCTTTACTACTTTAAGTGCCTCATTTCCTAATCTAATTCCCTCAGCATCACCCGACTTAATTCGACTACATTCCATTATCCTTGTTTTGCTTTTGTTGATGTTCATCTTATATCCTCCTTTCAAGACACTGTCCATTCCATTCAACTGCTCTTCCAAGTCCTTTGCTGTCTCTGACAGAATTACAATGTCATCGGCGAACCTCAAAGTTTTTATTTCTTCTCCATGAATTTTAATACCTACTCCGAATCTTTCTTTTGTTTCCTTTACTGCTTGCTCAATATACAGATTGAACAACATCGGAGAGAGGCTACAACCCTGTCTTACTCCCTTCCCAACCACTGCTTCCCTTTCATGTCCCTCGACTCTTATAACTGCCATCTGGTTTCTGTACAAATTGTAAATAGCCTTTCGCTCCCTGTATTTTACCCCTGCCACCTTTAGAATTTGAAAGAGAGTATTCCAGTCAACATTGTCAAAAGCTTTCTCTAAGTCTACAAATGCTAGAAACGTAGGTTTGCCTTTCCTTAATCTTTCTTCTAAGATAAGTCGTAAGGTCAGTATTGCCTCACGTGTTCCAGTGTTTCTACGGAATCCAAACTGATCTTCCCAGAGGTTGGCTTCTACTAGGTTTTCCATTCGTCTGTAAAGAATTCGTGTTAGTATTTTGCAGCTGTGACTTATTAAACTGATAGTTCGGTAATTTTCACATCTGTCAACACCTGATTTCTTTGGGATTGGAATTATTATATTCTTCTTGAAGTCTGAAGGTATTTCGCCTGTTTCATACATCTTGCTCACCAGATGGTAGAGTTTTGTCAGGACTGGCTCTCCCACAGCCGTCAGTAGTTCCAATGGAATATTGTCTACTCCGGGGGCCTTGTTTCGACTCAGGTCTTTCAGTGCTCTGTCAAACTCTTCACGCAGTATCATATCTCCCGTTTCATCTTCATCTAGATCCTCTTCCATTTCTGTAATATTGTCCTCAAGTACATCGCCCTTGTATAGACCCTCTATATACTCCTTCCACCTTTCTGCTTTCCCTTCTTTGCTTAGATCTGGGTTTCCATCTGAGCTCTTGATATTCATACTAGTCGTTCTCTTATCTCCAAAGGTCTCTTTAATTTTCCTGTAGGTGGTATCTATCTTACCCCTAGTGAGATAGGCCTCTACATCCTTACATTTGTCCTCTAGCCATCCCTGCTTAGCCATTTTGCACTTCCTGTCGATCTCATTTTTGAGACGGTTGTATTCCTTTTTGCCTGTTTCACTTACTGCATTTTTATATTTTCTCCTTTCATCAATTAAATTCAATATTTCTTCTGTTACCCAAGGATTTCTACTAGCCCTCGTCTTTTTACCTACTTGATCCTCAGCTGCCTTCACTACTTCATCCCTCAAAGCTACCCATTCTTCTTCTACTGTATTTATTTCCCCCATTCCTGTCAATTGCTCCCTTATGCTCTCCCTGAATCTCTGTACAACCTCTGGTTCTTTTAGTTTATCCAGGTCCCATCTCCTTAAATTCCCACCTTTTTGCAGTTTCTTCAGTTTTAATCTACAGGTCATAACCAATAGATTGTGGTCAGAATCCACATCTGCCCCTGGAAATGTCTTACAATTTAAAACCTGGTTCCTAAATCTCTGTCTTACCATTATATAATCTATCTGAAACCTTTTAGTATCTCCAGGGTTCTTCCATGTATACAACCTTCTTTCATGATTCTTAAACCAAGTGTTAGTTATGATTATGTTGTTCTCTGTGCAAAATTCGACCAGGCGGCTTCCTCTTTCATTTCTGTCCCCCAATCCATATTCACCTACTATGTTTCCTTCTCTCCCTTTTCCTACACTCGAATTCCAGTCACCCATGACTATTAAATTTTCGTCTCCCTTCACAATCTGAATAATTTCTTTTATTTCATCATACATTTCTTCAATTTCTTCGTCATCTGCAGAGCTAGTTGGCATATAAACTTGTACTACTGTAGTAGGCGTGGGCTTCGTATCTATCTTGGCCACAATAATGCGTTCACTATGCTGTTTGTAGTAGCTTACTCGCATTCCTATTTTCCTATTCATTATTAAACCTACTCCTGCATTACCCCTATTTGATTTTGTGTTTATAACCCTGTAGTCATCTGACCAGAAGTCTAGTTCCTCCTGCCACCGAACTTCACTAATTCCCACTATATCTAACTTCAACCTATCCATTTCCCTTTTTAAATTTTCTAACCTACCTGCCCGATTAAGGGATCTGACATTCCACGCTCTGATCTGTAGAATGCCAGATTTCTTTCTCCTGATAACGACATCCTCTTGAGTAGTCCCCGCCCGGAGATCCGAATGGGGGACTATTTTACCTCCGGAATATTTTACCCAAGAGGACGCCATCATCATGTAATCATACAGTAAAGCTGCATGCCCTCGGGAAAAATTACGGCTGTAGTTTCCCCTTGCTTTCAGCCGTTTGCAGTACCAGCACAGCAAGGCCGTTTTGGTTATTGTTACAGGGCCAGATCAGTCAATCATCCAGACTGTTGCCCTTGCAACTACTGAAAAGGCTGCTGCCCCTCTTCAGGAACCACACGTTTGTCTGGCCTCTCAACAGATACCCCTCCGTTGTGGTTGCACCTACGGTACGGCTATCTGTATCGCTGAGGCACGCAAGCCTCCCCACCAACGGCAAGGTCCATGGTTCATGGGGGGGTTCAATTATTTATCATATACGTTTTCTTTAAGATTAGTTAACTTAATTTAGTATGGAGTTAAATCTGTTTTTGAGAAATAATCTGAAAAAGCTTATTCTACTTCTTTTGTATGAAAATTATTATTAAATTGTGTTAAAATGCCTGTGTATTCTGGTTTTGTAACATATTCTTTTTCTAAGTATTGTTTATTAACTACATCTTTTAATCAAGTGGATCATTTACATGAGCAAGTCTTCTGTTTATAAAACCAATATAACTTAAATTATTTTGAAATTATTTAATTGCGTTAGTTGTCTTTGGATCTATTGATCATTGTAGTTGTTAAATAATATTTTAATATTTTTCATTTATTCTAAATTTAAGTTGTATTATCTACTTGTTCATTTTGATTAATTAGATGTATCTTATTTCCAATAATGTCCATTTATTAAATCTAAAATATCATTAATATTATAATTCTCTTATAGTAATTTTAAAACAAATAAACATAAATGCCCACATATCATCAAAATTTTCTATTCTTTCTGTATTGTAATATAATTCATATTTTCCGAAATAATTAACTAATTGGTTTGGTATATTACCACCAAATGAATAAAAATGAACTATTTTAGAATTATTTTTATACTAACAAATCCAATGTGTACCAGGATTATCAGATTATCTAAATTTACTGAACCTCATTCAGTTTTAAATGGCTTATTTGACAATTCATCAATGAAGTATACACCATGAAAGTGTTTAAAATGTAATTGTTTACTAAGTTCTTCTATATCGAAATTACTTAATGGATTAGGATATTTATTATTACTTTTTTGAATTTTTTTTGTTTTCTTTATTCCAGTTCCAGCTTTCTTTTCCATTTGTAAGTTATGTATCTTTTGATCTTTTAATTCTTTATCAGCTTTCTTCTTGTTTATAACAGCATTTGGAATTGCTGCGGATCCACCAGCTAAAGAACCAATTGTTGATAAATAAGGTAATGCAGCTAATAATAAAGGTAAAAATCCTTTACCATCTTTCTTTTTTGTTAAATATTCCATAAATTTTTAATGACAGGAATACCTTATGTAATAAGTAAATTTCCACCAACTTTCTTTTCTTTTTTGAACATCCATTAAAAATGGTTCAATCGCATTTAATTGTTCACTATTTAACTTTAATTTAATTGATTTTGGTTTAGTTTTGCCACTTGATAGCAAAGTATAATTAATTGTATAGATATTCATTTATATAGTTAAAAATTTAATAAAGATTTTTAAATTTATAATCCCCAACCATTTTCATTTACATTAATTCCCATACCTAACTTTCTTTTCCATACGTTATTCCTCTAACTGCTGTTGCTGCAACTTTTTCACCAAATGAAGCATTATTTGCTCACATTCTTTCTTTTTCAGATAATTGAAGTTCTTTATCAGCTATATGACTTTTTTCTAAATATTTATTATCTCTATAAGCAATATCATATTTTTTACGATCTTCATCTAATGGATTTATACATATAGCACCTTTACTAATCTTTCTTCTAATTTTGTAACTGGACCACAATAACTATAACCTGGAAGATGCATTTCAAATGGTCATTTGCTATTTAAAGTATTTACTAATCCTTTACCATATTTATCACTTTTCCAAAATGTATGTGGGAGATTATTTAATAATCTAATTAAATATGGGATTCCTTTTGGATTATCAATTGTAAAATCACTAAATTCATCTGTTAACATTTGTGCAATACTAACTTTTTCATTATGATAATTCCTATTTCCAGCTATTTCTTCACCACGAATATCTGCTAATTTATCGATTAATTGTCTATCATCATTTAACCAAACACATTGTATTGGTTTTTCTGTATATTTTTCAGGAGAACTTGGTTCTTAATTGTCTATGTTTTGTCTTCTTAACCATCAACAATTTCTTTTATTATGTATATATATTTATTACCTTTACTTGATCTTATTTTATTTAGATAATTATCAGAATACAATCTCCAGAATTATGTAATATATCTGCAAAATTTGATAAATCAACAGAATTAAACTTGTCATTTAAATCATCTATAGTAATTTGTTTTTTAGTTAAAAGTCTCACTAATCCATCTGTACCTTCATATGTTTTCTCATCAATCTTGAAATTATCTCCACTGAATTAAACAGGTAAATTACCAACATATTTGAACATACCAACAGGTTTTAAACCAAAAACTTTATCTTTCCTATGATTAATATACTTTAACATTTTTTCACTAACATTTATCTTTTTAGTTTCATTTTGGCGACTACTTCATTATTTTTCCTCTTGATATCTATTCAATACATCTTGAACTTCTGATTCACTTAATGTATAAGCCTCCAAAATCTTCTATATGATGACGATATGGAATCATTTGTTTTTCAACTTCTCTGTTTTCTTCAATTGCTTTTAAAACATTATCACCTAATCCTTTGATCCTTGTTTAACTTGTTGAATTGCATCAATAGCAGGTTGATCTTCCTTTTTATATTTCTCATATTCTGTTCTTGGTTGCTTTTTCCAAAGTTTAAATTGTTCTTTCAATTCTTCAGCTTTTTTTCTATTTTGTTTACCTTGTTTAACAAATTTTTCATCGTACTTTGCAAACATTTATTAAGGAAGAAAAAACATTAGTTATGTTTATGTTTATCTTAAATTTTATGTTTACGTTTATGTTTATGTTTAACATTTATATTTATGTTTATATTTAACATTTATGTTTATTGTCAATGTTTATGTTTTTGTTTATTTTTTCGTTTAATGTTTAAGTTAATGTTTTTATTTAATGTTTACATTGTTAAGAAATGTTGTATTTTATTTCTAAATTTACCTCCTTTGGCTTCTTAGTTATATCTATTGTGAAAAATCCAAATTCATCATTCGAACATTTACTACACATTTCTTCAAAATTACCAAACCTTAAATCTCAAACAACAAACTGATGGTAAAAGTGAATTAAATTGTATCATCCTGCCTAAATATACTTAATAAATTTAAGTTATCTCTAACTAACTGTTTTGATATTTTTGGATAAGTTTGAGCTAAGTAAAAACAATCTTCCTTTAGTAAAATATTCTCTTACATTATCTTGATTTTCTAAAATGAAACCATCAAATACAACAACTGAATCATCTTCACATTCATCTAAAGGAATAATTTCTTCATTTTTTGAATAAAACTAACAATTTTTTTATTAATTTTTTCTTCAATTTTTTACATTGTTATATAAACTCTTGATAGTTTGGTTGATATAAACTTTTTGAATAAATATGTATATGTTTAATTTTATTCCAATGAGCCATCCTGGAGCTAAAATATAATTATCAATCATAAATGTTTCACCACAACTACATGGTCCAATTATTGCACATCTTATAGCAAGTGGTAAAAGATTACCATGTTTGCCTTTTAATTTATTTTCTGGAATTCTTACTTTATGTTCCCAATCTGTTTTATTCATTTATTTAATATTTTTTTCAGTCATAAATGAGCCACTTTTTTCAACTTAGTGATGCATCTAGTATACTTAGAAAAAGATTAACTGTTCCAATATGTGATAGTTATACTAATGTTTCACTAGTTGTTTTTTATTCAACTTTTTTAACAACAAAAAATAAACATTATTGTGATGGCGAAAAAATAGAAATTCCTGTAGGTCAATATAGTTTTATAAATTAAAAAAAATATTTATTCTATAATACCTAATATACACATTAAAGCAGATGAAATTTTAAATAGAGTAACTATTGAAAGTGATATAAAATTGTTTATGGATATAAAAGATAGTACTGGAAGTTTACTTGGTTTTAATAATCAAGTTGTTTTACCTAATGAAAAAGCTGTAGCTAAAGATGTTCCTAAAATAATTCCTTTTGAATTAATAAATATAAATTTTAATCTTGATGATGGATTGTATGTAAAACATAAAGAAACTAATATTGTTGTTTCATTTAAACATAATGCAAAATTTGGTATACCAATAATTTATTAACCAAAATATCCTGTAAATGTTACTATTTTTGATACAATTCAAGATTTATAAGTTACTATAACTGATGAAAATGATAATTTAACTAACTTTAATGGTGCTACTGTAACAGTTGTTTTTGAAAAACCTTAATAAATTTTTTCCTTAATGAATCAGCGAAAGCTAAAGCAATCTTAGACTGTGTCATAAATAAAATGGAAAGTTATCAGTTTTACTCATTCCCTGTGAATGAGAAAACTAAAATTAATTTAAATGTTCCTAACAAAGATACATAAATGGAAAAAATTGTTGGTGATGGTTGGCTTCATCCAAATCAAGTACAATTGTACATGAATTTTAGTATTATTCGAAATGATGGTATAGATTATCCAAATTATGATGAAAATCAAACAAAAAATTAATTGATAATTATGTAGCAAAACTGTTTGATTTAATAACAATAAGGAAAGGAAATAATATTTTATCTAGAACTGAACATCCTTTTATTTCTTCATCTGTTTTGCTACATCTAACTTCATCTTTTTTTTTACTGACAAAATAAGTTTAGAGGGACATATAACTAATACAAGAAAAATAAATAGTAAAAGAAATGAAGTTCTTACTTACTTGGTACATTTTTTATAGATTATAAGTAAATTATGTGGGAAGGAGATTTAACTGTAATTTTTACGTGTAGTTCATCTTCTGGTGATGAACTTTTATGATAGCCTGATAAAAATGATGTCGGAATTGAAGTAAAAGATACACTTCCTAATGATGGTAAAATTATTATGAAATCTATGGATATTCGTGTACCTGTTGTTAAATATGAACCAAATTACGAACTTGAACAACGTGAAAATATTCTTAATAATCCTAAAATTCCTATTTCTTTCGATGAACTTCAAACCTAAAAAGTTGCAGGTTTATCTGGTAAAAACAGTTTTGAACTAGATATTACGAATTTCGATAACTCTACAGAATTTGATATGCCATATTTTGTTTTTGTTTTATTTCAGACAAATCGTAAAAATAATCAACTAGTTGATTCGTCATTATTTGATCATGTTAAACTACAGCATTTATGTTTGAAAAATGGCAGAAATGAAGCTTTTCCTCAAGAAATGTGGAATATTATTCTACCAAAAAATTTTCTAAAAGTATATGATGCATTTTTAGATTTTAAAAGAATTACATTATTAAAATCAGATATTGATATTAGTCCATTTAGTTTTGTAAATAATTATCGAATTTATGTAACTAATATGACAACTAGAAAGAATGTTGTAACTACACAGAAAACAACTATGAAACTTTGTGCAACTTTTAATGATAAAAGTCCAAATGATACACTTGCTTATGTAATTATGTATGGTAAAAAGAATCTTACATATGATGCACAACATAGATTACTTACTGAAAATTTTTAATTACTGACACTTGCTTCTACATAAATTAATGAAAAACGTAAAAATTTATAAAAATGTTAACTTCATGTTTATATACATTTCTGGAACAATTTAAGAAGGATAGAAAACATAAAAACTTAAAATGTTAATATAATTTACTTCTGTTAAATAACATATTTTAATTATTTACTTATATTCACAATGTAAAATTTTTAAAAAAAATTTCTTTTGTTTTAAGTAAGTTACTTAGATTCAAAAAGTAGCTGAATGTAAAGTAATTTTCTTACATATCTGATTCAGATTTTTTAAAAAACCATAGTCTAAAAATTTAGGTCCTGAAATCATATTTACTTCATCTATATAATCTTATGGCTGCTAAAGCAGAGAATAAATAATTTTATATACTTATTCTTTAATATAATTTTAAAAAACGCTTTTTTCACAGAAGTCAAAAATAGGACAATTTTTTGGGCTAAGAAAAAGTTATAAAAAATGCTTTTTAAAATTTGATTCAAAAAAATTTTAAAAAACGCGTTTTTCACAAGAGTCAAATATAGGATAATTTTTGGGGCTAAAAAAATATGTAAAAATGTTTTTTTTAAATAATAGATAATTCTCTTATTTAATTACATGACATTTACCTATGGGAAATGTATGTAAAATAAATGATTTTTTATTATAGCTATTATTATATTATTTCATTATATTATATTATTATTAGGAAAAAGGGATAGTAGATTGTTTTTGTATTTTCTGGATCATTAGATCAATCTTGTGGAAAATAAAAAAATTGCGAGTGTTAGTGAGTAATTTTTTGTTTTTTATAAGATTTGTCTAGTGGTCCAGAATATACAAAAGCAATCTACTCAAACCATCGCCATTTGCGACTTCAGTGGTGTCAGAAGAGAGCTCGTTGGAGGAGAGGGTGGAGATCTGTTGCGTTTTGTGATGAAAGCTGGTTTTGCCTCTGTGCCAGTGATGGCCATGTGTTGCAATCAACCTATCTGCCTGCTGGACACATTGGACCTACATCTGGAGTGTTAGTCTGGGGTGTGATTTCTTGTGACAGCGGGATTGCTCTCGTGGTTATGCCACGAACGCTGACTGCAGCATTCCAGGGTTTTTTCCAACAGTGTTTTCCAACAGTATAACGCCCACCCAAACACAGCTGTAGCAGCCCAACATGCTCTACAGTGTCGACATGTTGCCTTGGCCTGCTCGATCACCAGATCTATCTACAATCAACCCACATGAGATGTCACCAGACAACAACTCCAGCCTCAGGCACAGTCAGCATTGACAGACCATTTATTGATTGAACAAGTGCAACAGGCATGGAATTCCATCCCACATACTGACATCCAGGAACTGTACAACCCAATGCATCCTGTTTGCATACTTGCATTCAATGTTCGGCTGTTACACCGGCTATTAAAGTACCAGCATTTCTCATTTGCAATGGCTTATCTCGCGCTTACATTAACCTGTGATCTTGTAATGTTTATCACTTAAATATGTTACCTTGACAAATGTATTCCAGTAATTTCATTACTCTACATTAATTATTTTTGGGTGTTGTGATTGTTTCCGACAGTGTACTTGAGCGTGTGCATACTCTGTATGTCCTAAACTGACATCAGTGACGTAGTTCAGTAGTTCTACGCATATTTCTACCATTTCTCCTTAAAAACTGCCGGAAATCTGTCTATACCTTTCCCACTGACATGAGACGCTCCGTCCCTCCTCATAGTCAAAATGTCCCAACTCGAAGGCCTACAATCGGAGCCAAAGTTCGTGCCCGTAATCTGAGTAATGTGACCATTATGGCACTTCTGCACTGCAAAAGCACCGAAAATGATGTAGCATGTCCACATGTTGCCTGTTCCAATCCGTTGTGTTTTAATCAGTTCACTGAAAATTCACGTTCGTACTTCGATTACGAATAAGGGAACAACGTATGGCAGCAGATTAACTTCTATTTTGGTAAATGTGTGTCTGCAACTGCTTGTTAATATGTATTGTTTCCATCAAATGATTAGATTTTTGCCAAACCATACCTCATTTACGACTTTCGTGATTCTTGTACATCATTGTTTGTTCGTTAATTTATGCTTATGTAATCTGTAGGTTCTTTGAACCCCTTACACCGATTGTACACAAATTCAGACTGTCACTAATAAACAGTCTTGGTGGGAAGAGAACGTGTACATCTCCGTATTTTAAAATCATAATTGTTCGTTTGAGCTTGGTTAATCCCCGCATTAGGATGTGTATTGCTTTAATTGAAGGCTGCTTAGTCTCTAGGTTTAGGGGGACCCATGTTTTTGTTACTTAGGTGAAGGCTCTTTTTGAAAAGAATGTACCTGGTGAGTCTTTCCTCATCCTGAATATCACAACTGTCCATGTTGCTGAAAGCCTCTCTTGCCACTATGGCTCAGACTAAGAGCGAAAATGTTGCATACATGTCTTGTCAGCGGATTTTATAAACCATGTTATGAGCTTTTCTGTTTTAAAAACTTCCTAATGTTCTGCAAAATTATTTCTATGTGGTCACAAGCTGGCTTTCGGCTTCTTAGGCTGCCTTCAGGTGACAGCTGAATGTCGCAAACACAGAGCAACATGATGTGCGACCTATAAAGACATCATTTGTACTGAAGGTACAAAAATGACGTAGAGGTTTACATAGGAAAATATTACATTTTTGTCACAGCTCTGCCTGACTCAGCAAGATAATTTGGAAGGACGACGGTTCAAAACCCGCGTCAAGCCATCCTGATACTGGTTTTACGTGATTACCCTAAACCATTTCAGACAAATGCTGGGATTTTTCCTTTGAAATGGCACAGCCGACTTCCTTCCTCATCCTTCCCTAATGCAATGGGACCGATGACCTTGCTGTCTGGTCCTGTCCCCCGAATCAATCAAGCAACCAACTCAGTAAGATATAAGTTTTTACACTGCTTTCATGTGATTTCTGCCAATGGTTGCAATTCAAATTTACTGTTGAATAAAAATTTTGATATGCTATTGGTATGATAATATGCAGGTCTGTAATTGTGGGACTTTAAATTTTGTTATTGTTGCCAATGTGCAGGATTTTGCAGGTCTTATAACTACTGACTGTTTACTGTTGGCCAGCGTTTATAAGTGGTGTAGTTTTAGCGCATTTTCTTTTTCTGTTGTATATTATCAATCTGGCCAGACCTGTGGCCATTGCTGGAAGCTACATGTTTGATTATCTGTGGTTCTGAAAGGACGATTCAGGTAATGGAACAGATATGAGGCGATGCCCTGTCGAATGGAAACTGTATGTTTGTGGCTGTGTGAATGCAGGGAGCTAGCAGGCATTATCCTATCTGTAGCTACGTTTTTTCTCTAACCAAATAAGTGCCTTCTTGTGTTAACATCTATAACAAGGTCCAAGAAGGTCATAGAAGGGCCTCGCAGCTACATTGTAAACTATATTTTCTTGTATTGCATTTGTGCAGTTTGACTATCTGAACTTGAGAGGTGTTAGAGATTACAGAAGAAATGTTCTATCTTCGCTGATCTTCTTTTAATAAAATACTATTCATGATATGGAATGTGGAGTTTTACATTCTGTCAAGAGAAGCAGAAAACTGTTCCTATTGGAAATTATCGAACATGTGACACTGAATGCTAGCTTTGTATTAAATGATCAAACTCAATTTCCTTTTCCTCCTTCGGTTAAATTAAGTTTTCGTTACAAACACTAGATTTAGACTGTAAATTCATATTATAAGTCGTCAGTCGTTAAATGTATTTCCACATAAAACTTTGTCCTCCACCCATTTTCATATCATGCAATTCTACATCTACATCTACATTGATACTCCGCAAGCCACCCAACGGTGTGTGGCGGAGGGCACCTATACGTGCCACTGTCATTACCTCCCTTTCCTGTTCCAGTCGCGTATGGTTCGCGGGAAGAACGACTGTCTGAAAGCCTCCGTGCGCGCTCTAATCTCTCTAATTTTACATTCGTGATCTCCTCGGGAAGTATAAGTAGGGGGAAGCAATATATTCGATACCTCATCCAGAAACGCACCCTCTCGAAACCTGGCGAGCAAGCTACACCGCGATGCAGAGCGCCTCTCTTGCAGAGTCTGCCAATTGAGTTTATTAAACATCTCCGTAACGCTATCACAGTTACCAAATAACCCAGTGACGAAACGCGCCGCTCTTCTTTGGATCTTCTCTATCTCCTCCGTCAACCCGACCTGGTACGGATCCCACACTGATGAGCAATACTCAAGTATAGGTCGAACGAGTGTTTTGTAAGCCACCTCCTTCGTTGATGGACTACATTTTCTAAGCACTCTCCCAATGAATCTCAACCTGGTACCCGCCTTACCAACAATTAGTTTTATATGATCATTCCACTTCAAATCGTTCCGTACGCATACTCCCAGATATTTTACAGAAGTAACTGCTACCAGTGTTTGTTCCGCTATCATATAATCATACAATAAAGGATCCTTCTTTCTATGTATTCGCAATACATTACATTTGCCTATGTTAAGGGTCAGTTGCCACTCCCTGCACCAAGTGCCTATCCGCTGCAGATCTTCCTGTATTTCGCTACAATTTTCTAATGCAGCAACTTCTCTGTATACTACAGCATCATCCGCGAAAAGCCGCATGGAACTTCCGACACTATCTATTTCTATGTGATAAAAATACAGTATTTTCCTATGTCATTTTTGTATTTTCTGTACAAATAAAGTCTGTGGAAGTCGCAAATCATAATGTTATCTGGTTTTGCGACATTTATTTGTCATTCGAAGATGGCCTAAAAGCCATGAGCCAGGTTGTGACCAGATAAATATAATATGATTGAATGCGTGGTGTCATCATACATTCAAGTAACTGATTCCCCTCGATGGGCAATGAATCCACAATCTTCAGTGCAGAAGCAAATTTCGTTCGACCTCCAGCAGGAACCTAAAATTAGTGAGTGAGGAGGACATGCACAGGGTCTGCGAATAGGTGACACTAGGCAGGAACGAGTCGGTCGGGGAGCGTGTAGGCGCATCTGCGATAACCTCTGTGTCCGGGTCCTGTAGTGGTTAACGCAGCTGCTTAGTAAGCAGGGGAAAGCGGATTTGAGTTCTGGTCCGACACACATTTTCACCCGTCGCCGCTGACTCCTCACAGAGTCCCAATGTTATTATTATTTCGTTCCCTTTCCTTTTCTTTGTCCCCCCACCCCCCTCCTACATCTTCAACTGTCTTCGCACAACATTAGAAAGTGTGATCGAACATCCACAGCTCTACTGCCAGTCCATAGTATCCAACAGGCACAATATTTCGACGATCAGACAAGTCGCCATCGTCAGGTGCGCTGACGATGACGACATGCCTGAACGTCGAAATATTGTGCCCGTTGGACACTGTGAGCTGGCAGTACACCCGTGGACTGTTCGATCAACATAGAAGCTGGGAGAAGCTGAAAAATAGCATTAGAAAGTGTTTTCCTTTCAAACATTATTACCGTGTCCTGCCAAGCACCGACGGAAAATTCATTTAATGCTATTTCTATTTATGTTTTCAGAGGCAGGTGTAGAGATGCAGTTCGGCATTCGCCTGAACAACTCTGTAAAACATCTTAAAAATACTCTGGTAGAACGACAGAAAATCAAAATTAAAGTATTCACAAATGATGAGTTTTGATTTACTCCTACAGATACATATCATGCGTTAATTTGCTTCCAAACCGCGTAATACCTTCCCTTCGTCTACGAGATGGCCCCCAATTTTGATGTTCAGTTCATCGCTAATTTTATTTCTGCTACTCCTCATTACTTTCATCTTTCTTTCGTTTACCCTCAATCCATATTCTGTGCTCACTAAACTGTTCATTCGATTCACCAGATCCAGTAATTCTTCCTCATCTTCACGGTGGATACTAATGCTGTCAGCAAGCTTATCACATATTACCTGAGAAAAAAATGTGGCATCCAGAATAAGACAAGTAAACAAAATGAAACTTCAAGGGTTAAGAGAGCATCTCATGTTATTTCAATGATTGCAATATCCAATCTGATTTAAGAATAACTTGGCAGTTTGAGCCCACTTGTCAGTACGACGCTGAGAGGCCACTGACCTTCATATAGGCATTGATCCGTTTAGGAAGAAGCCACTCTACCATCTCATGAGCCGAGCTGGACCGCAACTGTTGTAATTAGTCCTTGACGTCCTGAATTCTAGCTGATCCCACACATTTTCTGTCGGGGATGGATCAGAAGATCTTACTGATCACGGGACTGAAGGTTATACAATGTGCTTGGTGCATAATACAGCAGTACTCTTCCGTGATGGTAGGACTTGTTCGATCGGAACCTTCACAGCCTGTATTCCTGTCCTCACGTTCACATGCACTCCAACAGCAGACCATGACCACATTCTTGTATCCATCATTGCTTCTTCGACATACGGCTTGAACAGTAAGGGCGAAAGACTGCAGCTCTGCCTTACGTCCATTTCAACCCGCGCGCCTCTCTCTTGGCCTTCGGTTTTTATTATTCCCTCCTATTTATTGTACATCATACGGATTTCCTTATAGAGAAAACCAATTTTCCCTGAATTTCGAACGTCATTCCATTCTATACGTTGCCTCGTGCTTTTTCTAGGTAGACAAACAGTATGAAGCTGCCTTACTTTCACTATCTAGCAGCACAACGTCAGAAAAGTTTGTCCAAGCCCTTACCTTTCTTTGAGCCCAAACTACCATCATATAACAGATCCCCTGTTTTCTTTCCTATTTTTCTGTCCGTTACTCTTCTCAGAAATTTTAGTGCATTAGCTATTAAACTCATTGTATGAGAGCTTTCACACTTACGTGCCTTTGCTGTCTTCGCGGTTGTGGAGATGACATTCCTCCCAACGTCTGATAGTATGCCTTCAGTCTCATACCAGTAGGTTCTACTCACTAACTTGGATAATAGTAAATTTGCTTGTTCTACCAATGATTAAAGAAATTCTGAAGGAAAGTCTCTTATGCCTTCTGCCTGGTTTGATTGCAAGTCTTCCAAAGCTACGCAGCTTCCCAATAGGTGATTATCCATATTTATTCACGAGCATGATGGACACACAGGGCGCAATTTTTCGTCTTTCGGTTTGAAAGTTTGAAGATAGACTTTGAAAAGCCTGAAAGGTGCTGTATAGGTTTCGACGTGTATCGGTCCATCGTAAGACAGCCAAATGGATGTTCACGATTATGGCTACATGTCAGATCCCTTAAGACTTCTGGTCAGATGAATACAGCGCTATAAATACAAAATCAAATAGGGGTAATGCAGGAGTAGGTTTAATAAGGAATAAAAAAAATAGAAGCGTGGGAAAGCTAGTACAAACAGCATAGTGAACGCATTATTGTGGCCAAGATAGACACGAAGCCCACGCCTACTACAGCAGTACAAGTTTATATGGCAACTAGCTCTGCAGATGATGAAGAGATGCAAGAAATGTACGATGCGATAAAAGAAATTATTCAGACAGTGAAGGGAGACGAAAGTATAATAGCCACGGGGGACTGGAATTCGATAGCAGCAAAAGGAAGAAAAGCAAAAGTAGTAAGTGAATATGGAATGCGGGTAGGGAATGAAAGAGGAAGCCGTCTGGTAGAATTCTGCAAAGACCATAATTTAATCATAGCTAACACCTGGAATAAAAGTCGTGAAAGAAGATTGTACACGTGGAAGAGGTCTGGAGACACGAGAAAGTTTCAGACAGATTATATAAATGTATGACAGAGATTTAGGAACCAGGTTTTAAATTGTAAGACACTTCCAGGGGCAGATGTGGACTCTCACCCCAATTTATTGGTTGTCGACTGTAGATTGAAACTGAAGAAACTGCAATAAGTTGGGAATTTAAGGAGATGGAATTTGGATAAACTGAAAGAACCAGAGGTTGGAGAGAGCTTCAGAAAGAACATTAGGGAACAACTGACATATACATGGGAAAGAAATACAGGAGAAGAGGAACAATTGACAAATACAGGGGAAAGAAATACAGTAGGAGAAGAATGAGTAGCTTTGCGAGATGAAATAGTGAAGGCAACAGAGGCTCAAGTAGGTGAAAAGACGAAGGCTAGTATAAATCCTTAGGTAACACAACAGATATTGAATTGATGAAAGGAGAAAATACAAAAACCAAGTAAATGAAGCAAGCGAAAAGGAATGTAAACGTCTCAAAAGTGAAATCGACAAGAAGTGCAAAATGGCTAAGCAGGGATGGTCAGAAGACAAATGTAAGGATACAGAGGCATAGGGGTAAGATATATACTGCCTACAGGAAAAGTAGAGACCTTTGGAGAAAAGAGAACCATCCGTATTAATATCAATAGATCAGATGAAAAACCAGTTCTAAGCAAAGAAGGGAAAGCAGAAAGATGGAAGGTATATATAGAGCGTCTATACAAGGGCGATGTACTTGAGGACAATATTATGGAAATAGAAGAGAACGTAGATGAGATGGAATGGAAGAACTGATACTACGTGAAGAATTTGACAGAGCACTGAAAGACCTACGTCGTAACAACGCCCCTGGAGTGGGCAACATTCCATTAGAATTACTGATAGCCTTGGGAGAGCCAGCCCTGACAAAACTCTACCATCTGTTGAGCTAGATGCATGAGACACGCGAAATACCCTCAGACTTTAAGAAGAAGCAGGTGTTGACAGGTGTGAAAATTACCGAACTATCAGTTTAATAAGTCATGGCTGCAAAATACTAACACGAATACTTACAGACGAATGGAAAAACTGGTAGAGGCCGACCTCGGGGAAGATCAGTTTACGTTCCATAGAAGTGGTGGAACATGCGAGGCAATACTGACCCTACGATTTACCTTAGAAGATAGATTAAGGAAAGGCAAACCTCCGCTCCTTGCATTTGTAGACTTAGAGAAAGCTTTTGACAATGTTGACTGGAATATTTCCTTTCAAATTCTGAAGGTGGCAGGGGTCAAATACAGGGAGCGAAAGGCTATTTACAATTTGTATGGAAACCAGATGGCAGTTATAAGAGTGGAGGGGCATGAAAGGGAAGCAGTGGTTGGGAAGGTTGTGAGACAGGGTTGTAGCCTATCCCCGATGTTATTCAATCTGTATATAGAGCAAGCAGTAAAAGAAACAAAAGAAAAATTTGGAGTAGGTATTAAATTCCATGGAGAAGAAATAAAAACTTTGAGTTTTGCCGACGACATTGTAATTCTGTCAGAGACAGAAAAGGATGTGGGAGTGCAGTTGAACGGAATGGACAATATCTTCAAAGGAGGATATAAGAATAACATCAACAAAAGCAAAACTAGGATAATGGAATGTAGTCGAATTAAATCAGGTGATGCTGAGTGCATTAGGTTAGGAAATTATACACTTAAAGTAGTAGATAAGTTTTGCTGTTTGGGGAGCAAAATAAATGATGCTGGTCGAAGTAGAGAGGATATAAAATGTAGACTGGCAATAGAAAGAAAAGCGTTTCTGAAGATGAGAAATTTATTAACATCGAGTATAGACGTAAGTGTCAGGAAGTCTTTTCTGAAAGTATTTGTGTGGATTGTAGCCATCTATAGAGGTGAAATATGGACGGTAAATAGTTTAGACAAGAAGAGAATAGAAGATTTCGAAATGTGATACTACAGAAGAATGCTGATGATTAGATGGGCAGAGCATGTACTTAACGGAATTGGGGAGAATAGGAATTTGTGACACAACGTGACTAGAAAAAGGGATCGGTTGGTAGGAAGCGTTCTAAGCCATCAAGGGATCACCAATTTAGTATTGTAGAGAAGCATGGAGGGTACAAATCGTAGAGGGAGACCTAGAGGTGAATAAACTAAGCAGACTGAGAAGGAAATGGGTTGCAGTAAGTACTGGGAGACGAAGAGGCTTGCACAGGTTAGAGCAGCGTGGAGCTGCATCAAACCAGTCTCTGGACTGAAGATCACAACAACAACCCCACTCCAGGCTCTACAATGGCGAAAAACTGTTAGCTGTTGCAGAAAAGAATCTGGAAGCTGTGCATTTTCAACTTCTCGCGCCGTAATGAATAGTCCATTAAATTTCGGGCCTGCAGCCGCGCAAATAAAATTTCCTCGTCCGGACGTATGCAGCCGAAATATCAGTGGAGGAAATTTTATTTGCGCGGCAGCATGCCCGAAATTTAATGGACTAATCTGGAAGTTGATTTGGAAGACAGCCTTCGGGGATGCAGTGTTAGAGACAGAGTGAATCATACTCTGGCTCTAGTACTGCATCCTCTATGGTTGTCTCTCATATCAATTCCCATTTTTTCTTTTTTACGACGGCACACAGTTTTCCACCATCGTAGAGCCGTCTTTGTGCTCCATCCACTCATCCATTCTCTCCTCTACGTTGAATAATGGAACTCTTTATGCACGGCTTAAGGCCCCTGCACACAACCCAACTGATTGTCAGTCAAAATGGACGCGTGTAGGCGCTTTCTCCAACCGATCGACCAACTTTTCTTTTCGAGCTGTAGAGGTTAATTGCCGTTTTTATCAGCTATAATTAAATGCCTTATTAGGACCAGACGCATTATGTAGCGTTGTCGTGCCAATGGCCCGACAAAAGTTCGTCTTTTGTTACTGCGCGTCGTCCTTCTGTATTTGACTTTTTAGGTTGTATTTCCGATACTTACCAGAAATGAAATCTAGAAACCGAAATACATGCTGATTAGATCTTAATTTCATTTTCGACATATATCGAAAGCAAAACTCAAAAACAGTAATACAGATGATCGACGGTCTTTTATTCGTAAAATATACTTGCTTCATTACTATAAGTGTTAAAAAGGTCCAGCCAATATCCAAGGCTTCTGTTGTTAATAGCAAACTGTGTTTTTCCTTACAGTTATAGCAGTTGCAACATGCTTCATTTCTTATGCTACTGTTACTCTGTTACTATATTTATTAATAGATGTGCGTCACCACCTTCCGTAGGCTTTCTTCTTTTAATGTGAAATGAGTTTCTTAAACCTACGGGGGCATATTTTACGCTACAGACGTAAATAAATTAATAAAGGTTATCTGGTATCAGACTTCGTGGAAGTTGAATGCCTGCCGGAAGAAATGGACTTAGATCGCAGTTGATGGGTGTAAAGATACAAGTATCATTACTATCTTGTATAAACTGTTTCACTTCAATAAAATAAAATTTTTTTCGTAACTTGTTATTACGAGTATTAGCCGCACAGAATGGATAACAATATGTAGAAGGTAATGAGGTGGTAGAGCAAGCACTATTCGCTTCTGCCATCTAGCGGTGACAGTGGTAAAATGAGCTCACCAAAGACTGTACGGTGCTGCCGCCAAACAGGTAAATCAGCAATCTTAAATACTAGATACATTTTTGAACATTGCTGTTTAAATGATGACTTGTGTATAGTTATATGTATTTTGTAAAACTGCTTTTATCATTGTGATTGTCATAGACTTATGTAAATACAGATGTACATGGTCATGAGTCTAATTTTAAGACCTAATCAGTAGGAACTTCGCCACGGAATGATTTTTGCGGCAGAATTACCGCCCTGCTACTCACTGGAACATTCTGTAGGTGGTGTGGATGGACAGTGTCGAGTTACGTGTTATAATAGCCTCGGATCGAAGAGATAAAGTTGCTACTCTTGATTCTGCAGTGTTTTTAAGTAGCTCTTATCCAAGGAAGAAGAGATCGCTATACACATTTTGTGGGTCAGTTTTAAGTTGTTGTATGCTGACTTACAGCATGCATTATGCATTACGTTGCAGCAAGATGTATTGTGCTGGCAAAGTATGGCGATAGAAAGTACTACTACATCTAAGCAAAAATTAAAAGCTGTAAATTCATCGTACTTTAGCAACTCTCGTAAGAGGCTATAAACAGTGCTCACCACCTGTGATAAGGCTAATGGATATTTTTTATTGGTGCAGTTTAGTGTATAATAGTTTCCACAGTAGGACAACATATTGTAAAAGCCATGATCCCCTTTCTCTTTTTGTGAAGTCATTTGAGCTGGTTATAAATATAACATGTTCTAAATTTCAGTTACTGCCATAATTGAGCAGAAAATCATAGTGTTGCCTAGGAATCTTTACCAGCTATTTTGCTATAATTATTGCTACAAATTGGAAGCAGTGTTCAAGAAAAAGACACCAAAAGGTACTGTGCAATTTTTCTTACTTACAACAGAAAAATACTGTGGTGGCATTTCAGTGTACACGATTTCAAAAATTTATTTGTGTATGACAAAAGTACACTACTGGCCATTAAAATTGCTACACCAAGAAGAAATGCAGATGATAAATGGGTATTCATTGGACAAATATATTTTACTAGAACTGACATGTGATTAAATTTTCACAGAATTTGGGTGCATAGGTCCTGAGAAATCAGTACCCAGAACAACCACCTCTGGCCATAATAACGGCCTTGATACGCCTGGGCATTGAGTCAAACAGAGCCTGGATGGCATGTACAGGTACAGCTGCCCATGCAGCTTCAACACAATACCTCAGTTCATCAAGAGTAGTGACTGGCGTATTGTGACTAGCCAGTTGCTCGGCCACTATCGACCAGACGTTTTCAGTTGGTGAGAAATCTGGAGAATGCGCTGGCCAGGGCAGCAGTCGAACATTTTCTGTATCCAAAAAGGCCCGTACAGGGCCTGCAACACGCGGTCATGCATTATCCTGCTGAAATGTAGAGTTTTGCAGGGATTGAATGAAGGGTAGAGCCATGGGTCGTAACACATCTGAAATGAAACGTCCACTGTTGAAAGTGCCGTCAATGGGAACAAGAGGTGTCGGAGACGTGTAACCAATGGCACCCCATACCATCACGCCGGGTGATACGCCAGTATGGCGATGACGAATACACGCGTCCAATGTGTGTTCACCACGATGTCGCCAAACACGGATGCGACCATCATGATGCTGTAAACTGAACCTGGATTCATCCGAAAAAATGACGTTTTGCCATTCGTGCACCCAGGTTCGTGGTTGAGTACACCATCGCAGGCGCTCCTGTCTGTGATGCAGCGTCAACGGTAACCGCAACCATGGTCTCTGAGCTGATAGTCCATGGTGGTGCAGATGGTTGATGTCTTGCAAACGTCCCCATCTGTTGACTCATGGATCGAGACGTGGCTGCATGATCAGTTACAGCCATGCGGAAAGGTGCCTGTCATTTCAACTTCTAGTGATACGAGGCTGTTGGGATCCAGCACGGCGTTCCGTATTACCCTCCTGAACCCACCGATTCCATACTCTGCTAACAGTCATTGGATCTCGACCAACGCGAGCAGCAATGTCGCGAAACGATAAACCGCAATTGCGATAGGGTACAATTCGACCTTTATCAAAGTCGGAAACGTGATGGTACGCATTTCTCCTCCTTACACGAGGCGTCATTACATCATTTCACCAGGCAACGCCGGTCAACTGTTATTTGGGTATGAGAAATCGGATGGAAACTTTCCTCATGTCAGCACATTGTATGTGTCGCCACCGGCGCCAGCCTTGTGCAAATGCTCTGAAAAGCTAATCATTTTCACATCACAGTATCTTCTTCCCGCCGGTGAAATTTCGTGTCTGTTGCACGTCATCTTCGTGGTGTAGCAATTTTAATGTCCAGTAGAGTAGCTTCCAGTTTGATAAAGTGAAGAATACAGTGTTTTTTGTTTAATGAAATTGAAATCACCTCATTTTAGGTTTTTTTCGACATAAAGTGTAATTTATTAATAATAATTACAAAGCACATTTCTATACAGAGTGATCAAATATTGCGAAGTAATATGGAAGTAATAACTATTAGGTACACTACTAATAAAAGCATTACCAGCATCTTAAAAGCTTAGTAGGTTATTTTCACTGAGCATTCCAATGTACATTTATTTATAAGTGTATTATGTTTGCAGTAGAGATATTTTGTGCAGATGAAGTTATTGTTCTTCCCACTAATTAACTCAGTAGGCCTACATATATGTTGTCCATGTTAATCACTCGCAGTGTAACATCGTCATCTTAAAGTGTTGCCAATTAATATTTATGTGTGTCCTTTGTACAGCATGTATGCGTTGCCAATAAATGAAAATTAATGTCTGTGTCCTCCTTTTCAGTGCTTTTATTAACATTAGTTTGCCATTTCCTTTAATTAAAATTCTATTTGTGTGATAATAGAGAGAGATTAGTAAGGTGGATGCTGATTTCTTACTACAAGCGAGTGTCTGCCCACAAACATTTACGAGTCCGATGGCCACTCACAGTCAATTATAGGTGAATACATGTGAATATTAGGATAAAATGGATGGGGTAATGCATATGGCTTCCTTGTGACAGGACTTTCTCACGTCGAAATCGTGTTTAGCGAGCATGTGAGCGAGTCTTGCAAAAATTTTGTGTAATTCAGTAAATGAAATTAGGAACCGTTTTCCAAAATATAAAGAGATTATAGGTGAAAACAATTTACATGAGATATTAACATGTTAAAGTGAGTATGGCAAAGGTGTGTAAACACTTTACAAAAATTTATAGGTTATCTTGGTTAATTAATGTTAGAAAATTTTTCAAGATATCTGATGAGCAGCCACAAGGAGAGGAGCTAAGACTATTGGTCTACCTAGACAATAATGGAAGGAGTTGGCGGGAATGCAAACCTTAATAGTGTAGCAGACAGTCCACTAAGTACAGAGGGCATAGAATGTGTAACAGTGAAACAAGAGCAGATTGGCATTGACCAGGAGAGTTCAGAGAAATCAATTATGTATCCGCATTTGAATGCAAAGCGGGAAATAGTAGATTCTGATCAAAGAAATGTAGAAGAGGGTGGTTAGGTATCAACAGTGGAAGAAACAGTTAATACCGGTGTAGAGCTGAATCAATTTAGTAATAATAATAAAATAACCAACATGTTACAGTCAGTGTGAGCCTAGATAAATACACAATTTTGTGACCAAAGTCAGTTGCAAAATCAAACTCTGCAAATAGTAAATGCACAATTTAACGTTGAGGCAAAACGCAATCGAATCAGTAATTGTAAAAACAACATTAGTCCAAAAAAGTAAATTTTTCAGGAGAAGCAAAAAACTGTATACAGGCTAAATAATGGACATTAGGATAAATCCATTAATTTTAATATTGACAGTGTATGTTAGGTAAGCTTTAACAATAAAACAAAGTATTTTAAATGTAATAAATTTGCATGAACGATTTTTTTAATTGAACTGACTTATGTTGTTATTGCAGGATGAACATTTTAGACTGACATTTTAATATCAACATTTGTTTATGTTATCAAAAATTACTTTATTGTATAAATTTAATATACAATATTACATGTACATTGTCTAATATTGTTTTACAGAGAAATTGAAAAATATTGTTAATGTATGCACACACTGTATGGAAATACTAAAGATCTGACGATGTAAATCGTGACATTAGGGAATTAAATTTCTTATTTCACCTAACAGGACAATGAAGGATTAACACTACACTATACAGGTTATTTTACACCAAAAATTTGTTATGAATCATCTTCAGGAGTGTCCACAGAAGGCCACTCAGTCAGTTCCAGATAAAAGGCTTTGTGGTCATCAGGAATATATTGCATTAATTGTCCCACATCTTTCAATTTTTTGACATTGATTGCGACTTTGTTATTATATGCAATTTCTGCAGGCAACTTTGGTTCTGTCTGTAATGAATGTCGCAATGAAAAGCGGTGTTTTACGAGACCATCAATACGATAGTAACAGTCAACTTTACCTGGAAACATTTCACTGTGATGGAAGCTCATAAATGAGGACACTCTGAATTTCACTTTACTGCTTTTGTACACATTAGTCCCAGAACTGTCGCCAGACAAACAGGATCACTTATAAAATTTGGGCCACCATTTTCTGTAACCCAAAATCTCTTCCATGCAACAAGCTTTACATTAATATTTTGTTTTTTGGATGATGTCACCATACATTGAACATACTCATACAAATAATACACTCCTGGAAATTGAAATAAGAACACCGTGAATTCATTGTCCCAGGAAGGGGAAACTTTATTGACACATTCCTGGGGTCAGATACATCACATGATCACACTGACAGAACCACAGGCACATAGACACAGGCAACAGAGCATGCACAATGTCGGCACTAGTACAGTGTATATCCACCTTTCGCAGCAATGCAGGCTGCTATTCTCCCATGGAGACGATCGTAGAGATGCTGGATGTAGCCCTGTGGAACGGCTTGCCATGCCATTTCCACCTGGCGCCTCAGTTGGACCAGCGTTCGTGCTGGACGTGCAGACCACGTGAGACGACGCTTCATCCAGTCCCAAACATGCTCAATGGGGGACAGATCCGGAGATCTTGCTGGCCAGGGTAGTTGACTTACACCTTCTAGAGCACGTTGGGTGGCACGGGATACATGCGGACGTGCATTGTCCTGTTGGAACAGCAAGTTCCCTTGCCGGTCTAGGAATGGTAGAACGATGGGTTCGATGACGGTTTGGATGTACCGTGCACTATTCAGTGTCCCCTCGACGATCACCAGTGGTGTACGGCCAGTGTAGGAGATCGCTCCCCACACCATAATGCCGGGTGTTGGCCCTGTGTGCCTCGGTCGTATGCAGTCCTGATTGTGGCGCTCACCTGCACGGCGCCAAACACGCATACGACCATCATTGGCACCAAGGCAGAAGCGACTCTCATCGCTGAAGACGACACGTCTCCATTCGTCCCTCCATTCACGCCTGTCGCGACACCACTGGAGGCGGGCTGCACGATGTTGGGGCGTGAGCGGAAGACGGCCTAACGGTGTGCGGGACCGTAGCCCAGCTTCATGGAGACGGTTGCGAATGGTCCTCGCCGATACCCCAGGAGCAACAGTGTCCCTAATTTGCTGGGAAGTAGCGGTGCGGTCCCCTACGGCACTGCGTAGGATCCTACGGTCTTGGCGTGCATCCGTGCGTCACTGCGGTCCGGTCCCAGGTCGACGGGCACGTGCACCTTCCGCCGACCACTGGCGACAACATCGATGTACTGTGGAGACCTCACGCCCCACGTGTTGAGCAATTCGGCGGTACGTCCACCCGGCCTCCCGCATGCCCACAATACGCCCTCGCTCAAAGTCCGTCAACTGCACATACGGTTCACGTCCACGCTGTCGCGGCATGCTACCAGTGTTAAAGACTGCGATGGAGCTCCGTATGCCACGGCAAACTGGCTGACACTGACGGCGGCGGTGCACAAATGCTGCGCAGCTAGCGCCATTCGACGGCCAACACCGCGGTTTCCTGGTGTGTCCGCTGTGCCGTGCGTGTGATCATTGCTTGTACAGCCCTCTCACAGTGTCCGGAGCAAGTATGGTGGGTCTGACACACCGGTGTCAATGTGTTCTTTTTTCCATTTCCAGGAGTGTATATTCTGTCTTTTCTTCTTATCACCCGCTTTATGGAAGCAAATGTATGATCACATGGTAAAAATGAATGGCCACACACAGGAAAATGGTGGAATACATCTTTGAATCTGCCAGAACTTACAAGGTAGTTAATTACCCTAACCACTGTGTTGTTCTTATTTTGCGCAGGGCACCCATCCGAGAACAGGCGTAATTCAGTAACACTATCAGGTATCTCTGTGTTGATGTAATCAACCAAAAACGAGCATACTTCATTAGGTCCTTTGTGGGCAGTACCTTCGTGGTACAGATATACCTTGGATTTGTTGCTCTTTAGGTTTGTAATACAGAATGCATTAACGTTAATTTGCCGTAAATAAAAACGCTTCCTGTACTGGGAGCTCAGGCAGCTGCAGATTTTGCATACAATCGAAATACAATGCTAGCACATGCTCATTTTCTGCACACTTCTCCTTAACAGCTTCCATCTTTAAATAGAATTTTTTGCTTCTTCTTTTATGTACCATGAGTTCCGCTGCATCCACACACTTTGCAGTATCGTTCAATGATGGACTCTTAATCTTCACTGAAAGTGGCTCACAAGAGCAGCAAGTATCGATTTGCGGCCGCCCAAAGCATAAGTTAAAACGCTCATTGAAAACCCTTAAATAAATTCCATATGACACTGTGGTATGAGGATATAACTTCATGAACAGTTCGTACATACTTTTTACAGATAATTCAGGATTTAAGTAATACATTTCTTTGCTTGAATAATGTGAGATTTTCGTAGGGAATGTTTTAATATGCCGGTCGGTGTGGCCGTGCGGTTCTAGGGGCTTCAGTCTGGAACCGCGTGACCGCTATGGTCGCAGGTTCGAATCCTGCCTCGGGCATGGATGTGTATGATGTCCTTAGGTTAGTTAGGTTTAAGTAGTTCTAAGTTCTAGGGGACTGATGACCACAGATGTTAAGTCCCATAGTGCTCAGAGCCATTATTTTTGTTTTAATATGCTCCTCAATTATCGATAGGACTTCTTGTCGTGTTGCATTGGTTGAAGCAGTACATTCTCTACTGTCACATGGGCGAACATTATTTTTCACACAGTTACAAATTCGTCGCACGCGTTCATTTGTGTTGCCAAAAAGGCTACAAAATGCCTTTTTGCACACTTCGACCCACCCAGCATCTCCAGTTACCACGTGATATCGATAATTTAGTGCACTTGGCTTAGGCTGGCCATCACTTTACCGGGGTCTTCTGCGTACCACGTTTTCGTTTTCGATCAGCCCTGCTAGGTAACCATCTTGTGTGTTCTTACTCTCAAAATCGTGAAATTTAGTGAATATATCTACCTGTTCATGCCCAGAGATCCTCTTGAAACACAGTTTCTTACATCTGAAACATATTAATACACGAATACCAATGTCAGGAAACGTAAAACAGTTGCAAAAAATTATTTACGTAAAATCAATTATTTTTTATTGATAGAGTAAATTATCCATATGATATTTACGTAACATAAAACTTAGAACAGATGGGAACCTCTAGGAAGTAAAAAATACACAGACAAGAGATTAATTCACATAGCCTTTGAACTTACCCAGTGTAATATATGAACTATTGCCCATGAAGTACAGTCACAAACAAATGATAAGATTAAAGGATCTGGAGAGGCAGCAAATGAAAAACTAATGTGACTGTTGCAAAGATAAACACTGAGCTAGACAACAAAAAATAAAATGCTTTGCAAAAGGTTAAAGTCTGTTAATACCCCAAGTTACGTTTGGAAAGGCATGTCATAACTATTTAGAGATATAAATAGAAAAATTTGCCCCAAAAGGTAAAATACGCACATCAAAAAAAGTTCTGCATTACCCCGGTTCCCAGTACTCCTGAAGATAGACGTTGACTGTGGATATTGTATCACAGACACAGTCCCTTTGACTGTCCAGAGATGTCACTAAACCCACCCAAAGATGTAAACAACCACGCATGAGCAGCGCCTATTAGACAGATGAGGATCTGACAGCCAATCAGTCCAGTCATTCCACCAGGAAGGAAGTACATAGCTCGTGTTGTCTGTAGTTCAATCATGTGTAGACGGTCAATACCGCGGTTCGATCGTATCCGTATAATTACTTTGTACCAGGAAGGGCTCTTAAAAAGGGAAGTGTCCAGATGTCTTGGAGTGAACCAAAGCAATGTTGTTCGTACATGAAGGAGATACAGAGAGACAGGAACTGTTGATGAGATGCCTCGCTCAGGCCGCCCTAGGGCTACTACTACAGTGGATGACCGCTACCTACGGATTATGACTCAGAGGAACCCTGACAGCAACGCCACCATGTTGAATAATGCTTTTTGTGCAGCCACAGGACCTCGTGTTATGACTCAAACTGTGCACAATAGGCTGCATGATGCACAACTTCACTCCCAACGTCCATGGCGAGGTCCATCTCTGCAACCATAACACCATGCAGCCTGGTACAGACGGGCCCAACAACATGCTGAATGGACCATCAGGATTGACATCACGTTCTCTTAACCGATGAGTATCGCATATGCCTTGGAGGCAACCCTGTCAGGCTGAAAGCCTTAGATACGCTGTGTAGCGATTGCAGAAGGTGGAGTTCCCTGCTGTTTTGGGGTGTCATTGTGTGGGGCCAACGTACGCCGCTGGTGGTAATGGAAGGCGCTGTAATGACTGTATGATATGTATATACCATCCTCCGACCGATAGTGCAACCATATCGGCAGCATATTGGCGAGGCATTCGTCTTCAGGGACGACAATTCGCGCCCCCATCATGCACATGTTGTGAATGACTTCTTTCAGGATAACTACATTGCTCGACTAGAGTGGTCAGCATGTTCTCCAGACATGAACCCTATCGAACATGCCTGGAATAGATTGAAAAGGGCTGTTAATGGACAAAGTGACCCACCAACCGTTCTGAGGGATCTACGCCGAACAGCCGTTGAGAAGTGGGACAATCTGGATCAACAGTGACTTGATGAAGTTTTGAACAGTATTTCACGACAAATACAGGCATGCATCAATGCAAGAGGACGTGTTACTGGGTATTAGAGGTGCCAGTGTGTACAGCAATCTGGACTACCACCTGTGAAGGTCTCGCTGTATGGTGGTACGACATGCAATGTGTAATTTTCATGAGCAATAAAAAGGGCGGAAATGATGTTTATGTTGATCTCTATCCCAATTTTCTGTACAGGTTCCGGAAATCTTGGAACTGAGGTGATGCGAAACATTTTTTGATGTGTGTACATTTATGAAGTCGTGAAGGAAGTTGATCCTTAACGAATTGCCAGAAAAACAGAGGGTGATAATAGCTGAAAATAGACTTGGAGGTGATGCTAGTAACTGGGCAGTCAAAGCTATAGAGGAATGTCAGACTTTAGAGGAGTTTCTGAACAAATTTGAAGGAAGAATATTGATCAGGTAGTAAATAGAGTGTAATCTACCAGGAACGTTTAGATTCACCACCATACAGAAGCCAGGGAACTAAAAGTATGACAGAATAATGTGAAGACTTGCTTAGGAAGGTAGAACATGGGAAGGGATTGATAAATGAGGAGCACTTATTGCATGTTTCGCATAAGAAGTTACCTGAAGGTGTACAGGGTTATGTCAGTCCAGCAAACTGTGACTGGGCCACATTTTTAAGAAGAGTAGGTGAACTTAATGTGTGGAACAGTTCTATAGAGAACAAATCTCACAGCAACAAAAACAGGTATAATAATAATTACAATACTAATATTAACTGAAACAATAATAGGGAATATGCTGTGAGAGCACTATGAACAGACAGAGGTAGGAGAGGTGGAAGAGTTCTTGGAAATAGAGGTCGTTACAATTCTAGGCCATATTACCCAGATAATAATGAGGGAAACAAAAGGCCACAACACTGAAGGGCCGAGCTGGCGTGTATAGAGAGGACAGACCCCAAAAACAGCCACCATAACAGCATAGGCAGAACAGTAAGAGAGTGTGCAATATAAATAGACCTTATGATGACAGGCAGATTTATATGACAAAAATAAATTGTGGCTTTAAAGAAAGAAATAATCAATACTATGCTTGGTGTGATAATGGCATGAAGTACTGGGGAAAGAAGAAGTCGGACTTTAAAGCCAAAATGGATGCAGGGTTTACCTGAGATGATTAGAGGGAAAGAAATTTAGAGGCATGATAAATTAAGAAAAGTTTATCAGGTAGACATAGACGTTATTTTGCCTGCACAGAAGTATGGAGCTAAGGAAAGCGTATTACAAAAGATAAATAGTGTTTCCAATGAGGTAGTAGTTGAGGCTTGTACATATATAGGTCAAGTAGGGGACAGTGGCACTGATGAATAAGTAGGAGATGTGGTTACAGAAACCATTGGTAATACTGGTAATGCAGAAACAGAAGAATATGATCACTGGGTAGCTGCATTGTGCAGTTTAGGAGCAAGTGTAATTTAATATAGAAAGGAGAAGGGAGAAGAGGTAAAGAATAGACAGGAATACTGCCAATGAGAATTATAGTGAAGAATCAAAGGACAGTGATAGTTCTGGTGATCAGTGTGAAGACAATGATAATGCAATAATGTTAGGGAGATAATGGATAATTGGGTTATTAGTATATGTGCTACTGTTGGTGAACTTGAAATATGTTGTGCAAGTATAATGATCATAGGAAACTACTGAGTTATGGGTTACAGGAAGATAATGTAGATGAGGAGAATAAAGAACTATGTCAGGAAATACTGGCACATAAACAATTAAAAGTAGTGAAATACCACCTTCTGAATGATTAATAGAATATACCCCACATGTTTAATTAATGCAAAAAAAATGATGAATAAATTTTCTCTCTGTAAATAAATCTGTAAAGCAAAAGAAAAGGTCGTGATTTAATATAGGGAAAGTATCTTTGTGCTGTTCCAATAAAGAATGTTCAACAGACATGTTTATATACCGAAACTTGATAAAAAAAGCTCTATAAAGCAAGTTGAAGACAGTCATCATAACTTGTTTTGAAGTATATAAAAAAGGAGCTGTGATCTCTCTCTCTCTCTCTCTCTCTCTCTCTCTCTCTCTCTCTCTCTCTCTCGTTTGTTTTCGATAGCTGTTTCATAAAATGTATGTGTCGCTCTCGTATCTGTAATTTTTGGTTAAATAGTTACGTTAATTTCATTATAATAGCCATTTTTTAATCGGAAAATCTATTTTCCTCTTCCGTTAATGTCACATCTCAATTTATTAAGTTGTATTTTAAAACCTTTCCAGGCTGCAGAGAAGGAGTGTTGCCGATGAAATGTTTGGTGGCCACAATTGAACGCTGCTAGTGTTCAATTGGCATTTAGTTTATCAAACTATTATTTCAGCATCTGTGAAATCTCTCTTACCAATCAGTATCCAGGCAATGCAATTGCGCAAAGTGTGTAATTTTGAGATCGGTCGCTGGCCTCTAAACAATGCCGTCAGTCAACATTTTTGTCGGTCTGATGGGAAACTTACACTGGATGGTGGAATGAAATTTCATTATTAACATGTAAAAATTTTCTATGCAACATTCTACCATTTCAGGAGCCTTACCACCAGCAGAAGTGATCAAGAAATTTTATGCTACAATTTTTTTTTCAAATATCAGTAATACTTTATTGGCGCAGCCAACAGATTATTCAAACAAAAAACTGTATGATGTTAATTGATGCTGGTTCATTCTATCTTCCGTGAATCAGTTGTATTGTTGTTGGAGTCAAGAAAAAACTAATGACAGCTACATGAAACATAACTGAAATTAAATGATGTAATGGCAATTAAAGCAGACTGCAAGTAACAACATGGAAAGAAATTGTATGGCTATCAACATGTTATCAGTTGCCTCTGCTTTTGTAGTCTGCAACGCATAGCTCATTTAATTCATGATCAGTCTTGGATTTTCTGCATTTTGCGTAGGTCGCAACTTAGTAATTGCAGTAGCACAGTTGCTAAGCGCTATACTAAGCTGGCTACTTTTGCACTGCGCACAGGGATGATGAAATTGAGTGATAGCGGATTGTTTTAGTTTGAAGCATCCATCTTGTCACTTTAGTAATACAACAATTAGTTTGTGGTCAATTTATGTTAATTATTCAGTGTGTTGTCAAGAGATTTTATTTCGAAGACAGGTAAATTTGAAAACATGGATTCTCTAAATGATAGTGTTTCTGAAAATAACGTCGATGGCGGTAACTATAGTACCGATCCTACAGTGGCAGAATCCGATGCTCAAAATGTGGAAGCAGAAGCTAATACGCAGGCAAAAGCAAATGAAGTGCCGAGCAAATACCTTCTCCCATCGTAGATTGCTTTTCTGTATTATTCAATGAAATTGCTGAGATGATTAACGCTCGCGATAAGGTACTAAATTCGGTGATTTTATTAGAGCTTAAACCCGTCGGCGACGTGTAATCGTATTGTTAATCTGACAATTTACAATCCGGTGACCACAGTCTATATTCAGTGTCGAGGTATTTGTCTAGAAAAATCACTTCATTCGGAGGTGACGCCACACCTCGATTTATAAGGGTTGTATAGTTTTTAACACAGATATCGCTAGCGATACCTGTGAGCTCCTGTAGAACCAAGACCGATTATGATACTAACACGGTCATTGCGATCGTGTTTTTAACATCCGGCGGTTTGTAAGACGATTAGGCCTCTCATTCTAAGTCACAGTGGTACCACTCGCAGGAAAAACTGTCCATCCATCGCTGATTTTCGCTCAGTATTGTTTCGTATCGCCAGCAATCAGTTATCGGCGAAGCCTTATACTTACTTAGTAGTAGGGAATGCAGCTTCGCCTTGAGCATGAGGCTTATAAAGTTGTGTGTGTGTTCCGACATGTGCAAAGAAAATGACTATGTCCATTCGTAAGGAAGGTATGGATTTGGCTGGCATACTGCGATAGCAAAGGGAATGGAAGCTTTTTTTTTTTCTTTACATGGGAAAGTATGTCAAGTCATAAGAATGGTACAGATATTTCTATTTCCAGAGCTACAGCCGTCAACAGGGGGCATTTCCGATACTTCGATCATTGTTGAACGTCGTCCAGTTATGACCGCAATCGTAATATTTAATTCTAAGTATAGCGATCAAATATATATGTAGCCGATTTCCTAGGAGGATTTTGTCTGTGGGTGCGTGGCGAGCGGCGGCGGTGGCCTGTGGTCGGAATGATTCACGTTTCCGGCTAACGGCAGGAGCTGTCCGATGGAGAGGCCTGCTGGGGTACAGGAATATAGCTGACATAACCGAATCGTCGTCTAGACGGCTGAATAGGGAACTAATATTCAGTATGTGTTGTAGAGCCTTCGTGATCACGTGTGTTTCCCGTGGAAATTTGAGAAGCTTCAAGATGGACATGTCTTTGCACTGGACCATTATTCCCTCCCATGTACATTGTCCATTTTTATTTGGTTGAGAGAACATCGCTTGTGGCGTGTGTTGTGTGCACCTAGCAGTTGAAAGACAGATGGAAAACACGTTTGCTGGTTCTCGAGACAAGAGAAACCTCTTAGCTGACTTTGTAAATTATAAGGATTATTTGAAATCTGTTATATCAACGACATCGGTATTCGCGAGTGGAAATATCAGTTTCCTCTATTTTTTTTTTCGAGTTTTCACGTAAAGGTCTTCACACATAAGATAAGTTTCTAGTTACTCAGTGGTTTACAGAACGCTCCACCTCACTAAAGTATCGGGCTTCTAGAGAAATAACTTCCAGTCTATATCTTCGTAATTATACTGCGCAACCGATAGTGCTACGCAAGCGATATTGCTACGTGCTTGATATCGAGAAGTATCGCGAAAATGGTATGATATTCTGGCAAACCATGTGAAAATACATATGTTTTTGTAATCCCAGAGATTGGAGATGGGTACAGAAAGGAAGCAAGCAAGCAGGTCGGGGCCAGAAACAGTAACGTCTTTGTGCCGAAGGGGAACCGACCCAGCCTTTGTAAAACAGTTTGGAGAGTGACCTCGGTACTCTGAGGGCACTCTGCTCATGCGTCGGACCAGTGTGTGTGCGGGGGCGGATGACTTATGACCGCCAGCTGCAGTCGATAACCGCCTGACCTCTCGGGAAACATCTAATAGTGTGAGGAGTATACACTACGTAATCAAATTACTTACAAGTTCGTGACGTCCTCCATCGGTAATGCCGGAATTCAATATGGTGTTGGCCCACCCTAGCCTTAATGACAGCTTCCGCTGTTGCAGGCATACACTCAATCAGGTGCTGGAAGGTTTCTTGGGGAATGGCACCCATTCTTCATGGAGTGCTACACTGAGGAGAGGTATCGGTGTCGGCTGGTGAGGCCTGGTACAGTCAGCGTTCAAAACATCCCAAAGGTTTCCTGTAGGATTCAGGTCAGGACTGTATGCAAGCCAGTCCATTACAGGGAAGTTATTGTCGTGCAACCACTCCGCCACAGGCCGTGCATTATGAACAGGTGCTCGATCGTTTTCAAAGATGCAATCGCCATCCCCGAATTGCTCTTCAACAGTGGGAAAAAAGAAGGTGCTTAAACATCAGTGTAGGGTGCAAGCCCCCTCCATGAAAAACACGACCACACCATAACACCACCACCTCTGAATTTTAATGTTGGCACTAAACACACTGGCAGATGACGTTCACCAGGCTTGCAGTTTAGGGAAAGATTCGATGCCTCATTTTACTGTTGTTATTTGACAGAGATGGTCTGATAGTCCGAGATCTTTTATAGCTGCATCACATTTTTCCATGTCCGTATTTGTGGCCACAGGGTCAATTACTGATGAAGTCGTTGTAGTAACCCTTGTTGCACTATTGACCAATATGGAGATGCCAAAACTTTGAAGGATATTTATAAAGGTGCTGCTGGATTCATTTATGACATTAGTGTTGATGTTAACGTCCCCACACATAATTATGTTGACCTTTATAAGTGAGACTTTATCTAGAACTTCTGTTAACTTATTGAAAAAAGTGTCCACACTACCACTAGGAGATCTATACATACACAAAATGATTAATTCAATAGCTGATATTCCAAAGTGTTTTTCTTCATTTACTGCACTGAGGTCATATCTTGATTTGAACTGTGTTCCCTTTCTCATATAAATGCATGATCCTCCGCCACTTGAAGTAGTTCTGCAGTAAGAGTTTGCCCTTTCATACAGTGATAATACTACATGTTGGATTTCTATGTCTCTACACCAGTGCTCAGTACTACAAACTACTGTGCAGTTCAAAGATTGGAGCTCAGCTTCTACTAGTTGTATTTTAATTTTCATTGATTGGCGCAGGATACGAATTGTGTGTTTACTACATCGATACAGTACGTGGTGATGTATAGATGGTTTGGATATCAGGTTCACTCTGTAGTATTCAAGCTTCCATTCTCAGTGGCAGAGCAGTGTAATTGAGCAAATGTCTTTTCGTATTTGATGATCTGTAGACCACTTTTGCAGGGTTTAAGTGTCAGTGCAATACGGCGATCTGTACAAAATAGTTTTGCTGATGAAATTCTCATCTGCAGAAAAAATGGTGGCCAGTGTTCCCGCACCACCAGCAACAGCAGTTTGATGGGTAAAGTCAGCAAGATCCAATCAGAATACTCCATTCATTCACAAGACATCCTTTGTGCTGGGACAAAGGAGCATCTACAGAGCGGTTTGAACAAGATTGGGGGGGGGGGGGGGGGGGGGAGGGGGGGGCAATGTATCTAGGGAAAGTTCTACAGACAAGTTGAAACAGATCATCCAGCTCTGGCGGCATGCTGTCCCTTGTCCACCATTGTGGCATTAGGATGTCTCCAGACCAGTAGCTGTAGGACATCGAAAATTCCAGCCACGCTAAGCGAACATCTCTTGCTGTGATGCATCAGCCACACTGGGCAGATAAACATGCACACAACCAGAGGCATCTCGCATATGGGACGAGCTGTCCCATTTGGATCGCTACAAAGAATGCATTCGGTGTTATTCTGGGCTATTTTCGGGAACAGGTCCTGTTAGGACAAGAATTTCCATGCAGACAAGCTGAGACATCATGAGAGCTCCTACAACAAAAAAGCGACCATTAACATCAGTATACCACTGACAATCTTATAGTTGTGCTTGTGATGGTAGGTAGCTAGACAAACATCTCTCACTCAGCAGTTAGGTCTTCACTGGACCACAAATACAAATGCTATACATCAGCAATGGTAAACGCGTGCGGTCAGATGCATCTTGCATGTGAGAGTAATGTGCTTGAGCCACCTCAGTGTACATTTGTTGGGGCCTCAGCAGGGAACAGTTCGCTGATATTTCATGGTCGAATTTCTTATCGATAATTCGAAAGCGTTTTTTACGTGCAATGAGTATTTGTGCCCTGCATTATTTTCAGCTGTTTAAGCGATGTGAGCATGTTTGCATAGTGTTACACATTCATTATTTTGTGACAGTTTTACGAGTAGTGATCATGTCTGTTTCATTATTTTGTGAACAGGTCTATGGGCTGTGCAATGTATTATTTCGACAGTTTATAATTAGTGAGAGCGTTGGCAGAGCGTTTTACAGACATTATTTTGACAATTTACGAGTTGTTTGCATGTCTGTATGTCAATGTACTGTGTTATTTCGGTAATTTACGAGTAGTCTGCAGACCTGTGGACTGTGCAAAGCATTATTTCGACATTTTAAAATTAGTGAGCGTGTTTGCAGAGCATTATACACGCATTACTTTGACAATTTATGGGATGTGTTCGTGTGTGCACGTCAGAGTACTGCATTATTTTGGTGATTTACGAATAGTTTGCAGGTCTGTAGGCTGTTCAGTGCATTACTTCGACGGTTTATAATTAGTGAACATGTTTGCATAGCTTTATACATGCATTATTTTGACAATTAACGAGTTGTTTATGTGTCTGTACATCAGTGAACTGCACTATTTCGATGATTTATGAGTAGTTTGCAGGTCTGTAGGGTATTTACTGTGAGCTCAACCACGCCAGGGCGAGTGTTTTGCATCAGCGTAATAAATAAACTACGTGAAATCTGTCCCTAAATAAATTGTTCCAACTTCCCGCTGAAAATAAATAAAGTACACTCCTTCCCCCCCCCCCCCCCCCCCCTCAGCAGCTGGACGCCGACTGAGTCCTTTTTCTGTCATTTTTCCCCAGACAGAGCAATCTTGGACTACATCACAGGAGTGATGACTGTGCCCTCTGGTGGCAGTGCTGTGTACTAGGTCAGTTGGACTCCAGACCTCATGGTGAACACACTGGATTGAGCTACTGCCTATGACAACACAAATTGTTTAAATAAACATTCCTTCAAAATAAAGACTTACATCCATCCTATCCAGCAGCCCAGCGCAGGGTGAGTTGTTTTCCCACCTATTCTAGGGAAGAGCTGCTGGTTGGATGGCTTAGATTAGTGGAGGTAGCACAAGTGACCTTTTTCCTACCGAAATTTGAGCTTCCTGCCATTTTCCTGAGAAGGCGAGGGGAGGGAAGAGGAGAGGGGGTTAGGTTAGTGGAGGTAGCCCAGTTGACCTATTTTCCCCACCAAAATTTGATCTTCCAGCCATGACATCATGGCGACATTGTCACATCTATCACCGCAATCTTGGATCCGCCATCTTGAATTAATTTGGCAACAATGCAATGTAGGCCCAGGCTCTGTTTGCCCCACCACTGGCATGTTGGAAATGGGAATATACTAACAAGAGTTTAACCCATTATTCCCCTCAGGATAGCATCATAGGATGAACGACTAGGCCATTTTGCCATCAGCGGCGCTACTAGCCAGTCACAATAACGAAAAGGGGGAGAAAAAATATATAAAATGATGATTAAACTGTACGACACACCAGCCATACAGGCGAAACACCCTCAGACTTCAAGAAGAATATAATAATTCCAATCCCAAAGAAAACAAGTTTTGACAGGTGTGTAAATTACAGAACTATCAGTTTAATAAGTCACAGCTGCAAAATACTAATGTGAATTCTTTACAGACGAATGGAAAAACTGGTAGAAGCCGACCTCAGGGAAGATCAGTTTGGATTCCGCAGAAATGTTGGAACACGTGAGGCAATACTGACCCTACGACTTATCTTAGAAAATAGATTAAGGAAAGGCAAACCTACATTTCTAGCATTTGTAGACTTAGAGAAAGCTTTTGACAATGTTGACTGGAATACTCTCTTTCAAATTCTAAAGATGGCAGGGGTAAAATGTAGGGAGCGAAAGGCTATTTACAATTTGTACTGAAACCAGATGGCAGTTATAAGAGTCGAGGGGCATGAAAGGGAAGCAGCGGTTGGGAAGGGAGTGAGACAAGGTTGTAGCCTGTCCCCGATGTTATTCAATCTGTATATTGAGCAAGCAGTAAAGGAAACAAAAGAAAAATCGGAGTAAGTATTAACATCCATGGAGAAGAAATAAAAATGTTGAGGTTCGCCGATGACATTGTAATTCTGTCAGAGACAGCAAAGGACTTGGAAGAGTAGTTGAACGGAATGGACAGTGTCTTGAAAGGAGGATATAAGATGAACATCAACAAAAGCAAAACGAGGATAATGGAATGTAGTCGAATTAAGTCGAGTGATACTGAGGGAAATAGATTAGGAAATGAAACATTTAAAGTAGTAAAGGAGTTTTGCTATTTGGGGAGCAAAATAACTGATGATGGTCGAAGTAGAGAGGATATAAAATGTAGACTGGCAAATGCAAGGAAAGCATTTCTGAAGAGAAATTTGTTAACATCGAGTATAGATTTAAGTGTCAGGAAGTCGTTTCTGAAAGGATATGTATGGAGTGTAGCCATGTATGGAGGTGAAACATGGACGATAAATAGTTTGGACAAGAAGAGAATAGAAGCTTTCGAAACGTGGTGCTACAGAAGAATGCTGAAGATTAGATGGGTTGATCACGTAACTAATGAGGAGGTACTGAATAGATTTGGGGGGGGGGGGGGGGAGGAAGAGGAATTTGTGGCACGACTTGACTAGACGAGGGGATCGGTTATTAGGACACTTTCTGAGGCATCAAGGGATCACCAATTTAGTATTGGAGGGAAGCACGGATGGTAACAATCGTAGAGGGTGACAAAGGCATGAATACACAAAACAGATTCAGAAGGATGTAGGTCAGAGATGAAGAAGCTTGCACAGGATAGAGTAGCTTGGAGAGCTGCATCAAACCAGTCTCTGGACTGAAGACCACAATGACAATGTGATCAAGGTTGGCCAGGATGCATCCATCTAGACACTTTCGCCGTGGCAGTTGCATCAGTGGCACTTGGCAGGTGCTGGGCTGCAGTGGCAGGGTTCCAGGAGATGAGGATCAGATGACTGCAGGTGATTGGTGCATGACAGCAAAGGTGAGTAGCAGTCTTTCTATAGACTTTACGAAGGAAGATGAGAAGGAGGCGCACCTACTCTCCGCCTTATTGACTGCATCTGCTAGAAGCGACACACTCACGCCGTGAACAACGAGCAGATAGCTGCATCGAATTAATCTGTATGCCCACCCCCTGTACTTGGTGCCTCAGTGACACCCACTGCATTCGGACAGAAGTGAACCTCAATTCACATGTGAAGTTCCAGAAGAGAGTAGAACTCAAAATGAAGCCCATTTCAGTTTCGTGCATTATCTAAATCTTTGTACTGATGTCAATGCCTCGTTCAGTGTTTACTGCCATATATTTATGTTTTGTTCTGCTATTTAACATCGCTCATATTGTCAGTGCATTGCAGATTTTAGAAGCTACACATGTTTACGATTAAGAATTCCTCAATCACACAGAAGGCTCACTTCCATGTCTAATTGGCATTGTCACACTAATCTAAAATTCACACCATATTCTCACTGACATTGCAATTTAATTTATCAAGTCCAAACTACTGATCAACTTCTATTTAGGGTTTCATTCAGCATTCATTTAACTGCTTCAGTGATTTGATAGCTTGGGTATATACAAATTCAGTTGTAATATATTAATACTTGATGTTTTTCATTGCGTCAGATAGTTTTGCATCAATCACTCCTTACAGTGGCGATATTTACAACACACAATACATACTCCCATATTCTAGTCTGAAAATGCTTTTAAATACTATAGACACTGTTAGCTATAGGTTATTAGTAGATGTACAGTCGTGGTTATTGTAATATGTCCTATCGCGGCCACTTTCTCCAACTCGCTGCCAGCGGCCGAGTAGGAGGAGGGAGATACTGCAGTCATCCTGCAAGCACACAGCACAGACGCACTTGCCTCGCTCAAGGAGGGACAAGTTGTGAAGGGCCTGTCTGACAATGAGAAGCATGCTGAGATCTGATGGACGCCTGCAGACATTAGGACTAAACGCCAAGAATGTACGCGTGACAGCATGTGAGTTCTTCCGGAGCAGCGGCACTCATTTTGCCTGCCTTAGAAAGCAGGGATGCAGTGACAATTCCAGCACCCGATGAGCACAGGGAGGAGCGTGCACAAAGCGCGGGGAATGGGCGCAGGAAGGCATGTGAAATAAGTCAGCGTTGTTAAGAAGATGTTTTTCAGGACAGTAAGGACATTCTTTATAAATCACAATGCCGGCAGGTTTTGAGATGAAGCACAAACATGAGCCTGTCCAGGCCTCTTGCAGAGAGAGCCGTTATAAAGAAGTGTTGTGTAGCTGCTCTCACAACAGCCTAGGAATGCAGGAAACCACCGTAAGAATGTGCAATCGTGAGAAAGATGCCAATTCACTAGGCACACACCCGCCCACGCCAGATAGGGAATTTCCACGGCGCACGGAGAGGCGTGGCAATGAAACGGCTGTCTGTCATTGGGTTGCATTGAAAGTTTTGTCGGCCAATGACAACGCTGAAAGGAGGAATATTTCGAAGAGGAGATGAGCTGAGAGATGGAGGAGAAGCTAGGTAGGGGAGTAGTGGACACACCGCGGAAGCGAGAGGACATGAGTGCTCTTTCACCCATCGCCAACATCCGCCTTCCGACGCCGTGATAGCACAGCTTCGGCCACGCGACCGACAACTGTCAGACAATGCGGAGATCATACCTGGGCCCCGCCGTAACGCTGCCATTGCTGATGGCAGCCGATGCGCCGCACAGCCCCCAAGCGACGCGCCGTACCGACGCAGCGCCTGCCACCGACAGCAGTACGCGACGAACGGTAAGGAATAATGGCGAGACGATTCGTCCCCCCACCCCCACCCCCACCCCCACCCACTCCTTCCCTTAATAACTGAGTTGTGTCAACACCCAGTCATATCGACCCTGAGATTTGTAATTCTGTTTGCTTTGTGTAAACAACACGAAAATAAATACATCTCTTTCATTTTTGATCATATAAGCAATCTTTAACATTCATATATGAACACGTTAATTTCGTACCATTTGTGTTTGATGTCATTTCATTATTGATTTCAAGTAATTGTGGGCTCCTAATGTGAGTAATTTCATTAGTCATCTATTCGTCATTTCGTGTCCGACAGCAGAGTAAAGACAAGAAATCTCAGTTCACAGCATTGAACAGGTCCATGACTAAGGAATTTATTGCTAGCGCTCTCGAGCAGATGTAATTTCGATGGATTGCTCACGCGCTTCCTGCGATATGTAAGCTATAAGAGAATATGAGACCAGAGAGCAGTGTTAGCTGCAGTAAGAGCAGTGGCAGTAGAAGTAAGTAGTAACTAGCAGTCTGGTGTATGGAGTCGGTGGGACCGGTCGTGGGGAGCGATGGCGGTGCCTGAGCGATGTAGTATAAGGTAAAAGCAGCCGCGCGCATATGTAGTTTGTTACAACAAAATTTGTACTATTGTTATATCAAGTCCCATGTAAATCTTTTAAAAAATCTTTTAATAATAATCTTTTTTATAAAATTAACTTTTTGACATTCATTCATTTGAATTTAAAAAATTTACTAATTTCTGCAATCCGTGGTCATCCCGATTATCGTAAAGAAAAATCAGTTGTTTCTTTTTGTATATGACAAATCTAGTGGCCAGCATTGCACTGGGCTGTGCCAGAAAAATTTCTTATAGGAGCAGATATATACGCGTTCATTGAGGTAAGAATTTTCAACAGAATGTTCTTTCAGGGCCATGACACAGCACACCTGACGTCCAAATTTACCAGTTTAGATTCACAGTCAGTTAATTATTGAAAGATTATATGTGAGCCACAATTTAATTGAGATATTAGTCACGTTTTATTATTGGTAGGTTACGGAGTTTATCTGTGTGGAGGTTACAACATTATATTGGTCATGCAAAAAAACAAGTGGGCACGGACTCATATTAAATATCAGACAGAGTAAGGGATCCAAAGAGTATAATATAATGTTGATTCTGACCTGAGAGAGAAGTTTATTCTTCATATTGTTCAGTCAGTACTCAAGTCCTTATTTGTTATTGTATACTCCGTAGTTCTTAAGGATCTGCCTTCTACAGCATCGAATTCAGCAATAAACTAACGTAACATTGGTACTTTGGGGGTGTATGAGATTGTATATCTGTGTCCTTTGATTATAATTTACTCATGGTGATTAACAGAGTTACTGGGCAGGATTTTAATGGTCAATAATAAGGCTTGCCATCTGGGCACCATATATTTATGCCACTTGAGACGGTTAGTTGGTAGCAAAATTTTGTTTACCACTGCCTATCTACCTAACTTAAGTGGATTACCTGCTGCACAATGTTTTCATAGATAGAGGGCTGCTATGAGAGATGGTAAAAAGTTTTGCATGTCTTTTTCACTCAATTTGGCACTTAGGCAGCTGGAGGAACATAATAGTCTTCATTTAAAGAATCTCGAATTACAGTGAATGGACATACTGCACTCTTTCTATGTTTATTTCCTTTCATTCAACATGGTGCTGGGATTGCTTGTTTTTTGGATGATTTTCGTGTGCATGAGCAAGCACAGCACATTGGATCTGAAACAGATTGGGCAGAGAGTGCTGTGAAAAAAGCGATCCTTTGCTGTCTGCATAGCCTGGAGCCTCAGGTGTCTTTCTTTGTGGAAGTCAGGACAGCATGGGCGAGTCAGGATGTTGCTAGATATAGCATATTTGTAACCTGGGCCGCGCTCAGTGGCGAAGCTGTGACCAAGCGCCCTGTTAGCTGTTTACTGAGGACTTTTTGTGGATAACCATCTCTCCGTTTTCAAAAGAAACATGGTTTGCACGAAATAATGGGCACCTTGGTGAGTGCTTTCCAGATACAGAGGACCACTGATGCAAGGGTAGTGCTGGGCACGAAGACGAGTCATTGGTGAATTAGAAGGTGACGTCACGGCAACGGAGTTGCAGATGCCATTTTTTAGAAATGAGAAGGCGATTTGTCGTGTGTTTTGCGTTGTACCATGATGCATTCCCGTGGCGGGATGTTGTGTGAAGGAAGGATCAACGCTACTGGGCCAGGGTGTATGCATTTTTCGCTATTGGCGGACAAGCAGTGCTTCGCCGCAATGATAGCAGGGTATAGGAATCAGTGAAAATTTGCGGTGTTGGTGGTTACGCGCAAAGGGAAGTAGATCGGAGGAGACATGGAGCTGTGCACATCTTGTGCATATCAGCCACTTACGTTGGAGATGGAGATCAGCGTACATCCTAAGAGATGAATGGGGTCTGGACTTGCAGCAGCAGCAACACACCCTCGGCTGCTCTACAGCAGAGATATTTGTACGACAGCGCCGTTGATCGTGGCCGTCCGTGAGTAATTACGGCGGGCATAAGTAGCAGCATCGGCATGATAAGGCATTTCCTGGTCCGCACTTGGAGACACCTGTACGATTGCCTGTTTTAGGCCCCCCATTCCCGTACTGAATGTTTGAGCTTCTCGACTAACCAGTAAGTTTACAGTCACTGTTTTCGTTTGTTAATCAACTTTGATATTCATGTTCAGATCAATACATCCATTAGGAGGGCATACTTTTATCATTCAGTCACGTAACTCCGTGAATCAACAGAAACCCATTAATTAGAATCTACGTATATGGAGTTTGTAAATCAATTCACAGTCTCATAATCTGTTCGATGTGAATGTATTTTTTAAATAAATTAATGTGTTAACTGAAAGATTGTTTCTGTTAGACACCTTCCTTGTGTAAATATCCAATTTAGGACCTTCAGTTATGGAGTTAAAATCTTATTACCCATTAAAGCTGCACATATTAAAATTTAATGGTTAGATCTTGAAGGTGTGGCTGACCCACGATTAGTTTTCTGGGTCTCAACAACCTTACACATGCAGGGGATTTTACACAGTATCTATGTAAGCAGTAGCGATGAACTGATTGTGGAGCTCAGTGCATGCTCCTTTTATATTTGAATGCAGAGATGATAAACATTTTTCTGTTGTATTACAAATCCAGTCTTGGACAACAAACATTCATTAATCAAGTTATTAATTTTGGTCAACAATGTCTATCTTCAGACCTGAGTAAATGCAGTATACTACATAATTCATGTCACTGCGTATTTTGATGGTTCAGTCACATTAATTATCTATACCAGCTACATAACAAAAAAGTTGCTAGCACAGTTGCGAATGTTATATACGAAGAGCAACTAAAAAGTATTCTCCCAATCACATAAGGAATCTCAAAGGTTTACAATGTCCAAATGCACAATGCGACAGCTTTCCTCCTCCACTGCAATGCAGCCAGCAAGTATTAGCAGCGATGGTGGTTGTAGAATGTAGTCATACATGTGTGCATGTAACTCATTTTCTTTTCTTCATGCAGGCGAGGCAAAACCATCAAAGGAATCTGATGTGAAAATTGTGCTGTTTAATTCAACATTAAACAGCAATGATAGTAAAGGCATAAATGTGGTGATTATGTCAGATTGTGAGTTCTACCTGGAGGTGGCTTCCTAAAATGCTTAATGTGATGATACGAAAGTTATGTTATCCTCACATTCACCTTTTGTGAAACTTCAGTTTAAATTGCTGTCACGTTCCCTCACTGATACTAAATGAGCATACAATCTCAGCAGGGGACTTCCCAAGAATGATTAATCCTAACGAGAGAGTGCACTAATCTGCAAGAGCAAACATCTAAAAATTTAATGCATGCCAGCTATGCGATCCAGGATATTCTAGTAAAGTGGCTAAGGTGGCACCCATATTTCTACAGCCCCTACCAGAAAATGTGAATCAATATGATGAGTTAGGACACCAAATTTTGCATCCTTCAGAAGAAATCATAGCTGAACTGTATGACACATGCTATGTAGCAATAGGTGGAAATACACTGAAGCGGCAAAGAAACACAGAGATATGTAAACAAGCAGAATACGGCGCCGTGGTCGGCAACCCCGATATAAGCCAACAAGTGTCTGGCGCAGTTGTTAGATCGGTTACTGCTGCTGCAATGGCAAGTTATCAAGATTTAAGTGAGTTTGAACGTGGTTTAATAGTCGGCGCATGAGCGATGGGACACAGCTTCTCTGAGACAGCGATGAAGTGGAGATTTTCCCGTACGACCATTTCACGAGTGAACTGTGAACATCAGGAATCCGGTAAAACATCAAATCTCTGACATCGCTGCGACCGGAAAAAGATCCTGCATGTCAGCAGGGGACTGTTCGAGCTGTTGAGGCTCTGTAATGGTTTGGGGCGCGTGCCGTTGGAGTGATATGGGGTCTCTGATACGTCTACGTACGACTCTGACAGGTGACACGCACGTAAGCGTCCCGTCTGATCACCTGCATCCAGGCCGCTGTGACCGAGCGGTTCTAGGCGCTTCAGTCCAGAACCGCGCTGCTGCTACGGTCGCAGGTTCGAATCCTGCCTCGGGCATGGATTTGTGTGATGTCCTTAGATTAGTTAGGTTTAAGTAATTCTAAGTCTAGGGGACTGATGACCTCAGATGTTAAGTCCCATAGTGCTTGAACCTGCATACATTTATGTCCATTGTGTATTCCGACGGACTTGGGCAATTCCAGAATGACAACGCGACACTTTAAACGTCCAGAATTGCTGCAGAGCGACCCCAGAACACAGGTCTGAGTTTAAACACTTCCCGTAGCCACCAAACTCCCCAGACATGAACATTATTGAGCGTATCTGGGATGCCTTGCAACGTGCTGTTCAGAAGAGATCTCCATCCTCTCGTACACTTACGGATTTATGGACAGCCCTGCTGGATTCATCATGTCAATACCCTCCAGCACTACTTCAGACATTAGTCGAGTCCATGCCACGTTGTGCTGTGGCACTTCTGCATGCTCACAGGGGACCCTACACGATTTTAGTCAGATGTTACAGTTTCATTGGCTCTTCTACTTTCTTCTTTAAGCATGTAGGTATATACAACATCATGTAAGAATTTATAAATAAAAAACTGTAAGGATCTCATGTATGTACTTTCTTTCTATAAAATACCCTGTATGCTAATGCAAAGATACGGTCATCACCATGGATGGCTGAGTGAATGATACAATCTCATTACAAAAACTTAGTAGTAACTGGTTAAACTTGAAATGATATTGAAAACCAGAAGAAGAAGATAAGCAGAATGGATCATTATTCCCCTTTGACGGTCCATTGGATTAAGACAACACAAATGTTGTTTTGCCATTGCTTACACAACCTGATGGAATTCCTTCGAGCAAATGTACGTAGCTTCAAAAACATTACTTCAGTCCAAATACTAACTATGACAAGTGATATTGTCTGGCACTGGCTATGTAACATACATAACATTTAGTGAAAGCAATGATACCCAACCTCTGGAAAGAATAAGGCCAACACTATGTTTATATTTGACAATGTTGTTGTGGAAAACCAATAACAAATACAGAAATATTTCTGTCATATGGGGGCTGACATTTTCTATTTCAGCCAACTATATTCCAGGACTCTGAAGCAATTGTTAATAGATAATCCAATCTTTATTATAGCTTTCAAACAAGACAATATGAATTTAAAACGCATTTATCAAGTGCATGTAGGAACAGACATGACGTTCTGTGAATTTATGGAAATATGCAGAGACTGTTGGAATCACACATAACAAGAAAATTGAATGATTTGCAAAACAGACGAAACTTCCTAGAGTTTCTTTTTAAAAGATAATGAACCAATACGTAACTGTGTCAGTGTATTGTGTTCCATGGACAAATTTGCAGGCATATCCTGCATTCATTCCAGTGGGATGATGCACAGGCCAAATATTCGTTTATGTGTTGATACAAAAACTGAGGCAATCGATGAATGTCTCAACACAAAATTAATGGAATGAGATATATCAAGCAATCACTACAAATGGTGAGATGAATGAATCCCAGATGAAGCAGTTAAATGACAGAATCCAGCGATGTAAGCCATATGTCAAGAGAAAAACTGCACCAGTCAACATGAGTCTCAATGCAATTGATCAAGGAAGGACGTAACTGAAAACCATTGAGATCAGGCTGAGACAGAACAGTTAAAAAAATAACAATCTATATGAGACTCTTCTTGTTTTGGACTGACTTTATTTTCCAAATTTTACGTTTTACTCTGACTCTAACGATAGCGGAAGGAATTCACTGCCTTAAATGATGCGATAGTTAAAACAATTGGAGGGAGGGAAGTATGCTAGCTTTGAAACGAATCTTGCTTGGTGATCGATACATGGGGTAATCATATAAGTTCTGGCGCGAAACTCAGAATTTTCTTTATTAACCTCTAAAACGAACCACTGGTCTGAGAGACCTGTAGGGATTTCTAAATGTGTTATGTGGCAACACTGTTCTGTTTGCCGCTATCCCCTCCACAGTATCTTCTTATTGGCAAATCATTTACATAGCAGAGGCATTTCAGTTCAGTTTGTGGCCTCTTGTTGTCAGGTATGTATTAATTTCATAAAACGTATAGGTCTTAGAGCACTGTCTACTTGCGCTCGTTAAGAGCAAATCTCTCAGTCATCAGAGGACTTCCAACTCATGTGTGATGAAACATGTTCATACCGACTCGACACATTCCTCTAGACAAACGAAGTTTCTTTCTCTGCCGCATCTTGGGCATAAAATTGAGTCTTCAGTTTCATAACTACTGTGATTACAAGTTAGCGACAGGTGTTTGTGAGGTACTGCAACCCCGACATACACATCTGCTTGACAGATGTCCCTTTTCCGGAGATAGTGGAGGCATGACCCATAATTTCACATGTCAAACATCGCTGCTATTCGTTTGTGTCTTTCTTTGTATGAGGCATTCTCCATTAATAACGATAATTTTATATAGGACTGATGCGAGCATAGCACAATTTCTGAACCGTGATAGAATGTAAACAGTGGGTGCTATACGCCTCAATAGCAGTGTTACATTCCACACATCTAATAGGTCGGAAGGAGCTCCATCACTCATAAAAACCACCCGTTTCTTATTCTTAACCGTCTATTGCATCATCACAACACTATCATATCGACTATATACCGATAAGGGATACTAACCTCCTTGACATTCACGCATCTGGAGAAATCTTGTGCTCTTGGGTGGGTTCGGGATAGCAGTTGTGGACTCGGTCCCCTCTGTTCCTTCACAACACGTGGAATGTAGTGGTCTACTTCTGGTTAGCTGCAGATTAAATTAGTGACAGTGTTGCAGGGAGCGTTGGTCAAAGAGAATGCGATGAGGTCTTCCACTCGCTAACTTTATCCTAAGAATGCGAGAATGCTCTGTGACTCCCATCAGCACAGGGAAAGATGGGTAATCGTAATCGTAAAATATGCACTATGCCCGAAGTGCTAGAAATATCTAGATTGCTGTCTGGTATGCTTTGGTGTATATTTTAGAGAATTACCAATGAATGGACGTACTGCACAGTCATCTATCTACATTCGCAATAGTACTCCCAAAGTAGAGGAGGGCTGGTTTAACGATGTGATACAGAAACGGAAGCATGCTGCCATATCACTGGTCGGTGTTGTAAAAATCTGGTAAAATTGCTAAAATTGGTTTTCACTACCAATTGTGATGCTTATTACAGTACATCAGTGGTGGTTTCTCTTCCATCCAATCCGTCCACTGGTACACTGTTGATTACCACATAATGATTGACTGATAACACTTGTTTGAGCTGGAGAAAGAGTCTTGGGGGCAACACCTTCCAGGGATGGCTAGCACCGAAACAGTGATTGCATACATGACTGCAATATGAGGAATCAATTGAAACGGAACACCGAGTCATGTCTGTCACTGTGAAAGATGAGTTTAAATGTAGAGTTCGTCAATCACCTTCTGACAACAGTTTGGAAACTCTCCACAACGCTGCAAAACTCTTCCAGTTTCCTTATGCTGTGACTGTCTTTTATTTCAATCATTAAGCGTGTGTGTGTGTGTGTGTGTGTGTGTGTGTGTGTGTGTGTGTGTGTGTTGTGGGTGAAGCAGCAAGATGATTTAAAGTGTGTGATGTCCAGTTTTCTGTGAGAGCCAATGGATCGAAACATGTTAATGTCAGTTTAGAACCTGACACAGACCTCGAAGTCATGGCAGATAAAAACAGAAATGTATGGCGGTGTACAGAGCGTGTTACAGCAGAACAAAAACAAACAACAAAACAGGGACCCTCTCTTACGACTAATAGCCTGTGGGATATAGTCCTCTTACAGTACAGGCGATGAAACTTTACACTGGTCTGTGCAAACGACTTCAATCACTGGTCACCTGCTGCTATGGATGAATATCTGTATCCAGAATGAGATTTTTACTCTGCAGCGGAGTGTGTGCTGATATGAAACTTCCTGGAAGATTAAAACTGTGTGCCGGACGGAGACTCGAACTCGGGACCTTTGCCTTTCGCGGGCAAGTGCTCTACCATCTGAGCTACCCAAGCACGACTCACGCGCCGTCCTCACAGCTTTACTTTTTTAAAAAAAATACCTGTATATTTAATGGAATCGCCTCATATGCTCGATATCGGCACGCAGACGGTATTTGTTTTCGATATGTCGGAAGAGAGAGATGCGGTAAAAATGTTATCAACTTCTCTGTTGGATGAAATTAGCGGAGTTTTTATAGTTCGTAGTTTTTTATTCTCTGTTGGATGGTACAAAATAGCTATGACAGAATGTTTGTGTAACTGACGTGAATGCACCCTGAGGAATGTAGATATCCTTCAGACTGTAGTAGCTGTATGTAGTTTGGAAATGCATCACGGTGCAGTAGCAAAATCCTCGTCCTAGTTCGTGATGATGTGGAGTTTTCCTAATTTTCCTGATAAGAGACGCTACTGTGTGAGTGTACTGTCTTTTACACTACCTCATGTTGCAGGAGAAAGCTTCGTTTTTGCGCTGTCCTTACACATCGTGCACCGTTGGTGGAGCTACGACAATATGTTCTCATTTCCACTGAGTAGTCTAAAGACAGGGCTGTTGCATTAATTCAGCTCACCCTGTTTCTACACGGGTTCGCAGAAGGCGGTGGGTATAATACTCTCTGACTTCCATTCAGTTCCGACTTAAATTGGGACAATCACGAGAATGAAGCTGCAGGGAGGCCTGGGCGGAGACTGAGGAACAGTCACAAGATGCAGAGCGACTGTCTAGAATCACGTTTAAGTTTTGCTGTAGCAGATACGTTCGAAAAAGGTGACTCGTTTTGAGACATGTGACAGGCACGAATATTATTCAAATGTTCAAATGTGTGTGAATTACTAAGGGACCAAACTGCTGAGGTCATCCGTCCTTAGACTTACACACTAACTTATGCTAAGAACAACACACACACCCATGCCCGAGGGAGGACTTGAACCTTCGCCGGGAAGGGCCGTGCAATCCGTGACATGGCACTTCAAACAGCACGGCCACACCGCGCGACGAATATTATTCACCAGCGTCTGCAATCATTAACAGAAGTCTCCATAGGATCCAACGGAAGTATGTGGTTGAATGGAGAGACTTGATTCCAAATCGCAGGCAGCATTTCTACCAGAAAGCGTTACACTATCACCGACTCTTGTGTGTGCCTGTAAAGCCAAGACCGCTTTTTATGCAGGGTAACGGTAACATAGTCGTTGTGATAGTGTTTTTAATAGCGTGGTCCTTACCTGTAACGTATGTTGCTGGTGGTAGAATCCTTCCCTGGTCAGCTTCAAACGTCGGTTCTCAAAAGAACATCGTCTTCCCTCCAGGGATTCCCATTTGAACTATCTGGTGAGTGTAATCCGACTACGGAAAAAGAAAAATTACTCGCCATGCAAAGTGAGTCTCATGACCAATTTAATTAATTAGTCTATCTATTTGATATCAGTACCATGCCGCCTGGCGAGTGTAGGCGATGTCTAAGGCACCATGGATATGATTCTTCACTTGGCGGTTTTTTTTTGTGACTTTATCTTTTAACGGTGTTTCAGTCGTCCACCTATACAGGGAGAGACAACCATCGTAATAAAATCAGACGTGTTACCGAATTTATAAAGTGATACATAGTGTAAAACATATAATTACAATTTAAGAGATTTAGTATGTAGTGAGACATTTGGTTACCTTAAGAGAAAGTTCAAAAGTGAGAAGGCGTCCAGTGGCAGTGGTAGATCTTAGCAGTCCGTCGTGAGCCAAAAATGAGTTTAATATTCTAGTCATGTGAGGCATTACGTGACAGATAGGATATTTTGTGCTTGGTGAAAGAATACTTAGAGGGAATATAGCCTATGCCACAGTCCTGTACGGGATTTTCACGACAAGTAAACGATATTGTAGCGACGTGAAAACGCATGTATTGTCCGATTTCTTCTATCTTCGAAATTAATTCGTATTAACGGGAGGAATCTACATTTCGCATGAGAAATTCGAGTGTGTGGTCAACAACATCATTGCCTCGGATTGGGTAAAGTAGATTTTTTAAACTGGTCGGTCTATGTCGGTGAGGAATTGTTTAGAACTACTTGTATGTCCAAGCTGCAGCTGCTTGTCCTGCAGTGCACCATGGCTTCCTGCAGCAGTGGTCACAAGGAGTCGGCAACCGGATGTAACAGATTAGCTCAGCCTTTGACGCTTACAAAGAATATGTCTACTTATCTGATCTTGCCCACGGCAACGAGGGCTGGCGAAGTGACCAGTCGGTGGGTGAGCGCGACAGAGGCGGACGTGTGTGTGTTATGTGAGAGAACATTCAAAATGATGGACGTTTGCGCTGGAGGTATTGATAACATCCGATTGCAATCTGGCATACGCTCGCGCCCACGACTGCGGCTGCGGCTGCGGCTGCCGTGGTGATTTTCAGCGACCTCTTTACGTGGCGCTGCCGGTGTACATGGGGCCGGGCACGCTGCATGCGGACCTCGGGAAAGGAGTGGGCTGAGTGTGCGGCTGTTTCCAGCTATCTCCGACATCTAGTCATGACAGCTACTGCTATGGACTGGATTATGGTTTAAATGCGTCCTGACTTAGTGCTTCTCAATACATTACAGTGGACTCTGTCTTGCAGTGTTATTTGCCGTTGTCTCTATCCTATCATACAGTAGGCCCTCCTCCTTCCAAATGTACCGGAGAGAACCAATCTAGGAATTCTATAGTGCTTGAAGAAACCCAATGGCGACATCAGATTGATGGCGATCTCTGACATCTAGCCATGACAACTTATTGCCAGACTGGAATGTGGTTTAAGTGTGTCATTTTAGTGCTTCTCAGTACATTGCAATGGGCTGTTGTCTCTGTTGTAACACGCACCTTCCCCCCTCCTTCCGAATTTAGCTGAGAGAACCAATTTAGGAATTCTACAGCACTTTTAAAAACGCAATCGCGATGTCAAATTCCCGATTGAACAATTTTTTTGTTTCCGATAGTTGTACTGTGTGCACGCATGCGTTCGGGTGTGGGTCTCTTTCCCAGCCGATGCATATGGGGACTACGCTGTAGACGGCGAAAGGCGCGCGCCTCGCAATCGCTAGTTTGTGTGATCTCTAGGATTTAAAAAAAAAAAAAAAAAAAGGTTCAAATGGCTCTGAGCACTATGCGACTTAACATCTGAGGTCATCAGTCTCCTAGTCTTAGAACTACTTAAACCTAACTACCCTAAGGACATCACACACATCCATGTCCGAGGCAGGATTCGAACCTGCGACCGTAGCAGTCGCGCGGTTCCAGACTGAAGCGCCTAGAACCGCTCTGCCACAACGGCAGGCGGATTTTTTTATCACATTCTTTTAGTAGAACCTGCTGTTGGAGGAGGCTGTTTGCGCCTTCAAACGTTGGTACATACAAGACCTCGGATATATTTAGCGCTATGATCTATTTGTGGTGGAAATTTCATTACTTGATTCGCATAAAGATTGTGTGTGATACTCAAGCATTGAAAATATGTTTTACTACGAAGAAGAATCATCTAAAGATGGAGGTGAGTGTTTTAAACAATTTATTTGACTCCTGTAAATTGTTAAACAATTAATTTGAATGGGTAAGTTCACTCTATTTTTGATATCACAATTGCGTCAGCTTTCCCTTTGTCTCCAGCATTAGCCAATAGGCACACTTTATTCTGTGCAGAGATGCAAACCTCTACCTACATGTTTCGGTACGTTGGTTAACAAGACAATCAGGGAGTGTACACTTGAGAAAGATAGAGACAGGAAGCGAATCTGCAATTTCCTGATCAACAGAATGCTGCCACTTCATATTCTGTTTGGGAGCCGCGAAATCAAAGGATGCTGATGTGTAGTCCATGGTGGGTGGTATTTAGTAACGTGATCTGTAATTAGGACAATGGGTGTTTTTGACATTCGTTGCGGTGCCATGATGATGAGAGACGCACGGGAGACCCCAAACAGGGGCTATACCACACTACACTCATGATCTGTAGACCATGTTTGCGGGGTTTAGCTGTCAGCGCAATATGACTACTGTATGTTTCCCGATCTGTACAAAATAGTTTGCAACTGAGATTCTAGTAATTTGTACGTCAACAGGCAGTGACAAGGGCTTCGAAATATTTCATGAACTTTTGGATATGTAATTGTTCTGATTTTCCCATCTGTGCTTAGACACCAGTGTGCTTCAAAAAGAGAGGAAAATAAATAATAGGAGCCTTATCATCCCAGACTCCAGCAACAAATATAAACAAAGCCTATTCATCGTTTCCAAACGCGAACAGAATAAAAAATCTTCGGAATTATTTAAATATTCCATACTGCAATGGAATTCCTGAGACATTCCTCAAATAAACTATATTCCACACACCATCTTGTATCCTGAAAATTGTTTAACTAAACAGTATTCTATACAGTGCAGTCAATTTCCCAACAATTTCTTTAACTAAATAAATAAACTATATTCCAAACATTGCCTTGTATCAAGTAAATTGTTTAAATAAACAATATTCCACACATTGTCTAAATTGTTTAAACAATATCCCATACTGCAATCGAAATCCTGACAAATTCTTTAACTAAACAAATAAACAATATTCCATACACCGCCTTGAATCCCATAAATTATTTAAATAAACAATGTTCCACACATTTTTAAGTTGTTTAAACAATATTCCATACACTGCAATCGATTTCCTTCTGAATGACCGATCAACTGATTCTTTTTCCCGCCAATTTCCAGGAGGGGGAGGGGAGAGGAGCGGAGCTATTTGTGCAAAATAAAGACGTAGATCCGTCCTATCTGGCAGTCCAGCACAGTCTGAGTCCTTTTCCCACCAATTTCCAGTTGGGGAAGAGGAGGGGAGGGGAAGGGATGAGGACAGGGAGGGGTGAGGGGTTTCTCAGAGCGACCCACGTGCCGGCTGGGGAAAACCCATGACGTCATCAGATGGGTGCGGTAATTAATTCCTCAATTTAATTAATTTGCATAGTTAATTTGATATAAATTGTACTCGTTCCTGCTTTGCTCTAATACTAATAGTTTGTTGGCGACTTCCTCTGGTAAATCCACATGCTTAATATATACTGGTCACATAATGTGCACCATTGAAGATCGTTGCTGAGAACACCAGAGATACACTTGACTGAAATATGCCAACATATCATCATTCGCAAGGCACTGTTTGTCCAAGAATCAAGCGATGGAGTACAAGGGTACCAGGATGTTGGCACGGATTTCCAAATACTGGGACAGCGTCTACAGAGAGTCCATGGAAATTCGAGCAGGGACGATCTCATCAAACGAGATTGCGCGTATAATCTTAGCTAGGCTTGGGAACCAGAACTGAGTTTAATTAAGAAGACTCTACTCAAACAAAAGGATCTGGCGACCAGGGCGAACATAGCAGCTACATCAATTCTACCATGCTACCACAGACGCTGACGTTAGCATCTCTGCGACTGCCAACGCTCAGTCATGGACACTGACCATAGCGGAGCAGTCTGCGGGCGCAGGGGATATTGATCAACCATGCACCCTCAAGAGCTCAGTTCGTCAGTGTATCTGACGACGGCGACATGTCTGATTGCCAAAATACTGTGCCCACTGGACAATATAAACCGGCAGTCCACCCATGGATTGTTCAGTCAACAAATACGCCAAGAGAAACTTAAGAATCACAGGATCACTTTAGTTTGTATACATCACTTATATCAAGTAAGATGCCTATGGGTGCTTCGCAGACGTGAGAACAAATTCTGGTCAAAGTGCAAAGAATAATAACTCATACATTCAAGGAGATGAAGAGAAAAAACTGTGCTTGAGAAATTAGAATGAAAAATATCTCGTATCTCAGTAACAGATGAGGAGCATTCAAAGTTTTTTAAACTACTGAATTCTGGTATTCAACTGCCGTGAACTTTCCATTCATGGGAACTGTTTGAATATCCAATTCTACAGACTACCTCCAGGCAGCCACCGCCCATTAAAATTGCTATCCAACTGGAAACACCTCGATTCATTATACTAGTGCTGTAAACAGAGAGAAAGGGAAGCCTGAAAAACGATTCGAGCGTATTTGACAATTGTAAAGTACGTAAGCTAAAGTTTACTTTAACTCAGAGTTTTACCTGTACGATAATTTACAGCAGGATTGGGGTAGTGACGTCTACTGCCAACTTTTTGTCATGTACGCAGTGTTTTGCCCTTCTTACTCTGAGGGTGACGATGAATTTGGATGCATACCCATAGAAAGTTAAGGAATTAGCAGCCATCCTCATAACAGATTGCTCAAAGCAGAATGAAACTGTGAAATCAGGGCCAATAGCTGTCCGTATAGAATATGAAGATGAATTTGGATACATACCCATAGAAAGTTAAGGAATTAGCAGCCATCCTCATAACAGATTGCTCAAAGCAGAATGAAACTGTGAAATTAGGGCCAATAGCTGTCCGTATAGAATTTGAATCTTCAGGAAATTTCCCTAAAGAGATTGCAGCATACATATTATCACTAGATAACTATCTGATTAATTACTGACCGCTCACTGGGATTGTGGAATGAGTTGTATAGATTAATAAGTGCTGCATCGCATCCAAAGGACTCACAGTGAACTCTTACAGTGTTAACAATATCGCAGACACTCAAAGTTTCTATGACGAATGTGAGCAGTTTGTGTTCAAGGACATTGCTTTCACAAATTTCGGATGTGTTATCATCACGTTCTCCATAAATCATAAACGTCACATCACTAAAACTGTTTAGAGATGTGAAACTGTATTATCGTTGGTGCCGGTGCACAATTTCCATGCACTATGTTGGGACAAACCTGGCATGGCTTAGGAAGATATGCTTAAATGACTTCGAATTTTCGATCACATGGACACAACTGTGAACGCCAAAGGCAATGAGAAGACTTCGTGGATGCACAAGATTCACAAGCATGCTTCAATTTGGAACCTGGTATCGTGCAGTTGCCCGTCTCTCCAAGGCTCAATCAAATGGATGGAGAAGAAAATAGTGTTATGTGTGCATCAGAAAATGTAAAATTAGTTCTAAGTTGAGTGGCAGATAAATGATTTTATAAATTTATTTAATTCATCTTTCTCCACCGACTTGTCTGTGCAAGCTCCTCCCTCTGGACCAGCTGGTTTTCAACTTGTTCTCACTAGTTCATGAACAGGCATGAGCAAGTTGCTCCTCCTCCAGCCCCTCCTCCTGGAGCAGTCAGTATGAACTTGTTCACCACCCATCCTCCTCCCCCTCCCCCAGCTAGAATGAGTAGGCCAGTTCTAAATCATCTACTGAGAAGTTGTTCTACTGCTACATGTGAAGGAAGGAATTAAAAGGGTGTAGAAAAATGGTATCGCCAAACTTTCAGGAAACGTGCCTCACACATAGAGAAATAAAACGTCTTACATGGAAAAGGATCCATAAACGCTTTATTTCTATGTTAGTGGCCATTTTCAACTTCTCTTAATAGTCGCATAATCATAGCAAACACACAGAAACTAAATGTACGAGCATTACATGAAACGTTTTCTTAAATGAAGTGTTGAAAATGCCCTATTTGTTACCTTTGGTTAGGATGTTCTGTAATTTGTAATTCCCGTGTTTACCGACAGTGTTTATTGTTCCAGTTAAAAGAAGGTAATGTTGATCTGTGACTCACTTCATTGTGTGTGTGAATATGCAACTAGCACCGAGCATTTAGCATCAACTATTTAGTGTTCATCACAGACTGTGCAAGCAAGTAGCACCAAATGTTCCGTGTTCATCGTGGACTTGGTTTCCGGTACAACGCAATGGAAATGTACTAGGATACGAAGTTGGCAGATGCCCATTTGCAGGTGATAATGGGCGTAGCACTCAATGTTTTTCTAGAACGTGTAACGCCGGAAATGCATATCCTCCTATTTCCATCTATTGTACTGTAAATTTTTTCCTTATTTTGTTACCTGAATATATGACATTTCTGTGCCTTTATATATTGTAATTGTTTTACTATTTGTATATATATATATATTTATGCATTTATGTCGATGTATTTGTTTCGTAAATATTATTTGTATTTTTACGCTGGGTCTCGCCTAGGGAAAACTGCTATCGAACGATTACATCGATAGGTCGTGTGAAGAATCAAAGTGTGTAGGATCTTTGGTAGTGTGAACTTGCCGCGTGGAGCGCGGGCAGAGGGGGAGTCTGGCTGGAGTAGCGAGTGGAGCAGGTGTGTTGTGTGACGCTCCCGCGAGTTGCCGCGCTTTCGGGGTTTGGCAGCATGTAATCGCGCTCGACTTGCGATGATAGTTTCTGACATGGTGTCGCGGACGGGAAGCATTAGCTGGCGCACATCAAGAGCCCGTTTCGTCTGGTGACCGTGTCGAGAAGAAGGCGCGCCAACATCCAGCTTCTGCAACAGCGACGGCCGACAATGAGTGACTGTCGCCACCTCCTCGATCGACGACTTCAAACCTTCAATCAACCAAAAAGGAAGACTAAAAGCACGTAAAGTTTCAGAACTGTATGGCAGACCTCAGCTTTTCAAACTGTTCCATTTGCCTCGCAAAATTACAGCAACTTGGCATGAACTTTTGTTGCTCATTGTCCCAATTGCATTACCAAGCAGGGTCCCTTCCTTTTCCGGAATGAACCCGAGTGTCGTTGAAATTCAAACGTCAGCATTAAAATAATATAATTAGATTTCACTGCTTTAATTTCAAAGTTCAGTTAAAGTATTCATAGCTGGCTACAATATTTAGATTACACGAACACAAATTAAGAGTGCGAGTTTTGTTAGCATATTTTAGCTTACCTGTGACTGCAGCTCAGCTTGGTACGTACTAAATTTTACTATTGTTAATTGTTCAGAATCATTTAATTCAAGTTCAAAGTTAAATCTCTTGATTCTAAATTGCGTAGAGTCAAGTTGCTTTTGAAATGATTGTTGAGGTAGTCCAAGACTAACCGTAGTTTACTGGATTTCGATGTGCTTCAGAAAGAAAGCTCACTATTAACTTCAGTCACTAAATTAACTTTCGATTTTCCGGTTTTATTAATTCTTTTGCTAAATTAAGTCAGAGTGTAGCGAAATTTATTACTTCTGACAAACTTTCAGTTTTCACACTACACTTGTCAACCTTCAGTTGCCACGCTTCTAGTGCTAATTATATGTGTAATAACCTTTCTTTTTCAGTTACTATAGTAATTGTCCTTAGGACTGGCGACCGTGATTTCCCCCAAATCTCAAATACCTAATTACCGCTAGTTAATTGTTAACGTAACGGCCGCACATTTACTTTCTTTATTAACTTTACCCCTTTTCAAAATTAATTTCCACCAGTTTCATTTGCATTTTTCCTTTCATTTAGATGTAACCCTTTCCTCCCTCTTTACTGACAGATTAACTTCGGTGACGATTGCTTTCCCAAATTTCCATTAGGTACACGCGGTTTCATTTTTCACTGTCATTAAGGTCGATAAGTGAGGGGGAGGTTACAAGCGTCAGTGCCCAAACAGGAGGATGTTTGAAGCAGCTGATCGTCGTCTCAAGGAGCATAGGTCTTTTAGGCCTACTACTTACAACTGGGGAGGCCTAAAAGGATGAGAACACCTCAGCTGGAGGAGAAAAGTCTTCGAGCAGTTCACAACAAAACTAGTGTAAGACAATTAGCTGCAACAAGTAATGTTAACCGCATAACTGTCTGGAGAGTGATGCTTGAGAACCTGTTGTGTCCATACCATGTACAATATGTCCAGGCACTATCAGCAGATGATTTTGCAGCATGAGAGTAGTTCTGCAGGTCAACAGCATGTCGACCCTCACTTAAGTACAAATGTGCTACTCATGGATGAAGCTTCGTTTCAACATGATTTGATTGTAAATTTAACCAATCATGATGTTCTTCCATCTTGGTTCAATGGAGAAACTTACCATTCTTTCTTAGAGAATGCTCAAACTTTTCTGCTACCATAACCGACTTTACGAGACTAAACATGTACGTCATGCACAGTTGAGCTTCTCTTCATTTCAATGTTAATGTCCATGGGCTTCTAAATTATAGATTCTGTGACACATCTATATGTAAAGGTGACCAGCTCCTTAGCTTCCATGCTCTCCAGACGGAAGCCCACTAGATTTTCATTTGTGGAAGCATTTGAAATCTCCTGAGTATTGAATTCCAGTACATGATGTAAGGAGTCTTTGTGCCCTGACTGTGGAAAGCTGTGAAAAGCAACACAATTCTCCAGGAATACATCAGCACAGCGATTCAATGAGATGGTGGGTTGATACACCTATTTTTGCAAACAGAGAGCATTTTGAACATTTCGTTTAGAAAAGTGTTTCATACTGTCTGATACGTTCTTTACCTGTGTGTCTCCCACGATTAATGTGTTGGAGAGTTGTAGAAACTGAGCTCCTTCACGTGATGACAGCTTCCACTCTCGCAGGTTCAGTCAGGTGCTGGAAGGTTTCTTGGGGAATGGCAGCCCATTCTTCAAGGACTGCTGCGCTGAGGAGAGGTATCGAAGCCGGCCGGTGAGGCCTGGACGAAATCAGCGTTCCAAAACATCCCAAAGGTGTTCTATAAGATTCAGGTCAGGATTCTGTGCAGGCCAGTCCATTAAAGGGATGTTATTGTCGTGTAACCGCTCCGCCACAGGGAGTGCATTATGAACAGATGCTCGATCGTTTTGAAAGATACAATCGCCATCCCCGAATTGCTCTTCAACAGTGGGAAAAAAGAAGGTGCTTAAACATCAGTGTAGGGTGCAAGCCCCCTCCATAAAAAACACGACCACACCATAACACCATCGCCTCCGAATTTTACTTTTGGCACTACACTCGCTGGCAGATGACGTTCACCGGCATTCGCCATACCCACACCCTGCCATCGGATCGCCACATTGTGTACCGTGATTCGTCACTCCACACAACGTTTTTCCACTGTTAATCGTCCAATGCTTACGCTCCTTACACCAATCGAGGCGTCGCTTGGCATTTATCGGCGTGATGTGTGGCTTATGAGCAGCCGCTCGACCATAAAATCCAAGTTTTCTCACCTCCCGCCTAACTGTCATAGTACTTGCAGTGGATCCTGATGCAGTTTGGAACTACTGTGTCATGGTCTGAATAAATGTCTGCCTATTACACATTTCGACCCTCTTCAACTGTCAGCGTTCTCTGTCAGTCAACAGACGAGGTCGGCCTGTACGCTTTTGTGCTGAACGTGTCCCTACACGTTTTCACTTCACTATCACATAGGAAACAGTGGACCTAGGGATGTTAGGAGTGTGGAAATCTCGCGTACAGACGTATGACGCAAGTGACACCCAATCACCTGACCACGTTCGAAGTCCGCGAGTTCCGCGGAGCGCCTCAGTCTGCTCTTTCACGATGTCTATTGATTACTGAGGTCGCTGATATGGAGTACCTGGCAGTAGGTGGCAGCACAATGCACCTAATATGAAAACGTATGTTTTTGGGGATGTATGGATACTTTTGACAACATAGTGTTGCTCTAACGTCCATAGTAGAACTCACAACCATTGTAAGAATTGTGGAGTCAACCACCAAAGTGTTGTGGGAACGCTTTTAGGCACCCCCCATGAGAGTGCCTCCTGAAGATGATTTTCTAAATGCCATAAATGATTTATATATCATACAGAACTTTCCAAATGTATTCGGCGACGTTCGCCGAAAACAGATTTGTCTAAAATGCCCGAAAATTGTGGTACAATAGTCATAAACATTTCATTCAATTGTACTAGAAGCAGTTGCAGATCCTCATGGGAAATTCATTATAATCTGTGTTGGGGGATGTAGAGAGGAAAGCGAAAGTGGTAGGTTTCATTCTTCTAGTGTAATGCAAGAATGTACTGCCAGACTCTTCGCTGTCAAATACATGAGTAGAATTGCCATTTCTATTCATTGGAGACGAAGCATATCCATTGTTGAGACATTTTATCAAATACTACAGTCGGTGTGTTTTAGATCTAGGGAAAGAATATTTCAACAGACGCTTTCCGTATCATGATGACTAACTGAATGTGCTTTTGGAATAATAAACACTAAGTGGAGCATATTTTTGAAGCCAGTATTAACTTGACCAGAATTTGCTGACAATATTGTGAAATGTACATGTTCTCCGCAACACTGTCATTGACCTAGGAGGATCCCTGAGCGTCGATGAGCAACATACAGTAGAAATCGAGCGTTGTAAGCAAGGTAATTAACAAACAGCAAGAAACTTCAATACATCTTCAAATGAAGCTGTCCAAATGAAACACCTTTGAAAACTTTTTGTCACACAATAAAACATGATTTTCACGTGTTTGTCAGCTATGCTACTTCAACTTCATTATCGCCTCTGGTTTTATAAGAGTGAAAGAAATAAGAGATTAAGGAAATGTGTGTGCTTGTAGTTTGTAATTCAGCTACCGCCTCATCAGATATCTTGTTCAAAATTAATCAGGTGTGATGATCGTTGTTTCACTGGTCTCATAAAGGATGCCAAGTACAATCAGCTGCTATCAAGACTTCCGCCGATGCCATTTTCTCAACAGTACTACAACGACAATAAAAACCACAAGAGCCAGCAGCAGTACTGACTCTGCAACCCGCAGCAACAGCCGAATGCTGCCGGTGTTCTCCCAGACGCAGCCGGAGTCACTCGAACGCTCTGGTCGAGTCTCTCAGACACAAAAATGTCTGGTTCGCTCATCGCCGCACTGCGCTGCTCTGCCTCAACGCAGCCCCGCTTGCTGCGCCACTGTACGGTATCACACGCACTGATAAGGGAACCTCCCCATCGCACCCCCCTCAGATTTAGTTACAAGTTGGCACAGTGGATAGGCCTCGAAAAACGAACACAGATCAATCGACAAAACAGGAAGAAGTTGTGTGGAACTATGAAAAAAATAAGCAAAATATACAAACTGAGTAGTCCATGTGCAAGATAGGCAACATCAAAGATAATGTGAGCTCAGGAACTCCGTGGTTAGCGTGAGCAGCTGCGGAAGGAGAGGTCCTTGGTTCAAGTCTTCCCTCGAGTGAAAAGTTTAACTTTTTATTTTCAAACAATTATTATATTTCCGTCCGTCCGTCTGATGTGAAGTAACTGCGCCGTAGTATGGGGACGCTACACCTAAACCTACATCGAAACACACGACGGCAGTCGACTACAGAGCACGGAAGAGAGAGTACTCCTGCTAACGAGGCTCCCTGGCTGGCAGTTGACTGTTCGCTACTTTGGACGAGAGTGCATTAAATACGTGAGATGTATTCCGTGGGCAATATGAATCCAACAAATATAGCTCGCGACTTCAATAACAATGTCAATGAACATATTCCCGTCATGTGACGCATATGCCGTCACCAGTGTCGTATAGAATATATCAGACGTGTTTTCCTGTGGAGGAATCGGTTGACCTATGACCTTGCGATCAAATGTTTTCGGTTCCCACTGGAGAGGCACCTCCTTTCGTCTACTAATCGCACGGTTTTGCGGTGCGGTAGCAAAACACAGACACTAAACTTTTTACAGTGAACAGAGACGTCAATGAACGAACGGACAGATCATAACTTTGCGAAAATAAAGAAAGTATATTTTTCACTTTATTTTTTTTTTATCTCATTTTGTTCGCTTTCGTTCGTTGCATCTGCTCGGGGCGGACGTCGTAAGACATCCGTTTAAGTTCGTTGTTGATCGGTTAACTCAGTTTTTTATTACAGAGGGCAGCTAACCGTCTGACGAACACGCCGATCTACTGTGCCGGCTAAACTCGAGGGAAGGCTTGAACCAAGGACCTCTCGTTCGGCAGCTGCTCACGCTAACCACGGGACCACGGCGCTCCTGAGCTCACAGTATCCTTGATGTTCCCTGTCTTGCGCATGATCTACTCAGTTTTTCAAGGCCTATCCACTGTGCCAACTTATAACTAAATCTGAGGAGGGGGGGGTTCCCTTGTGAGCAGCACAGGTTTGCCTCGCCAGCGCTGCTCTACACGCTTCGCCGCGCTGCTCTGAGCGTACCGCGTCGCTCCTCTACAACTGCAGCCAGAGTTTGTGATCCAGCTACAGTTGTGTGTCAGTGATAAGAAATGGTACTAGTAGTCCATGTAAAACTATTTAGGGCTTCTTTTGTCGTTGAGCCATGGCCGTCGTTTTACTATTCCAACCACACCAATGCGACAGCTTGCATTCTAGCTTACCTGTAAATGAGCAACCATCCACACCTGCTCGTATTTTACAGGCATCTATATTTCTTTCATCAATATTGTTCATATTAAACTTTGCAGACCCAATACTGATATTTGGAATTATGTAAGCTATCTTTCAAGAGATAGTTTGCGTCTAACTTCCCAGTATCCTGTCAATGAAACCATCATGTGCCAACTGTCATGTTGTGAGAACTATAAATGAAGATTTTTAAACAGGTAGTTATTTGGACCCAAAGTTACCGAGAGGCATACAGATCATCATAAATACGCCAAGATGGATTATAGGTCTAATAATTTTTGGAACTTTGTTCCTCTGTTTCCCCTAATTTATCGTTTCCTTTTTTCCGTTAGAATAACAGTACAAAAATCTGCAAGTGAGAGATGTAGCGTATGAAGTAGATGCGAATAAAAACTGACAAAATTCAGCTCTATTTTTCCATGTACATGTACAAATATGATTGATGTATAATAGAACCATAAAGTCACCGAGTTTGTATTGCGCCCACCAATTGGTGTTACGTGTGCAGCGACGACCAAACTGCAACAAAACAAGAAAAGAGATTTTGTGTGTTGGTATATGCAAGATATTATCTGTTACAACAGTGCAACGACAATTAAGAAGGAGTTATGGAAAAGAACCACCATGTAAACTAAGAATTTTGCGTTGATATCGACAATTTAGGGATACTGGTTGTCTCTGTAAGCAGAGAAGTACCGGGCAACCAAGTGTGTCAGTTGGAACCGTGGAGAGGGTGAGGGGAAGTTTCGTATGCAATAAACAAAGATCAACAGTCTGTGCAAGCCACGGACTTGGAATACCGCAGCAAAGCTTGTGGAAGATTTTGCGACAGCGGTCATATTTCAAACCATACTGTCTGCAGCTAGTGCAGCAATTAAAACTGGAAACTATGCATCACACTACAGGAAGCAATTGAACTGACTGCTGGTTCTGGGAATTTCATCTTTCAAAAAGACAGGTCCCCACTCACTGGAGCATCGATGTTCGTTGCTACCCACGTGGCGTGGAGTTGCGAAGACGATGTTGCTGTGTTCGCTTGACGCCCCCATTACCCCCCCCCCCCCCCCCAGGTCACCTGACCAAAAGTCTTGTAACTTTCTCCTTTGAGGGTACATTAATGAACGCGTTTACGTACCCCAAGTGTCAGGAACACTGGAACAACTCTGACAATGCATCAGTGATGTTCTGATGACCATTGACTGGATGTTGCTACGCCTACCGCTTGGAGGACGTATTTTATGTTACCAGAGAGGCACTCATAGAACATTCGTGAACTGCAATATGCAAACTTGGCGAGTTTACGGTTCTACTCATGCAACAATCATATTTGTACATGTCATACTTTGGAAGATATAGAGCTTCGGAAAAGACTGAATCATTTATAGTAGTCATGTATTACCTCAGAGTGAGCAAGCCTACGAATTTCTCTTCAGCAGAAGCTACACCAATAATTTTGTGTCGAATCTTCATAACTCTAAGGATTCTGGTTCAATAATATTTAAAATAAATTGGAAAATTTATTACGGCATTCGCTACTGTCTGAAACAGTTATCCAGATGATTTTTGAGCTGTTCTTAGAACTGGTGATACTATTTGAACTGTGGAAAATGTAATTCAAAAGATATATTCATACCTCTTCTTCTTTCTCGTTGTCAATTACCACGTTTTTGGCATGGACAAATTACTATTAGTATCGTCAGACGATGAACAGAACATAGCTTTTGCTGCAGACACTGCAAGTAATCCACTCAATTAGCACTGCGACCGGCTGCACTGTAAAAGTTTGCGCAGGAATCAAGATGCTGTGTTACCAGCGAACAACAATGTTCCAGCAACGAGGCTCCAGTACAAGCGTATCAGGGTTACCCGTGAGCACCGAGATGTGATGTGTCAGCTACCAGCAGCGAGGGTGCAACGTAAATGTGCCCTAAGGAACCGGCAGCGATCACGTGTAGCCTGCTGTCATAGACCAATAAATGCAGCACGACATGCAAACTCCCACGCAGTCGAGTAAGAGTGGCACTAGTAACGCCACTGTGAAGATGCCAGTCAGGATTGCTTTTAAAAACACGCTGTAACGATCATGAGCATTAGTTACCTTTGAGATTGAACGTAGTGAGCTGATATTAGTCAAGAATGCCTTTACGGCGACAAAAACGCCATTATCAACACCTTACTGACTTTGAGCGAGGTCATGTAATAGGGCTATGAAAACAGGATATTCCTTCATCGATATTGCGCAAAGATTTGGCAGTGTTACGGCACAGAATAGTATGAGTAGAAATTAGAAAAAAGTTGTTAAAACTCACTCACATTGCCAGAGACAGGGGCGGAAGCAGAAAGCGAGTCATTATTTCGTATGTGCGTCATGTCGATGATGCTGCCTGCCGAGGAAGGAATAAGCACTCAGCAGAAACAGGATAGAAAACCAAAGGAAGCGAAAAAGCATATTCGTTAGCTCGTAAGGTATGTTGCAAGAAATTGTATCTACACTCCTGGAAATGGAAAAAAGAACACATTGACACAGGTGTGTCGGACCCACCATACTTGCTCCGGACACTGCGAGAGGGCTGTACAAGCAATGATCACACGCACGGCACAGCGGACACACCAGGAACCGCGGTGTTGGCCGTCGAATGGCGCTAGCTGCGCAGCATTTGTGCACCGCCGCCATCAGTGTCAGCCAGTTTGCCGTGGCTACGGAGCTCCATCGCAGTCTTTAACACTGGTAGCATGCCGCGACAGCGTGGACGTGAACCGTATGTGCAGTTGACGGACTTTGAGCGGGGGCGTATAGTGGGCATGCGGGAGGCCGGGTGGACGTACCGCCGAATTGCTCAACACGTGGGGCGTGAGGTCTCCACAGTACATCGATGTTGTCGCCTGTGGTCGGCGGAAGGTGCACGTGCCCGTCGACCTGGGACCGGACCGCAGCGACGCACGGTTGCACGCCAAGACCGTAGGATCCTACGCAGTGCCGTAGGGGATCGCACCGCCACTTCCCAGCAAATTAGGGACACTGTTGCTCCTGGGGTATCGGCGAGGACCATTCGCAACCGTCTCCATGAAGCTGGGCTACGGTCCCGCACACCGTTAGGCCGTCTTCCGCTCACGCCCCAATATCGTGCAGCCCACCTCCAGTGGTGTCGCGACAGGCGTGAATGGAGGGACGAATGGAGACGTGTCGTCTTCAGCGATGAGAGTCGCTTCTGCCTTGGTGCCAATGATGGTCGTATGCGTGTTTGGCGCCGTGCAGGTGGGCGCCACAATCAGGACTGCATACGACCGAGGCACACAGGGCCAACACCCGGCATCGTGGTGTGGGGAGCGATCTCCTACACTGGCCGTACACCACTGGTGATCGTCGAGGGGACACTGAATAGTGCACGGTACATCCAAACCGTCATCGAACCCATCGTTCTACCATTCCTAGACCGGCAAGGGAACTTGCTGTTCCAACAGGACAATGCACGTCCGCATGTATCCCGTGCCACCCAACGTGTTCTAGAAGGTGTAAGTCAACTACCCTGGCCAGCAAGATCTCCGGATCTGTCCCCCATTGAGCATGTTTGGGACTGGATGAAGCGTCGTCTCACGCGGTCTGCACGTCCAGCACGAACGCTGGTCCAACTGAGGCGCCAGGTGGAAATGGCATGGCAAGCCGTTCCACAGGACTACATCCAGCATCTCTACGATCGTCTCCATGGGAGAATAGCAGCCTGCATTGCTGCGAAAAGTGGATATACACTGTACTAGTGCCGACATTGTGCATGCTCTGTTGCCTGTGTCTATGTGCCTGTGGTTCTGTCAGTGTGATCATGTGATGTATCTGACCCCAGGAATGTGTCAATAAAGTTTCCCCTTCCTGGGACAATGAATTCACGGTGTTCTTATTTCAATTTCCAGGAGTGTATTTCATAAGAGGACATAGGGAGGGATCGACACATCTGTTAACAGCCTGTTAAGTGAACGTAGCATAGTAAGGAGGACACATTTGTTTATTATGAATCGAGTTTTACGTCATAGGCTCACGCTAGCTCCCTTTAAATTTCCAGCTCTTGTGATGAGTTGTTCACTAGGATCAATGGCATTCACAGTAATAGCACCCCAATTCATGATTACGATACTGTACTGAACCTATGTCCTAGATGCTCCAGCACAGTCTATGAAAGATGATGGCCTTCACCGTATGAACTTCATGCTGCTCGCCGCCTACCATCTACTGATGGAGTCGCGTGAGGCAGTCGCGCGTTCTAGGGCGTCTTGTCACGGTCCGCACGGTTCCCCCGTCGGAGGTTCGAATCCTCCCTCGGGCATGGGTGTGCCTGTGTCGTCCTTAGCGTAAGTTAATTTAAGTTAGATTAAATAGTGTATAAGCTTAGGGACCGATGACCTCAGCAGGTTGGTCCCATAAGAACTTACCACAAATTTCCATTTTTTTAACACCATATCACAGAGAGTTGTCAATACAAGACTTCAACCCAGAAGCCAGCAACAGGGCCTCTGGGGATCCACGTTCCTGTTCAATAGTCAGGCACCTTCAGGTGCTGAAACCTACCAGCGGTAGGGAGGAGATCTACTGACCACACGACTACCGACACTTGGTACATGACAGATGCGTTATCAAGGGCCATCGTAGAATTCGGAGTGGGACCGAGTACACTCCACAGCCGGTGCGAGAACCATTTCATGTTGGCTAGCCGCCGCCACACTCGCCGTCGGCTGCTGCGCCGCCTGGGTCGCTGGCATGACCCGGGCGTGCAGTCGATGAGCTGACTCAAAGGACGTCAGCTAGAATTCAACATGCAGCAGAATCAGGAACAGCTGAGGTTGCTGCAGAAGAACGACGACTTTGCAAACACTGAATAACTAACTGAAATTATGCTTTATTGGCGTCGTTGACGCTTCACGGGTTCCCAGCAGCTAACCTGACTTCACACAGAGCTGTCACCGCTCGGCCCTCTGTAGCAGACATGTAGCAACTGTACATCACTGCTGGCAGCTGTGGTCACGAGAACGTACGGTTGCAAGAAGGCCATGCTCCAGATGGGCACGTGTCACTACTGAGAGGGAAGACCATCACATTCGGCATGTGGCTCTGCCGCATTGTAGTGCGTCTGCGGCAGCAAGTCGAGCAGCAGTTCGTACCACAGTGACACAATCATTTACTCTGGGGACATCTCTGAACCAGACGCCCCGTAGCGTGCGTTTCACCAACCCCAAAGCATCCGCAACAGCCGTGTCAAGCGAAAGCTTATTTGGAGGGCATGGTGGAGGTCTATTGTGTTTTCTGATGAAAGTTGGTTCTGCCTCGGTGGCAGTGATGGCCTTGTGTTGGTTAGAAGGAGGTCAGTTGAGGACCTGTAACCAGCTCTGGACCTACAGCTGGAGTTATAGTCTGGAGTGCAATTTCATATGACGCAGGAGCACTTCCGTCTTATCCCACGCACCCCTGATTGCAAATTTGTACGTCAATCCGGTGATTCGGCTTGTTTTTCTGCCATTCGCGAACAGTATTCCAGGGGGATGTTTTTCAACAGGGTAACGCTCGCCCACATACCACCGTTGTAACCCAACATGTTCTACAGAGTGTCGGCATGCTGCCTTTGCCTGCTCAGTCACCAGATCTGTCTCCAATCGAGCACATATGGGGCATCATCGGACGACAACTCCAATGTAATCCACAAACAGCATTAACCGTCCCCGTACTGACTGACCAAGTGCAGCAGCCGTGGAACTCCATCCCACAAAATGACATACTGCACATGTATAACACAAAGCTTGCACGTTTGCATGCTTGCATTCAACATTCTGGCGGCAACAACGGTTATTAATGTACAAGCATTTCACATTTGCAATGGCTTATCTCGTGCTTACGTTAACCTGTAATGTTGCAAGTATAATCACTTAACTATGTTACCTAGACAAATGTATTCCAGAAATTTCGTTAATCCGCATTAATTATTTTTTGCTGTTGCGATTTCTTTTTGCTATCAGTGTACATGTAGGTGGCCTGGATAGGGAACCAAGGTATGGCGTTTCTGTGAATAGCGACAAGGAGGATATAGGATAACAAATTAATTTCTGATTTATTCATTCGATGTACACACAATATTTTCTTTGAAAACCATTATTTGTACACTATGTTCAGAGATACTTTAATAATGACCAGAAAATTACATATAGACACATACACATGCTCAAAGATACTTTTTAAGCTAATATTAGTAACATGAAAAATTAACACATGCACTGAAAGGAATCTATAGGGTCCAGTCACATTAACGGGACCAGCGGTCAGAAGGCTGAATAAACCCTTTTTCAGCATTAGTCATGCAGGAAGAGAGTCAGTGAGATTTGGAAGGTATCAGCAGGGCTGTGGAGTCATGCCGACTTCAATGTAGTGACCAGCTGTGATAATTTTCACTATAGAGGATCCATGGCGTCAACAGCCCAATAGAGTTGGTCCCATGGATTCTCAATTGGGTTTAAATCCCTGGAGTTTGGTGGCCAAAGAGTTAAGAAACTCATCCTGGTGTTCTTCAAACCACGTACATACAATGCCAGCTGTGTGACGTATTGTACTGTCCTGCTGGTAGACGCCATCACGTTGAGGAAAAAGAATTTGCATTGTAGAGGTGCACATGGTCGCCAAGGATAGATGGGCACTTGTGTTAATCCACTGCGCCTTTCAGAATGATGAGATCACTCAAGTAATACGACGAAAACATTCTTCAGACCATAACCCTTCCTTCACTGGACCATTCCAACAACAGTTGCACGGTGCTTGCTTTCAGTCTAATAAAGCATAAAACGTGATTCATCTGGAAAGACCACTTGCTTTCAGTCGGTGGACGACCACTTACGATATTGGTGTGCAAATGCCAGACTTTGTCGCCGACAAACAGCAGCCAGCAAGGGTGCATGAACTAAGCGCCTGGTCTGGAGGCCCTTACACAAAATCACCTGATGAATGGTTTATCTGGGTGGTCGATTGCTCAGCAGTTGCACATCTATTCACCTGTACACATCTCCAGAGCTGTCATTCGTCCCTGTCACCTATGGCCTGTGGTGCACCACAGTTGCCTCAGTGCCAGTTTTAGATAGCGCCATTTTGCCACGCACAGTATACTTTAACAGTGACACACATGAACAGTTTACAGAATTAGCCGTCTTGAAAATGTGTACACCCTTGGCCCAAAAGCCAATGATCATGTCCTTTTGGACGTCAGATAGATCACACCATTTCCATATTACAACAATGAATTCACTGTTTTCTGCATCCCTCAACAAGCTTTATACACCCTCCATTGTTAGTGCTGCCACCTGCCATTTGTGAGTGGTTATCACATGTTGACATCGGACATAGTAGTGATCACATTAATGATACTAGACTGTGTACATACTACATTACCCATGAAAGGTTTTAAAAAATGTTATGGTTGTCATTGCTTAATAAGGTTGTCATGATGTGCTTCTTTGATAGCACTGTTTCAATAGCAGCTTTTTTACATGGAAAACGAGAAATACTGGTTGGGACTACCAGCAGCCTTTGAGGAAAAAACGATACACACAGGCACACGCAGATAAACAAAAGCATACATGCACACATAGTGTGCAATAAACTTGGATGTGTACATAGTACATATTTAAAATATAAACATATGTACACATAGTGTACATGCAATCGACACACACTCACACCTATTTACACTGATGACAAATGGGCTATACTGTACGACATATATTTGCTTATTTTCACTATACACGGTGTCCCAGGACGAACAATCAATACTCAAGCATGGCCTCTAAAATGCACAGTTGAAGAGCTATGAGCACTTCTTCCTTTTCAGTACTGTGAAACGAATCTCTTCCAATGTCAGCTCTTTGCTTTCCAGATTTTGTGAGGACCAAAAGAAGAAGAAAATGTCTAGTAAATATGAAGCGTAAAATGCATACCTTAAAAGCTATGAGCACTTATTCATCTTCATTACCGTGAAACACATCTCTTCCACTGAACAAGTGCTCATAGGTGTTAAGGTAACCATTTTAAAGCTCATGTATACAAGACATTTTTTCCTTGTTTTGCTCCATACTACCTCCTCCCTTCAAATATAGAAAGCAAAGAGCTTGCATTAGAAGAGATATGATTCGCAGTGTCGACGATGAAGTGCTCAAAGCTCTTAAGGTTGCATTTTAGAGCCCATGTTTACTGGACTCTTTTTGCTTCGAATGATCGTTCCTGTAATATCCCTGAACATTGGCCACTCCTCCTGTGACACCCTGTGTGTACAACAGGGTTTCGATTTCGTTCTCACAAACAGCCCTTTTGTCGCTATGAGGCGATAGACTGACTTTCATTTCTGAGGCCGTGTGAACCACACGGTCCCATGATCAAACGCTTACTTGGTACACCACATGCCCAGAGGAGGTGGAGCACTGCCAGCACATCAATACAGGCACTTATTTTAATTGTCAATCGTGAAAGCCATTGCGACCAAACTTTGCACAACCCACACATACATTTGGTTGGCAACTATCACTGTACAGTATGCATCAATTTTTGACCCAAGGGCCACAAACTCCGCAATCTGCGACCCTTTCACCTTGTCTTTCATGAGACCAATAATTTTATTGGTTGCAGGCATTATGACATAAGGATTATAGGCTGCATATCCAGATCTTTCTAATGCGTTGGGCTGGTATATTATTACTTCATATAGAATGTAGCCTTTCGCTGAGTAGATGAAACTGTCTGTATTCATATAAAGCAAAACTCATAGTGAAATTGGCATATGTGAAGCTTAGAAAGGTCCTATATACACATACAGACATGGACAGATTTTGTGAAGTGTTACACACTCTTAGACGTTTCCAGAGTGACTAAATCCGCATTGAAAATAATGGTCTGTTTAAAATTTGGCCTGGCGGTATAACCTTGCGGTATAACCTTACGGTAAACTACGCGAATTTCCTCGTTGTTTTTTTTTTAATTTTCCGTGGTTTTAACTGTTCATTAACCTAAAAAAAAAGCTTTCCAAAATCACACATCACTAAAGCCCTCTTTTTGGTATTGATATCCATATACCCCTTCGACCAGTCACATTGGTGAATGGTATGTGTGATGAATGGTATGGGTGGACTCCACTAACTTTTATTCTCAAACTGAGCCATTGCTAGAGGTTTCTGTAGAGCACAATGCGTCTCTTTTTATTCAACAGCATTGGGTATGGAACCAATGCACAGAAATAGGCGCTCTTGACATAAGGGCAAGTTGTTGTGAGCATCACACTTATTATCAGGATATGCCATGTCCGCCTCCAAGAAATATCTTTTACTAGAATCTGCTGCTCGCTTTTCCGAGAATTTACCTAGTCCATCGATTTCTTCATGGGAAGCCATCGAAACACTCCAACTGGCAGAAATTGTTGCATGGCATGTCTGAGTAAGCTGTTTACGTCCCAGTACAAGATTTAACTGCAATCGTCGGACACTGTGCACTTCTCCTCGTCCATTCATCGTTTATTTTCCTTGACGTGCATATAGACGCTTTGGCAAAACACCATGCGAATCATGCGTTCGAAAAATAGCAACATGTCGAAATTGGTCAATAGTTAATGTTAACAGATTTTTTTCAACATTTCGTCCAACGAAAGTCCTGGAACAGTATAATAGAAGGCAGGAGCCAACATGTATGTGGTCGTGCATAAACTTCGGAATTTCTCAAAAATATTTACAAATCATTGTCCATCAATTTCTACGAGGGTCAGTCAAAAAGTAATGCCTCCTATTTTTTTTTTCTACGTTTAATTGTCAGGAAATTTAAATGCAATTACATAGGTTGAAAACCACAACATTGAGGATCATTTTGTCATTTTTCAATGTAATCTCCGCCCATCTCTACAGTTTTGGTCCATCTTTGAACAAGGGCATGTATCCCAGCACGGTAAAAATCACAGCTCTGCTTCCTAAGCCATTGACGCACGGATGTTTTGACGGCCTCCTCATCTTCAAAATGAATCCCACGATGAGCTTCTTTTAGCGGCCCGAACAGATGGAAGTCTGATGGTGCCAGGTCAGGGCTGTATGGGGGATGAGGCAAAACTTCCCATCCAATTTTGACAATCTCGTCAGAGGTGTGACGACTGGTGTGTGGTCTTGCATTGTCATGAAAAAGAAGAACATCTGCCATTGATTTTGTTGGGCGAACTCGCTGAAGACGTGCTTTAAGTTTGTTGAGGGTTGTGACGTATTGAACAGAATTTATTGTGCATCCCTGCTCCAAAAAATCAACCAGAATCACACCCTCTGTATCCCAGAAAACTGTTGCCATAACTTTCCCTGCCGATCGCACAGTTTTGAATTTTTTCTTCCTCGGCGAGCTTGTGTGACGCCACTCCATTGACTGCCTCTTTGATTCGGGTTCAAAAAAATGCACCCATGTTTCGTCCCCGGTCACAATTTTTTTCAGAAACTCATCTCCCTCCAAACGGAAGCGCTGCAAGTGTTGGGAGGCTATTGTTTTCCTTGCCTCTTTATTCTGATCGGTTAACATTCTTGGAACCCACCGTGCACAAACTTTTGAGTACCCCAATTGTTTAATAATCGTGATCACACTGCCTTTACTAAGAGAAATAATGCGACACACTTCATCTGCAGTCACCCGACGGTCGCCACAAATGATGTCATCAACTTGCTGAATGTTGTGTGGAGTCACTGCACTCACCGGCCTGCCGCTCCGCTTTTCGTCAGTCAACGGTGTTTGCCCTTCAGCTTCCTTACAACGACGAACCCATCGTCTAACAGTGCTGACATCCACTGTCACAACACCATACACCTTCTTCAGTCTTTCATGAATGCGTATGGGCGTTTCACCTTCTGCATTCAAGAATTCAATCACACAACGCTGTCTCAAACGAACATCGATGTCGGCCATCTTACAAACTTCTGCTGTGCTGCCACCTGTTGACACAGAAAGTTACTACTGCAGTGGATTGCAGAAGAAGGTTTGAGGAATGGCGCCAAATTCAAATTTTTCACTTAACTTAATTTCTTTAAGTAGAAAAAAAATGGGAGGCATTACTTTTTGACCGACCCTCGTATATAAAGTCTTGCATGCTCCCTTCAGTTAGAAATGTTGAATCCCTGCCAAACATTCTCTGTATGCCCATACGCTGGATACGTTTTGGCATTGTCTATAAGGTTGCTGGAAATGCACTTACATCAGGCAATGTGATTTCGTTGAATTTCTCCATTGAATCTAGAAATTCATCTCAAGCTCAAACTTAGCATCATTGGGATGTGCACCTCAGGCGGTGTGATGTCTTGACTTTTGGTTTTAATAGATTTCTGAAGAGGTGCATGCTTAAAACATTGCAAGTCCAGGAAGTGCAGATTAATATTCTTAGTCATTCGCCTGGAAAATGAAATGTATTTTTCAACACTGTCGGAAGCACACTAACTTTCTCATTGGGCAAACCACAGTCAGTCAAGAACTCAACGACGAAATGACCGTTGTCTCTACATGGAGTTCCCGCTTTTCTATCTAATGACATCCCAAAGATACAACATTCAACTACATTCTCTTACAATTCGTCACATTCCTGCGATTTGGTCATGGGACTGTCAGTATGATAAATCTCATTAACCTCTATTGCAAATTGTTTGAACTCATACAGCAACCATCTAATACGATTTTCTTGATCTGTGATTCAGAACGATTAAGATTTGAGACATATTCAAATTCAACCTCTCTGCAGCATATGTTACATGTCACTCTGTGAATTTTGTACAGGAGGCAGTGGGGTCACCTTCACAGTGTGTCACAGGAGCAAGGAGGCACTCGGAGTCAGCGTACACTATTAAGGGGCAACGCCCCTAGTGGTGAAAATTCTTAAATTTTAAGAATTTATTTTCCTCTGTGTCCATTTCCAGACACACCTGCTCCTGGTTAGAGTAATCCAGCAGAAGCTTTGCTAACTGCTCACTTGTAGAAATTGGGTCGAGCCATTTAGAGCAAATATACTGTGAGTGATGTTTTTCTCACCAGGAGCAAATTAGGTGGGACATGTTCTTCATCTATATGTAATGTTGTTTCTTACCCTGGGAGAATAACAACAAATCTATGTGTTTGTTACACTGACCTGAAAAGTCGGGAAAGTAGAGGGGGTTTGCCTTCACTTAATCGTCACCATTGTGTCCTGACTTGTCACGGTCCGCACGGCTCCCCCTGTCGGAGGTTCGAGTCCTCCCTCGGGCATGGGTGAGTGTGTTGTCCTTAGCATAAGTTAGATTAAGTAGTGTGTAAGCTTAGGGACCGATGACCTCAGCAGTTTGGTCCCATGAGACCTTACCACAAATTTCCAAATTTCTTCTGACTTGCTTTCTTCTTCTTTCTTCAGTCCTCAAATTTGAATTAATGTATGAGGATTCTGCCTCCTAATTTAGATATGTCATATGTTTAGCAGGGAAATCAATACCATCAAAGTCGTTTAATCCAGAAATATCTTCACTCCCTTGGTTTCTATTTGAAAGCTGAAGCTTCTTTGTTGTAGTTTCTCTCTGAGGCCAGGTTTTATCGCTCAAAGAAAAACTCATCATCAAAATTTTTGATTATATACAGCCCTTTTTAGCACTTATATCGTTTTTGGGATACGGGAGGAACTCCCATTTATTGGGCCAAAAATATGTGAGCGAATTTTCAAGTGGAGTATACAACTGAATGCCCCAGCAGATCCTTTTTCCTGCATTTCAGAAAACCAACCCAATATGACTATTGCAAGCTAACATCCCAAAGATGTTCGGGCTCACATGCGGTTTCTCTTCGTCGAAATGTCTTGGCTCAAACTCGTCTAGGAATTGAACCGCATGTGTCGCATTGTTGTTGTTGTGGTCTTCAGTCCAGAGACTGGTTTGATGCAGCTCTCCATGCTACTCTATCCTGTGCAAGCTATTCATCTCCCAGTACCTACTGCAACTTACATCCTTCTGAATCTGTTTAGTGTATTCATCTCTTGGCCTCGATCTACGATTTTTACCCTCCACGCTGCCCTCCAATACTAAATTAATGATCCCTTGATGCCTCAGATATGCCCTACCAACCGATCCCTTCTTCTAGTCAAGTTGTGCCACAAACTCCTCTTCTCCCCAATTTTATTCAATACCTCCTCATTAGTTATGTGATCTACCCATCTAATCTTCAGCAGTCTTCTGTAGCACCACATTTCGAAAGCTTCTATTCTCTTCTTGTCTCAACTATTTATCGTCAACGTTTCACTTCCATACATGGCTAACTCCATACAAATACTTTCAGAAACGACTTCCTGACTCTTAAATCTATACTCGATGTTAACAAATTTCTATTCTTCAGAAACGCTTTCCTTGCCATTGCCAGTCTACTTTTTATATCCTCTCTACTTTGACCATCATCAGTTATTTTGCTCCCCAAATAACAAAACTCATTAACTACTTTAAGCGGCTCATTCCCAAATCTAATTCCCTCAGCGCCACCCGATTTAATTCGACTACATTCCATTATCCTCGTTTTGCTTTTGTTGATGTTCATCTTATATCCACCTTTCAAGACACCGTCCATTCCGTTCAGCTGCTCTTCCACGTCCTTTGCTGTCTCTCACAGAATTCCAATGTCATCGGCGAACCTCAAAGTTTTTATTTCTGCACCATGGATTGTAATTCCATTCCGAAATTTCTTTTGTTTCCTTTACTGCTTGTTCAATATACAGATTGAATAACATCGGGGATAGGCTACAACCCTGTCTCACTCCCTTCCCAACCACTGCTTCCCTTTCATGCCCCTCGACTCTTATAACTGCCATCTGGTTTCTGTACAAATTGTAAATAGCCTTTCGCTCCCTGTATTTTACCCCTGCCACCTTCAGAATTTGAAACAGTGTATTCCAGTCAACATTGTCAAAAGCTTTCTCTAAGTCTAGAAACGCTAGAAACGTAGGTTTGCCTTTCCTTAATCTATTTTCTAAGATAAGTCGTAGGGTCAGTATTGCCTCACGTGTTCCAACATTTCTACGGAATCCAAACTTATCTTCCCCGACATCGGCTTCTACCAGTTTTTCTATTCGCCTGTAAAGAATTCGTGTTAGTATTTTGCAGCCGTTTCTTATTAAACTGATAGTTCGGTAATTTTCACATCTGTCAACACCTGCTTTCTTTGGGATTAGAGTTATTATATTCTTCTGGAAGTCTGAGTGTATTTCGCCTGTCTCACACATCTTACGCACCAGATGGGGTACAAGTAGTTCTAATGGAATGTTGTCTACTCCCGGGGCCTTGTTTCGACTTAGGTCTTTGAGTGCGCTGTCAATTTCTTCACGTAGTATCATATCTCCCATTTCATCTTCATCTACTTCCTCTTCCATTTCCATAATATTGTCCTCAAGAACATCGCCCTTGTATAGACCCTCTATATACTTCTTCCACCTTTCTGCTTTCCCTTCTTTGCTTAGAACTGGGTTTCCATCTGAGCTCTTGATATTCGTGCAAGTGGTTATCTTTTCTCCAAAGGTCTCTTTAACTTTCCTGTAGGCAGTATTTATCTTGCCCCTCGTGAGATAAGCCTCTACATCCTTACATTTGTCCTCTTGCCACCCCTGCTTAGCCATTTTGCACTTCCTGTCGATCTCATTTTTGAGACGTTTGTATTCCTTTTTGCCTGCTTCATTTACTGCACATTTGTATTTTCTCCTTTCATCAATTAAATTCACTATCTCTTCTGTTACCCAAGGATTTCTATTAGCCTTCGACTTTTTACGTACTTGATCCTCTGCTGCCTTCACTATTCTCAAAGTTACCCATTCTTCTTCTATTGTATTTCTGTCCCCGATTCTTGTCAATCGTTCCCTCATGCTCTCCCTGAAACTCTGTACAACCTCTGGTTTAGTCAATTTATCCAGGTCCCATCTCCTTAAATTCCCACCTTTTTGCAGTTCTTCAGTTTTAATCTACAGTTCATAACTAATAGTGGTCAGAGTCCATATCTGAACCTGGAAACGTCTTAGAATTTAAAACCTGTTACCTAAATCTCTGTCTTATCTTTATATAATCTATCTGAAACCTTCCAGTATCTCCAGGCTTCTTCCATGTATACAACCTTCTTTCATGATTCTTGAACCAAGTGTTAGCTATGATTAAGTTGTGCTCGGTGCAAAATTCTACCAGGCGGCTTCCTCTTTCATTCCTTACCCCCATTCCATATTCACCTACTACGTTTCCTTCTCTTCCTTTTCCTACTATCGAATTCCAGTCACCCATGACTATTAAATTTTCGTCTCCCTTCACTCTCTGAATAATTTCTTTCATCATCCAAGCGAAAACATTATTTGAAATTGCACTCAGCGAACTCGAAATGGGTGCATGCACCGTCCAACTCGTCATCGCGAATACAATGAAAATGACGCTTGTACCATTACCGTTCTCGCCTGTGTTCAACTTAATCCCGAAATGAGTAGTCATGCGATTCATAGACAAAATGGAATACCGAAATCAACTGTTTTGAGGATTTTGAAGGCACAAAAATATCATGCGTATCATATCACACTGACACAGGCATTAACGCCGAAAGATATGCAAATACGCGTGCATTTCTGCCAGTGGGGCATGGAAATGATAGGAGGTGACAATGATTTTTTTAGATACGTTATGTTCACCGATGAAGCCACATTCAAAAACAATGGCAAATTAAATCGTCATGATTGTCATTATTGGTCCCCTGTCAATCCACACTAGCACAGACCCGTTGACAATCAACACAAATGGTCGTTAATGGTCTGGTGTGGAATTTTAAACGGTTACTTGATATGGCGGTATTTTTTTGACCGAAAAGTTCCTGGGGAATCTTATTTTCAACTTCTCTTCGTTGATTTGTTGTAGCTAATGGAAGATGTTGATTTAGAAACTAGACAACGAATGTGGTTCAAACAGGACGGAGCAGCTCCCCATTATGCTAAAAATGTGCAGAACGTTTTAAATTTACGGCACCCTGTTGAACTAGTCTACTTCAAAATGTAGTTCTAGTGTTAACTGAGGAATCACTAGGAACTAAGATTCTCTTTCATGTCCCAGTAGTGAAAAGTGCTATAGAACTTCCTGCTGTGCTTTCCTCAATCTGCGTGTTGCCCCAATTATCCTTAGCCCCTTACTAGCATGATTAATAACTCCAACCCTTTACCCATAGACTCCTACCATGCATCCATAATTTGTATGCCAGGGTAGTTCTCTTTCCCTTCATCCACCAAGGACTGCTCTTCTACTAACTCAGCACCAATGTGCTTTCTCCTACCACAATCGACTATTTTCGGTTTATCTTCCCTTCTACTGTTAGAAATTGTACACAGATTTCGCAATCTGCCCAATAGATTTAGACTGCAACATCGTTTTAGTTGTTCTGCCACTTTTATTTGTCAATGACTCACTCATCACCAGCATATTCAGAGTTATTAACTAAACATTGTTTTCATCAAAAACAAATTTCTGCACAATACCTCCCCCTTTCTATTCACCTTTACCTTCTATTGCTTTCTCTATTCCAGACATCCATTCCTCTTCAGTCTCATATTCTTTTCTTGAATTATTCTTCCACTTCATCCTCATTGAACCACAATTTTACAACCTTGATATCTTGTTTGGCATTTTCTGCTTTGCTTTCATGATTACTGCCCTCTCAAACCCCCTTCTGGTACACGCTCTTCATGGCACATGCATCCACCAGCCTCTCAAAATACCTAAATTCCGATCCTTCATCCGAAGAGGATCTATCTTTCCTTTCATCTAGCAAAATATCTTCAGCTATTCCTGTCCTCTAATAACCCTGATTCCTCATCCACTTTTGCAAACTAAAAATCTCTCCACTTCGTTTCTATTCCCTTTTAGTCAGTATCCTGTTTCTCTTATGGTCCTCCCAATTTCCACTTTTTTTTACTTTCTCTCGAATCTTACTCCTGCCTGAGCCTCAGCAGGAGCAAAACTCTGGTTTCCCAGACCTGCTCTCGTAAGAAGCGATTGCCCCTCACTTCTGTCTGGGGATTCAACATTCCTGTCCATATTTTGTGCCCATCCCCTGCTTGGGCTTTTATCCCATTTGTTTTGCGTCCTCTGCATTTCATGAATTATTATTCATTTCCATTTAGATTACCTTTTATTGCAAACTATAATTCGATCCGTTGAATCTATCATCGTTCCTTGGCTAATTCCTGACCTGGGTATGCAATTTATTCTAAAGACACAAGTCAACCGTTTCAGCATCCAATTTTTTATTAAGATATTTAATTTTATTAATTCGCTGTTGGCAAAAGGCCATTAAGCTACTACTCTGAGGGCTATGGCCCTCCCCTTGTCAGAAACACACCAATATGGATTGCTGTTTATCCTTAGACCAAAATTCTGTCAGGGAAATTCTGATACTGACTCATAAAGCTGCTCAACTTCACTTGGCCATCCATATCATCACCACCCATAAGAGTTTTTATAAATGACACTGTCATTTTCTCTGACCAACACCTGGGTATTACATTATGAAAATCTATCAAAAACTATAAAGGATTCTCATTTTTCACAGATCAAATTCACAAAACTTAGTTCAAAAGCAAGCTCTGTGCATGCATATTTGTATTACTACTGCTATAACTACTAATACTACACAGTCCAGTCACATTAATCTAACCTCCGTCTATGTTCGATGTCAATGTGCAATATCCGCTATGGATGGCAGGTAGCAGCACTAGCAATAAAGGGTATATCTATCACGTCGGGAGGATGCAGAAAACAGTACAGTCATTGTCATAATATGGAAATAGAGCCAAGGGTGGAAGCAGCTCTAAAATGTTTAAGTTTGATAACTCTTCACGTCTCCATGGTTGAAGTATACCCTGCCTGGCGAAATGGCGCTATCCAAAATCGGCTCCAAGGCAGCTCTGGTGCACCATGCACCTTAGATGACAGGCATGAACGACAGCTGCAGAGATGCTTACAGACAAAGAGACGTGCAACTGTTAAGCAAGTGAGTGCCCAGATGACCTAACGGACTAACAACAGCGTCACCTCATCGACCTTTCGGCGTATGTCGCTGTGTATGGGCCTCTGTAGCAGGCACCTAGTTCATGCACCCATACCGATTGTTGTTCATCTGCGACAACGACTGGAATTTGCTGGTCAGTGCCACAACTGGAAGTCCGACGAGTGGCGACATCTGGCCTTTTCAGATTAATCACGTTTTATGCTCCATCGGACAGGTGGCGGTAGGTGTCTATGGCGTGAAAGTTTATAAGCGAAGGGTCCATACCAAGGGAGGGAGCGTTATAGTCTGCAGAACGTTTATGTGACATTCCCTAGATGATTTCATCATTGTAGAGGGCACAATGGATCAATAAAAGTATCCATCTATCCTTGGGGACCATTTCCATCCTACATGCAGTTTGCTTTTTCCTCGACACAGTGGAACTACCAGCAGGACCGTGCAGTGGTCACACAGCTCGCAGTGTACATACTTGGCTCGAAGAATACCAGGATGTGTTTACTGTACTCCCGTGACCACCAAACTTCTAGTAGTTCAGCCCAGTCGAGATTCTATGGGACTACCACGATCAGGATGTTTGCACCATGGATTCTCAAACAGAGAAACCTATCACAACTGGCCACAGCACTAGAGTCAGCATCATAAGGAACACTCGGCATGTGGTCAGAGGAAATTCTATTCTTCAGCGCCATCTAACGTGGCAACTATGCATTTCCGGACACATGTTCATAGAACCTTTTTTCCTTCATTTCCAGTCAGGAATCCATACTTGCAATTTGTTTTATTAATGTTCACCCTCTATATCGGTCCTCGAACGACACTGCACGGTATCAATATGAACCAAAAAGCCAAGTGCGGAAATGTGATTTTTCAGGGGGTCATATCTCGCGTTCTATTGATCACAGAAGTAAAGGGTCAACTGTTTTCGATAGCCTTTGGCCTAGCGACCATCTGTATACCTATCCAAATAAACGGGCATCCTGTAGGGGGTCAAAATTTAAACACTGTGCAGTTCCTCCAGTTCAGCCAATTCTAACATGTGGGTTGGTTCTTTTGCATTAAGTGTGATATAGGGTAGACCTTAGGCTGTTTGTTCGTGGGGAGTTCCTGAGAAAACCTCGAAAAACAATGATTTTTGGGTACAAAAAGTACCAAATATGCAGTTGGCCACTTCTAGAATTTCTGTTCGTGGCAAATAGAATATTTGCTACATGTTCTTAAGAAGACGTTCTCTAGGAACTCTGAACCTTTTTTCCGAATTCGCTACTGAAATCCTAGGTTCAAGGTTACCTCACTTATGCTCGTAAAACACTCGTATGCATGTAATATCCCGGTCCAGGCGTAATAGCAGTTTTAACTGACGTAGTGAACACATGGCAAGGATAATAGGATGATCGCAAGGGATTTAAAGTCCCCTAACTATGTTTTCAGACAGCATTTTCTCACCAATAGATCGTCAGGATGCGCAGTGTCCGTATAACAGGCACTACACGCCTATACAAATATGTCCAAAGTGGTATTGCAGTGACAAAGAATGAGCTGGAGAGCGCCTTAACACACCTGAAAATAACTTACAAAGTGTGCTAAAATTATTGATTACAGGAAAGACTGCAAATTCAGTGAACTATTTATAATAAAATTTTTACTCTTTTAAGATACAGCTCATAAGCCAGGCATTTTCTAATAACTGTGATCGATGAACAAAGTATTCAGAAAAAACGTAGAGAAAACTACGAGGGCGGTTCAGAAAGTAACCTCCGATTGGTCACAGTGCGGGTTGTGGGGGGAGTAGCGACGCCATCTGTGCGTTCACGCACTCAACAGGTCAGTCAGCATCAAGCCGTGGTCGAGTGAACGTCGTACCTGCGCTAGTTTAGTTTTTGTGGCAGTTTGAAATGTGTGCTGCAATAGAAAACCTCGCCAAATGTGAAGTGCGTGCTGTCATAAGGTTTTTTACAGCCAAAGGATATTCTGCAGCAGCTATTCATCGTGAGCTTTGTGCCGTGTACGGACCAAGAGTTATGAGTGAAGGAGTTGTCTGTGAATGGGTACGTTTATTTAAAAGTGGACGAGAAAACGTTCATGATGAAGAGAGGAGTGGTAGACCATCATTGGTGACTGACGAACTCGTTCAGACAGTTGATGCAAAAGATCGTGAAAATCGACGTTTCTCAATGTTGGAGTTGTCTACTGGTTTTCCACAGATTTCTAAGACTCTCTTGTACGAGATAGTGACAGCAAGATTGGGTTACCGTAAGTTCTGTGCACGATGGGTGCCCAAAATTCTTACCGACCACCACAAAACTCAAAGAATGGTCTCTGCATTAGACTTTCTGTCACGTTATGAGGACGAAGGAGAACCATTGTTAAACAGAATTGTGACCGGTGACGAAACCTGGATTAAGCACGTGAACCCTGAGACAAAAGAACAATCAAAGATGTGGGCACATTCAAATTCGCCTACCACACCAAGAAAAGCCTCGCATGATTTTTCTGCCAGAAAACTGATGGCAACGGTGTTTTGGGATGCCAAAGGGGTGTTGTTGGTTGAATTCATGGAACGTGGTACGACCATTAATCAAGACGTGTACTGTGAAACAATAAAAAAGTTACGACGGGCTATACAGAACAAACGCCGTGGTATGCTGACTTCCAGTATCGTTTTTTTGCACGATAACGCCCGTCCTCACTCTGCTCGCAGAACAATGGCCCTTCTTGAGTCCTTCAAGTGGGACGTTATCAACCATCCACCTTACAGCCCAGACCTGGCGCCAAGTGATTATCACCTCTTCATGCATTTGAAGAAATGGCTCGGGTCACAGCGGTTTGATGACGACGAAGAGCTCAAAGATGCGGTCACAGGCTGGCTCCAGGCACAAGCGGGTGATTTTTATGCAGAAGGAATTTCAAAGCTTGTGAAGAGATACGATAAGTGCCTCAATCGCTATGGAGTCTATGTAGAAAAATAGTGCAAAGATGTAGTTGTAAGATGTATATATTAAAATATTTTTATTTAACTTGGTGTATTTTTTTAAATCAAACGGAGGTTACTTTCTGAACGGCCCTCGTATTTTGTGTTAACCTTATACTATGTGTACGTATTTGTTGTTTACATGTATCAAAGTATATAAATGTGTTGAAGTACATAAATAATCTGTCAAAACTTTATAATTCGTTTTATACAAATATAGCAATATTCAAAACTTTAATCTGAACAGAAAAAAGCTTTCTTGGATCAATTTCGGTGAACAAGTCTGCAGACAATTTCAGTTTATAGAAAGGACAAACACTTGACGAAATCTTATAAAGTACTGGGAGTCCAACAGCAACAGGAATTTATAATTCCGACAAGGATAGAAAACTTGAAGTCTGACACTATCTTGTCAGTCAGTAGAAGAACAGGACAAATGAGACCAAGTCCTAGCTAGCACATACTTCCACTCCCAGGGCTGTGGAGGCGATGTGCTGTCCAGGGAGTCAGCTGAGTCCTTGGCGCAGCGTAGGTGACACAGCAGATGCATGAAGAGGCGCATTTTGTCAATGACACCTGGTGGCCTGGCCTAAGTGTTGATGATGCCCCCTGCTGGCCTGGCTACTGAGTTCTGGGACTGCAAAGTTCCATGTCATCTGAACTGAAGGGCTGAGCTTGCTGCAGTCCACATGATGTACAGTTTGCACATGGTGTTGTTGGTGCCTGCTGACTAAGACGCCAAGGCATTACCCTCCCCTACTCTTACCTGCTGAAGGAGGAGAAGTGGAGGCAGACATCAGAATCTTCCCATGTCCACCATCTCCTGGAAGGTTTCAGCTGGGCATGGGCCAACATTTGTGGTGATGTTGTGCTGTAATGTCTGACATACCACATCATGCTGACGTGTGGCAGCCAAGGCAGGCACTAGAGAGACCATACATGAGACCAGGCATGAGAAGATTCATGCTGGGTTGCGTTTTTGGAACAGAGAGTTGTGCAAGATTTGCCATGGGAGGCATGGAACCACAACATGGCCAAATCCAGCTGATACACTTTCTGCACTGGATGCCATCCTGCAATTTGACTTCCAGCGTGATGTGGATGAATAGCCACTGAGGATGACCTTGGGAGATGATAAGCGCCCAAACACGATCTTGTAATGTAAACAGATGGCGACAAGCCTGTGGAGGGTGGGGTTTGCTGCCTGTAGATGGAAAATGGAGAGTTGGGAATGGTATGGCTGCCCATGCAGTTTTTCAACGGACGAAGAGCCATCCTGCTGTGTGGCACAGTAAGAAGCAAGAAACTGAGTGAGGGCATCAACCACAGTGTGGCGACAGTGAAGTTGGGCAATTTGTGTTTCGAATGTTCTAACAAATCTCTCAGCTAGGCTGTTGGAGGCTGGATGAAGCAGTGCTGTTTGTGTGAGGGAGATCCTGTTAGTGGCACAAAATTCAGAGAACTCAAAGGAAGTAATTTTGGGTCTATTGCCATTGGCAATGGATTCAGCGATGCCCTCCAAAAGCAAAAATATGCGTAGGACTTTTATGGTGTGGTTGGATGATGTGGGGGCCATCTTGGTGATGCAAAGGAAACCAGTTCCAACGTCAATGACCATGACCCAAAAGGCTTCCAAGGAGGGACCAGCAAAATCTAAGTGCATCTAGAACCATGGAGCAGAGGCAGTTCGCCAAGGGAAATAATGTTGAACAGGGGCAGCCTGCTTACTCTGGCATACGGAGCAAGATATGACCATATCTGTGATAGCAGAGTCCATACTTCGCTAACAGACATGTTAGCACACCAACCTCTTCATAAGGACCAAGCCCTAGTGGCCTTTCTGGAGTAGATCTAGGACCCACAGCTGCAGTGCATGAGGGTGATGACGTGCATCCATCTGCTGTCACCTTGATTGAGGATGACAGATTTGACAGGGACAGCTTCTGCTGGCAGGTACATAAGGCGTGCAGGTCTGGTTGATTGAAGGCCTTCCTACTGGAGAGTCAACCTTGGTGAATGTGGCACAACACCTCCTCTAGCACCGAGTCTTCTGCTGTATGCTGCCGGATGAGATGGTCATCCAAAGGAAGCCTGGCTAATGTGTATTCCACCTCAGAATCCTTGAGGAAACATACTTCTGGGTCTGTGTCAAATTCATGGCCCTCTCCTAGAGGAGGACGAGACAGCAGGTCAGCTTAGCACGATGTGTTGTGGATCGATGTTTGATACCGTACATTTAGCTGGACAGCGTTGCAGGTTGCATTCTGTCTTGGTTGGGATGGGAGTGGAGGACTTGAATAGCGGCAGCAGAAGTTTGCCGTCAGTCAGAAGTTTCTGCCACAGAAGTAGTTGTGGAATTTCTTGATGCTGAAGATAATGACAAGGGCCTCTCTTTCTACTTGGCAGTAATTACGCTGAGCACCATTCAGAATCTTAGACACGAAGGCAAGAGGTGTACAACATTATCAGTTATGTGGGATGACACTGTCCCCAGTCCATAATTTAATGCATCAGCCACGAGAGGTTTTGAGGCATTTTATGCAGTCAGTCAAGAGGACCACAACAGTGCTTGCCACAATTATGAAAGGCTTTATCACAGCTAGGCAATTACTCCTAGGGAAAATTTTTGCAGAGAAGGGGGTGCAAAAGTTTTGCAAGTGCCTTGGTATAAGGTATGCACCAATGATAAAAGTTGAGTTGCCCAAGGATGGATTTCAAATGGGACTACTGCTTGGGCGTGGGCAGCTTCTGAATAGCCTCAAGATATTGTGGAGTTGGGTGATTTCCTGAGACACTGAAGATGTGGCCCAAGGTATTCCACTGGCGCATAGATAGGTCACACTTGTCTTTATTACACTTCATGATCACGATTACACTACACCAGGGCTTCCCAATGTGTGGTCTGCGGACCCCTTAGGGGCCCGCCTGCTCTTTCTAGAGGGTCCACGGCCACCTTTCACGAAATCGTGTAAAATAATGAGTAAAATTATTGAATAAAAACGTGAAAATCAAATTCATCAATATTTTTTTTTCGTGTGAAAAACATGTGTACTTTTAGTTCAGTTCGTATTCCCAAGCAGCCTTTGCGGTTCCTAGGTGAGAACACATACACAGTTTAGTGCCGGAGAATGCGGCTTCTCTGATCGACTGTTTCGCAACAATACAGGGGGGGGGGGGGGGGGGGTCCTTAGTGCGCCGGCTCACGGCGCTAGATGCGCTGAAACGTTTTACGCATGCGCGGAGCGAGCTTTGTCGGCCAATCATAGCGCTCGCTGGCACGTATGCGGCCCCAGGCATCATTAAATGTTAAACTTTCTTTGTCAGTGCACTACCTATTTCATAAGTCGATTTTTGACCAGTTTATTCCTTCTAACATGGATCGGTGGCTGAAGTCAGGATCATTGAAGAAGGGTGCAGTTTCTCCATCGCCTACACAACAAGGGCACTTACCAGTTGAAATGAAAGAGGAGGGAGGACGACCAAAGGAAGAACAATCACAGGAACCTCCACAGCCGGATTTATTATGTGAAAACGCTGAAAGTACCCCATTGGCTGCAATATCCTGTGGAAGTGGACTAATCAAGAAGCGTAAGTACTACGAAAGCTATTTAAAAATGGGCTTTATGGAGACAAAGGAGGGTAAAGCTCAGTGAGTAATTTGTGTGCTAGTCCTTCCGAACAGTTCAATGGTTCCAGTTAAATTGCGCCGTCATTTTGAAGGTACTCACCCGGATATCCAGGCTAAAGACATGGATTTTTTTCAAAAGGAAGAGTGCTGAACTAGCTGCTTCTCGGCACTGCATGAAAACTCATGCAAAAACAATTAATGAAAATTCATTAAAAGCTTATTTCTTGGTTAGTCATCGAGTAGCAAAAACAGGCAAAGCTCATACCATTGCAGAAAATCTCATAAAGCCGCGTGTTAATGATATTGTTTCTTGCATGCTAGACGAAAAGGCAGTCAAGCTTGTCTCTTTGGTGCCATTATCAAACTATACTGTCAAGAGATGCATTGTTGACATGATGACATGTCAAATGATGTGAAAGACACTCTTGTTTCTCGCATCCAACATAACTCATTTTCTCTGCAGATAGATAAATCCACTGATGTTGCAGGATTAGCGATTTTATTGGCTTTTGCCCATTATGAATATTCTGGATATTTTGAGGAGGACCTCTTATTGTGCAGACCACTACCTGCCAACACAACTGTGCTGAAATATTCAGTCTATTGGATGATTTTTTAAGGACTAACGGAGTTTCATGGTCTAATTGCATAGATGTGTGCACAGATGGTGCAAAAGCTATGACGGGTCCTACAGTCGGAGCAATAACGAAAATAAAAGAAAACGCCACGAACTGCACCAGTAGTCATTGTGCTCTCCACACATACGCTTTAGCTACGAAACAAATGCCTGTTTCGTTCAAGAAAGTTTTAGACTAATCCATTCAAATCATTAACTACATAAAATCAAGGCCGTTGAAGTCAAGACTTTTCACAATACTGTGTGAAGATATGGGAAGCCTTCATCGTTTCCTGTTTCTCCACACAGAAGTGAGGTGGCTCTCACGTGGGAATGCACTCTCTCAGTTGTACAAATTAAGACTGGAAGTCTTAGCTTTCCTTTTGGAGCATCACACCAAATTAGCAGACCATATTACTGACGAAATTTGGCAGTGTATACTTGCCTATTTGTCAGATATTTTCTCCGAAATGAACGAAATGAATATTTCACTCCAAGGGAAAAGTGACACAAAGGTCATTGTTATCGACAAAGTTCGAGCATTCAAGAGGAAAATCAATTTTTGGGCAGAGAGTGTCTAGGAAGGGGGGGGGGGGTGTAGAGTGTTTTCCTCTTCTCAAGGAGTTTTTGAAAAACAAAACATTGGCGCTTGGGAAGAATTTGTTTCATCAAATCCCGGAACATCTCCGAAGCATAATGTCATTGTTGGAGCATTATTTCCCAACAGCTGAAGATGAGAAGCTGCAGAAATGCGAATGGGTGGTCAACCCATTCACTGTATCCAAAAAGCCGAACGTTCTATCATCAAATGAATATGAGTTGTTGACAGAAATTGCCACTACCTTGAAATCAAGTTTCGACATTGACGGTTACTCACACTTTTGGATCCGTTTGGATAACAAGAATCCTGCCTCGGGCATGGATGTGTGTGATGTCCTTAGGTTAGTTAGGTTTAAGTAGTTCTACGTTCTAGGGGACTGATGACCACAGCTGTTAAGTCCCATAGTGCTCAGAGCCATTTGAACCATTTTTTTGATAACAAGAAATACTACCCCCTTGTTGAATAGGCAAAACATGTTCTTCTCCTGTTAGTCACAACATACATGTGTGAATCTGGATTCTCGTTCAATACTGCCCACAAAACTGAGTACCGAAGCTGTCTAGATGTGGAACCAGACATCTGTCTCCAGTTGTCAAGAATTGAACCCAACTTTTCAAAATTGTGTCAGCAGAAGCACCCTCAACCATCACATTAGGATTCCATTATTATTCCTACAGACTCATCAATAGTAAAGAAGAAAGCATTTTTCTTCGAAGATGCTCAGTGAACGTACCTGAACTATAATTCGGTAGGAATTTGGTTTCTGTCTTCTATCATTTGCAAAATAATTGTTAATTGAATTCTGTTGGCATTTATATTTTTGTTATGTAAAATGATAATGATCTCTAAAGCTAATTTCTTTTCTTTATAATATATTCCGTCCCCTCAGTTAAAAATATGAACTGCCTATACTTCAATTACAATTACATGCTATTACTCTGACACTATATTGTGGCAACTGGCTGCGAGCGTAAACAAATCTGGACTTCTCATGTGCCAGTAAGAGAGGCTTTTTGTTTTCCTAATTTGTTTACAGTAGAGGCTGACTGCCACAATATAGTGTCCAAGTAGTAGTTGAAGTTTTCAGCTGTGGCTAAACTGTTGCCACGCCACCTGCCATTTGCCAGCTACCAGCTGACAGTACACTGTGGCAACGCCGCCTGCTAGCTGCCGGCTATGGACTGACAGTTGCTGTTCAGTAGATACGCAAAGACGTAAAAATAACTAGACTTTCCGAGCTGTTTACATGGGCACAAAAATCGATTGTGGAACTGGAAAACGGCTTTATAAAAGCAGATTTCCAGAATCGATTTTTAAGTGTTTACCTGACCAACCAAAAGCGGAACTGGGGCATCGGCTTACGAAATCCGGTTTTGGAAACGCATGTAAACTGGGTGAATGTATTCCCACTCATTGCACAACAGATGTCACAGTAGTCCTTCAAAGACAATTCCTTGGCCTCTTTTCTTTCGTGATATGTTTGTATCCCGAATCATGGGTCTGCCTCTTTTCTTCACAGCCGCACGGAATGGCCGCGCAGTCTAAGGCGCCATGTCGTCGTGGATTGCACGGCCGCTACCGCCGGAGGTTCGAGTCCCCCCTCGGGCATGTGTGTGTGTGTGTGTGTGTGTGTGTGTGTGTGTGTGTTTGTGTGTGTGTGTGTGTTGTCCTTAGCGGAAGTTAAACTTACGTTAATAGTGTGTAAGACTAGGGACTGATGACCTGAGCAGTTACGTCCCATAGACTTCACATACATTTGAACATTTTTCTTCGGATTTCACGAAAAATCACACACCACACACGCACACGACTGTTACGAAATATGCATTAATATGCATGCTCCTTACACAACAGTAGCCAAGCAGTGGAAGTGAACAGACCACAAGTGGCAGCTTGTCAACAGCGAGCAGTTTGGACGTGACGTTGATTGCTCTTGGAGGAAGGCAGCTCCAATGTGAGAAATGTCAAATACCAAATAATTTTAATCAGGCTATAGTGTGTTGAACAAAGGGAATAAATCCACTAGTAAGTGCCTGGATACAGTGGGAATTCAAATTGGATCGTTAATTTCAAGTTGTTTTCATTCATCTCTAAACCAAAGACTATTGATACTTCAGGGGGGGGGGGGGGGGGGGGGAGGGGTGGTCATTGGGAACATGGCTCCTGCATTAAGAAGCTTTCAGTTCCCATGGGTTTCATTCTGAAATTTAAAGTTACTGTGCTCTTGACTGACTAGGGGTCCGCCATGGATATTCGACTGAAGAAGAGGTCCATCAGCTGAAAAGGTTGGGAAGCCCTGCACTACACTACCAAAAACTGAAAATAATAAATCCGGATTGCAGCCACCAGAATATTGTCCAGATAGTTTTACAATGCCAACTAGGCACATTGAAAATTAACTGTTTAAGGTACCACAGGAAAATAGCAGGCAGGCACACGATTACAAAGGGAAGGCAGTTCTACCTATACAAGTCGAAGGGGTACTGAAGCTGACACTTCACGAAATCCAGCGTCAAGTGGAAGGTGTAGATATGCATCGCATAGGTCAATGTCTGCGAAAACTTTACCCCCAACAAACACTAGAATATCTTCCGCCTTCGGAACAGGGTAGGAATCCATTACTCGTTGAGAATTCACTGTTGTGCTGAAACCATCACAGATCTGTTGGGTGCTGTTATGCTTTTCAGTGACAACGATAGGGATTGGCAATCAGACAGAAATAAGGGTCTAAAGCCCTTCATCTTGACGTCATTGTACCTCAAGACAGAATTTGTCATGAAGAGCAAACGGCACTGTATGAGCTTTGCAAAATTTTGTGATAGCCATGGATAATAAGGTTATGTTTGCATCGAAGTCAGCGACCCTGGTGGTTGGCAGAGAAAACACAGATGGGCACTACATAGGGTCACATCAGAATATTGGAGTGGATGTGCCCCCACCTTTCGATAAGTGGGCCAATCAGTGATGGTGGTTGAAGAGCCAATATTAATTTGTAACTCAGCAGGCACTCAATCTAGCATTTACACAGATTTTTTTTCGGCACAGTGGAATTGACATTCCCAAGATAAACCCTGCAGACATGCAATCCATTCCCTATAGAACTCAGAAGACAACTTGTGACAACTGAAAAACTTGTGACAGGTTGCTGCCATGTGCGCTTGATAGTCGAAATACTCCAAAAGACTTGCTTTCAATATGGTGCACAAAAGGGCATGGGCTAAGCCTTGCAGTGCAACTGCTGAATCAGCTGGTGGACCAAAGGTCTTGCATTGGCCAGTAGGAATGCACATTGGTGCATATCATCTGTTGTATCATGGATGAGGAAGAGTTGTTCCAACCAGGAGATGTAACAGGACCACAGTTTCATTTTGCGGTCAAACTGATGAAAAGACAGCTGCATTGGTTGTATGTTGCACAGAGAGGAGTCAATCTGCACGAGGTGCCCAGAGAATTCTGGCAGCGACATGGTAATTGGTGACAGCCGCACAATGAGAAATTCAATGGTGTGTTGCATCCTCTGCAGCAGAATGATCACCAGATACATTAAAAGTCCACTGGAACTGCAGGTATTGGGATTACTGAAACTGTCCATACAGAAAAGGACTGCCTGCAACAAGTGATATGGAAAATGTCCATTGAATGCTCGTTGCCAACTGACGTGTCCCATTCTAGGGAGGCATCCAGAAAAGAAAGAAAGCAGTCACAATCTCATAACTTTATTGATAAATGCAGTTCCAACACTTCTGTAAGTCTGAACAGAAAAGTCACAAAATAAATAATTAAGTTTCACAATAATTGGAATTGTCTAAAGCTTCACGTAACCAAGCAAAGCAGAATTCACAACTTAACTGAGAAAAGCTTTCCCCGGTTCAGTTTTAGTTAACTAGACTGCAACCAACAGTTTATTGAAAGGACAAACACTTCGTGAAATCTTCTATAGGTTCTTCACTTGCTGAAGTCTCCAGAGTCCAACAGTAACTAAAATTTATGAGTCTGACAAGGATAGAAAACTTTAAGTCTGACGTTGTCTTTCATTCAGTAGAACAACAGTAAAAATGATACCGTCCTAACTGGCACATCGCCGAACACTTCGAGTCCCAGGGCAGTGGAAGCGGCGTGCCATCCAGGGTGGCGACTGAGTCCTTGGCACTGTGTAGGTGAAGGTCTTCTGGTTTTTTGGTGCGATGGAGCTGCTGTCTGGAGCTCGTGCACCACCCTAAGTAGCGGCCTCGCAGGTAGGTTCTTGAAGGCCTATTTTCAGCATGTGACACAGCAGTTGCTTGAAGAGGTGCGATTTGTGAACGACCTCTATCGTCTCCGTGTGTGCCGCCTGGTCGCCCGGCTGGAGCACTGTTGATACCCCTTGCTAGCCTGGCTGCTGAGTTCCAGGGTTGCCAAGTCCCACATCATCTGAACTGTAGGGGCTCAGCTTGCAGCAATCCACATAACGTATATTATGTCGCATGTGGTGTCAGCGGAGACTGCTGTCTAGAACGCCATGGCAACAGTGATAGTAGAAGAGAGAGGAGACAGTGCCAATGGGAGAGAAACAGAGAGGAGGCAGTGATGGTGGGAGAGAGAAAGGGGCAGTGAAAGAAAAAGAGAGATGGATGAAGACAATAACAGTGGGTGTCGAAGAGAGGTAGTACACATGGTCAGTGTGAGACAGTGGCTGCAAAAGAGAAAGAGAGTTGGATGGAAATAGAAGCAGTGGGAGCAGAAGAGAGAGGGAACAGCAGAAATGATAAATACAGGTGACTGGAGACCATACATAGGCTTTGAAGTTTTGTGCAACCCCCCCCCCCTCCCGCCCCCCTCCCATCGAAATTTAACATTAAGGTTTAGGGGAGGGCGCATTTTGGACTGAAATTTTAAACACGTGGCTCTAGGGCAAAAGATAACTTGCCCCCCATCTCCTATTTCCCCGAGAATTACTGAATTGCCAGTGTACAGAAGAGACAGTGGCAGTGGGAAAGAAAGGCAAAAGAAGACAGTGTAAGTAAAAGACACTAGCGGATTCAAGCGGGGGGGGGGGGGGAGGGCTAAGAGGCTCAAGCCCCCCCTCCCCCTACCAAAAGCACCTGGGTCTACCCGTGACACATCTCAAATTAAGCTTGATATTATCCTACTGTCTGAGTACTATACTACCCACAGTACAATTTTCATCACTTGTTACGTACTCCATTTTAAGTAATTGTAGTATGTTTTCAAATTTTACATTTCTCTAAGAAGGCGCCTGTGTAACTAGTTTTTAAACTGCGCGCCACCCATTCGGAACGCAGCTACATACACACACGCACACCACTGCCACCGCCACCTAACCGCCCGACACGAGTGTGCGGTTTGTGAGTGCGCGCCGCGCTGCTGTACACATACGGCATTGTATGATGGTTTGTCGAATCAGACACAATAGAATGCGCTGTTCAAGTAGTTTTTAATTTTAATCAAGGCAAGCTTTTGTTTGTATTTGTCAGATTTTCAAAAAAATGACATCGAAACGTAGACAAGGAGATCCAAGTTACATAAAAACTGGACACAAAGTCAAAAATATTGAAACAAATAGTTTTTGTGTAGATCAGATCCTTGAATCATGTGCTTTTGAGATTAAACTGCAATATGCACTGCTGGCCATTAAAATTGCTACACCAAGAAGAAATGAAGATGATAAACGGGTATTCATTGGCCAAATACATTATACTAGAACAGACATGTGATTACATTTTCGCGCAATTTGGGTGCATAGATCCTCAGAAATCAGTACCCATAACAACCACCTCTGGCCGTAATAACGGCCTTAATACGTCTGGGCATTGAGTCAAACAGAGCTTGGATGGCGTGTATTCGTCATCGCCATACTGGCGTATCACCCGGCGTGATGCTTCAACACGATGTCACAGTTCATCAAGAGTAGTGACTGGCGTATTGTGACGAGCCAGTTGCTCGGCCACCATTGACCAGACGTTTTCAATTGGTGAGAGATCTGGAGAATGTGCTGGCCAGGGCAGCAGTCGAACATTTTCTGTATCCAGAAAGGCCCGTACAGGACCTGCAACATGGGGTCGTGCATTATCCTGCTGAAATGTAGGGTTTCGCAGGGATCGAATGAAGGGTAGAGCCACGGGTCGTAACACATCTGAAATGTAACGTCCACTGTTCAAAGTGCCGTCAATGCGAACAAGAGGTGACCGAGACGCGTAACCAATGGCACGCCATACCATCACGTCGGGTGATACGCCAGTATGGCGATGACGAATACACGCTTCCAATGTGCGTTCACCGCGATGTCGCCAAACACGGATGCGACTATCATGATGCTGTAAACAGAACCTGGATCCATCCGAAAAAATGAAGTTTTGCCATTCGTGCACCCAGGTTCATCGTTGAGTACACCATCGCAGGCGCTCCTGGCTGCGATGCAGCGTCAAGCGTAACCGCAGCCATGGTCTCCGAGCTGATAGTCCATGCTGCTGGAAACGTCGTCGCACTGTTCGTGCAGATGGTTGTTGTCTTGCAAACGTCCCCATCTGTTGACTCAGGGATCGAGACGTGGCTGCACGATCCGTTACAGCCATGCGGATAAGATGCCTCTCATCTCGACTGCTAGTGATACGAGGCCGTTGGGATCCAGCACCCTCCTGAACCCACCGATTCCATATTCTGCTGACAGTCATTGGATCTCGACCAACGCGAGCAGCAATGTCGCGATACGATAAACCGCAATCGCGATAGGCTACAATCCGACCTTTATCAAAGTCGGAAACGTGATGGTACGCATTTCGCATCCTTACACGAGGCATCACAACAACGTATCACCAGGCAGCGCCGGTCAACTGCTGTTTGTGTATGAGAAATCGGTTGGAAACTTTCCTTATGTCAGCACGTTGTAGGTGTCGCCATCAGCGCCAACCTTGTGTGAATGCTCTGAAAAGCTAATCATTTGCATATCACAGCATCATCTTCCTGTCGGTTAAATTTCGCGTCTGTAGTACGTCATCTTCGTGGTGTAGCAATTTTAATGGCAAATAGTGTACTTCTATAGTAACTGTAACGATCTACAGATTCCCTCAAGGTAACTTTCAGCTATTCATGAAAAATCTAGAGGCATTTATTGAGCTACCTGCCAGAGAAAAAGAAGCATTGTAAATTTTCCAATTCGTGTGCAGCAGGATAGTAGGTCACTTGGCGATAACATTTCCATACACCGTGCTCAGGCAGAAACAATAATGTGTACCCAGTTGTTAATGGGCTATCTGATCATGATGCACAGTTAATGGAAATAACACATATAGCACCTACAGGCTTCAGGCAGGTTCATACAAGGCATGGAGGCTTAAGTCAAATTCAATTTATTCCCTGTAAATTTGTCTCAATATTTGAGAGTTGGTTTCCTGAAACGTTATCCAAAAAAGCCACTACAAAGTCAAGTATGCCATGGATTACTAAGGGAATTAAGATATTGTGTAAGAGGAAGAGGGAAATAAATGGACAGGGCAGAATAAGTCAGGATCCGACGTTACTTTCTTACTACAAAGGTACTACAATATTTTAAGGAAAGTCACTAAGAAGTGCGTGAAGCTTATGTGTTCTGACAGAAATTAATAATGCGGATAATAAGATTAAAACTATACGGAATATTGTGCCTCTTCAAGCTTTCCCGGCGGGTTGTAAATGGTCTTCACGGATTTGCCGCGGGATCACGTTGTGCAAATTCCACAATATTTCCTCGGAGCAACTGTCCGACATCTTCAGGTGGTCAACGTTGCTGGTGGCTTGGTGCGAGTGACGGTATCCGCACGTCGACGCCCCGTTTCTAGAACGCGCGCTAAGGCCGGTATTACACTATCAAATTTCTTTGTCAAAGATTTGATCAAAGATGTGATCAAATATTCCGTCAAATATATTTGACAAAGATCTTTGACGTAGCGCTAAAAGGGGTATTACACTGTCATCAAATTTTTCGTCAAAGTTCAAGATGGCTGACAACGATTTGTTATTAACCGCAGCAATTGCACATACCGCAATTGCATTGTGTGTACATGCGGAAAAGAAATGGGGGGAAAAAAGGAACCATACATACGAGGTTGACAGTCTTAAATTCCTGGGATTAAAACTTGATAATAAATTCAGTTGGGAGGAGCACACCACAGAACTGCAGAAACGCCTTAACAAATCTGTATTTGCAATTCGAGTGTTAGCAACATAAAAATGAAAAAGCTTGCATACTTTGCCTACTGTCATTCCATAATGTCATATGGTATAATATTTTGGGGTAACTCTTAAAGTCAAACAAAAGTTTTCATAGTCCAAAAGCGTGTAATACGTATTATTTGTAGAGTAAATACACGGACGTCCTGCAGAAACCTCTTCAAAGAACTGGGTATACTAACTACTTCCTCTCAGTATATTTACTCCTTAATGAAATTTGTCCTAAATAATACATCTCTTTTTTCCAACAAGCAACTCAGTTCATACATACAATACCAGGAACAAAAATGATCTGCACAAAGACTTAAAAGCACTTACGTCAGTTCAAAAATGGGTCCACTACTCAGGAACACTCATCTTCAATAGTTTGCAGCAAACATAAAAAATTTAGTTACAAATAAAGATCAGTTTAAAAGGAGCCTGAAAGACTTACTAGTGGCCAACTCCTACTCCATTGACGAAATTTTTGATAGAAACAAATGATGTATTGTATTTATTCATACTATTAGTATTGTTATTTCAGCTTTAAAAAAATGACATGTTCCACATCCACGAGGATCTCCTCAGCACGGATCTATGGAACGAAAAACTAATCTAATCTGGGGGAAGCCGTGGGTTTTACGACGACACGATAAAAGCATTCAACAAAACTTGTTACGTGAGCTTCCAGTGGAAGACGTCAAGTCGTACATCTGTTACTTAAGAATGGATGAACATACATTTCTGTATGTGCTCAGTGAAGTGTATCCTCACATCACAAAGCACAATATTCACTTAAGAACTGCTACATCTTCAGAAGACAGGCTCACTGTAACACTCCGATTCCTTGCTACAGGAGAGGGTTAGGTTAGGTTAGGTCAGGTCAGGTCTCCAATCTTAATCTATTTTTGTATTCAGGGTTCCTCACGTAGTAAAATGCCTCATCAGCTTCATACATCTCTATTAATTTTGCAGTTGTCGGTAGACACCAATTGTATTTACCGACAATGTTTATAAAAACACTACAGCGAGGCCCTAGATTTGATCAAATATTGGACGACATTTGACAAACTTCCTATTACACCATCAAAGATTTTTGACAAAGATATTTGACAAAGAAATTTGATAGTGTAATACCGGCCTAAGAATGTGCAGTCGCGGAAATTGCGCATGCGCAATGATTTGCATTTAGATTGTGCCATATTCAAACTCCTGCCGAAAATCACAGAGCGGCTCTCCCGCGCTTGCGCTGAACCCTGCGTCTGCCAACAGTGCGGGCAGACGTTATCACCAACGGCCGTACTAGATCAATGTTATGACGGGCCTGTTATCGAAGAATCTTGATTTTCGCGTCGTGATTCAATAGAAAATTTAAAAGAAAATCAAGATTCTTCGATAACAGGCCCGTCATAACATTGGTCTAGTACGGCCGTTGGTGAGTAACGTCTGGTCGCACTGTTGGCAAAAGCAGCGCACGCGCAGGAGAGCCGCTCTGCGATTTTCGGCAGGAGATTGAATATGGCACCATCTAACTGCAAATCATTGCGTATGCGGGATTTCCGCGCCTGCGTATGCTTAGCGCGCGTTCCAGAAACGGGGCGTCGACGTGCGGAAACCGTTAGTCGTGCCTAGCCACCAGCAACGTTGACCCCCTGAAGATGTCGGACAGTTGCTCCGAGGAAATATTGTGGAATTTGCATAACGTGATCCGGCGACAAACCCGTGAAGACTATATGGAACATTGTCAAACGGGAGACGGGACAGCCTGACAGTGCACAGCATACCAAGCAATGAAGCTAAATGATTATGTTGTGAGTGATAATTCACAAGTTGCAAGCATTTTTAACAATCACTTTCTGAATGTAGTAGCTAAAATTGGGTTAAAGGGTTCGTTGAAGAAGCAGAAAAGAATGTTGAAAATGTCATTCCCCAGGACTTTAGGCCTTTAGACTGCAATGTGATTTTGTATGCCAGTCATAGCTCATGTCACGTTGACCTCGCCAGCCAATGACAGCAGATATTCAAAGCATAGGACACTTGATGTAATCAGCCAATAGCAACAGCACTGTTAAGTAGCATGAACACACAAATAGGAAAAGTTAATGGTTTAAATTAATGACATGGTTGTTACTGTTATCATCCTCATACCTAGTAAATGGAAGGAAATGATTTGGCAATAGGTAGAACTCTAATTTCCATTACAAACAGAAAGGTGAAATGTTGCAGAATGAACTAGCTGTTTTTCCAATACTGTAAGGGCTTTAATTTCAGAATGGAAGCTAACTGCGTCAGGTGGTAAGGCCTTTAGAAATAGCACCAGCGTCCCCCACTGAAATTAAGGGAATTATAAATATATTGAAAAACAAGAGCTCATGTGGTGTTTATGGAGTCTCTAACAGAATTTTGAAGTATTGTTCTAATTTAATAAGTGGAGTCCTTAGTGATATATGTAATGCTTCGCTGGTCCAGGGAATTTTTCCAGACAGATTGAAATAAGCAATTGCCAAACCTTTTCATAAGAAAGGCGACAAGGGTGACTTACATAATTACAGACCAATCTCATTGCTGACTTCATTTTCTAAAATATTCGAAAAGGTTATGTATTCAAGAGTAGTCTCACATTTAAGTGAAAATAATTTACTCAGCATGTCACAGTTCGGATTCCGGAAGGGTTACCCGACTGAGAATGCTATCTACACATTTACCCATCAAATAGTACGAGCCCTAAGCAACAAATTATCGCCAGTTGGTATTTTTTGTGATCTTTCCAAGGCATTTGACTGTGTGGATCGTGTCACACTCTTAGAAAAACTCAGGTTTTATGGAATTGAAGGCTATGCCCACAGCTGTTTTGAATCATACTTAACGAACAGAAAGCAAAAAGTTCTGCTGAATAACACATATAATTTTGGGAGGGTGGTAAATTCTAGTGAATGGGGAGTTATCTCAAAGGGAGTCCAACAGGGTTCAATTTTGGATCCTCTGCTGTTCCTTATTCATGTGAATCACCTCTCACTTAGCGTTCAGCAAGCAGAACTAGTACTTTTTTCAAATGACACGAGTGTTATAATAAATCCCATTCCAGGAAAAGCAGCTGAAGATACTGTTAAGGATATCTTTCAAAGAATTATTAAGTCTTTGTCAGAAAATGGACTCTCCCTTAATTTTGAAAAAACTCACTAATCCAGTTCTGTACATCAAACAGAGTCATACCGACAACTGATGTAGCATATGAACAGGGCTCAGTTAACAGGGTAGATTTCTCCAAACTTTTGGGTGTTCACATTGATGACAACTTGAACTGGAAGGAGCATATTACTGAGCTTCTCAAACTATAAGTTCAGCTTCTTTCGCTCTTCATATAATCGCTAGTCTTGGTAATAAACAGATCAGCCTCCTAACGTACTTTGCATATTTCCACTCAATAATGTCTTATGGAATAGTTTTCTGGGGTAACCCACGACTTAGACATAAAGTACTGATTGCACAAAAGAGAGCATTGAGAATAATTAATGGTGTTCACCCAAAGACATCATGTAGGCACCTACTCAAGGTGTTGGGTATTTTAACTGCACCATCAGAGTACATATTTGTATATTCGTTAACGAAATTCGTTATAAATAGTCCATCTCAATTCGCGAAGAGCAGTGATGTTCATAACGTAGAACACTAGAGGGAAAAATGGCCTTTCCTATCCGTTATTGAAGCTGTCAATTGCTCAAAAAGGAGTACATTATTCAGCAACAAAATTCTTTGATCATGTGCCCAACAACATAAAGTGTCTGGCAGGTAGCTTAAAATCGTTTCTTTTGGATGACTCCTTCTGTTCCATGGACGTATTTCTGTTTCAGAACTGGTAAAAAAAAGTACCTTTAAATGTAGTTGCATGTGTAGAACAAAAAATTTCAGTAATATTAATATTAGCACTGTTCATGTGTGTATATATATCTTGTAATCTGATTTGTTCCACATCATATCGATAAAATAATCGTAAAAATGATCTACGGAACACGACATAACTAAACTAAACAATAGGCGTGTCATATTGTAGAACCTTTGGACATCCCAGTGCAGACACCCCGAATCGCCAAACGTTCTGCTCATCGCTCAAATATAGAAGCACCTGATGCTAAGGAATAGTACAAATCAAATAATCCAATAATACACATACACGATGTTTGCTTGATGCAGCATTTCTTTCTGTTATTCTGTTCTTTCGAATTCGAGAATAATGCCATGTCGTGTTTTGTTTCAGATTGAATGTATTCCTTCCTTTCATCGATTTTGTATTGGGACAGTTGAGGAGTCGCTCTTCGAGAGCAGAACACTCTTCAATTCTCGACCTGTTCACCCTTATACCAAATGCCGTCGTAAAAACAGAAAATCTGAACTCTTTAGTGGCAGCTGCACATCTTTACAACAGCGACTTGCCTCATCCTCTCTCGCTATCAGGAGATATAACTCTTTGGAAGGAGCTCTGAAGAGAAAGGGAACATCCCCACCCCCAAAACAGCATCAGAGGCACATCAAGTGACAAATGAATCTTTCCCCAGTATAAAAATTCTTTTGCAAATTCTTGAAATGTGTGTGTTCAAATGTGTTTGAATTCCTGTGGGACCAAACTGCTGAGGTCATTGGTCCCTAGACTTACATACTACTTAAACTAATTTATGCTAAGAACAACACACTCATCCATGCCCGAGGGAGGACTCGAACCTCAGGCAGGAGGGGCCGCGAATTTTGTGACATGGCGCCTTAGACCGCGAGGCACAAATTCTCGCTACATTACCAATATCTACTTGTAGTGTGGAGCGTAGCAGCTCTTCGCTTAAACTGATAAAGTTGTACCTTCGTACGACAATGACGAATGACAGGTTGAATGGTTTGGCTGCCATGTATATTCACCGAGATTTATCTGGCAGCTAACAACCTGTCGAAGTCATTGAAGAATTTCCAAAGCGTTACCCGAGGAGACTCGCTATGTGTCAAATGAGCAAAATAAAATTACGTGTGCTTTTTAGTATATTAATGTTTACCTTGAGAAAGCCTACGCTCAGTTGGGTCAAGCCCCTCCCAAAACAAAATCTAAGATCCGCCACTGGTGAGAGAGGAGACCGTGGCAGTGGGATAGTCTGTAAATCAATGGGAGAAAAAAGATACAGTAGGAGAGAGACGCTATATAGTGGCAGTCAGTGAGAGACGCTGCATATGAAGGCGTCATTACAATGAGAGACTGGGTAAAAGGATTTAGAACGTTCCACATTAACAGAGTGCGAATCTGTTCGCATGCCAAAATTTTTGGTGGGAAAGGTGGAACGAGGATTGAAGCAACTGGTTCTCCACTTTCCTGTCAGAGTCTTTTAATTGGGAACATATTCGCATTTTTATGCTCCGACAGTAGCATTTTTGTGCTGTTATTACTACACGGCTAACCTGGTGCACTATCTCAGTTGCAGGTTACCTATCTAACGGCTTCCAGAGAAACAAAATTTTGTTTTCAGCATTTCATACAGTTTTTGGTCTAATTAAAAAATTTAAAATGCTGCCACAACCCACTCATTAAGATGAATAGTTTTATGTTAAAAGTTTAATACAGTAAGACAAGTATTGCAGTTAGAAACTGTGTATTTGTCTTAAGGCAGTGTAACTCATAGCACACAAATTTACACAGACTGTATTCAGTCCAGTAGTACTAACGATGGTGACTGAACACTTCGGTTTTAGAACGTGTAGATTGCGAGGTTACTATTGTAGATTTAAAATAAATAGCTAGTCACATACATTTTTTTCCAATTTTTGGACGAATGCATTTTAAATGTTGTATTTCTTTGAATCGCAATTTCTTGGAAGTTCTGCTTAAGTTGTGTACTAAGCACTGTTGTAGACTTATTATTATTACATCAAAATTTTATTATTTAATTTCATGTATTTTACTATTATTATTATTTAAAACTGAGCCATCAGGCTTGTTAAAAGTGGGAGTGACAAGTTCTGTTGAGAGAGGGAAAGAAATAGTGCCCTTCCGCCCACCCCCAGTCTTTTAAACTGAATACGAGATCCAGGTGCGCTGGATTACATGCAGGTAGGTTAGAAAGAAGTCACCATCGGAAATATAGGAAAAATGTACGAATTAGTGAAGTAAGTAGAAAATAATTCCAGCATTCGTCAATGAACACCAAAATCCCAAATAAGACGGGAGGAAAGTGAGCGTTTCGTGTGATAGAAAGTAAGACTAACATACGTCAGTTGATGGGACGCACTGCGCATTGTGCAACAAGAATACAGAGCAGCAATCTACATCTAACTGCAATCGAGAAGTAAGTGCTCGTTTCAGGGCGCATCGGAATAAAAAAATCTGCATTTTATTGAACGAATAATGGAAACAAAATCGTATATTGATATACTGATCCAAACATGTACCAAAGTGGAGAAGAACTGCATTGCCAAGAACATGTTAACTTCCACGAGGGCAATACTGTTGAGAATACTATAGCGTTTACTGTTTAAACTTAATGAAAATTTGCAGGCTACGTTAGAACCTACACTAAAAGCAAGAAATGTTTTATTACACGGGAGGTTGTAGTGTGTTCGTAATTGAAATTTGGGAAGTTGCGGTAACCCCCGAAATAGACGCTTTTCTGGCGTATTGATGTCACAATAATGTAGGTTCGGCACCGCTAACCGAGTGAAGCTCTGATGATGAAACTGTGCTTCGCAATATCCATTGGTCAGATAAGTACGCTACTGACAATACAATAGACACATTGCAGTATTAAGTGACACTCAATCTATACGTTGTCCTCAGGTATGGCAACAAATAGACCTGACCTCGTAGAGGATGTCCACGTCGAAATCGGTATCAGTAACCAAGACACTATTGACAACAACGATTACCAAAGTACAAAGGACAACTAAATCAAGCATATATATAGGGTGGTCCATTGATCGTGACCGGGCCAAATATCTCACGAAATAAGCGTCCAACGAAAAAACTACAAAGAACAAAACTTGTCTAGCTTGAAGGGAGAAACCAGATGGCGCTATGGTTGGCCCGCTAGATGGCGCTGCCATAGGTCAAACGGATATGAACTGCGTTTCTTCTTTTAATAGAAACACCCATTTTTATTACATATTCGTGTAGTACGTAAAGAAATATGAATGTTTTAGTTGGACCACTTTTTTCGCTTTGTGATAGATGGCGCTGTAATAGTCACAAACATATGACTCACAATTTTAGACGAACAGTTAGTAACAGGTAGGTTTTTTAAATTAAAATCTAGAACGTAGGTACATTTGAACATTTTATTTCGGTTGTTCGAATGTGATACATGTACCTTTGTGAACTTATCATTTCTGAGAATGCATGATATTACAGCGTAAATACCACATTAACGCAATAAATGCTCAAAATGATGTCCGTCAACTGCAATGCATTTGGCAATACGTGTAACGACATTCCTCTCAACAGCGAGTAGTTCGCCTTCCGTAATGTTCGCACATGCATTGACAATGCGCTGACGCATGTTGTCAGGCGTTGTCGATGGATCACGATAGCAAATATCCTTCAACTTTCCCCACAGAAAGAAATCTGAGAACGTCAGATCTGGTGAACGTGCAGGTCATGGAATGGTGCTTCGACGACCAATCCACCTGTCATGAGATATGCTATTCAATACCGCTTCAACCGCATGCGAGCTATGTGCCGGACATTCATCTTGTTGGAAGTACATTGCCATTCTGCCATGCAGTGAAACGTCTTGTACTAACATCGGTAGAACATTACGTAGGAAATCAGCATACATGCACCATTTAGATTCCCATCGTTAAAACTGGGGCCAATTATCCTTCCTCCCATAATGCCGCACCATACATTAACCCGCCAAGGTCGCTGATGTTCCACTTGTCGCAGCCATCGTGGATTTTCCGTTGCCCAATGGTGCATATTATGCCGGTTTACATTACCGATGTTGGTGAATGACGCTTCGGCGCTAAATAGAACGCGTGCAAAAAATTTGTCATCGTCCCGTAATTTCTCTTGTGCCCAGTGGCAGAACTGTACACGACGTTCAAAGTCGTCGCCATGCAATTCCTGTTGCATAGAAATATGGTACGTGTGCAATCGATGTTGATGTAGCATTCTCAACACCGACGTTTTTGAGATTCTCGATTCTAGTGCAATTTGTCTGCTACTGATGTGCGGATTAGCCGCGACAGCAGCTAAAACACCCACTTGGGCATCATCATTTGTTGCAGGTCGTGGATGGCGTTTCACATGCGGTTGAACACTTCCTGTTTCCTTAAATAACGTAACTATCTGCCGAACGGTCCGGACACTTGGATGATGTTGTCCAGGATATCGAGCAGCATACATAGCACACACCCGTTGGGCATTTTCATCGCAATAGCCATACATTAAGCAAATACCGTCCGCACTGGAGGTATGTTGCGTGATACCACGTACTTATACGTTTGTGACTATTACAGCGCCATCCATCACAAAGCGAAAAAAGTGGTCCAACTAAAACATTCATATTTCTTTACGTACTACACGAATATGTAGTAAAAAATGGGGGTTCCTATTTAAAAAAATATCCGTTTGACCTATGGCAGCGCCATCTAGCGGGCCAACCATAGCGCCATCTGGTTTCCTCCTTCAAGCTAGACGAGTTTCGTTCTTTGCAGTTTTTTTGTTTGATGCTTATTTCGTGAGATATTTGGCCCAGTCACTATCAATGGACCACCCTACATATATATGTATAATAGAGGGAAACATTCCACGTGGGAAAAATATATATAAAAACAAAGGTGCTGTAACTTACCAAACGAGAAAGCGTTGGCATGTTGATAGAGACAATAAAAAACACACAAACACACACACAAATTTCAGGCTTTCGCAACCCAAGGTTGCTTCATCAGGAAAGAGGGAAGGAGAGGGAAAGACCAAAGGATGTGGGTTTTAAGGGAAAGGGTAAGGAGTCATTCCAATCCCGGGAGCGGAAAGACTTACCTTAGGGGGAAAAAAGGACAGGTATACACTCGCACACACACATCCGCACATATACAGACACAGACAGACATATGTAAATCCAAAGAGGTTGGGCAGAGATGTCAGTCGAGGCGGAAGTACAGAGGCAAACATGTTGTTGAATGACAGGTGAGGTACGAGTGGCGACAACTTGAAATTAGCGGAGTTGAGGCCTGGTGGGTAACGGGAAGAGAGAATATATTAAAGGGCAAGTTCCCATCTCCGGAGTTCTGATAGGTTGGTGTCAGTGGGAAGTATCCAGATAACCCAGACAGTGTAACACTGTGCCAAGATGTGCTGGCCGTGCACCAAGGCATGTTTAGCCACAGGGTGATCCTCATTACCAAGAAATTCTGTCTGTCTGTGTCCGTTCATGCGAATGGATAGTTTGTTGCTGGTCATTCCCACATAGAAGGCTTCACAGTGTAGGCATGTCAGTTGGTAAATCACGTGAGTGCTTTCACACGTGGCTCTACCTTTGATCGTGTACACCTTCCGGGTTACAGGACTGGAGTAGGTGGTGGTGGGAGGTTGCATGGGACAGGTCTTACACTGGGGGCAGTTACAAGGGTAGGAGCCAGAGGGTAGGGAAGGTGGTTTGGGGATTTCATAGGGATGAACCAAGAGGTTTTGAAGGTTAGGTGCACAGCGGAAAGACACTCTCGGTGGAGCAGAGAGGATTTCATGAAGGATGGATCTCATTTCAGGGCAAGATTTGAGGAAGTCGTGTCCCTGCTGGAGAGCCACAGTCAGAGTCTGGTCCAGTCCTGGAAAGTATCCTGTCACAAGTGGGGCACTTTTGGGGTTCTTCTGTAGGAGTTTCTGGGTTTGAGGGGATGAGGAAGTGGCTCTAGCTATTTGCTTCTGTACCAGGTCGGGAGGGTAGTTGCAGGATACGAAAGCTGTTTTCAGGTTATTGGTGTAATGGTTCAGGGATTCAGGACTGGAGCAGATTCGTTTGCCACGAAGACCTAAGCTGTAGAGAAGGGAATGGGTGGCAGCTTTGATAATGGAGGTACTGTTGCTTGTTAGTGGGTTTGATGTGGACGGATGTGTGAAGCTGGCCATTGGACAGATGGAGGTCAACGTCAAGGAAAGTGGCATGGGATTTGGAGTAGGACCAGGTGAATCTGATGGAACCAAAGTAGTTGAGGTTGGAGAGGAAATTCTGGAGTTCTTCTTCACTGTGAGTCCAGATCACGAAGATGTCATCAATAAATCTGTACCAAACTTTGGGTTGGCCGGCTTGGGTAACCAAGAAGGCTTCCTCTAAGCGACCCATAAATAGGTTGGCATATGAGGGGGCCATCCTGGTAGCCATGGCTGTTCCCTTCAATTGTTGGTATGTCTGGCCTTCAAAAGTGAAGAAGTTATGGGTTAGGATGAAGCTGGCTGAGGTAATGAGGAAAGAGGTTTTAGGTAGGGTAGCAGGTGATTGGCGTAAAAGGAAGTGCTCCATCACAGCAAGGCCCTGGACGTGTAGGATATTTGTGTATAAGGAAGTGGCATCAATGGTTACAAGGATGGATTCCGGGGGTAACAGATTAGGTAAGGATTCCAGGCGTTCGAGAAAGTGGTTGGTGTCTTTGATGAAGGATGGGACACTGCATGTAATGGGTTGAAGGTGTTGATCTACACAGGCAGAGATACATTTTGTGGGGGCTTGGTAGCCAGCTACAATGGGGCGGTTGGGATGTTTGGGTTTGTGAATTTTAGGAAGTAGGTAGAATATAGGGGTGTCGGTTGGGTCAGGAGGTTGATGGAGTCTGGTGAAAGGTTTTGTAGGGGGCCTAAGGTTCTGAGGATTCCTTGAAGCTCCGCCTGGACATCAGGAATGGGATTACCTTGGCAAACTTTGTATGTAGTGTTGTCTGAAAGCTAATGCAGTCCCTCAGCCACATACTCCCGACGATCAAGTACCACGGCCGTGGAACCCTTGTCAGCTGGAAGAATGACAACAGATTGGTCAGCCTTCAGATCACGGATAGCCTGGGCTTCAGCTGTGGTGATGTTGGGAGTAGGATTAAGGTTTCTCAAGAAAGATTGAGAGGCAAGGCTGGAAGTGAGAAATTCCTGGAAGGTTTGGAGAGGTTGATTTTGAGGAATATATATATATATATATATATATATATATATATATATATATATATATATGTATATATATATCTATATATATATGTATATATATATCTCTGTGTGTGTGTGTGTGTGTGTGTGTGTGTGTGGGCTTGTGTGTGTTCAGTAAACTAGATAAAAAAGACAATAGTGTCACATCTCAACGAGGTACTTGAAACTTTCGACACAGGGCAGGAGGATGTAGGGCAACTATGGCTCAAGTTTAAAAGAATAGTTGACCACGCACTAGATATATATGTACCCGCCCATAATGAGAGGGATTCTCCATAGTATACAGACATTGTAAATAAATTTCTAAAGAAACAGATTACTCCATAATAGGTGTAAAATAAAGCGTAGGGTTATAGATAGAGAAATGCAGAATGAAACGCGTTTAGCTGTCAAGAGAGCAATATGTGATGCCTTCGGTGACCACCGTAGCAGAATATCGTCGAAAAATCTTTCACAGAACCCAAAGAAATTCTGATCCTCCGTAAAGGCTGTTAGTGACACCAAATTTAGTGTCCAGCCCCCAGCAAATGAGGCAGGAACTGAAATTGTAGGTAGCAAAGCAAAAGCTGAAATGCTTACCTCCGTTTTCAGACGTTCCGTTACATAGGACAATCCAGGACAATTTTTCCAATTTAATTCTCGTACCACTGAAAAGATGAATGAAATAAGTATTAGTGTCAGTGATGTTGAGGAACATCCGAAATCGTTAAAACTGAACAAAGCTCCAGGCCCCGATGGAATCACTATCATATTCTGTACTGAATTTGTGGCTGAGTTAGCTCTTCTTCTAACTTTAATCTGTCGTAGGTCCCTCGAACAAAAAACTGTGCCCAGTTCTTGGAAAAAGCGCAGGATACGCCAGTCTACAAGAAGGGTAGTAGAAGTGATCCACAAAAGACCGTCCAATAACCTTGACATGGATTTATTGTAGACTCTTAGAACATATTTTGAGCTGAAGCATAATAAGGAAGCTTGAGTAGAATGACCTCCTCAGTGCCAGCCAGCATGGATTCTACCAAAACATCGATCATATGAAAACCAACTTGCAGCTTTCTCACGTGACGTATTGAAAGCTATGGATCATGGCAATCAGGTAGGCTACATGCTGTATTTCTTGATTTCCGAAAAGCATTTGTCTCAGTACCACACCTATGCTTATTATCAAAAGTACGATCATATGGGGTATCAAGTGAGATTGGTGACTGGACTGAGGACTTTTTGGCAGGAAGGATGCAGCATGTTGTCTTGGACGAAGAGTCATGGTCAGGCGTAGAAGCAACTTCGAGTGTGCCCCAGCGCAGCGTGTTGGGGCCCTTTCTGCTCATGTTGTATATTAATGACCTTGCAAACAATATTAATATAACAGCAGGCTTTTTGCAGATGATGTGGTTATCTATAATGAAGTACTATTCGAAATAAGCTGCATAAATATTCAGCCAGCTCTTGACAAGATTTCAGAGTGGTACAAAGATTGATAACTTACTTCAAATGTCTAGAAAAGTCAAGCTGTGCACTTTGCAAAAAGAAAAAACGTAGTATCCTATGACTAAAAAATCAATGAGACACAAATGAAATCGGCCAACTCTTACAAATATCTGCGTGTAACACTTTGTAAGGCTATGAAATGGGATGATCACATAGCCTCAGTTGTGGGTAAAGCAGGCGGCAGACTTTGATTCATTAGTAGAACACTGGGAGTGCAATCGGTCTACAAAGGTGATTCTTTACAAATCGCTCCTGCGACCCACATTATTCAAGTGTGTGGGCCCCTTACCAAATAGGACTAACAGAGGATATTGAACGTATTCAGAGAATGGCAGCAGGAATGGTCAGAGGTTTGTTTAATCCACGGGAGACAGTCGCAGAATACTGAAGGAACTGAACTGGAAGACTCTTGAAGACAGACGTAAACTATCCCGAGATAGTCTGCTTACAAAGTTTAAAGAACCAGCTTTAAATGATGACTCTAGGAGTGTGCTACAACGCCCTACGTATCGTTCACACAGGTTTCGTGAGGGTATGATCAGAATAATTATTGCACGCACAGAGGCAATCCGACAATCATCCATCCCGCGTTCCCTACGTGAATGGAACGGGAAGAAACCCTAATAACTGATACAATGAGAGGTACCCTCTGTCATGCACCTCACGATGTTTTGAAGAGTATAGATACAGAAGTAGATTACTAGATAAGGAACGCAGTCGTCCGCTTACTTTAGCGAGTCGAAAATGGACGTCTGGTCAAAGTATTATTTTATTTGAGGCAATGTGTTCTGGTAATTCATTGGGAAACAAATACTTCAATGTCTAAAACCCGCAATCTGCATTCTTTTTACTACAGCGATTCGTCCCGTAAGCAAGCTCCAAACCAAAACTGTCTAAGTTGTCCGCATAATTTTTTACACTCTCTATTAAGCACCGTGTTGTGTAATGCAATCGCATATTGAATCAGCACGCCTGATATGTCGATATTCTTATGTTTTACAGTTCTGCTTCGGATTTTTCTTAAATACGCGTTCCGAGCACTTGCAAATGTAAAGGGCGACCCTGAAGTGAATTCACATTTGAAAATGCACTAATTCACAGAATAATGTAGGTTGCAGTTAGAGAAGGAAAACTTGATACACATGCCTGAAATGAATTTTTTTTTTAAAATCAAAAACGAATACAAAAAGTGGCTAATAGATGTCGCTGAAGTGAAGCCTTATGAGAATTGTGTATTAAATGAGTTGTAGCGAGAGATGCGCCATCCATCGAGGCACCGTTCACTTTACAAGAAAAGGCACTGTTGGCGAATATTTAGTATCGGAATGGAGAATCCGGTACTGCAATTTTCCGATCCTATCACCATAAGAAGGCTATTCGAACGGATAGAGGCCCTGTGACAAGTGTCGCTGTGAAGAAAATGATAACGAAGTTCGAAAGCTACGGGTTGCTTCGACGAAGGGCCCAGGACTTGGCGACCAGGCGCATGTGCTACTGCTGCTCAGACAGTTCAGGAAGAAACGGAAACATATGACTGCTCGGTTTGTAACCATTTTTTCTCATGTAATTACAATAAATATAATGCTTCCTACAATAGAAATTGTTGATACAATTCCTGAAACTACATTTCATGATGTGTATGCGTCTGGGTAGTCTGAGTATCGTCGTGGTATTGCCGCTAGTCAGCAGTTTCATCTCCGCATGGTCAAGTCAGCGCTCGTGAAGTCGCACGTCGCACCGGGATTCCACGCACTACTGCTTGGAGAGCATGAAGGCGTGTCCTCTAGTGCTGTCTACAAAATCCAGCGTCATCGTGACCTGTTAGTCACCGATTTTGTGACGTGGAGAGCATTTGCGGTGTGTGCACTTCAAAAAATGGGGTAAATGACTGTTCGTTGTGTAGCCTGTTGTGGACCGACGAGGCCCAGTTCACACTCAGAAGGTCGGACAACACCCGCAACTGCAGAGTTTAGGCTGCCAAAAAAATCTTAGACCTGTCTTGGACACCCCATTGCACGACGGGAAAATCACGGTGTGATGTGGATTAACCACATCAGCAATGATCGGACCCTCTCTCTTCGAGGAAATGTGGGGTGTTGTTTTCCAAACTATCAGCGTGACGGGTGTGAGGTACTCCGATACAGAAGCACGTCATCCCTAACCTGGCTAATAAACACCTGCTGGACGGTGCGATTTTATGCAGGATGGCGCTCCACCCTATGTTGTTACACGTGTGAAATATCTCTTGCGCACATCGTTTGGTGACGATTGCTTGCTCAGCAGCCACGTCCGCCATGCTTGGCCTCCCATGTCAAATGGTTCAAATGGCTCTGAGCACTATGGGACTCAACTGCTGTGGTCATAAGTCCCCTAGAACTTAGAACTACTTAAACCTAACTAACCTAAGGATATAACACACATCCATGCCCGAGGCAGGATTCGAACCTGCGACCGTAGCGGTCGTGCGGTTCCAGACTGTAGCGCCTTTAACCGCTCGGCCACTCCGGCCGGCCCTCCCATGTCCCCAGAGCTCAGTTCGTGAGATTATTGGCTGTGGCGTTACCTGAAGTCTCAAGTCCACCGCGATCAGCGGACCTCATTAGGGATGCTCAAAGTCAACATCCGACGACAGCGTCTCACCGTACCTACTGATATACCGTGCAGGGCTGTTCACAACGATGTCCCTCGACCACGGGTATAGTTGCTAAATGACGGCCATCATGTTAAGCACTTGTTATAAAGAATATCTTCTTTGCTAAAATTGTTACGCTAATTATTGCTTTTGTATCTTATGAAGTGCCCTATGTTCGTCATTTTGTGTCCTTTTTTTGTTTCAGTAAAATTTCAAGTATATGCGTCAATTTTTATCTCTCTCGTACATGCTTCCGTAAAGTACTGAATTTTTAATGTTAATAGACTTGGGAGTCACACTGTACGCCACTAGGTGCACTGCACGTTTAAGATGTTGATGCGTATACCAGGGCCGTTGTAAGGTGTTTTTGGCGCCGCACGCAAGAATTGGATAATGGTGCCTCCTCCCCCTCCCCTCCCCACCTTCACCCTTCACCATCGCCACCAACAGACAACGGCACAATGACGCAAATCTCCCATTATACTTTTAATTATGTAACTAATGTGATCAGACGTCCTTATTTTCTGGAGAAAGTCCTCAACTCGTCTGCATCATGACAAATGATCTGCGGAGACAAAAACAAAAAGAGGGACTGAGAGAGGTATAATCAAAGCAACATGATCCCAAAACAGAGCAGGAGCCCCGCCCCAGGGCTCGACATACGAGGGTTGGAACTTGTATAGTGGCAACTATTTATTCACAACTGATACAAAAAAAGTTACGTGTTTGCACCTGTTACTGTCCTTCAAAGCAGTCTCCAGCGTTGTGTAGAACCTGTTGTCAGCGATGTGAAAGGCGATGTTAATAGACTTGGGAGTCACACTGTACGCCACTAGGTGCACTGCACGTTTAAGATGTTGATGCGTATACCAGGGCCGTTGTAAGGTGTTTTTGGCGCCGCACGCAAGAATTGGATAATGGTGCCTCCTCCCCCTCCCCTCCCCACCTTCACCCTTCACCATCGCCACCAACAGACAACGGCACAATGACGCAAATCTCCCATTATACTTTTAATTATGTAACTAATGTGATCAGACGTCCTTATTTTCTGGAGAAAGTCCTCAACTCGTCTGCATCATGACAAATGATCTGCGGAGACAAAAACAAAAAGAGGGACTGAGAGAGGTATAATCAAAGCAACATGATCCCAAAACAGAGCAGGAGCCCCGCCCCAGGGCTCGACATACGAGGGTTGGAACTTGTATAGTGGCAACTATTTATTCACAACTGATACAAAAAAAGTTACGTGTTTGCACCTGTTACTGTCCTTCAAAGCAGTCTCCAGCGTTGTGTAGAACCTGTTGTCAGCGATGTGAAAGGCGTAGTATACCGTTAGCAGAGCCTGTTCTGTTCATGGTACGAATAGAGCGGTCTAAAGTTATGGTGATTCTCGTGTACGACTGTGATGGTGTTATCCTAACGCATTACGTTCCTCCACGGCAGACCGTCAATGCACAGTATTACCGTTCGTTTTTGGAGCATCACCTGCGACCAGCTCTGGGAAAGAAGCGGCGACACTTTCTGCGCAATTCACGCGGGCGCATACAGCACAAGCTGTGGCTGCTCTGTTCGGTCGATGGGACTGGGAAGTACTGTACCATCCACCATACTCCCGGACTTAAGTCCACGTGACTTTGATTTGATTCCGAAGATGAAGGAACCATTTCGTGGCATTCGCTTCAGAACTGTTCCAGAGATTCGACAGGCAGTAGACCGCTCCATTCGCACCATCAACAGAACAGGCTCTGCTAACGGTATACTACGCCTTCCACATGGCTGGCAACGGGTTCTACACAACGCTGGTGACTACTTTGAAGGACAGTAAAAGGTGCAAACATGTAACGCTTTTGTATCGGTTGTGAATAAATAGTTGCCACTTTTTAAGTTCCACCCCTCGTGGGTGAATCAAGGTCATGTTTGTTTCCGCAATGTGTTTATTTTTGTCAAAGTAATTAAAGACTTATTAAGTAACTATCCCTTACGCTTCTAAAAACAGTACTGTGTTTTACTTTTTCCCCTTTCTCATCTGCTCAATTTTCTCGCTGTGTGATTTGAAATTATTTTTTTCCGCTCTTTGCTGCCCCTAAAACTTTGCCACCCTACGCGGTCGCATGATCTTGCCTAACGGTAGAAATGGCCTGCGTATGCATGCATGTGTCAAATCCGTACTGGACTATGGGTTGCCGAGGAAAATTGCTTCCTAGAGGAAGGCGTGTTATTTGACGAGTCATTGTCGTTATGAGAAACTGAGTACAATTTATATAAAACACATTTAAATAGCAATATCAAGGCAAGGGGTGACCAATATTAGAGAGGAAAAAATTCCAAGTGGAAAACTGCACTGCCCAGTGATGTGAGACATTTGCTATGAAGCAAATTGCTTCAAAATGCCAAACCCCGGAAACCAAAATCAGTAGATGACCTTTCAGCTCTTTAAAAAAATTATTGTGTCCTCACGTAGTGCTAATAAAATATCATTTTTTTGTTTTGTTTTTGAAATTGCACGTAAAACTGTGAATTACGGGTATTATATATTCATATGGATTGACTGATCGTATGCACTTACCGCGTGAAATCTACATCTAATTTGGTGTAAAACATTGGTGTTACCCTTTCGATTATATTATTACACATAAACACATTTGAAGAAACCGCGGCGAGATCATATACCTAGCGATCCAATGCGTGGGCCCGTCTAAAGAAACGGAACTCTGTCACTAATGCTGCATCTTATTGGAGGATACACTATGTTGGTCATCTCCAATATTTACCGCCCGCCATCATGGAAGTACAACTGTACGATTCTACGTATTGTAGGTTATGTGCTGAAAATAATTCCAGTGGAGTTTTTTTATATTCTTCCGAAGATTCAGAGCCAGATTTAAGTACCCTTATAAATAAGTACCTTCCACTTAAGGTGAGTGCGGTTAGGCGATAGTGAAAAATGGTACTTCAGTTGACTTCCTATTCACATGAAAATGGGAGTGTACTGATCATCGTCGTCGTAGAAATTACGTAGTTCTTAGTTCCACTACACAAATCAGTTGTATGTCCAAACAGTAAATTCCGTAAGGTATTTGTTGTAACGTTGGTTATATGCAACATTTTTGTCATCAGATACAGAAGTATTCTGTTGCTAGTTGACATTCAATGGCAATCTTTAGAAATCGTGTTCGCTCTTGATTGGAGCTGTTTGCTAGCAATTGTTTTGAGAAACGAGTGTTAGACGTTGTAAACATTTTTCTAGGTTTGTGATGATGGCAAGCTTCCGAGGACGATATGCCCCGGGTGTAACATACAGTTGCAGGCCACTGTTCAGTTTTTTGATCTTTTGGTGGAAGGGCAGAAAAAGATTCGCGAGTTGTGGAAGCAACAGGTAAGCAATTGTTAATTTTAGATTTGGTTGCGCGTAATGTTGAAAGATTGTGAGTTGTAACAGAACAGAATTATTGGCCAAGTATCCTGTCCGACGATTAGGTTTCTGTAATTTGTACTTTTTAAATCAGGAGCTTTACCTTCAGTGAAATATCAACTACTGCGGTTAAACAGCAAAAGGATTTGTCACTGTCATTGTAACGCCTGTGTGTATGGCAGAGAAACGAAGACTTTCATCAGTAGATTTAGTGGTCTCAGTTCTCAAGCAAAATACCTGTTTTTTTTTATTTTTCCAGTCTCTGTCTTACTCTGTTACAACATGTCACCCCCAGTAGTATCTTTGAAGGCATTTACAGTTCCACAACTTTCTTAGTTGGATAAACCTTCCTGCATGTTCTTTATTTTTGTTACAGTGCCGCAGTGCAGACAAAAGAATGAATTCCTTTCAATTAGTTCTATAGTTGATCTGCGGGAGAAGATCCTCTGGATCTTATAAATGCATTCATTTTCTTAAGTTTGTTTCTTATTACTTTTCCTTTGTGTCTTCTTGATTTATTTTGTATGTAGTGAATTAATTACTGTTGGTGGTGATCATAAAAGTCAAGCTATACGTCCCTCATATTGTAGCTTTGAACATATCAAGTTTGTCCGTATACACAAGTGTACTTGAGAATCAGTCATCTGTTACAAGACAATTGTGATATTACCACTGATGAGATTTTTTGAGAAGATTATTCTTGTTAGTATGGAACTATTATGTATGTTATTAGATGAAATTTTTTATGAGAAAAATCTAGTGTATCAGACCTATGACACCTAGGACCTCACAGTATTTGTAACAATTTGCTTGACTTTTTGTTGTCCTTTCAACTGAGTTGATGTTGCAAATGTTCAGTTGGAGCACAAAAGTTTTGTATTGAAGAATAATTTAGAAAGTGGTGAAACTTAATCCATAAGAAAACAGGATTGTGTGTATAACATGCTTGATGGAAGAGGTGCGATTTGCATAGAATATACAGAAGCTGGAAACTAAGAAGGGAGTATTTGGTACTTATGTGAGATTTGTATTAGAAAAAGAAAATATTCTGAAATGTGAATTAACTAAAGATATCAACTATTTTTTGTTATTTTACTGTATTTCCCCCATATAGCTTTGAGCTGCTTCTGCTAATCTTCAGATGATGAGTTATCAGATAGTAAACATCTTTGAAGTGAAGTGGTTACATGTGCTGTTAGCACATAGCCTAAATTTGCTTGTCTGTTTCTCAAAAACGTATGTCCAGACACATGTGAGTGAAACAGGAAATGAAGTGAAACTGAAATACGTAATTTTGTGGTCAGATGTTCCTCCTCAAAGACAAATTGAGGAATTCTGCCAGTATTCAGTGAGTATGTTGATACTGAGATGAGTGACACAGCAGTCAGCATAAGTAGTGTTGGACAATAATTTAAAGCACTAGAACTCAGTAGGCCTAAGGTTCAACTGAATTAAGAAATCCCTGGCAAGTGCTACATAGAATCTGGATGTGAATTAACTCCACACTAGAGCACAACTTACCCCAGAACAGCTGTCTCGTACTTGCATCTATTTTTAGCAGAATACTGGAATGTATTCTGAGGTCGAACATTGACTGGCCTGGAACATAACATTCTCCATGGAAGTCAATATGAGTTCCGAAAGTATTGACTGTGTGGAAAACATTTCACACTTTTCATTCAATATCCTCCACAACAAAAATAGAAGAAACCAGTTTGGTTGCTAGTATGTTTTTGGGAACTAGCCTGCAGTGACTGCTACTTTCTGGTTAGTGTATAATGTGACTTGTTCCATGCCTTGAAGGCTCTCCTTTAATACAGGATTTATGGATCACAGTGTATGAGTGAATGAATGAGTACAAAGGAGTGTATTGAACACGTCACTGTGTAGATATACCGGTATATAAAGTTGAATTACCGAATAGGCTCAGCTGTATGTAAAGCAAATGGCATGCTGCAGTAAATTGGTAGGATACTGGGAAGCTACTCTTCTTTTGCAGAAGAGATTTTTTACGGTATGCTTACACAGCTCATACATGAATCGTGCTCAAGTGTATAGTTAGTCATGTTCCATGGATCATTTGCGCAATAAATTGTAATGATGCAGAACCATTCATTTTACATGCTGAATATTTATGAGTTTAAAGTTCCATACCGGGTTCCACTAACATACAACATCAAGCATATACAAAAAGGGGAATGTAACTGACCACATATTTGTTGGTCTGGCAACACAGTGTAACAGAAATGCTGTAAACTCTTAGCTGGCAAGTAGTACATATATCTTGATAACCAGTGTAGGAAACTTCAAGAACAGTCTTTCAGATTATACACTGTTTCAGTTCTTCAGCCTCTTATGTATCTACCCCTTCGATATCAAGCAAATAACAACCCACTCAGAGACTTAAAAGCAGTAATATTATGCTCCACCACTGAATGGAATAAAAAGAAACCTTAGTATGAAGAAAAATGAAAAGTATTGTCTGTCATGCAATTCGTAGAGTCCAGAAGTTGATGCAGATTGTGAATCAGCATATTTACCAAAAGTCAGCACAAGTTCAATAGAAACTCTTTGAGACAACAGAAGTGTATTAAAAGCTGTTGCAGATGAAGTTTTTTCCTAATGCTTTAACATTTTGCAATTAAAATTCATCAGTATGACTGACTGCAATTTAAAAACCTGACATCTTTTGTGTATAAAAAGGCAAAGATAGGTGTTTTCAGAACTAAATGGCATGTGAGACCTGCTTAATGCTATAGGCCTAATAGCATTTCTAACCGCATCAGAAAGCATTCTCATCTAAAACAACAATAATAGTGATAACAGTATTATTAGTAATAAATTTGCCATCCATAATGCACTGCTTGTTAAGGGCTGTAACTAATCAGATACAAACAGTTGTTGATATAATGCTTAGTCACTTTTATTTTTAAAACCACTAAGGGTTTTAGTGGTAATGCTATCATCCTTTGGTGAATTATTATACTTTTGTCTTGTTTAATTTGTTTATGATGTACAAGTCATGTCTATTTGTGAGACAGTCCTTTAACAGGAAGGTTTATGTCATCTTGCACTGGTGGAGAAACAGTATTATTTAAAGCACAGAAAATATTTAAACATTATTCTGTATTATCACAGAACTTCCAGACTACAACTGTGCCGCCTAAAATGAATGCAAGAGACCACTAGTAGTCAGTCATGCATGCCTTTCATAACATGCTGTGGAAATGTCTGTTTTATGTAAAAAAACTGTTAAGAAGTAGGCCTACTTAGAATTTTTAGGTATAATGTTACATTTGACAAACTACTTCAGTTGTGAGTACTTGTATTTTGTTGACGATTGGAAACTGAATTGTTACTTTTTGTTTCTTTTTGATGTAATATTATTTTAAATTTATTAAGATTTCATTTCAGATGATTCCAACCCAAACTCATATGGTTGCTCTTTAAGAGAACTGCTTGTTGTAGGTAGAACATCAGAAACAAATTGAGAAAGCTGGATTGGGAGCTACAGAAATTTTGCTTACATCTGCATCTCTTGAGGACCCGAATGCAGCAAGTTATGATGGAGAAAACAGGGTCGTTATACAGAGTAAGCACATTAAAGTTAACCGCTGCTGAAATTGCACCTGTTATATTGCATACAGTGCATGTAATTCTAGTTTACCTCTTGCTGTTCCCCAAGTCTTTATTTGTATTGATCACTCATTGTTGGTGGTGGTGGGAGGGGGGGGGGGAGTGTCAGCAGCACTGGCACCAGTATTGGGAAAACTATTTTCACCTTATCAGTATGAAGCAGAGAATTGTTTTTAGACAACATAAACTGGGGTCCAACATTGTTTCATACGACACAGAATGAATTATATCAAGCAAAAAATTTAATTGTGAAAACTATTAAAATTATTAGACAAAAGAATGGCTGGCCACAATTTTTCTTCAGGAGGTAAAATGCTGCGTAATGCCAAAGGAAACGCTTCATCAATCCTAGATTTTGGAACTATGTATTCCTTCTCCACTTCCGGATTGGTGAAGGTTGGAAAGTGGGGAGGAGCAGGTCACTCTGAACCTGGGTTGGATCCTCAGAAGTGATTTGGACAGAGTGAGAAATAAAGGTGGAGAAAAATTCCACTGAATAATGCTGTTACGAAACAGAAAGAAAGGTGTGGTAAGATGTCATTTTAAAAGAGAAAGGACGATTCCTCTTCCTTTAAAGTTGTAAATGAGTAAATAATTAAATTATTATTACAAACATTGGAAAATCCAAGATGAAATAATGACAATATTGTAAAAGGCCAGATTGCTACTCACCATATAGCAGAGATGTTGAGTTGCAGACAGGCATAACAAGAGACTACTAAACATGTAAGCTTTCAGCCAGAAGGTCTTTGTCACGTCTGTGTGAGCTGCATGCTTACATGTCAGTAGTATTTTTGTTGTGTCTGTCTGTGACTTAACATCTGTGCCATATGGTGAGTAGCAATGTATGCTTTTCATAATGTTGTCTAAATTCTTGTTATCATTCTTATAGCCAGAGAACAGTAGCATGCTGTGAAGCCTTCCTAATGAGTGTCCCCAAGGGGTCTGTTCTGTTTCCATTTAAGTGTTAAGGCAATTTAGTTGCAATCATGCCTATAGAAATATCAGTGCAGTAAATACATGTCAGTTGTTGAACAACATCAACGATTTCCTCATTTGTCAGTGGTCATTAAGAGATGATGATGCTTAATATGTTGTTTTGCTTATTAGTTAAGTTTGAAATAAGTCATTTATTAATTAACAAAGTCAGAACAGCCACTAAGTGGATTACTCCATACTTAATTCACACAATAATGTAAAGATCCAACATTACACTACTGTAGCCTGTCTACAAAAAAACTTGTAAAAATGGTGTAGCACTTCAGTTGTAATGTCAAGCCATGTGTTATTACTCGGATTTAATGTATGCAACGAATTTACCTGCTTTAAAATGCCCTTTCATTTTACTACTATCTAAATTTATTATGTGAACACTTACAGTTGAAATCAATCACAGATTCAAGAAACACTTCAGTGATATGTTGCATAGAAGTCCTTATGGTATACTGGCAGCATTCTATAGGTACATTTTGCAACAAATATGTAAAGTTTAAAGAAAAAAAATTGAGAAGTTATAAAAGAATCAACTGATAAATCATATTTTAGGAGTGGTTTCTTAACGGAGAAATAGTAATTATGGTTTCATATTTTGTTCTTAAAATGAAAATTTACTAATACATCATTTCTATAGGATAAAGAATTTTGTAGACACATCTAATACATGTATGATGAAATGATCTTATGCTCATACAGATATTATTTTACTGATGAGAAGAAAAGTTGAGTCAGCAGGAAGAACAATATTACAAATAATGAGTAACAAGCTATGACCAGTAAAGCCTATCGTGTAGGTGTAACCACAGTGTAGATCCTTGTACCCACAAAGGAATAAAAAGATTGTACTACTCTTTCTCAGACTGTCATTTATAGCACGCACTTGTCCATCAGGGTTAGTTTCCCAGTTCACAAGGGGATATTGAGGACTGTTCCCAACCACTTATAATATTATAACAGGAAATTCTGGGTGTTAAAATGTTTAGCTGTCCTTATAGGTCTTGCACCTGAAGATGTGCCTTTGTTGCTCTCTCAAATATTGACATGGGCAGACCTAAAAAAGAAAAAAAAAGCTAATTGTCTGTGAAACATTGTCACTGTAAGATTGGTTGGAATAATGACTTTTTGTTTTGCTAAATCATACATTCATATTCAATTCACACATGGTAACTAAGGGTCAGTTAATCATTACAAAATGTGTTGTCTGTTAGCCATTCTCTCTCTCATTGGCTACTTAAAACTAGCTGCTGCTGCCGCCCCCCAACCATCCCCTTTCAATCCTCATCACACCTCTCATCAAGCATTGCTAAATTGTTACGCTAAACATCTGAAGACCCTTGTTGCTTAAATTCTTATCTTTTACCTCATTTTGTGATTGTATTGTTTAGTTCAGTCAACAAATCGTTCTTCAGAGCAGTGTGCAACAATAATTTTTTATATAATACATTACATTAAATATTTTTTAGTTCTGAAGTGTACTGTATTCTTCCACCAGGTGAAAAGTTACTGATTTTGTTCTGTCTTTAAAAATGAATGGCACTGTATTTCAGAGATGGTGTTAATGATTTGATGCCTTCTTATTTTAAATACTCCCTTTTCTTTTTCAATGACTTTCCAGACAGATAGTCTTTTGTGAGTTTGAATTAACTACCAGTGCTTTGCTTTGCTATAAAATGTATACTTGAATAACAAGAAATATGGGAAGATAGATTGCTACTCACCATAAAGATGACCCATTGAGTTACAGATAGGCACAATGAAAAGACTGTTATTCATCAAGCTTTCAGCCAAAGCTTACTCAAATAAAGTCTTAGTGGTTTTCAAATCTTGTCCGTTTGGATGAAATCGTCAGAGACCACTAAATCTTTATTTATCAGTCAAGGAGCACTGACCTGCCGTGCATTTTATACCAAATGAAAACTGCATAATATACTATGTAATACTACCCTCCATAAAGCATTTGGAGGTTTTGAAAATCGTGTTTTTTCTCATCTGTCAGTACATGTTATCTGCGTATCACTTTGCTGTTCACAAGCATAGACAAATGTATATTTTAATGTTTTGTGCTTAGTAACCTTGTTTGTTCATGTCACTTGCAGTCATGGCAGATGGAACAGGAGCATTGTTTCGTGCAGAACATGAAATCAGCCTCAAAATGGAAGGTTTGGATAGGCCGAGGCCCAAAAAAGGTCGTCCTAAGAAAAGTGAAGCAAAAGCAAAGGAAAAAGAAATAGTTAAAGAAAAGTCCCCAGAGCCAGAAGAGGAATCAAAAGATGATGAAGGAGATTTGGATGGCAGGCGGCGTAGGAAAAGAAAAGTTCCTAAGAGGTGAGTTCTCACTGTGCAAAGTATCACATTACTAGCTGAAAAAGGCCCTGCTCGGCCTTTATTTACATCTTTTTTTCTGGGAACATTACAGATCACTTCAGTCAAGCTCTAGCAAAGAAATTGTTAAACAATGGAAAATCACGGTTGGGATGTAACAATATTGTGAGAAAGAAAGTTGCTACTCACCATATAGCGGAGATGTTGAGTCGCAGATAGGCGCAACAAAAAGACACTCACAATTAAAGCTTTCAGCCACACACACACACACACACACACACACACACACACACACACACGCAAATGCAACTCACACACACGACTGCAGTCTCAGGCAACTGCAACCACACTGCAGTGTGGTTTCAGCTGTTAAAGAAATGATTGATTCAAACATGCATTGATTTAATTGGCCAGAGTTGATTTTGGAATAACTGGCAATGTTTGCCAAAAATCTCCAGACGGTATAGATAGCTTAACTCTGAATTACCTCAGAGATATTGTAATGTCCTGTTTAATCCCTTGAATGTCCTACCATTGAGGTTAATCAATACCAAGTGGTCCAGCACTGGTTGCATGACCACCTCAGAAAACTTTGATATGTGCTGAGTGAAAATTCCATAATGTTCAATGGACTCAAAAATATTTTTAAAAATTTTTTATCAGGTGTCGATTAGAAATGGTGGCCATTTTTGTTTCAGGCTGCAAACATTTTTTCTCATTTGCGAGCATATGCAGTTTTTTAACTATTTATTAACAGCTCGCACTAGCCCTTCCAAATAAAAAAAAAATCATATAGTTCAGCACGCTCTGACGTAAATGAAGACCATTATCACCTGCCTGAATGTATTCCTTAATATCTTTTTAATAACTCAAAGTTATTGAACAATTTTTTTTTCTTTTTTTATTTTCAAATAACTTTTATCTCGGCTAATGGAATAAAGTACATTGGTTATATGATTTAAATACATCAGATTAAAGTAACTAGTGATTGATTGTTGAGACAGTCCTCATTGAATGTTTCAACAGACTAGCAGATAGCATCTGCAAGTCGGTAGAGGCTCGCAGGCAAGCCTGTGTGGTTTTTTTTTTTACACACACCAAGTTCCATAGGAGCAAATTTCCAGGGTCATGGAACGTTCAGTACATTAAATTAAAACATAAAAGTAATAACAGATAAAATTAACTGTTTATGAACCCAAAAAAGACAAGCTATAAGTTTATGTAAACGCTATCAATAATAGAACACAGGAATTGGCTTAATTTTTAAAACAACTCCTCAACAGATTAGGAGTAGTGATCCATGAGGAAACTCTGGAGTTTCCACTTGAAAGTGCATGGATTGCTGCTAAAATCTTTGAATTATTGGGGTAACTTATTGATAATAGATGCACACCTTTCTGCATGAGAGTGAAGGAAGTGCAGTCCAAATGAAGATTGAATTTCTGCGTAGTATTAACTGAGTGAAAGCTGCTGATTCTTGGGAATAAGGTGATATTGTTTACAAGAAACAACAGTAAAGAATATATAGATTGAGAGACCAATGTTGGAATACCCAGACTAATGAAAAGGGATTGACAAGAGGTTCGCAAACTTGCATCACTCATTGCCTGAACCACTCGTTTCTGAGCCAAAAATATCTTTAGAGAATAGGAAGAGTCACCCCAAAATGTAATACTATATGTCGTAAGTGAATGAAAATAAGCAAAGTAGACTACTTCACGTGTCAAACTATCACTTATTTCAGATACCATTCGAATAGTAACATTCCTAACACCTGTTCAGTCATTCTCTGTTAACTATGAGCTCTTGAAATGTGCAGTTGAAAAATGGATTCTGTGTTCTAGTGGTGTTCCTAGTAATGAAGCAAGTGATAAAAATGTGTATTGAGTGTTTCTTAAAGACATTACTTTAATTGAAGAGTACAGTAAATAAGAAAAAGTGTTGTTTTACTTAAAAGAGTTGATGATTCAGAGGTTAAATCAAGTTGTAATTACCATGAAATGAAATGCTTAAAAAAATTCAGTCTTGCTTTGGACACGTTTGAGAAACATAGGAAGTTTGTAACTGTGGGTCTAAAGGAAGTAAAGGCCTTTTATCAGTATAATATGAGGAAAATTATTGTGTCCAACTTATTATACTAAGATATTTGTAATTAACAAAGAAGGGATAGTAAGAGTTCAGATAAAGAATTTTGTGACTTGCAAGAATCTATTAAAAAAGTAGATTCAGCTTTTGAAATTAGAAAACTAAGTAAAGAAAACAGACCTTTTGCCTTAATGCAAAAATTGAGAAAGTGGCAACTAGAGTTGAAAAGAATCTGAGTTTCATTTCAAAAGCGAATTGGAGTTGAGCAAAAGTTAGTGTGTCAGAACGTGTGGTTAAATTAACCCTTTGACTACTGGGGGTCTATTAACTTGTCATGCCTCACTGTTCTTCTGGTGCACCCGATGTGTTTAAGGGTGGCCCTTGGGTCTTCCCTACAGCGCTAAGGACGCGTTGATGCATACCATGCCACAGGCTTTTTCACCATCAGGGTCGAGTTTAGGTGCACTGAGTCACAGCTACCTAAGCACAACAGACGTGTAAACATGCAGAGCTGTCTTTCCACCCTGCTCTTCCAGTTGCTGTTCAGTGATGTGACTGTATAGTTTGAGAGTGTGCATGTGTTTGTTGCTGTGTTCCCTCTTTGCAGAATTAGACTTTGGTTCCCGTGTTTCTATCAGTTTTCTTGTTTTCTACAGGAGGAATGTCACATTACCATGGTTGCACAGATAAAGAGATCCTGAATATGCTCACTAGTAGCAACAGTGAATGTGAAATATCTGATGTTGGTAGCAACATGATGAGTCTTCAACAGAATCTCAGAGCTGTAGGTCCAGCTCTTTACATCAGAGGGGAGAGCAAGATTTACAGTCAACAATTGCTCTGAATCTGAGGATTCAAAGTGACAGTGAAACGGTTTGGAAAAGAGCACGCATAAATGACATGTTAGACTGGAAAGAAATCGATTTCCAGCTGTTAAACCATTACTTTGATCACTCGAGTTCAGGACACAAATGTCAGATAGATACTAACTCAAGCATTCTTTCATTTTTTGTGATGTTTATATGTGAAGAACAGTTGCAATTTATTGCAAATGGAAACAAATCATTTTTATGTTTACACCAGAGAAAATACTACAGAATGTGTGAATTTTTGACTGTCAAAATGGTAAGACACTGAATTTGAGGAAATGAATTGTTTTGTTTCTATTTGCCTTCTAATGGTGCAAGTTAGGAAATTAAAATTAAGTGATTATTGATCCACAGATACACTTTTGGACACACCAGTTTTCAGCGAAATTATGTCCCGAGACCATTTTTGTCTACTTCTAAGAATGCTACACTTCAGTGATAACTCTGCAAGTACCGGAGGTGACAGTCTATTTAAAATTACGATGATTGTTGATAGAGTTCGTAAGACATTTCGTAATTCGTTTTGTCCACATCACAAGCTTTGTATAGATGAAAGCCTCTGCTGTTCAAAGGACAATTATTTTTTAAGCAATTTATTCCAACCAAGCAAAGTAGATTCAGAATAGTCATTTACTGTGTGACTGTCAGAGTGGTTATATTTTTGATTTTATTGTATATACAGGCCCAATAACAGAAATTGGGTTCCACAATGTGGGGAAAATTGATGACGTTGTGGTAACTCTTATGAGACCGCATTTGGAACGGGTCACATTTTATATGTCTCTAATTGGTACTCAAGCCCAGACCTGTTCCTTTGGCTTCACAACCATGGAACAGCCGCATGTGGCACTGCTCGTAAGAATATGTGCAACATGCCAAAACTGCAGAAGAAATTAAAATGAGGAGGAACTGAGTTTAAGTCTACTGACAAGATCCTTGCTATTGAGTGGTGCAATAAGAGAAAGATGTTCATGTTGACCACAAGACACACAACACAAATGGTTGAAACAGAGAAAACTGACGGAAATACTGGCAAAAAAAATAAAGAAATCGCAATGTACTGTAGATTACAGTTAGAGTTTCGATGCAGTTGACCATTGTGACATGTTACTGAGCTCATTGTGATCAGTGTTTAAGACTGTGGAATGGTACTAGAAATATTTTTTTCACATTCTGTATTTGTGCATTTTAAATGCTCATGCTCTCCACCTGTCGGTAACAGAACGGGAAAAAGCTGGTAGGGGGAGGTGCTACGATGACGAGAATCCCCTGTGATTCACAGGTAGACATTTTCCGGCAGTTATTGTGAATGAAGATTCACAGAAAAATATGCTAATGCACAGATGTGTGGTTTGCACAAAACAGAAAGTACATGGGGAAACCAGATACCAACGCAAAACTTGAAAAGTTCCATTATGTGTTGTACCCTGCTTTGAGACTTATCATACAAAAAAGCATTACTAATCATTGGGAACTAAATCTGAGAAAATGTATTGACACTTCTGAATGAATTATTAAAAAAAGACAAAAATATAAATCTATTTTTAACTTTGCCAGTGCCGGTCCAAAGCCTGGATCAAAAAGAAGGATGGGAAATAGATGCAACAAGTGTAAAATTATTCAAACAACGCTTGACTTCTTCATATGTAGCAGTTTAGTGGCAAATGGACGTACTTGGTGATTGAGATGGTGCAATATCTGTACTGTGGCAAATGTAATTACACCAGGTAAATTGCGCCAGTATAACAAAACCCATATATTAATCTATGTATGATACATTTAAATTATTAACATGTAATATAGACAGTTACATTCTTTTATCATAAGTAGTACCAATATACGTCACATTTGGTCTGTTTTTACGGAAGGTAGATAACTGTTTTATGGTAAAAAAGTTTGTTTAAATATTAATCCAACAATAGGAAATAAAGAGCAGTCTCTAAAGTAACTGACGAAGAGGAAGCTTTATTCAAGCAGCAACTATCCTGCTAATTTTACTGTATCAAATTTTATCTTGAGAATAGATAAATAGCTTCTAGCAGTTAATGTTATGTTCAATGGCTGCTCCTCTTCATTAATGGGTAGCTTCAGCCATTTTGCACCTCTAAGGATTCTTTTTCGTGATAAAATCTTCGGAATATGATGGCTGAATAAATGAATGTTCTTGTGTCTAGGTTTACTGAAGTGATTCGTGGTAAAGAATTGGAAAGAATGTTTAGAGAAGAAGGAGTTATAGATGAAGATGACCAGGATGAAGGAAGTGAAGAATCTGAAGAGAAAATAAAAGCTGACAGTGATGCTGTTGAAGGTAGGTTTTACGTTTTTTAAATAAATACAAAATTTCCAAAGGCATCTCAGAGCACAACCTATTTCTTTGAACTTCTAAAATGAGTAGTTATTAAAATGTTTTATGTACAGATGTTACTAATCGTATTAAACTTCTTTTATAATTAGGTGATTTTTATTTTGTAGGAGCTGAAATTATAGGTCATCTCGAAACACCTGAAGGTCAGGATCTCGGTGAGCTCGTAATTGTAAACAAAGCAAAAGGAAAAGGCCGTCCAAGAGGCAAACGCCGTAAAAGTCGTTTCCAGTGTGAGATATGTGGCCGATCATTTCTCCATCGGCGGCGTTATTTCTTACACAAGTAGGTTCCATTAATGGATTCTGATGTCTTGGAAAAAATTTACAAAGTTGCAATAGCTTACTGTGTAATCATATATGAGCGTAAAATTCAGATACACAAACAGCAATTTGAATCCATGCTCTTAAACATTGGAACTCCATAATAAAGGAATTTGTTGATATATAAATGTGTCCTAACAGTGTCGATTGAGACTGGCTGCGTATTGAGGAGTGGCTGGTGATTTTAGTAAATTTTTCTGTCACTAAGAATGAACAGTGGGTTGGAAGCAGTTCTTAGCTCTGCAGAATGAAAATTCATTCTGAAAACAAACCTTCATGCTCTAGTCATTTCTCTGCTATTTCCAATCTTTGAGATGTGTTAGTCCTGCAAGGTATACCAGGGAACTGGTGTAAACTTCAGAAGGTCGGAGAATGGGACTGGCAGAGCTAAAGCTATGAGGACGGGTCGTGAGTTGTGCAGTTGGTGGAGCCCTTTCTCTCTAAGGTTTGAGTCCCATTCAGACACCCAATTTTAACCCTTTAGCTACTACAGATGTGATCTCTGCATCCTGTGCCGAGTGCAGCTTTGTTGTGATTGTACTGCTCAGCAAATGCTAAAGCCTGTGCTGAGAGATAGCATTCTGGCCACTATGAAATACTTATAATCGAATTTTAAGGAAGTATTTGCCGAAAAAAAATTGATTTTTGCACATCTTACAGTCTGAAGTCTTCTCTCGGTAAAAAATTCAATTTCTTACCTGTATATGTCATCGTTACTGTGCTGCATCAAATGAAGTAAAACACTGCATGAAATTTTAAGTAGTTTGCACATGGGATAAACTGTATATTGTGGATTTTAGCTCCTACATTGCAGTATATGAAATGTAGACAAGACATTGGAATTTTGTTTGAAATTGAGAGTGGAACAATATCTCCTTTCATTCTTGAGTTATTGATTTTTATATCCGATGCACTGTTGAGGGCAGCTCTTCCGTTTCTGTACCTGTGAATCAGGAATTACGTGGTTATAACAATTGAACAGTATAACCCCATTTTTATGTTCCCGGAATTAATGTTTTCCTGTCGTTTACGACATTTTTTTTATCATTTCATATGTCCACAATGTTAATTTGCACCTGATTTTGCATCAACATGTTTATAATTTTCCCACGATTTATGCATTACAAAAAAGTGTGCATGGAGAAAAAAATTATGTTGGCTGTCCAGTAGTACTTATAAATTGCACATTGTTAAGTTTCTTTACACCAGAGCGCTATACTCAGTGGATTTGAACTGGTAAACATGTAACAGTTGGAACAATTCGTGCCGTATCTCCCGCCGCTGCCAAGCTCTACATGGCATTGTGGCTGATGGAAGTAACTAGATTAGTTCGAATAAATATATTATTACCGATCACAACAACCATTTTCAAACTGTGTCTACTGCGCAAATGCATTTTTCTGATTGTTGTGACCATCGTGTCACCTTTGTCGAATTATATTTAGTGTGTTTTGGTGCTTGGCCACTTGTAGTGCTAGTTAACACAGTCATTCGCTTTTGGGTTGCTGAAATGTTTTCACTTTTTAGTATAAACACAGCGCTGGTTATGTAAGTTTTTCATGTTGTGTGAAACATGTTTTGAGAATTTATTCTAGTTGTCAAATGCAGTATTTACATTTTTTTGCACAAACAATGTGAGTGATAGTTTGCGTGTGTGTGGTTTTCTATATAACTGAGGAGGCACAGTACCTGGTAAGTTCAAAAAGATAACTACAAGAGAGACGCAGAAAACAACATGCAAATGCAACACAAAATACTTATCTACATATTTGCAATTGACAACAAGAAAGAATTCTCAAACACAGTGTGCTAAGTATGAAAAAATATGCAACTAGTGCAGTATTTCATTATTTAAATAACAAATGACAGCTGCAGTCTTTCAAAAACATCGATTATAACGTATGAAATTAAGTCAAACATTCCTATTTCCCGGACAGCTATCAGTTCCAGTTACATCAGTGGATTTTATTAGATAATAAACCCTTATTAGATAATGACCAAGTCCCTGACAAGTCTTTTGATGCCTGATATGTATATATATATATCACACACAAAGTCGAAAATGCAAGGGGGTGTCCTATACATAACTTTGACAGCTTAAAATGTTATTTCCCACATTTTACATTTTCCCGCATTTCATACCATGTTTTTGAAGCCCATTGTAAAGTGTAAAAGTGAGATTTCACTGTATTTTGTAAATTGTTGAAGATATGGAAACATGGTTTTTGCAAATGATAGCACATAAAGAGGCAAATATGTTGTATGATAAATACTCAATACTTTTTTATTCACCGAGATATGGAGGTAACCTATCAGCAGTCGGTGGTTCAGAACACATACAGCACTAGGAAAACCCAAGCTGCACACATGTGCACATCCAAAGCAGTAAAAGATTAATTTCATCTGTACAGTGGTGTTTTATTATTATTATTATTATTATTATTATTGGACTTCCTTCATGTGGATCATCTTTAAGAGTAGTACGATCATATTTGAATTTTATTGTCAGTTACTCATCTATTGAACAGGAAGCAGACATTGTATAAACCTTCATTTTCTTAGGATGAATGTGTTGGCACTAATCTGTTAGAATGAAAGAATTTTGTAATATGTTGGGATTCTAGTTTTAATCTGAAGGAAAAACACCCAGTATGACTCCTTCAAAATTGCTTTTATTATGTAACCTGCTCCAGCATAACAAAAATAATCTTTTTGGGCTTAGCTGAAAAATTTACTCCTTGTTATCATAAAACTGATAGAAGATTACAGTGAGCATATGAATGTTAAGAACAAGATAACATTCTATTGAATACAAATGTCTCTACAAAGTTCTATTGCTCTACATCACTTGTTTCTCGTAGGGGCCCCTCTCAAGTAACGAAAGTTTAATTAGAATGACCCTGTACTTAGTGTGTGTATTTCTCCGTGACAAATAAGTTCACATTATATCACTTACCATAATGTAGCAGAAAATACTGGAAACAATAGTAAATTGCAACGTACGACATAATACACACAACCACATTATGTTTACAAGAAGAGAACGAACAATAGCTTCCTGATGACATTAAAAACGGAACCTGTTTACGTATTATTTGCATTTTCATGATCTCTCTCTGCAAAGAGGATAGTATCAGTTCCATTACAAAAATAATACTTTGCTCAGTGAATATGTCCTGGCAGTTTTATTGAGGAAGAATTTACATGCTTGTCTTTCCATATTAGTATTAGTAATTTATTCGTCCACGTTTTGAAATAGTAATGATGTCCGTAAAATGACAGTTTATTTTTCTACACTTACACACAATGTTGTGAGATTTCTTTTTAACAACCACATATATATGCTTTCTTTTCAGGAGCTTTCATAAAGGTGTTAAATACGAATGTACTGAATGCCAAAAACGCTTTAGCTGTAAAGAATACATAGAATTACATCAGAAGCAAACTGGACATACTGGAGAAGGTAAGTGAATAAGATCAACATGGCTGTTTCATTCACAGAAGTGATGTCTTTTATGTTTACTAATCATTGTTAAACAGGCATTGTTGAGGGGCTAGAAGATGGGGAGAATGAAGAACACCCTGAACTTAAATTAGAGACCAAGTTTACTTGCGAGCATTGTGACAAGGCGTTTATGACAAAACATAGCTATGAGGTAAATCAAAAAACTGTTACTCTCTGTACAATACTGTAATTTGTGTGCTGTCACATGAAGTTGAAAGTGCCTGTTTGTGCTTAATATCTTGCATTGTTGTTGTTATTAAAGTAGTGGATAAACTAATTAAACTGCATTAGTACTTTTGATTGATTTCAGAAAATATCTTTCATGAAAAGGTTCAGAAAGTCCGCATTTTTATCTAAACCTTATAAATTACTGATATGGTTATCATTGCTTGTCAAATGTTTGTTAACAAGAAGTTATGTTTATACATGTCCTTAACCCAGCATTTTGTTTCCAGATGCACATTAAGGCAATACACGAGGGCATTAAACCATACGTGTGCGAAGTATGTGGGAAAACATTTGCATATGCAAATAGCATCAAGACCCATATGGCAATACATGAGGTAAATATGAGCCAGCTTGCATTTGTATAGGCTATTGTAGCTTTTCATGCTTTTCTCAATTAATTATATTAAGGTCTTGTAGGAGGATGCGCTGTCAAATGTATCTTACTTTCAAAAAATGTACTCCACCTACTACTGTTGCAAACAACATAAATAATTGTGAGACATTATCTAGTGTAATGTAAAATAACTAGTTCATAAGCTAACATGTGCTAGATTGGCTTATAAGAAAATTTCCCTTGCCCATGGTGACACTCACACACAACGCTAGGTTACAGAAAGCTGGTGGACACCTGAAATTGATAGCAGTGAGATTTTTGGGGAAAATTTAAGAGTACATCAAAAAGATTGGCTAATGAGAAATAGAGGTGGTGCATTGGTGCAGTAGGCAAAAAACTTAAATCTACCGAGATAGAAATTGAAGCTGCTGTGTGGTGGTTTAAGCAATAGAAATTGAAGCTGCTGTGTGGTGGTTTAAGCAAGACTTTGGGTGTGCATCAAATCTTAACTGGATCCTTCTGTGATTGACCAGACACATCTCTTTATGTAACAGAAAACTTAAGACAGAACTTCAGTTCACTTGGACATACATTACCCAATTGTACGGTAATCGTCAGTGGCGACTTCAATCATCCAACAGTTAATTGCGAAAATTACGTTATTTTTATTGATGGTCTTCAAAAGACATCTTGTGAAACATTTCTAAATGCCTTTTCTGAAAACTACCTGGAACAAATAGTTAGGAGCCCCACTTATGACGAAAATATATTGGATCTAATGACCTCTTTCAGGACATCATCAGTATCAGTGACAAAAACGCGGTTTGAGGAAACAAAGATTACCAAAGTACAAAGGCCAACTAAACCAAGCAGAATGAAATATATGTTCAATAAACTAGATAAAAAGTCAATAGTCATATCTCAGTGAGGAACTGGAAACTTTCAACACAGGACAGGAAGATGTAGAGGAACTGTGACCTAAGTTTAAAAGAATAATTAACCATGCACTGGATAGATATGTACACAGTAGACCAATCCATAATGGGACGTGAACCTCCATGGCGTACAGTCACTGTAAAGACACTTCTAAAGAAACATAGACGATTGCATAATAGGTGTAAAACAAAGCATAGGATTGTAGATAGAGAGCTACTGAATAAACATATTTGGTTGTCAAGCGAATAATGCATGAAGCCCTCCATCCCTACAGAATATTGTCAAGCGATCTTACACAAAACCCAAAGAAATTCTGGTTTTATGTAAAGGCTGTTAGTGACAGAAAAGTTTAGTGTCCAGTCACCTGCAAATGAGACTGGAACTGAAATTGAGGGTAGTAAAGCAAAAACAGAAATGATCAATTCTGTCTTCAAATGGTACTTTACAAAGTAAAAACCCAGGGGTATTGCCCGAATTTAATCTTCATACCACTGAAAAGATGAGTGAAATAAGGGTTAGTGTCAGTATCAGTGGTGTTGAGGAACAGCTGACATCATTAAAATTGAACAAAGCTCTGGGATCCGATGGAATTCCTACCACATTTTATACCCAGTTTGCAACTGACATAGCCCTTCTGTTAACTACAGTCTATCATCGATCCAGAGAACAAAAAATCATGCCCAGTAGTTGGAAGAAAGTACGTAATCATACCGGTTCACAGAAAGGGTAGTAGAAGTGATCCACAAAACTGCCATCAGTATACTTAACATGGATTTGTTGTAGAATCTTAGAACATATTTTGAGCTGATACATTAGGTATCTTCAACAGAATGACCTCCTCAGTGCCAGCCAGTGTGGATTCCGAAAACATCGATCATGTGAAACCGAACTTGCAATTTTCTCACATGACATACTAAAAGCTATGGATCAAGGCAATCAGGTACATACTGTATTTCTTGATTTCCAAAAAGCATTTGACTCAGTAGTACACCTATGCTTATTATCAAAAGTATGATCATATGAGTTATCAAGCGAAATTTGTGACTGGATTGAGGACTTTTTGGTAGGGAGGATGCAGCATGTTACCTGGATGGAGAGTAATTGTCAAATGTAGAAATAAATTGGGTGTGCCACGGGGAAGTGTGTTGGGACCCTTGCTGCTCGTGTTGTATATTAGTGACCTTGCAGACAATATTAATAGTAATCTCAGAGTTTTTGCAGATGATGCAGTTATCTGTGATGAAGTACTGTCTGAAAGAAGGTGCATAACTATGCAGTCAGATATTGATAACATTTCACAAGTGTTGCAAAGATCGGAAATTTGCTATCAGTGTTCAGAAATGTAAAATTGTGCACTTCACAAAACAAAACAAAAAGTGGTAACCTGTGTATATCATCAGTGGGTCACTGTTGGAATCAGCCAACTCATACGAGTACCTGGTTGTAACACTTTGTAGTGATATGAAATGGAATGATCACATAGGCTCAGTCATGGTAAAGCAGGTAGAAGACTGGTTTATTGATAGAATACTGGGGAAGTGCAGTCAGGCTACAAAGGAGATTGCTCACAATCAACTCGTGCGACCCAGCCTAGAATATTGCTCAAGTGTGAAAGACCCATACCAAATAGGACTGAATGGGGATATTGAAAGTATACTGACATACGTAGAGGGGCAGCACAAATGGTCACATGTCTGTGTAATCTGGTGCGGGTCTCCTCTTGCTACCTGCGACGGTCGTTCGCTGCAGTACGGGAAGCCAGGATCCGTGAGGAGAACCGCACCAGAAATGACCGCGGAGAAGCCCTCGAACGTTGGCACGCCGGGTAAATATAGTCTGCGGCCGCGAGCTTGGCTCCAGTTCACCACTGGCAGTGGAGGGTGAAGCTTGACAATGCCAGCCACTCACACCGGCGAAACGTCAGAAAAATCATTAGATGAACGTCGGCCAAAGAACCTGAGACAGAAGTCAACAGGCAGTTTGTCAACAAGTGGCCACGAAAACCTTAACAATTTTGTATGTATGAAAAACTCCTAAATAAAAATTTACAAATACCAGAGAAAAGCTCAATATCAAACAATGGAATACCGATGCCGTATGTCATTGTCGGAGATGAGGCATTTGGTATGTCTGAATATTTAATGCATCCTCCTTATGGAGGAAGGAGTTTAACAAACAAAACAAAAATTCTTTAACTACTGACTGTCTCGGGGTAGGCAATTTATGGAATGCACGTTTGGCATTCTGACAAATAAATGTAGAATTTTTCATTGCTCTATTGATGTTTGGGAAGAATTTGCAATTGCCATAATAAAAGCATGCTGTGGTTTACATAATTGTGTGTGAGAAGGAGATGGCTACAAATTTGAAGACACGCTGTACATCCCTCCAGAACTTCCCCAGGTCCTACAAGAGCAGGGTGCCATTCATCAGCATCGGCATACAGAGATTTATTTGCAGATTATTTTACAAATGGAATTCCGCTGGACTGGCAAAACAGAATTGCATTGGGAAAATAATTGTGTGTGTTAATTGAATTGTGGCTGTGACTATTACTGCTTTCATGTGTATTATTGTTAAGTGTACCATGATACCCTTTTCTTGATTATTGTAACTATTACCATTTTTATTATGTAATAAATAATAAATGACTTACCGAATTCATTCTTTTCATTTTCTGTCATATTCTCCTCACACATTATATTTGTGATTTCTTCCCATCTTCTTCTCTTCACATCACGGTCACTACTCCTCACAAGATACGCCCTAGATTGCTCTTCGTCTTTCAGTTTTTTGAATAAATTTCTTGGTGTCGAAAGCCATCGGGACTTTTGGCTCGAGGTGCAGACAAGCTGCTCAGACAAGTGCACGGAGACTGAGGCAGCCACACTCTCTCTTTCAGGACCCGCAGCTCGCAACTGGCTGCATGCAGCCACCTGGCTGTCGTGCAGTCGCCCATGTTCTGTTGGCTGCCGCGGCCACAAAATCCTGGCTGCCTAATGCACGGCCTGCAATCAACTGTCATTGTTTTATTGGCTGCCTAGTTTGTTACCGGCCTGACATAACTGTGGAGGTAGTTTTTTTATGTAGAGTTTTCTGTGCTCCAAGTTTTGATTTTTATTGTCCTTCAAAATGTGAAAGTTACTATGTCAAAACCTATTGAAACTGACTCTCCTTCTTTCTGGCAAATGAAAAATCTCACCATTGCACCTTTTTGAAACTATTGTCTCATCAGTTTATTCTTTACTCTAATGGAAAATGAAATGTAAACATCTTTATAAACATGGGCTGTAATAACATATTTGCATAGGACAACTGATATGCACACTAAGGATGATGACTGAAAGTGCTGTGCTGTAAATGGAATCATTTGACTTGCTGAAGGGGACCATTGGTTATTGGATACTGGAAATACGGCAGGGCAATGTTAGTTTTGTACAATTCATAAAAAACATAGTTGTTGTTACAGAGATCCTTGAGTTAGTAGACATGCCAGAGCATCAAAGAGAACAGCTCATACAGTGACTTGAATTCAGCAAGCTGATGCTGTGGGAGAGGATAGTCCATCCCAGCAATTGCTCAACATGTGAGAAGTCAGCTGTTTATCTGTATTTGTTATAGTGGTCTAAGGAAGGTGTATATCATGATCATCATTCTGGTACCGACTGGCATCAGCATACAAACCTAGATGTGGACTGCTGACCCGTTGCTTACATCACATTAACTGCGGTACAAATTAAGACCAGTGTTGCATCTTTGTGGGCTACTAGGACTGCTAGGAGCTAAGTAATGAGCCAGGATGCTGCTTGCTAGGCTCCCTCTGACATCTCAGCACTATCCACCCTGCAACTGATGGTGAGTGAAAGATGCGCCTGAGGGTGCAAAATTGTCCCAGAGGAACAACTTCTACTCGAGTTTAGCAGGCAGCAACATAAAAGACGAATTTTGGGCCTCGTGTCATGGGGGGAAACTGTGGCTTACAGTGACTCTACACCCCCGATATTAGTTGCGATCAGAGACAAGAGTTAAATTTAAGTCAGAATGTTCTATAATACATGAGATTGGGTCCAAAATATGTATCATTAATACTGCTTCAGATCATTCATTATTCAAGAGTAATTTCAGCTGCTGAGAATCTGAGCTAGATTAATTATTGTTACACAGTTCTTGAGAGTGAAGAAAATGACAGAGCTGGGATATTTAATTGATAATGAAATGTGAATTACAATATTAAAAATTGCTGTGCAGTGAACTAGAATGTTTTGTAGTCTCATATGGGATCAGGCTTCACTCTCTGCTAGGATACATTGTTGCTATGCATAGTAGCCATTCCAGTAATGATTTCAAAGGAGAAAGGTTAAGTTATACTGAAGGTCAAAATTTAATGTGATGAAGCCCTGTCAATAGCTTATTGCGTATATGGAGGGCCCTATCATCATTAACCATTCCTGTAAAAAATTGGTACTGTCTATTGTTATCACTTCTGAGAGACAGTATGAGTAGATGATTGGGCTAGAGAACGGACACTGCAACTGGAATCTGACACTGCCAAAGATATAGCTAAACCCCATACTTCATCCTAAGCATTTGTTTACATTTGTCCCATCCTTGCCAGATGCTTGAAAGAGTAATGTAAAAAAGATAAGGAAAAAAATCATGTAGTATTGTGCAGTATATAAAGTATGTTTTGTATTGCAGGAACCTAAGTCTGACAAAGGAATTCCATGTGAGATCTGTGGCAAAACTTTTAACCACACTAGCTCCTTAATTTATCATAGAGAGGCAGACCACAATAATGGTCGTAGGTTTGTCTGTAATAAATGTGGGAAAGGCTTCAAACATAAGCAGCTCCTACAGCGACATCAGTTAGTCCATTCTGATAACAGGTATGTATTGGTGTCATATTGCTCTCTTAAATTGTTTTCATTAGACCCTGTGTGTCATAATAATGTTGGTTCAGCATTAATGTCGCAATTAAGTGCCTCCTATTCAACACACATACTTACTCAGATAAATTTTTTTTTTTTTTAGACCATTTGCATGTAAAACTTGTGGTGCAACATTCAAGGCGAAAGCAAACTTGTTAAATCATATGCCGACACATACAGGAGAGAAAAAGTACTTCTGTGAGCTGTGTGGTCATCAGTTCGCGCACAAAACTAGTCTCACATTACATTATAGATGGCACACAGGTAAGTTTGCTGTTATATATCATTACCTTCTGCAATAAGAATATTGTTGTTTTGAGATTTTGGTGTTAATATAACTTTTCATATTGTTTCTGTCAAAGACTCAGCAATTACTGTAGTCATACATATGTTTAATGTTGTTTGACTAGTCTCTTTTCTTGATTGTTTATGTTAATGTGAACCTGCCAGTAGCTACTGTGACAGTACATATCAAGAGGTTAGCATCAGATATTGAGACATTCATAGAAAATAATTCTAATAAATCTCTTGCCATTAGAGCTACAACATTTTCTTTATTCTTATGTGGCATATTACTACCATGTGTTTTGCTGCAGATATTCAAATAATACTTCCCTTGGAATGAAAAGTAAGCATTCAGATTAATAACATATATAATTGTTTCTCATTATATTGCAGAAACACACTATCTTACTGTTGCTGTACTATCAATTCTTTAAGATACATTGTGGTGGTGGTGGTGGTGGTGGTGGTAGTAGTAGTAGTAGTAGTAGTAAGGTATCTCCCTCTTTTCAGGTACAAAATTGTTTCTAATGCAGTATTAAGCAGATTGGAAGCATGTAGGGGAGTATTTATTGAACAGGAGCACAGAAAAGCAAATCATGTGTGGAACAAATTTAGAAACCTCAACTCAGTAACCCAATGCTAGACAGTGCCAAAAAGAAATATGTCGTCATTTTTAGTGACTTTATAAAAACTATTGATTCTGTCGATAGATTAGCCCTGCTCTTCACTCTTCGGGAATTCAGTGTTGATAGCAAAATTGATAAAGTTACTCAAACAGTTTCTCAAAAACACTAGATCAGAACAATTCAAAGCAGGGACAGGAGTCGGACAGGTAGATGGACTATCAGCTGTGCTTTTTAACTGTGACTCAGAGAAGAACCATCCTGATAGGGGAAAAGTCCCAAGAAACAAGAATAAATCACCAAGTTAAACTAGGACCAAAAAATCAAGTTGAAATTGTCTTGCTTTTGCACATGTCTACATCTAAATGTATATTCTGCAAACCACTGAATTGTATGGCAGACAATTCTTCCTATTGTACTTGTTATGAGGATTTCTTCCCATTCAATTCATGTATGAAGTGCAGAATATTGACTATGTAAATGACAATATTGACTATGTAAATGACTATGTGTAGTTTAATTAATCTAATCTGATCCTCACAATCCTTATCTGAGCAGTACGAGGGGGGTTGCAGTATATTCATAAAGTAATCATTTAAGTCCCATTCTTCAAACTTAGCAAGACAGTTTTTGTCTGTTTAGAGTCAACCATTTCAGTTTCTTCAGCACTTCTGCGGCACTTTCCTACGGGTCAAACAAACCTACAATCGAAGTACTGCCCTTTTCTGTATGTGTTAAATATCCTCAGTTAATCCTATTTGGCACATGTCCACACAATTGGGCAATATTCTAGAATGGGTCGCATGGGTGATTACTTGTAAATCTCCTTTGTAGACTGACTGCACTTCCCCAGTATTCTACCAATAAACTGAAGTCTGCTACCTGCTTTACCTATATGATCAGTGCATTTTGAATCCCTACAAAATGTTGGAACTAGGTATTTATATGAGTTGGCAAATTCTAACTGTGACTCATTGTAATAGTCATAGGATACTACGGTTTCTTGTTCTGTGATTTACATTTCTGAACATTCAAGACATGTTGCCACTCTTTGCACCACTTTGAAATCTTATTAGGATCTGATTCAATATTTATGCAGCTTCTTTCTGACAATTCTTTAGTATTGATAACTGCATCATCTGCAAAATGTTTGGATATGATGCAGTTATCTGTGTTATGTTATTATTAGTGTTATGTTAATATTAATATTGTCCGCATGGTCATTATTATTTTTATTATTCACATATGGGCCCAATAGGACCATGCGAGGTTCAGTCAGTCAATCAATGTCAATTTTGATGGTTGGCCTTTCTTCGTGTCCAAATTTGTATCACCCTTTCAGAATGAAGTCTCTTTCATCGGACCACAGTGTTCCAGTCCATTTTGTAATTTCTCTCTGACCAACTTTCCAGTCAAATATCTTTTGTCTGAACGTTTTACTATCTGTAACATCTGCCAAGTTATACTGACTACTTTAAGATCTTCCTTAATCGTAGCAATCCATTTAATTGGCTCAGTTTTTGCCTTACTTCTGTTTTTGTAGTATTCTGCTATTTGTTTTGTCACCTGAGGGTGTGCCCATAAAATTGAAGTCTTCATTTTCTTATGTCCCCTATGTGTGTCTGTGTTTTCTTCTATTTCCTTATTATTTCTCAGCCTAGAAGTTTCTCAATCAAACCACATGATGATTAATATACAGTATGAACTACAGGTGTCCCAACACACTTCTCTGGGACACCAAAGTTACCTCTGCATTTGTCAGTGACTCTCGATCCGAGATAACCTGCTGCATCCTCCCTACCAAAGAAATCCTGAGTCCAGCCACAAATTTCATTTGATACTCCATTTGATTGTACTTTTGACAATAAGCATAGGCGTGGTACTGAGTAAAATGCATCTTGGAAACCAAGAAATGCTGCATCTACCCGACTGCTTTGATTCAGAGCTTTCATTGACATGTGAGAAAAGTGTGAGCTGTGTTTCGCATGATTGACGTCCTCGGAATCCGTGCTGGTTGGCATCAAGGTGGTCATCCTGCTAGAAACATCTCATTAGATTTAAACACAGAATATATTTTCAGAATCTACAACAAATCAATGCCAAGGATATTGGGTAGAATTTTGTGGATCACTTTTACTACCCTTCTTGTAAACAGGTGTATGTAACCTTTGCTTTCTTCCAACTACTGGGCATGGTTTGTTGTTAAAGAGATCTGCAATAGATTATAGTTAAAGAAGGGCTACCTCAGTTGCAAATTAGGTGTAGAATGTGACGGGGATTCCATCGGACCCTGGAGCTTTATTCAGTTTTAACAATTTCTGCTGTTCCTCAACACCACTGACACTAACCCTTATTTCACTCATTTTTCAGATGTATGAAGATGAAATTGGGGCATTTCTCCTGGATTTTCCTTTCTAAAGGAACATTTGAAACTGGAGTTACGCATTTTGGTTTTTGCTTTGCTACCCCAATTTCAGTTCCAGTCTCATTTGCAGGTGACTGTCTTTACATACAACCAGAATTTCTTTGGGTTTTGTGAAAGATTGTTCGATGATATTCTGCTACGGTAGTCATTAAAGGCTTCTGCATTGCCCTCATGAAACCCAGGCATGTTTCATACAGCACCTCTATCTAAAGTACTATGCTTTGTTTTACATGTGTTATGCGTGTCTCTGTTTCTTTAGAGTGACTGTACAGTATGGAGGGGCAGTCCCATTATGAACTGTTCTACTGGGTACAAAGCTGTCCAGTGCATGGTAAACTATTCTTTTAAACTTACTTGTTTTAGTTTTCCTCTGTACTTTGGTTATCACTGTTGCCACAACCGCATCACAGTCACTACAGTAAGGCCGAAACACGATGATCCATGGCTCCGCCTACTGGGCCGGGAAACTGCCCTGGTCACAGAAACGGGAAGCAACCATGTTGCCAAATAGTTTCCTGCCGGACAGTACAGCTAACGGTCACAATGGCTAGCAGAGGACGGCAGGTCCTGCATTCTCAAGTGAGAGAATTTGTCGTTCGCGTACGGAATTACTTTGAAAATGACAGGCATAATGAAGGACCTATTCTCCCTGTGTCAAATGTAGTGCAACGAACAGCTGATGCACTTGGCATTGGAAGTGCTGCAGTGAAACACATGACTAAGGAGAAACATATAGGCCATGATAGTGCAGCCATCCTGATAGGTTTTCCGTGATTTCCCTAAATCGTTTCAGGCACTGCCGATTTCCTTCCCAATCCTTCCCTAACCCGAGCTTGCGCTCCGTCTCTAATGACCTCATTGTCGACGGGACTTAAACACTAACCACCACCATGATAGTGGTGAGAAAGACTTTTAGCTTAGAACGTCAGGTAAACACAGAAAGGGTACAAACCAAGTGACAGCTATTGACAATTTAATCAGTGTGCTATTCGGGACCATATTTACAATTATTACTGTGAAGGTGAATTTCCAGCTAGGAAGAAATTTACTGCTTCTCTTCTTCAAGCAGGGCTGTTTTCCGGTGGTAACATGTCGCTTTCTTCAATTCTGAACTCTTCAGGCTTCAGGTATAAAACATACAGCAATCATAAATGTGTAATGGAGAGGACTGATATAGTAATTCAGCACTGCAGTTTTCTCAGAGAAATGTGCACTATTGACTTTTCAAAGTCATATTTACGGATGAGACTTGGATTAATCCAAACTACAGTGTTCCACACATTTGGACTGACGTCACAAGTTCTTCAGTTCTAAGACAACCAACCGAGAAAGGTGGCAGATTAACTGTTTGCCACGCTATAACAAGTGCAGGATTCATATACGGTGCTTTGTGGGCTTTCACTTCGAAGAAGTCGGGAGATTTCCACGAATAAATAAATACTGCGAGTTACATCTCTTGGTTTCAGGATAAACTTATTCTGAATATTCCTCCCAAGTCTATTATAATGATAGATAATGCCCCTTATCATTCTACTAAGGTGAACAAAGCACCAACTATGTAAAATGGAAAAGACGATTTGTTAAGTTGGTTGCAGCAACATAATGGTCCTTGCAATGCTGAAATGAAAAAGGCAATGCTGCTTCAGCTTGTTAAGCTTAACAAGTCACAAACTCTTGTATACATGGTTGACAAAATCGCTATAGCTGCTGATCACAAAGTTATTCGTTTGTCACAATATCATTGCACATACAATGTGGTTGAGCTTATTTGGGCTCAAGTGAAAGGAAATGTAGCAAGAAATAACACGTATCTACCTTTCTCACAAAGCAAGGTGTTAAAATTGCTTCACTAAGCTTTAAATGAAGTTACACCAGTTATGTGGCGATCTGTGATTCTACAGACATGGTGAATCATCTAACATTACCGCTGGATATATTTCGTAAACCACATCAAATACTGACGAATCGATTCCACAGACCGAACGTGAGGAGAGGGGCTAGTGTAATTGGTTAATACAAACCATAAAAAAATTCACGAAAGTATGTTTTTTAACACAAACCTACGTTTTTTTAAATGGAACCCCATTAGTTTTGTTAGCACATCTGAACATATAAACAAATACGTAATCAGTGCCGTTTGTTGCATTGTAAAATGTTAATTACATCCGGAGATATTGTAACCTAAAGTTGACGCTTGAGTACCACTCCACCGCTGTTCGATCGTGTGTATCGGAGAGCACCGAATTACGTAGGGATCCAAAGGGAACGGTGATGGACCTTAGGTACAGAAGAGACTGGAGCAACACATTACGTCCACATGCTAACACCTTTTTATTGGTCTTTTTCACTGACGCACACGTATGTTACCTTGAGGGGTGAGGTACACGTACACATATGGTTTCCGTTTTCAATTACGGAGTGGAATAGAGTGTGTCCCGACATGTCAGGCCAATAGATGTTCAATGTGGTGGCCATCATTTGCTGCACACAATTGCAATCTCTGGCGTAATGAAAGTCGTACACGCCGCAGTACATCTGGTGTAATGTCGCCACAGGCTGACACAATACGTTGTTTCATATCCTCTGGGGTTGTAGGCACATCACAGTACACATTCTCCTTTAACGTACCCCACAGAAGAAGTCCAGAGGTGTAAGATCAGGAGAACGGGCTGGCCAATTTATGCGTCCTCCACGTCCTATGAAACGCCCATCGAACATCCTGTCAAGGGTCAGCCTAGTGTTAATTGCGGAATGTGCAGGTGCACCATCATGCTGATACCACATACGTCGACGCGTTTCCAGTGGGACATTTTCGAGCAACGTTGGCAAATCATTCTGTAGAAACGCGATGTATGTTGCAGCTGTTTGGGCCCTTGCAATGAAGTGAGGACCAATGAGTTGGTTGCCAATGATTCCGCACCATACATTTACAGTCCACGTTCGCTGTCGCTCTACCTGTCTGAGCCACGGACCAGTAATGCATGTTCTGTAGATTCACTGCCCCGTGGTTTGTGAAACCCGCTTCATCGGTAAACAGGTAGAACTGCAACGCATTCTCTGTTAATGCCCATTGACAGAATTGCACTCGATGATTAAAGTCATCACCATGTAATTGCTGATGTAGTGACACATGAAACAGGTGAAAGCGGTGACGAAGCAGTATGCGCATGACACTACTTTGACTCAGTCCACCGGCTCTCGCAATGTCCCGTGAACTCATGTGTGAGTTCATGGCAACAGCAGCTAACACACCAACTGTGACGGGCCTGTTATGGACCCGTTTGCGTGCTACGACCGTACCTGTTGCATACAGTTGGCGGTAGATGTTTTGCAATGTGCGGCACGTTGGATGCTCTCTGTCCGGGTACCATTCTGCATACACCCTGCAGGCTTCAGCTGCATTTCGTCGACACTCGCCATAGATGAATATCATCTCCGCCTTTTCAGAGTTCGAATACACCATGGTCACAGTTCCTACAACACTACACTATCACAGACGTCTGGTAACACGGTGTACTACAGTTGGTCTGCGTGCGGAGACGAAGCAGAATAACAATAGCAGCAAACGCTACATGCGGACACTGCGACAGTTAGACTAAACCACAACAGTGCACTACAGCCACACTCGTAAACACGGTCGTCATCGTAAACATGTTCCTGCAGATGCTGCTCGCCGACCATGGCCCGTGTTTGTTACAACACGCAACTGAACGTCGGAGGTTTCAAGCGTCATCTTTAGGTTACAATATCTCCGGATGTAATTAACATTTTACAATGCAACAAATGGCACTGATTACGTATTTGTTTATATGTTCAGATATGCTAACAAAACTAACGTGGTTCCATTTAAAAAAATGTAGGTTTGTTTTAAAAAACATACTTCTGTGCATTTTTGTATGGTTTGTATTAAACAATTACACTAGCCCCTCTCCTTACGTTCGGTTTGTGGAATCGGTTCGTCAGTATTTGATGTGGTTTATGAAATATATCCAGCGGTAACGTTAGGTGACTCACCCTGTATAATTGTTACATTTCTTCTAGGGTAAGAATTTAATAAATGAGACAACTTTGTAATATTCTTTAATGCTTAACCACCGCAGTTTGAAAATGAGCATCTATAAAATATGTAGTACAAGAACAATCAGTGACAATTTTAGCAAAGGGTAATTAATATGTTGCCATAACTATTTACTCTCTGGTATTGCTTTATTTAACCATTAGTTTCTTAAGACATGTACACTTATGTTTCTGAAATTGTTTATAAGGTTTATTACGTCTATCAGAAATGCAGCATTTTTAACAACTTAGGTCGAACTGCTGAACAGAACCGTGAAGTGACACAACTATCAGTAATTAAAGGTGGAAATTTTAAGAATAAATAATAACTCAGGAATCTGGAGTTCTGTGTCTCACTTTATAGATAAATATCCGTCAGTAATAATGCTTCTTGCACAAATATGAAACACACAAAACAAATTCAGAAAGTGTATATCTTGTTTTGCGATCTGTCCTGCCGTATGTGTCCGTGGAATCAAATTCCATGGCATTAAAATAAATGAAGTAAATTATTGAGTATGAACTTGGTGATTGCTGTTTTGTTCAGGTGCACAAGCACAGCTACTCGGGCGCATGTTTCAACAAAGCTGAGTGGACCATATCAACTGTTGTCACTGTTGTCTGGCGGAACTGGCAAAAGTGCACAGCACAGCCGAATGCGCGCATGCGTAGAACAGCATTCACATTTGACTTACTCCAATGGTCTGCTGCTGCAACCGGCACTCAATGCAGATTGGTGCGAGCACCAGGGATCATGGTATTTCAGCTCAATTTTAATACCGGTAACCATGAGGACACAAGGGCGATGTACTTGAGGACAATATTCTGGAAATGGAAGAGGATGTAGATGAAGACGAAATGGGAGATACAATACTGCGTGAAGAGTTTGACAGAGCACTGAAAGACCAGAGTCGAAACAAGGCCCCCGGAGTAGACAGCATTCCATTAGAACTACTGATGGCCTTGGGAGAGCCAGTCCTGACAAAACTCTACCATCTGGTGAGCAAGATGTATGAGACAGGCGAAATACCCTAGGACTTCAAGAAGAATATAATAATTCCAATCCCAAAGAAAGCAGGTGCTGACAGATGTGAAAATTACCGAACTATCAGTTTAATAAGTCACAGCTGCAAAATACTAATGCAAATTCTTTACAGACAAATGGAAAAACTGCTAGAAGCCGATCTCAGCGAAGATCAGTTTGGATTCCGCAGAAATGTTGGAACAAGTGAGGCAATACTGACCCTACGACTTATCTTAGAAGCTAGTAAGAAAGGGCAAACCTACGTTTCTAGCATTTGTAGACTTAGAGAAAGCTTTTGACAATGTTGACTGGAATACTCTCCTTCAAATTCTGAAGGTGGCAGGGGTAAAATACAGGGAGCGAAAGGCTATTTACAATTTGTACAGAAACCAGATGGCAGTTACAAGAGTCGAGGGACATGAAAGGGAAGCAGTGGTTGGGAAGGGAGTGGGACAGGGTTGTAGTCTCTCCCCGATGTTATTCAATCTGTATATTGAGCAAGCAGTGAAGGAAACAAAAGAAAAATTCGGAGTAGGTATTAAAATACATGGAGAAGAAATAAAAACTTTGAGGTTCGCCGATGACATTGTAATTCTGTCAGAGACAGCAAAGGACTTGGAAGAGCAGTTGAATGGAATGGATAGTATCTTGAAAGGAGGATATAAGATGAACATCAACAAAGGCAAAACAAGGATAATGGAATATAATCGAATTAAGTTGGGTGATGCTGAGGGAATTAGATTAGGAAATGAGACACTTAAAGTAGTAAAGGAGTTTTGCTATTAGGGGAGCAAAATAACTGATGACGGTCGAAGTAGAGAGGATATAAAATGTAGACTGGCAATGGGAAGGAAAGGGTTTCTGAAGAAGAGAAATTTGTTAACATCGAGTATAGATTTAAGTGTCAGGAAGTCGTTTCTGAAAGTATTTGTATGGAGTGTAGCCACGTATGGAAGTGAAACATAGACGATAAACAGTTTGGACAAGAAGAGAATAGAAGCTTTCGAAATGTGGTGCTACAGAAGAATACTGAAGATTAGATGGGTAGATCACATAACTAATGAGGAGGTATTGAATAGAATTGGGGGGGAGTTTGTGGCACAACTTGACAAAAAGAAGGGACCGGTTAGTAGGACATGTTCTGAGGCATCAAGGGATCACAAATTTAGCATTGGAGGGCAGCATGGAGGGTAAAAATCATAGAGGGAGACCAAGAGAAGAATACACTAAGCAGATTCAGGAGGATGTAGGTTGCGGTAGGTGCTGGGAGATGAAGAAGCTTGCACAGGATAGAGTAGCATGGAGAGCTGCATCAAACCAGTCTCAGGACTGAAGACAACAACAACAACAACAACAACAACAACAACAACAACCATGAGGACACAATCAAAGAGGTCAGGTGTATTTGTTGCAATTAGATCTAGTATATTTCCATCATGAGTAGGGTTCCAAACTACCTGTTGAAGGTAGTTTTCAGAGAAGGTGTTTAGTAATCTTTCACAGGATGTCTTCTCACACCCGCCACTTACAAAACTGTAATTTTCCCTATTGATTGTTGGATAATTAAAGTTTCCACCGATGATTGCAGTATGATTGGGGACTTAAACATACAAGCGAAGTCTGGTTTTCTCTTCGGTTTTTGGTTACATCAGGAAATGAGTCTGGTGGGCAAAAGGAGGGTCCAATTACCATTTTATGCCCACCCCTGATACTGAGTCTTGCCCAAAAATTTTCACATTGAGTTTGAATTTCAGTCTCCGTGTATTTGAGTTTCTTGTCTACAGTGACATATACACTACCTCCATTTTCGCCATGTCCTAATGATATATGCCAAAGACATAAGTTCACCCAATATTCAGATAAATCTTCTCAGAAAAATGCTGAAAAAACAGACCCAAAAATATCTACATCCAAAATTAAGTATGGTATATGACCAACATCTTCAACACTCCAAAATCATAAGGAACAAGACTTCGGAAGGATCAACAATAGTAGTAGTAGTAGTAGTAGTAGTAGTAGTAGCAGTAGTACAGATCTGAAAGAATAACTGAAATACAGAATATCCCCAAGACAACTAAACATATATAGTGAAATATTACTGTAAGAAATTGTATGACCATAGTAAAAAAACAGAGAAAATAAAATACCTAAACATAGTGTGTAAACAAATAATGTAGTTGTGAGTTTGCAACGAGGAGTAGAGCAATTGGCAGAAGAAAGGCACCAGAGTAGATTATGCAAAGACTAACTGCATACACAGATATTACCATTGCACTGAGACGGGGTACCTTGAGACAGCATTTCTGGACTTGCATGAAACCTGGATTTGTCAATGTTGTGATACTGTCCCCTCTTAATTATGTCCAAGCTTGATACACAGTGTTCAGTTAACTGTGAACAACACAAAATTCAAAGAAGATCCCAGAAGAGGGGACAAAACATTGCTTGTGTAGAAGAAAGGTGACATAGCCTAACATGTAGGATCATTTTCAAAATCTTGGTGGGAGGAACTTGTGACCCAGGAAGTGTGTGTATAAATAGCAACATCACCTTTAGTAACAGTGCAAGAAAGACTGAGCTCTAGAAAATGGTAGTTACATATTAGCATTGTGTGGATTCAGGGAAATTCACTCTACTCTTGGTAACTAGTAACCTGATACTATCATGAATGTGCACGAAAGAGGATTCCTCATGCAAACAACATCCTGTAAGTGTATCCCCCTTTCCTCTTTCCCTCTATCCTGTCTCCAACTACTAAAATCATTTGAAGTTACTTGATGGCAACTTGCTTGAAATGATCAGGAATGTAAAATTTTGCACTTCACAAAACGAAAAAAAATGTAGTATCCTGTGACTGTAATACCAGTGAGTCACTGTTGGAATTGGCCAGCTCATACAAATGCCTGATGTAACACTTTGTAGGGATATGAAATGGAGTAATCACACAGGTTCAGTCATGGATAAAGCAGGTGGTAGATTTCGATTTACTGGTAGTATACTTGGAAAGTGCATTCAGCCTACAAAGGAGTGTGCTTACAAATCACTCGTGTGACCAGTTCTAGAATATTTGCTCAAGTGTATGGGACATGTACCAGATAGGACTAATGGGGGATATTGAACATATACAGAGGAGAACAGCACAAATGGTCATATGTTTGTGTAATTCATGAGAAAATGTCACAGAGGTACTGAAGGAACTGAACTGGCAGACTCTTGAAGACAGACGTAAATCATCCTGAGGAGGTCTATTAACTAAGTTTCAAGAACCCCCCCACTTATCGCTCACATAGGGATCATGAGGGTAAGATTAGAATAATTACTGCACACACAGAGCCATTCAATAATTCTCTCTTCACACGCTTGATACATGACTGGAACTGGAAGAAAGCCTAATAACTGACAGCATGGGATGTACCTTCTGCTGCGCACCTGTTAGTGGTTTCCAGAATATACACTAAGTGATCAAAAGTATTCAGACACCCTCAAAAACATACGTTTTTCATATTAGGTGCATGGTGCTGCCACCTACTGCCAGGTACTCCATATCAGCGACCTCAGCAGTCATTAGACATTATGAGAGAGCAGAATGGGGCACTCCGTGGAACTCATGGACTTCGAACGTGTTCCGGTGATTGGGTGTCACTTCTGTCATTCATCTGTATGCGAGATTTCCACACTCCTAAACATCCCTAGGTCCACTGTTTCTGATGTGATAGTGAAGTGGAATCTTGAAGGGACATGTACAGCACAAAAGTGTACAGGCTGACCTCGTCTGTTGACTGACAGAGACCGCCGACAGTTGAAGAGGGTCATAATGTGCAATAGGCAGACATCTGTCCAGACCATCACTTGGGAATTCCAAATTGCATCAGAATCAACTGCAAGTACTATGACAGTTAGGTGGGATGTGAGAAAACTGGATTTCATGGTCGAGTGGCTGCTCATAAACCACACATCACACCAGTAAATGCCAAACAATACTGTGATTGGTGTAAGGAGTGTAAACATTGGATGATTGAACAAGGGAAAAACGTTGTGTGAAGTGACGAATCATGGTACACAATATGGTGGTCCAATGGCAGGGTGTGGGTATGGTGAATGCCCGGTGAACGTCATCTGCCAGTGTGTGTTGTGCCATCAGTAAAATTTGGTGACGGTGGTGTTATGGTGTGGTTGTGTTTTTCATGGAGAAAGCTTGCACTCGTTTTGCGTGACACTATCACCGCACAGGCCTACATTGATGTTTTAAGCACTTTCTTGTTTCCCACTGTTGAAGAGCAATTCGGGGATGGCACTTGCATCTTTCAACACAATTTAGCTCCTTTTCGTAATGCATGGCCTGTGTTGGAGTGGTTACATGACAATAACATCCCTGTAATGGACTGGCCTGCACAGAGTCCTGGCCTGAATCCTGTAGAACACCTTTGGGATGTTTAGGAACACTGACTTCGTGCCAGGCCTCACTGATTGACATCGATACCTCTTCTCAGTGCAGCACTCCGTGAAGAATGGGCTGTCAAGCACCTAATTGAATGTATGCCTGCGAGAGTGAAAGTGCGATCAAAGCTAAGGGTGGCCAACACCATATTGAATTCCAGAATTAACGATGTAGGGCGCCACGAACTTGCAAGTCATTTTCAGCCAGATGTCCAGATACATTTGATCACACATTGTAGGTGTAGATGTAGAAAAGCCAGGCCTAAAATACAAAAGGAACACGAAAAATAATACAGGTAATTCAAACGCGTGGTATACTCAAAGTGCACACTAGTGTTTCTTGCAGTGTCTCTCAATGGCCTGTTACTTGGATAATAGCACAACAGATAGACAGAAACCAACATTCTTCTCTGCTTTGACGGAAATGCTCCCCAACACTGTAGCTTGAAATTTGAATACATAGGAATATATTTAAGAGAATCGTGCACCACTGCCATATGGCAACACGAGGCGTTATTGGGGTAAGGTTAAAACAGGAGCTAAATCAGCTGTAAATTCCAGATACAATCTGATTGGTATTCCATCAGAGCATGGGGATTTGTTCAGTTTCAAAAATGTCAACAGTTTATAAGTGCTGATGATACTAATGTGTGTGTCACTCATCTTTGCAATTGTGGAGGCATTAAAATGCGGCAGCACACCTGGATTTTCCTTCGTAAAGGAACAGTCAAAAGTACATTTCTGCCTTTGGATGTCATCCATGATTGGCTGGATATAACTTGATGCCACAGTCAGCTTTTCATATGACTAGAATTTCTTTGTATTTTGTTAGAGATCCTTAGATAAGATTCTGCTACACTAGTTCTTGAAAGCTTCAGGCATTGCCCTTTTGACAGCAAAATACATTACCTATTTATACTCTTAAGCTTTGTTTCACACCTGTTGTGCAGTTGCCACTATTTCTTCACTAGTTTCTTTGCAGAGACTGGATACTAAGAAGAGACCCTCCCATCATGAACTATTCCACTAGGTACAGATCTGTAAAGTACTGCACAAATGTTATTTGCAACACAGTTCCATTATCTGCCCCTGCCCAGAGCTGAGAGTGTTAACAAAAGAGAGACATTAATTTCCATGAAACACCAATGAGAAATAAGTAACTGAAAAATCATGTTTAAGTTTCTGGATGATGATGATGATGTGATTACTTATGTTTATTATATTTCATTTTATTTGAGTAATTTCAAAGAATGAGAAGCAAACGATAACAGACAGTCATAAGATTCCTTCATAGAATATACATATTATTAGTGCAAAAAATGTTCAACAATTACTAATTTTTGTAAAGAAATGAATAACTGCAGAATGTAACAGTGTACTTTTCAAACACTTTAGGTCAAAAGCCTTATCAGTGCCATGTATGCAATAAAAGTTTCTCACAAAATGGAAATTTACAAGAACATTTGAGAATACACACAGGAGAAAAACCTTTCTGTTGTGACTTTTGTGGCCGAAAATTCACAACGTCATCACAGGTAGGTAATAATTTTGTAGTGCATGCATAACATACAAGGAAAATACTTATGTAGAGGGAAACATTCCACGTTGGAAAAATATATCTAAAAACAAAGATGATGTAACTTAGCAAACGAAAGCGTTGGTATGTAGATAGACACACAAATAAACACAAACACACACACAAAATTCAGGCTTTCGCAACCAGTGGTTGCTTCATCAGGAAAGAGGGAAGGAGAGGGAAAGACGAAAGGATGTGGGTTTTAAGGGAGAGGGTAAGGAGTCATTCCAATCCCGGGAGCGGAAAGACTTACCTTAGGGGGAAAAAAAGGACAGGTATACACACTCACTCGCACGCGCGCGCGCGCACACACTCACTCGCACGCGCGCGCGCGCGCACACACTCACTCGCACGCGCGCGCGCGCACACACTCACTCGCACGCGCGCGCGCGCGCACACACTCACTCGCACGCGCGCGCGCGCGCACACACTCACTCGCACGCGCACGCGCGCGCGCACACACACACACACACACACACACACACACACACACACACACACACACACACACACACACACATTTGCACATATGCAGACATAAGCAGACATTTTGCTTGTCAGCTTGTGTCTGAATATGTGCAGATGTGTATGTGTGTGTATGCGAGTGTATACCTGTCCTTTTTTCCCCCTAAGGTAAGTCTTTCCGCTCCCAGGATTGGAATGACTCCTTACCCTCTCCCTTAAAACCCACATCCTTTCGTCCTTCCCTCTTTCCTGATGAAGCAACCGTTGGTTGCGAAAGCTTGAATTTTGTGTGTGTGTGTGTTTATTTATTTATTTGTGTGCCTATCTACATACCAACGCTTTCGTTTGGTAAGTTACATCATCTTTGTTTTACAATGATGAACCAAAATATTATGACTACCTGCTTAAAAATGTTGCATTGTTGGAATGCAATACATTGATTCAACAAGGCCTTTGGCACCTAATGTCTACACCCAGATCACGCAAGTCGCATAAATTACGGGCTGGTGCTTTGTGGGCGTGGAGTTGACACCAGATAGCATCCCAGGTGCATTCCCCCAAGTTCAAATCAGCCTAATTTGGTGACGAAGGCATCAATATGAGTTCACTGTCGTGTTTCTCAAATCACTATTAGCACACTTCTGGCATTGTAACGTGGACAGTTGTTCTGCTACAAGATGTGATCACCGCAGGGGAAGGAATGCAGGTGCTTCACAGTAACGTTCATATAGTCCACAGCTGTGTTGGTGCCTTAGACTAATACTATAGGTCCCATGAAAACCCAGATGAATGTCCCCCATATGGTGATATTGCCCCACCGGCCTGTGTCTAAAATGTGGTGCACGTTTCAAGCAGCCATTCACGCAGTTTCGATGTATCAGGGCTCGCCATCAGCCTAGTGCAACAAGGAACATAATTAGTCATCAGGTGCCTTGTTTCATGCACAATCTAATATCGGATGATGCCATGCCCACTGCAGTTTTAATTGGTGATGCCATTTGGTCATCATGGGAAAATTAGGAGGTTGTCTGCTGTGGAGCCCCATATTTAACAGTTTGCAGTCAATGGTGTGCTCCGAAACACCTATGGCTGCCCCCGCTTTGTAATCTGTCGTGAGATCTGCCTCAGATTGCCATTTATCCTACTTTACAAAGTGGGCAAGCCTCCAACCTCCACATTCTTTAATGAGGTGTAGACATCCAACATCTTGTCGCCTTTTAAAGGTTTCACCATCATTAATGTTTCCCCATAGGTCCTCACAACATTAGCACATGAGCAGCCAATCAGCTTTGCTCTTTCTGAACACTCGTCCCTAGACACTAATCCATAACAATCTTCAATTTGTAAAAGTCACTTATGTCAGTGGATTTCTCCATTTGTGTAACATACTTCATCACTAGGACAATTTCACATTTGTCTGTGCTCTGCTTGTATACTATCCTTCCAGTGCTACAGTGTCACCAGTGAACTTCCCAGCTCCAATTGGGCAGTGGTCGTAATGTTTTGGCTCAACAGTGTACTGTATATTGTACTGTAATCATTAAAACAAAGACATTTTGCATTGTGACAATAACTTTTTACAAAATTTTAATCACGTTTTCTGTCTGAATGCAGAAATATATTCAGTGAAATTGGAGAACTGCCAAAATTGCACTGAAGTTTGTTTTTGTTTAAATGGTGTACTCCAGTGCAACTTGATGATTCAGAATTTCATTGAACCGTAGTAAGTTGCTGCCTCCTGCCATCCAGCATGCTTTAAGTGGACAAAAATATATTATTTACTCCCACCTACTTATATAAAACCAATATAAAAGAATAAGAGAAGATTGAGCTTGCACAGAAAGATTTAGGTGTGTGTTTTTCCCAGGTGCTATTACAGATTGGAACAGTGGAGCAGTAGTAGTCTAGAAGTGGTTCCGTGAACACTCAGCCAAGCTCTTTAAGTGAGAATTGCAGAGTAGTCATGTAAATGCAGAGTTTAGCATAAGATAAATGATGATCTCACTCACAGACAGTGAAAAAGTTTGATGAGAAAGTAAGAATTCTTCGTAAGGTGTTAGTTCAGTCATTTGATTTGGAATCCATTTGAGTAATAGTCAGTGAGAGCATGCGTCACATTGGTGGCTGTTGCTACTATAACATAGTGTAATAGTCAGAGAAAAGTGCAATTTCATTTTAAGGTATTTTGTAGGAATAGAGATTTACAAACATCATACACTTGTATTTTCCTTTGATATGATTTTAATGTATCAAAATTGAAATGTGTGGGTAAAGTGATATTAAAGGCAGGAAGTGGTGATAATAAATGTCCGTGTAGCAACATTGTTTTTGTTGCAAACTACATTTACTGAGTGTCTGTAGTTATTGCAGGCTCATGTACTTGAAATAAAGAGAGAAACCATTGTCTCATCTACTACAGACATAGTTTCCTGAAATCACTAATTAGAGTGACTACAAAATACCATAACTGAGTGTTGAAAAATATGCTGTTTAAATTCTCATATTTTGGATGAATCCTTAAAAAGCTACAAAATTATTCATTAAATCAAGATTTAAAAAATCTACATGTTTTATTTTATAACTTGAATTCCAAGTGTACACTGTTGAAACCAGAAAGTGAGCATGCACATTGTCTCTGTTGTCCATTGAATCCTCCCCTAAATGAAATAGAAACTAGTTGTCTTTTTGTGATCTGTCATCCTCTCTCTTTTTTTCCCAAGCCCCTGAAGTATTCCTAGGTATTGTCATTTGGAGAACCTGTAGATTGTAGGATATGATGAATAGGCTGGATGGTCAGACTGGTACATAATGTGGCATTTTTAAGGATATCATTGCAATTTGATTTCTGCTCACATTCTGTACTTTGAGAGGCAAATCACTGTGTTTCGCTCTGGGTTGTTAGTTCACTTTATCTGCACAGTGTTTCAATGATTCTTAGTTGTCTTTTGCAAGTGCTGTGAATAATGAGATAGACTGAGAGATGTTGATGTACTGTTAAAATTTGTTTGTTGCACAGGCTCCCAATTTCATTAGTTTGACACACACACACACACACACACACACACACACACACACACACACACACACACACTCTTTTGAAGTTTCAGTTTCGTAAAGTATTTGATGTAGCATTGAATACACAATTCATTAACTTGCCACTGTTAGATTGACACAGCAGTCATAAAAAAACATGAAACAGGCATAACATGGAATGGGTCTGTAGTCACAAGCTTATAAAATGTGCACATAAAGAAGGAGTGCTACCTGACAATGCTTTAATCTGCTTGGGGTCCAGACAACAAGCACATGTAAGGTCATCACTTTCAGCACATGAAGATAACAACTATGGCACTTGCTTAATTATTCTACAGAACAGTGGGACTGATGAACAAGATTTTTCTCTCTTAGAAGTGCTTCAATGTTATTCCGATATCGAACAAGGGGAGGCCAACCTCCTGGGACATGCCAGTTTGGAGTAACTGTACCATATTAGTAGGAAGCTGCTTGAAAGTAGTTTCTTGGGTCATTACATATTAGAAAATAAAGATAAAAGATCACTATGCAGTATCTTTTGGACCAGCTCACCTCATTAGGACATTAAAAAATAATGAAGTTGTACATATCAGGTCCATGGCGTAATAGTTTCCAAGAACACATTTGATGATCTTGCTTTTACTGAAATTAGCTTTTGTGCACAAATTTCATCATCTCACACCAAGTGGTATAAATCTCATGACTAGATATTTGTACGTGGTTACTGTAGTTAAATAGAGCAAGTATGTATGGTATATAGATGGATGGTTCCAAAATGTTGCAACAAGTTTTTTGAACGCATGCATATGGAAGTTGACAGTCATCTGAATGCATACCTTAAGACTCTTGGCTACTGTCTCTTTCATATCAGTTTTTTTGCCTTTTTTGATTGATATATGTAGAAGCTGCTCATAAGTTTATTTGGCATAGAGGAGATCTCTCACCAAATTGCATATGTTTTGAGTTATTGACAAGCACACACGAAAGAAAATGAGAACTTTCATAAGAGGTCTTTTCATGACCTAGAGTACAAACTGCGCGCATGCGCACGCGCACACACACACACACACACACACACACACACACACACACACACACACAAAAAATCAAAATTTTATTTGTGTGAGATATTGTGATTTGGATAGTTGCATAACTGGGCTAACAGGGGATAGCGCTGGCTCATGAAAAAAGTGCGTCAGGAGCTGCGTATTCTGTTGCGAGCTGTGACCATATGGAGCCGATGCCCCCACTGAATCTTAATTCAGTCGTATGGAGGGGATTTGTGCACGTTAAGCAATTTTTGTGTAGCTAGCATGTTGGGATCAAAATAATTTACAAATAAGGTAAAGAAAGGATTTATGCTCCACATGCTGAAATACTCTCAAAATTTTGAAAACTTCTCTAGCTAGAAATATGTGAACACACATACTAAAAGCTTAATGATGTTAACCTCAAGATAGCATTAAAAAAATGTATTGCCCTATTTATGAGAACTCCTTTGTTTAGATTTTTATTTGTAAGCACAAGTTCTAATCTCTCTCTGCAACTATGTACTTTCATTGATTAATCTGTTTCTTTTTGTCTTCCAGTTTAAACTCCATGTAAAAAGACATACAGGGGAAAGACCATGGAAATGTGAGTACTGCAATAAATCCTTTCTTCATAAAGACACATGGAAGTGTCATACCAGAAGGCATAGAGGTGAGAGACCGTTTCAGTGTCATTACTGTGCTAGAGGCTTCACGGAACAGTGGGCACTGAAGAAACATTTACGTCTCCACACAGGTAAATGAGAACGTAACGTCCAACATTCTAATTCCATTACTGTTTTGCAGGGAATTGCTGAATCATTTCATTTAAAACATATTTACCATTTTGTTCTGGTCCTGCAGGTGAGAAACCATATACGTGCAATATTTGTGGGAAAGCTTTTGCTGACTGCTCAAATCTCACAAAACATAAAAAGGTAAGCTTGAAAACAAGGTTAATATGTTAGTAACTTTAGAGTATTTTTAAGTATTTCTTTTAAAATTGTGCAGTGTACTTACAGGTACATAGGGATCCTAAAGCAGACAATGCTTCCAGTAGCTCTGCTTCAGTTGACCGAACAGTTTGGAATATAATACGTAATCACTTGACAAAGGAAGATGGGCAGGAAGGTGGCAGTGAAGTAACAACCACAGAAGCACAAGGAAACAGTGTTGAGCAAATCATATATGTTACGTACCAGGATCCTGATGACCCAAATGAAGCAAGAACACTCCATTTTGTAGAAAATGTTGAGGCTCCTCCAGAACAGGTCAGTATGTTTTTGGTGTTGTTATCCTGTAAAAATTACATGGTTTGAAATACACTAAAATTTTGACGTAATTGCGCTAATATTTACGATAATATAAATACATTTGTGTAAATCACCAGCAAAAAATGGTGCAGGGAACCGTTTACATGCATATGAGAGAGAGAGAGAGAGAGAGAGAGAGAGAGAGAGAGAGTGGGGGGGGGGGGGGGGGTTGTTGGTGGGGGTCGGAGTGGGTTAATGTGAAAGAGGGCTGGAAAGACATGGAAAGTGGGCAGAAATGTAGGATAGGAAAGAAATAGGAAGGCAATTCAGTATTGGGGAGAGAGTTGTCAAAAAAGTGGATAAGGTTGACACCAGGAGGATTATGGGGATATGCTGGAGAGGGAATACCAACCATGACAGCTCAGTGGAGCTGGTGCTGAGGAAAAGATCTCAGTGGCATGAGTTGTGAAGTTGATGCCATTGTGGTCTCTAGTAGATTTACCAGCAGAGAAATTATTGTCTGTGACCATTCGTACAGGTAGACAGCTGGTTGGTTGTCAAGCCAAGTAGGCGATGCTGGTCAAGAAAGGCAGGAGATATTTCTATGAGAGTCTTGTTACTAGCAGTGAGTTGTAGTTTGTTGAACTTTGACGACAATAACAGATGGGTGCCAGTGTGCAGAGAGAGATGGATTTGGGTTACATGTTTTGTTATAGATCTCATGTTTTGTGGAGTTGTTGGTCAGTGTGTTTCTGTGGTGAGATTATAGTGATAAGATTAGTAAGTAGAGGTCCCGCAAAGCTAGTGTAATGCTTCAGCCACTAAGCCACAGTGATGGAATATGATGTTGGTGGAACCCTTGTCATTGAGAAGTATGATAAAGGTAAAATTACTTTTTGGATCAGAAATGTCAGTTTCTTCCATGTCTGTGACGACTTGACCAGTGAGAAAGGTGTTTGGGGAACTGGGTCAGACTTTGTGGTAGGTGGAAACTGAGTAAGATAAGACTGATTGTGTGGTCGGAGAGTGCTGTTGTCAATAAACGAAGCTATATTTCCACTGAAAGAAACTCATAAAAGTAACTGACAGCATAGTGTGATTAAACTTGGGTCTTAGGCTGAAGGTAAATGGTTTTTAAGAGGATTGATTATTATGTAGGGGTCAAATTTTTTCATATGGATGGACGGCAGTGTAGAATTCGGAGAAGGTGATTGGGAATAGAGATACGGAAATCATACTAACAAAGTTGAAGGATCTTGTGAATGGAGCAAATGTAGTTTATTATGGTCCATGTTTAGGTGGTATGATTATGTGGGGGGGGGGGGGGGGGGGGGGGGGACTAGGCTGAAGAAAATTGGAAAAGGTGGTGATCTTTGTGGAAGATTGGCTCTCAGTTGGAGACGGATTTTTATGGAAAGTCCATTGTGAGATATGCCAAGTGCTAGAAAGGATTTTAGAATTTTGTGGGATGGGAGTTTGGCTATGACAAAATAGAGTTCAGAACTGTTCTGCAGGCAGAATGAATAATAGTTTACTGTGAGGCTAGTCAGAGAAAAGATTGTTGTAAGACAAGAATTGAAAATTGTTTTAATTTTAAAAAGAAGTGATTGATGTGATGATAAATAAAGCATTCAGATTGTAACTGAAAGTGGATAGTAGTAGATTCATACTGCCAAAAGAAGAGTAAATGATCATACGTACTCATCAGTAATTAAATGTACAGTAAAACCCTGCATTAATGAACCCGCCTTTAAGGAAATCCTGCATTTGATAAATATTTATTTCAATTCCAGCAAAACTTTAAGAAAAAGTCTGCTTTTAACTAAGAAACATTAAAAATTTTGCAAATTGAAAATTTTCAAGTAAGTTTCTGATTCCTTTATATTTTGTCTCACACAGGTCATATTTGTGTCTTGTGACACAGGAAATGGTAAACTAGTCAACTTGTAGACACCTGCATAGATCGAGTTGAATAACTCGACTTCCCTTGTTGCGATACCAGCACATGTGTTGAACAAATCAGAAATAGATTTCTGCGCAATTTGGGCCACATGATGTGATGTCAGTCACTGAGTCTATGAACAACGAAGCATGAAAAGTGGAGTTGTTTGTTTACTAAAGTGTTGAAGTTATCGGTTTCACTTTCATGGCCTTACGACCTGTAAACATTGAAAGCTGATGATCATATGTGACGTTGATGACAATCTTATCACAAATATTTTTGACATGGTGAAGAACTACGATTTAGCGCCATCTACAAGTGCGACATATTCAGTAATAAGGAATAGTTCTTAAATTCTGAAGCTAACAATTGCTGTAGATCCATAAACAGGGAACATTCGTATGTTGACATTCAGTGATGTGGAAAATACTCTTCTAATGTAGTTTTGAGGACTGAGGAGTGGAAGAATTCCTATAAGTAGAAACATACTTAGAGGGAAAGTTTGTGAAATCATTCTACAGATTGAAACTGAAAATTTCAGTGCATTGAATGGCTGGATGAATTGTTTCAAGAAAGTCATCATAATCTATCATTTCAAAGTGTACATGGAGAAACTGAGGCTCTAGTCACAGAAAGTGTAAACTATTGGAAGAACATTACAATGCCACAATTGATACAGGACTTGAGCCCAGATACATTTTCACTGCTGATGAAACTGGCATTTTTTTATGATTTACTTCCTGCAAAATCATGTTCTGTTAAGAGAAAAATGCCACAGAGGTAAAAAAAGGATTAAATAAACTAAAAATAAAAAAGGGGACAGCACTATAGTGCGTAACTAGTGATGGAGTTAAATGTTGCCTTCACTATTAATTACATCACTTTGTACCGAAGAATACAACAGCAGACACTAGGGATGTCAGAGATCTTTTACAACTTTTTCAGGCATTGGTGCCGAGATGGCTGTTGCAGGAAGGAACTGGACTTATTATTGACTTTGTCCTGCACATCCTAAGTAAACACAATTTTTGAGGAATGTAAATGTTGTCTTCCTTCCTCCAAACTGCGTATGTCGTCTTTAGCCTCTCCAGCATATATTTGTAGTTGGGTGGAGTTCTGTAACACAACAGTGTTAACTTGCTTCACAAAGTGTGGCTATGGTATATCAGTTGCTGCTGAAGACAACGACATTCCAGACAAAGGATGGAGCAGCAAAACTGATATTTCTGAAAATTTAACATTCAAGGACATTGATGTAGTGATGATGATATGACTTCCATACCAGAGATTGTTACAAGTGACATGCTTATGAAGGAACACAGGTAGGAGCTGGCGGTGACAATTAGGAAAACAAAGAAGAAAAGGAGGGCATTGCATCACTGTTGCAAGGAATTTACAGTGTCAGGAATTTCTTTTCCTCTTGTAATGTTGATGAATCAATTCTAATTTATATCGACCAGCTGGAGTAACAACTTCTTTCACTACACTACGCCAGGAGGACAAACCAAACAGGATTTCTTGATTTTAAAAAAAAATAAAGGATATGGTCTGTGAAAGATATTGTAATTGTATATTTGCTGTATGTAAGTTTGTGGCTCAGGATATTGGTAATTTTGTGATTAAACAGCACTTATATCACTAAATATGTTTGAATTATCATTCTCCATCAGTATTTCCATGTACATGGGCAAAACCCCCATTTAAGGAACTAATATTCTGGTCCCCAGAAGATTCATTAAAAAGGGGTTTTACTGTATGTAATCAAGAAACTGTAAAGTGGGCAGAGTGATGAAGTACTATAATGCTGTACAGTGCAGGTCAGCAGGAGAAATTAAAAATATTAAAGATGAAAACAAGAAGGATAATGTGCAGCAAGATTGATATGAGTGATGGAACCGAGAGCAGAGGGGCTTCTTATATTGAAGTCTCATGCAAGAGTGGCATGACAACTACTTTTATTCAACTCAACGTGAGTACACATGTGGGATGTATACGTTTTGAGAGAAGTGGAAATCATAAAGAACAGAGGAACCTAACCTAATAAATGAGGGGGAAAAAACCAGAAGAATGGCAAAACAGTGCAGGTAGAAGAGAGTTTAATCTGCAAAAATGTTAGTATAATAAACATTTCAGGATGAAAACAAGGAACTAAAACATGAGGGTACAAATAACCACTCTTATGTTCATAATGATGAATGGCACAAGTGTATAAGTAAAATATCTTTCTCTCTTTATAGTGTTAGTGCAAGCGATTCTCTCATCCAGAAACATCCAGCGGAAAGAATTGCATTACCTTGGCCGGGGGAAGGAGGAACTGCTTGGAGAATTGATATATGCATTTGGGAATTAATGCGGGGGGGGGGGGGGGGGGGTTGATGATTCTGCTAGCTCGGGTAACTTCCTTTCTATTGTTGCCACGCGTCTACCCCTACACTGAGAACATTTAGGTTTGTATGAGAAGACATTCATGAAGTTGAAGATACCTTTCTGTTTCAGCTTTCTGCTATTTCTCTGTTGAAAAATTAAGAATGGCATCTGTGGCATATTTTCTGTTTCTTGTAAAGGCATATTAACATTAATTTGAATCTTCCTCTGTGGGAAATATTTTGAACTGATGATACAAGGAAGGGTGTTTTGGGAGCCATTTGACCATAAGTACTATAAATATTGCTGTTAGAAGAGATTAGAGGCTTATTAAATGAACATTCATTAAAAAGAAAGAAAAAAACTGAAGGAAGGGGTGTTATATAAGTGGAAACTGCACAAATGGGCATAAAAGAAAAATTCAGAACTACTGAAGTACGAGGGGGTACACCAAAACAACAAAAAAGAAAAATCCTCGTGTAGTAAGCGTTTCTGCTGCTAGGTGTGTATAGTGCAACTCATTGCCAGTTCAGTGCCATCTGTGTTGTCAACGTGGCTTGTTCTGTTAATCTCCAGTGATTGCTTTTGCTAGTGGTTTTTTTCTGTTTTGTTTTTTATAACGACAAGTTTAAGTGAACAATGTGCAGCTGTGAAATTTTGTTTTCTACTTAGTAAAAAAGGTGCTGAAACTGTTTTAATGTTGAAAACAGCTTACCAAGATGACACTATGGGAAAAACTCAAGTGGAAGAGTGATTTGCATGATTTAAAAATGGCGACATGATGATTGATGACAAACCTTGTTCTGGATGTCCATCAACTGGCCGAATTGATGAAAATATTGGAAAAATTTGAGAGCTTGTTTTCACAGACCATTGACAGACAATGGATCAACTGTCAGAGATTAGTGGGTTATCGTGGAGCTGAGTGCAGCACATTTAAATGGAAGATTTGGGCAGACTTGAGACTGGTTCTTCCATCACAACAACGCACCTGCACACACAGCCATTTCTGTTAGACAGTTTTTGGCAAAAAATCGCATGGTTCCACTGGACCACACGCCTTACTCGCCTGACCTGGTTCCATGTGACTTTTTATTACTTCCATGCATGAAAAGGGGACATGAAAGGATACCGATTTGAAAACACTGAAGAAGTCGAGAGAGAAAAATGAGGGAGGAGTTGTAAGCCATTTCTAAAGATGACTACAAAAAAGGTTTTGAACAGTGGAAGCACCTGTGGGACAAGTATATTAGTTGTAATGTAATGGATAGTATTTTGAAGGGGATAAGGCACTCCATCTTCAGGCCACAAGTGGCCCATCGGGACCATCCGACCGCCGTGTCATCCTTGGCTGAGAATGCGGATGGGGTGGTCAGCACACCACACTTCCGGTCGTTATGATGGTTTTCTTTGACCGGGGCCGATACTATTCGGTCAAGTAGCTACCCTGTTGGCATCACGGGGCTGAGTGCACCCTGAAAAATGGTAACAGCACATGGTAGACCAGATGGTTACCCATCCAAGTGCTGGCCACGCCCGACAGCGTTTAACTTCAGTGATCTGATGGAACTGATGTATCCACTGCAGCAAGGCCGTTACCTTTGAAGGGGATAAGGTTGTAAACAATTCAAAAATATATAGCTTTTAAAAAAATAATTCCTTGCTTTTTTTGGGGGGGGGGGGGGGGTGTTACCATCCCATCATAGTTGCCTGACTATCTGTTGGCTGTTGATTGACAGGCACATACATTCATTCTTGGATGGAATTATAAACTCTAAAAGTTTTGAATGTAATAATTATTGTGTGTGTTGAGATCAGTCAACAATAACAGATAACTTGTTTCATTTCTGTAATTGTACGGGGCGCAAATATTTCTCTACTTACATGGAAACTACTTGAACAGTCCTGATTTTTTTTAGATGTTCTTTCGTTTTTATTTATATCTCAGGGTGAGTTGGATTACAGAATTGATCGTCGCACCTCCATCAGTGGGGATTCTGCGGATGCCTACCAACCTTCATACGGTCCTTTCTCTCGGACAGGTATTCAGGTATTTTAGATACAGGATTGGGAATGCTCTGTCCCACTGTTTTAAGTGGGAGAATGGTGTCCCTCAAGGGGGAGTTTTAAGTGCCACAGCTTTCGCCATTGCAATCAATAGTATTACAACCACAATGCGACGTCCAGTACTATGTTCCTTGTTTGTGGACGACTTCTCCGTCTTCTGTGCAACCTCCAGCCTCACCACAGCTACTCGGCAATTGTAACTGACGATCAGACAGTTGGAGGAATGGTCTTGCACCACAGCTTTAGATTCTCAATAGAGAAAACAGTTTGTGTTGATTTTAATCATTCCCGCTGTCTGTTTAATTTGCCTGTTTTAAAACTGGGGGACACCGTACTCACTTTAAAGGAAAAGGTGAAGTATCTGGGTCTTATTTTTGATGAGAAGTTAACATGGTTGCCACACCTTAAAGAACTGAAACTGAGATGTCTCAAGGCCTTAAACATCCTTAAATGCGTCAGTCATAGGTCTTGGGGAGCCAACAGAGCGCGTCTGCTCCAACTTTATAATGCTTTTGTGTGACCCCGGCTTGAATACAGATGCCAGATTTATGGGTCTGCAAGGCCTTCATACATTAAAAGGCTGGCTGCAGTTCATCACGAGGGCATTAGGCTGTCGACAGGGGCCTATCACACGGCCCTGTTTTTAGTTTGTGTGCGGAGGCTGGTGAGCCTCCACTGTCTAATCGACGTCTTCTTCTCATAGTACGCCAAGCGTTCTCCATTCCTACATTGCCAGCATCCAGTTACTTTCTTCAGCCGCCTCTGGAATGGCTATTCGATCATCGACCACATGCAACATGGCCATTTGGGACCTGTGCAAGGGAAAGCCTTGAGTTAATACAGGTGGGGGGACATTAAGGTCCTAAGCCAGGGGTGGAGTAGGGCCTCCCCCTGGCTACTACCAAGGCCCAGATTGCTTTTAGAACCGACTGCTTACAAGAAGCATTGTACCCCAGACTATGTTTTTAAATTAAATTTAATGAAATTTTACATAGACCCCCCCCCCCCCCCCCCCCCAGATTTTATTACCGTCTACATGGATGGTTCTAAACAGGAAGATGTTTCTGGTTGTTCCGTCGTGTTCCCCGAGATTATCCTCAGGATATGGCTCCCAGAGCAGTTTTCAGTTTATTATGCGGAACTGTTTGCTATCCTGAGGGCAATGGAGCAGATGAGAAGGCGTCTTGACAAAAAATTTATCATCTGCTCTAATTCTCAAAGTGCCCTTCTCACTGTTGGACAGAGGTACCCAGTAGATCAGATAGCACAACAGGTACAGAACGCTCTCCTTCTCTTGCACAGGCAAAACATGGAAATCATTTTTTTGCTGGGTTCCAGGGCACCTAGGAATCCAGGGAAGTGAACTCGGTGCTGCTGCTGCTGCTGCTGCTGCTGCTGCTGCTAAGGAGGCTTGCTCCCTTCCTCCTCCTGCCCACTGTTCAGTCCCTCTGTGTGCTGTCACTTCATTTGTGACCAGGAAGGCCATTTGTTGGTGGGAGTCCCAGTGGCTGGAAATGAAGAACAAACTACGTTCCATCAAGACTTCAGTATGACCATGGATCACCTCCTTCCACTTGGGACGGTGTGAAGAAGTAGCCCTTACTCAGCTTAGGGTGGGACATTGTCCATTGACAAACGGCTTCCTGTTATGTTGGGAGGAGCCTCCAGTATGTCAGAGATGCGGGACACAGCTGTCAGTATACATCTTTTAACTGAGTGTGTGTTATATGACGACCTGAGGGTTGAACTGGGTCTCCCACAGGATCTTTCCTCTATTTTAACTGATAATGAGGCAAGTGTTGTTGAGGTCTTAAAATTTTGTGTGGTGTCCGGAATTATTCCCTAAATACTTCGTGTACAATCTTAATGTGTCATAGAGTGGCTGGGTCACATATTATTTCTAAGTCGTCATCCAGCCACGCTTGTTTGTCTCTTTTTTAACAGCATCTTTACAGGTATTTCCTCCACGATTTAATTTAGTTATCCCACTGTGTCTTTCTGGCGTTTTATTAGGGGCTTTTCTAAACCTCACCTTCTTGTGGTTGCTTTACGTTTCCTTTGGTGAGATCAAACGTAGTTTTCCAGTTTATTGATCTCCTTCCATACATTATGCAAATCTTCTTCGGTATAATGTTAATGCAAGGGTGCTGATGACCTAGCTGTTTAGTGCCCTCCGCCATAAACTATCATCATCAACCCTTTGAGGATCCAAACAGTTTTTGAGAAAGTAATGTAAAATTTTTATTCCTCCTTGGTTTAAATATATCACTGTTCTGGGAACCATTTTCATTGTGTTCTCTCCTGAGAACATTTGCAAATTGAGACTGTATACTTGCTAACCTGCTTAGTAAATATCATTATCTTTCAGCCATCTACTGAAGCTATACTTCAGGAGACTACTTCAAATACTGCCTCTGTTGAAAATAAGATAGAACTGACACCAGAAGCAACATACCAGATAGAATCAGCCCCTCATGCACTCCAAGTTATGGATGAAGATGGTAATCCTATCCAATTTACAATGCAGGATGGAAGAGCATTGCAGGTATTCTTAATGTTAATAAATTTATTGAATCATGAAATCATCGTATTTATTATTATACTAAAGCTCGATTGATAACTGTGGTACACCTTGAGACACTGTATCAATACACACTTCATTCACTATCCATTTGCAAAGAGATCTGATTTGTGAAAATTTGAAATATCCAGGATGTCCTCTCATGAAAGGGAGGGTGGGAGATTCTAATAGCACCAAAACAGTACAGAGTTTGGAATTTAGGCAAATATTCCAGAAGTACAGACGAAGCCATATATTATAGACTTAACAAATATGCAAGGGAGAAAAATCCCCACTGTTTGGTATTTTCAAGGAGAATAATTGTAGAGTGGGTGTGACTTCATCAAAAAGAGCGAAGTGAGTGTATTGTTTCTGGCACAACCTTCAACATTGTGTCACATTTCGATAGTGTGTTATTTAAGTGCTGACCCATGGCATCAAGTGGCTATAGCTCCCAACATAGCCTCTACTATAGGTGAATGCCTTCTAAAATCCTGTGAGGTGAGGGAACAAACCTTATCCTAAATACTTATAAAGTGTTATGTTTTCCAAATTAATTGGTTACAGATAGTGTGTTTCAGTTATATTTACCTTTTTTTATGGTTTAAAATAATTTTGTATTCCATAATGATTTTAAAACTCTACCTATCTACATTATTATTAAATTCTGCTCTTTAAATGAGCACTTTAAACTGTGGAATTTTTTAACCACATCAGCAAGTACCCTACAGGTGATGTTAATAATATAGGCTAATACAGTATAACCCTGCTTTTACGTTCCTGGAATTAACGTTTTCCTGCTGTTTTCGACATTTTTTATCGGTCCCATCAAATTTCCTAAGTTCACAATATTAATTTGCACTTGATTTTGCGTCAACATATTTATTATTTTCCTGTGATTTACGCATTACGAGAAAATGTTTGTGGAGAAAATATGATGCTGGCATAATGTTGGCCGTCCAGTAGTGTTTACAAATATTAAGTGGTTAAGTTTCTTGACACCAGGGCATTCTATTCAGCGGATTTGGACGGGTAAACGAGTAAAAGTTGTACCATTTCCAAACTGTCTCTACTGTGCAAATGCAGTTTCGTGATAGCTGTGATTATCGTAACACCTTTGTCGAACCGTACTTAGCGTGTTTCGGCGTATGGCCACATGGAGAGCTAGTTGACACAGTCATTCACTTTGTGTTGCTCAAATGTTTTTATTGTAAGCACAGTGCCAGTTATGTATTGTATTCATGCTGAGCAAAACGTGTTTTGAGAATTTATTCTCGTTGTCAAGTGCAGTATTTACGTATGTATTGTTTGTGATGTTACACAAACAAACAATGTGAGTGATAGTTTGCATGTGCGTGTGGTACTGATGGGTCACAGTACCTGATAACGTCAAAAAGACACAGAATAACACATATTCAAACACCATACAAAATACTTTTTTACGTATTTGCACTTCACAACGAGAAAAAATTCTCAAAACGCGACATGCTAAGCGTGAGAAAAAATACATAACTATTGCAGTATTTCATTATTTAAATAATGAATGACAGCTGCAGGCTTTCCAGAAACATCGATTATGACGTTTGAAATTAAGTCAAACGTTTCCACTTCCCAGACAGTTACCAGTTCCAGTTACATCAGCAGTTGTTATTAGCTAATAGACCTTTATTACATAATAAAAAAGTCACTGACAAGTCTTTTGATGCCTGTTATGTATACACATCATACATAAAGTGCAAGAGAGATCCTACTCATAACTTTTACTGCTTAAATCATTACTTCCCACATTTAACATTTGCCCACATTTTACACAATTTTTTTGAAGTCCCTTGAAAAATGTAAAAGTGGGGTTTTACTGTAGTTATATTTCACTATGTATTCAGTACTGCAGAGATATCATGTAATGTGCAACAGGGACACAGTAGGACTACCAATGTAGGTAACAGTACATGGGAGCTTGTGGCTGCAAGTTGAAGTAGCACTGAACTGAAAGTAGTATAGTTTCTGGATAATTTATACATTTGCAATTATTGTTACTACCATAGCCATGAAAGGAAATCACAGTACTCTAGCTGTCTCAGGCAAGAGACTATGCTGCATGTATATACACCAAATAGCATGAATAAAGTTAAGAAGTGTCTAATTAGTGTAAGAGGGTTATTCTGGGTAGTGTTAAACCCATGATATTAGATTCTTCATAAGTCACAGTTTCCTCCACTTCTTTCTTCCCCTCAGCAATAGTCATTCTTGTGGTATTTCTTGTGATGATATTGCTTACTTTGCTACTCCCCACACCCACTAAGTAAGTTTATATGTGTTATTCTGTTAGTATTTATTTTACAGAATTTTGTTTTGAATTTCTTTTTTTGAAAATTTAAAATCTGATCTTGATTACACCAATGCCTATTGCACAGATTACTACAGTTGATGGTCAGGCAATCCATGTTACTACACCAGATGGACAAAGCATTCCCGTGCAGTTAGCAACATCTGGTACTCAAGTTTTCTCGGGGGAGATAGCATCCCAACTTGATAGTATTTCAGAAGCAACTTCTGAGCAGTCAGAGGCAAAGCAAGTTGTTGTCACTGCACCTCAGGTAAGTGTTCATACTTCTCCATTGCTGATGTGCTTGGGCTGTTTATCTGTTGTATAAATTTTTATTTACATCCCCCTACAATTGTCTCAGGCTGAAGTGAGTTTTATTTCACTTAAATACACACAAAAACATTAAATTTTCATAGATTTTATTCATGAGAATTACTGCCAGTTGATGCATGATATAGGTTTACACTTTACAAAGGAAGCAGTTTACAAAATCCTTGTTCAACCAATACTTGAGTATTGTCCATCAGTTGGGATTCTTACCAGATAGGATTGATAGAGAAAATTGAGAGATCAAAAGTAGAGAAGCACCTTTTGGTAGAAGTTCATTTAGCAAGTGCAAAACCATCACAGAGATGCTCGGCCAACTCTGGTGGCAGATACCACATGTTCTGATCATGGTGTGCTTTACTGTTAAGTTCTGAGAGCATACATTCCTAGAAGAGTCAACAAATATATTGCTTCCGTCTATGTATATCTCGCAAAAAGACCATGTAGTTCAAATTGGAAAGATTTGAGCTCCTGCAAACTATTTGTGACTGGTACAAGAAAAAGAGGAGGAGGAGGAGGAGGGGGGGGGGGGGGCAGTGCTTCATACACGTCAAGGTGGCTTTCGCAGGGTAAACCAAATTATAATTTTTTTTTAATTTGTTGTTAACAAAATTTACCTAAACAGCGCTGTATTTGTAATTGATTTAACTGTTCTTAGGAATGGAGAAAAGTATATTTATTTACAATTTTCAGTATTTATCAAATGTCAAGTAATTAAATATAGCTGTCTGACAAGTTGTTTGTTATAGGAAGGTATCATAATTGATGATAAAGGGGAAATACCTAGCATAGGAAACAAAATTTAATTTGAGGCGAGAAAAGCACAGGGGCAAAAATGTTGCAAGAAATAAGTGAATTAATAGCTGTTGTCACAGTTTTGAATTATTATGTTAAACCACAACATCTTTTGACATATTTCCCCAACTTCTAATATACTATTGGAAAAAAAAAGTTTTATGCCAACTGCACATCTATGAATGGGTGTGGACTAGGATTCAAAGGGAGAAGAGAACAAATGAAATGAAAAAGAGTGAAATAAAAAAAATTAAGAAAAAAAGAAAAGAAAAAGACAAACAAAGACTGTAAAGCAGTCTGTTTGAAAGAGCACATACCTGAAACCAAAGTCTGCTGGCGGGTCAAGTTCAACACTGTTACAACCCCCCCCCCAAATACATTGTAACATGCAAGGATCTTCCTTGGCATGATGCCCACAAAGTGGTAAACACATACCGTAAAACCCGATTTTAATGAATCTGTAGGACCCAGATATTTTATTCCGTATATAGATGTTTTACTTAAAAGGGGTTTTGCCAGAGCACATGGAAGGAGAAACAGAGAATCATAACTGAAACACATTAACCCTAGCATTACCAACGGGGGGCCTCGTAGGCCCACTGACTCAGTTTTTCTATGTTGTATCCACACCCTTTGATATATGAACTTGAAAGCAAAGGTAATTGTTCGTTATTGAATGTACTATTGAGTCATTACAGAATTTTGGAATAAAAATGTAATTAAAATTCATTTACTTGATTTAATTCTCTGTGGGCCTTAGAAGCCCACCCGTTGCTAATAGCAAGGAAAGATTTACGAGGTTGAGTCTCTCGTTTCAAATTCTTACCATGAAACGAATTTTGGCATTGTTGCCTTCAGACATATTATTATGAAGCGGACCATTGTTATTTTCAGTGTTTCTGCTGCTGTTGAACCAGCAACATGAGTAGACATCGTTTACGTGATAGTTCCATTGAAAGAGTGCTAGAAGAAGTTTTGAACGAATCAGATTTAGAGGAAAGTGAAGTGGATGATGATGTGGAAGAAATTAGAACTGATTCATGAAGATGAGGTTGAAGCCAATCCACCAGATGATAATGATACGGAATGTGATAAATTGCAAAAAGTGGACGAGAGTATATTACGAAGCCATCTCGACAATATCGGCGTTCTGTACAAAATATAGTGCGAGAAAGAATGGGGCTAGGACAACAAGGAAGAATTGCGTCTCCGAAAGAGGCTATAGAGCTCTTTTTTACACCTCAAATTATGAATCTAATAAAACTACACTCAAATGAAGAGGCTTCTCGACTAGATATTCAGCACACTGATGAAGATGAGTTATTTTGTTATATAGGACTCTTGCTAATCATGGGTTCAAATCATGACAATAAGATACCTGTCCAAGATTTATGGTCTTTGCTTCAGGGCCGACAAGTGTACTATGGATCAATGAGTCGGACCCGATTTTTCGAATTGACTAAAATATTGAGGTTTGATGATAAGAACACAAGAGAAATTCGTTGCCAGACTGACAAGTTTGCTCCAATGAGGGAAATTTTTGAAAGCTTCAATTCTTCACTTCCATTGTATTTCGTTCCTGGTCTACATACAACAGTGGATGAGATGTTGTCTTTGTTCCGTGGTCGCTGTCCATTCAAGGTGTTTCTAAAAGAAAAACCTGGAAAATACGGCATTCTAATTCGAATGCTGTCTGATTCTGAGACTAGATATGTGATCAGCATGGACATCTATACAGGCAAGTCAGGAAATACACAGCATTCAAATGGACCGATGGAAATTGTAAAGAGACTAATAAAACCTATTGAAAAATCAGGCCGTAATGTTACCACAGATCGGTACTATACTTCAGTGGAGCTTGCTGAGACTCTATGGAATGATTTTCACCTCACACTTGTTGGCACCCTACAGTCTAACAGACGACACATACCTGAAGAGCTGAAGACTACAACTGGCCGCAGTTTACACTCTTCCATCTTTGCTTATACTGACCCTCAGACACAGAGGCCACCAGTTACTCTTGCATCAACGCTAGTCCGCAAGAAGCCAAAACGACTGCTGTTGATGCTTTCAACTTATCACTCAGAAGGGGATGGCCTTTGTCCCTCTTCTACACACTCATTGACATAGCAGCAATAAATGCATATTCACTCTTCCTCCTCAATTTTCCGAATTGGAAAAAGAATTTGCTAAACCGCAGAAGAGTTTTTATCACTAACTTAGGTCTCGAACTAATAAGATCTCAAGTAGATAAACGGGCACAAAATTTGTATGGACTTCAGAAGCCAGTAATAATGGCAATGGAAAGCATCACACAACGGAAGCTCAGCTGCTCTGTAGAACCATCATCCTCAACAGCAGAACCAGGAACACGTGGATGGTGCCACCTATGCTGCCAAGAAGCTGCATCTAAAAAGATCAAGTAGAACAAGCTGGGAAAGTCAACTGTTACCTGCTCTCAGTGTCACAAACACGTCTGTGGGAAACACTGCAGGAAGACAGTGTTGTGTGAAAAATGCGTTGCAGAATGAGACAGTAAATTTTGTTTGCTTCATGTAGTGTATCGAATTAAAAAAGTCGTTTTTATAAGAAAACACTATATTTTGAAACATTATTCCAAAAAATATATAAACTGAATCTCGTGATTTGTTCATTTTATTCCTATTATTATAACATCTTTTATTATCCAGTATACAAAAACAATGTCTAAGCATTTTGAATTGTTATTAGAGGTATCAGAAGTAAATAAACTTGATTTATGATAAAATAAATTGTGGTATTCTTTATGGGCCTTTGAGGCCCCCCCGTTGGTATTACATGTAACAAAAAATACGTTGGTAATGCTAGGGTTAAGGTGATATAAGTAATAATTACCAATATCCTGTGCTATATATTTCAATGCAGTAAATATATAAGTACTACATGTTTCACAGATATTTATTCAAATATATAAATCAAGAAGTCTTGTTTTGTCCCTCTAACATGTTGTGGTAAAAGAAGGTGTGGTCCCAGCTGGTTGATATAAGTTAGAATTGATTCATCCACATTAAAAGAGAAAAAAATCCTGACAGTATCAGCTCTTTGTACAGCAACAGTGAAACTTGATGCAACACATTCTTGGTTTCAATTTTCTTCATCACTGTCACCACTTGCTCCTACCTGTATTCCTTCATAAACATTTCATTTACAAAAGTTTTGGGTATGGAATCAGGACATCATCACAACAAAAAAGTTCCTTTAATGTTGCATTTTCAGAAATACCAGTTTTGTTACTCCATTATTCTTCTGGAACAATGTTGTATTGAACTGCAACTATGTACCACAGCCTGCTTTTGTGAAACAATTAAACAGTGTGTTGTGTTACAGAATCCAATGCAGCAGCAAACTTGTGCAAAGCATGTATAATCCTGATGGTTCATCCCTACCATCCTCTCAAAGAATTAAATTGATTTCTACATGACTGCTACTCTATATTTGGCTAAAACAGTGCATTGCGCCCGGTTCTAGAGGTTGCAGATGAGTTGTGCAGTTCAGAGGGAGAAACACAAAATTTACATTCCTCAGAAATTGTTTCCTTGTGAGGTATAGGGCTTAGGTTAATAGTAAGTACAGTTTACCTTCATCCTCATGCATTTTGGAAATGCCTGAAAAAGACCTAAAGGATTCTGATGTCTCCAGGGATTGCTGTTGCACTAATAAGTACAAACTAGCGTTTTTATATTTTGGAAACACGTGGCAGTTGATAGTGGGAAACTTCTCACTTCCATCGCCATTTACACACAGTAGTATCACCACCTTTTCTTTACTCTTTTTTACTTTAGTTTCTTTTTCTCCCTTAACGGAAAATGATTTTCCAAGAAGTAAATGAAGAGAGATACCAGTTTCATCATTGTTGAAAATGTACCTGTGCTTATAACCCTTTATCAGTGGTGGCAATGTAATGTTCTTGCATTTTTTTTTTTTTTTTTTTTTTTAAACAGCTGCTTGGTACACTGAAATTTTAAATCCCAACCTTCAGAACAATTTCACGAGCCTTCTCTTGTAGTCTCTCTCTTTGAGAATGCTTTCACTTCTCAGTCCTTGAAATTACCGTAGAATATTTTCCACCTCATTGAGTTTAGACATACAAATATTCTTGCTTTTTGAATCCACAGTAACTGTCGACATTGGCATTTGAGAATACTACTTGCTTCATGTCAGATCATGTGACCTTTGTCACATGGAAATCAATTTCAGATTCTTTCAACGCATCTGTCTGTTTCGCTGTAAGGGAAGAAGTTATTGACTACATTCTAGATACATATTGGCTGGTTGAATCAATTACCATTTGCTGCATTACACAACAATAAATATGATCTGAGTTAAATGGAAAGAAATCAGAAACTCACTTGAACGTATAAGGAGTTACTTAAAAACTGGATTTCAGTTTGAAACATGCTGCATGTTTGTTTATTAAAAGGGGACATTTTCTTGAAGCTGGGCTTCATTAAAAGTGGGAGAAATAATGTTGTTTTGGGAGTTTCACGGGACTTATGGAAGTATATATCGAAAGCATGGTTTCCTTAAAAGCAGGTTTTTTAATTTGAGGTTTTACTGTAATTAATCCAGCCTGTCCCACTCTCTGATGATGGCCTTAATTAAGATGTGTATTTCATCCAGTGTGTGTCTGTGTGTGAAGGGTTCCTACAACAATGCATTACAAGTTTCAGCCTGTCTCAAGTGTGCTCGGTCAGGGTATGTCATCAGGTAATGCAGGATATTTTATTCAGATGATTGCAGCATCCAGGAGGAATATGGTCGTGATGTGGGTGTGATGTTCGTATAAATTGTGTCTCTCAAAAAGATGAACCCATTGTCAAAATAATGATCCTCTCCCATATTAACATCTCTTTATTATGCTCTACATAAATGAGAGGCATTCAACATTTGTACAGGATATGGGCTCAGAATGTGTGACCCATATCCCTGCTGAAGACTAAGGACTGGACATGTGTTGGTACCTAGCCATCTCCACATTCTTCTACGACAGTTATTAGGTATCTGATAGACCCTGTGCTTGTTGGTGAAGAGGATCAGTGCCATTGACCAAAGTTCCATTACAGGTATTTGCTTGACCACCACCTTCACATTTCTTGGCATTCTGGGATTTGTGCTTTTGTTCACAGTGAATGCCAAGAAGCAAAATTTATTGTGAGGAGATGGTATATTTTATTGGCCAACAGAGCCTACCATGTTGCCTCCAAAAAGGCAAAATTCAATTAATTGCAACGTACTTGTGTGGATCTTACAAGGCGTAATTAGTAGCTAGTGCTCATCTGCTCGTAGTGGTAACCACGGATGAGCATACAATGCAGATCTTCAGTGGTTTGTGTCTCACAATAGCGGCAGATAGTTTGAATGATGTTGCAGCACTTGAGAAATCTTCATGCTGTCTCTTCGAGTGGGTTTTGTTCTCGGTTTTTGACTGTTGTCTTTAATTATATTCATTGTAATTGTTAGCCTGTGTGTGCCACATAGCTGCATGGTAACAGTTGTCATGAACCTTTGTTCCATGCAAAATTTTCCACAATTTTCCTTGTTCATGAATTCAGGGGCATTATATTCAGATATTATCACAGTCCAAAATATTCATTTGTAACTTCAACTAGTGTTGCATTTTGTTTTTGAGATCTGTACATTTTTTTACACCAAATGCAGATAAATGCTATGGCTAAGTAATACTATGCATTACAATACAGTTTGAATTATCATTGTCCCTGTTACCAGTGTACAATCATTTTAAATGTCTGTGTATCACTGACACAAAGATTTAATCCTCTTCTCTCTATCTTGCTTATGCATGTTCTGCTCAACTCTGAGCTGTGCTTGAAGAAAGTCACTGTTGTAATGCACAGGCCAAAATTAGTTTTAAAACAAATTTCTTCCTGTTTAGCACAGAGTGCACCAAAATAAGCTGTTTGGCAAATCTGAAGTCAGTGGGCTGGATTTGTGGCAACATTTGTAACTATTCCAAAAACAGTACTCTACTTTTTGAAATCATACAAAGCTACAGAACAACACAAAGATTCAGCAGTTGAGTCGACTGGCATTTGATCAAACTCTGTAAGTTTTCTTTTCCTCTTTTCAGGGTGAGCAGGTCAGTCTTAATGAACATGTTCCAGATGTGGAAGGTGAAAATATTATGGGTGAGCAAACTATTGAATTTACTACTCCTGATGGCCAGAAGCTGAGATTGGTTGCCTCCTTGGGGCCATTTACCAGTGAGTTTTAATAATTCCATGTACATGTCACTAAGATTGTGTGAATTGAACAAATTGTCAATTTGAGTGGATCATGCTTTTAATTGAAGTATTTCCATCTGTAATTAAAATCATGTTGTTATAAGACTGGAATGTGTAAAAAAAAATAATCTCCTGTATTTAAAAAAATGTACATATGGATTTAGCTTGCAACTCTGATTGCATTGATAAACCAGTATTTGTAAATTAGAAAGTTGTTTGTATAAAAAACAATAAATTCTTCACTGTCTTCTCTACTTGTCTTTGTAAATTCATTCTGCATTTAACATAATCAAAACACTTCAGTACAGATTTTATGAGGTACTGGTGCGAAACCTAAGTTTCACATTAGCTGTGAACTGCAGTGTGTATCATTCAAATACAATCATGATATGTCTAAGCCTATAGGGTTTTCAGTGAGCACACAGTAATTCAACCTGTCAAAACATTTGCGACAATATATACCACTTATAGTGATGGCACACACACATCAAATTAACATTGTTTCTGCAAACACCTTTCATGGATCAGCTGCTATGTGGTAAATCCTTTTACATCCTGTTTTACTAAAGGCAGTTGAAAAAACTTCGGAAAAGTTAATAGAGAACTGAGCTTTATGTGGAAATTGTGAGAGATAATCACACAGATAAAGCCCTTTGCCAAAACTAATATTAGATATAACGGTGTTTTCTAACTGGAGAAGTTATAGCACAACAAGAAAACTGAAGGAGACACATACATACAAGAACCGATTTTGGTACTCGCCTATGTAAGCTGTAAATAATGTTGGACATCAGCGCTGTATACTGCATTCACTTTATTATTTTGAATGTGTTCTTCAATAACTGTGATTCTGGAAAATCATGGATGGGATACAAATATTGAAACAATAAAGATAACAGCTTAACATCTACTTTAGGTGCTGAGCAGTTACTTTGTTACAGCCAACTACCAATTCTGGATTTTGACTGGGAAGTGGGATTGTGTCGTGGGGAGTTAAGTGATAGGAGACAGGTGGAAGGGTGGTTGATGGCTGGAACAGGGATTTGGCACCAGTGAGCAAGTTGCATGCAATGAAGAGAAGCAGTAAATTGGGAGGGAGTAGACACCAAGGGAGGGTAAGGAGAGCAAGGGGAATGGGGACGGGCAAGTGGAGATGGAGGCCAGGAAGATTATGGGTGCAAAGCATGTGTTGTAGGGATAATCTGATGTCGCACAGAAGTTTAAGTGTTTTCCTCTTATTTGTGTGTGTGTATCGAAAACTCAGTATCTCAACTACTGGTTACACCTGACCTTTAATTTTAATATTACTGGTGTAATTTGCTAGATGTGTCTGCAGTAGACCTATGGATGATATACAGCATCTACAAGCACCTACAATGTCACACTGAAGGAATTGTCAGATGAAGAGCAGAAGTCATGTGTGCAGATCAGAATATGTATGTGCAATTTATGTAAAATTGTGGAAACAAATTCGCCCAGTTCTGGTTAATGCTAAACTACTTTCCAGTACCTGTGTGTAACCAAGTGCCACACATTAGGTGGAAGGACTTGCATCCCCCGTCCTCTATTATACATTATACCTCCCCATCCCGATCCAGTCCTCCATCTCATTGTGCACTGCTTGCAACACACTCTGCCTGCAGCCAGAATAAGTTCACCAGTGCCACGTTCCTACCCTGTGCACTTGCTCCCTCTCTCTCCCAGCCACGTTTCTGCAACCTTTCTTCCTTCCTTCCTTCCTTCCTTCCTACTGCCTCCCTTCTTCACTTGACCTGATCGAGCTCCAGTGCCAACAGAGTGCTTCTAGTATGGACAGTCTAGTAGTGCTGATGTTATATTCTATTAGCTTTGAACAACATTCTCAGACTTCTTTTTTCTGTGACTTCATGATTCAATGTCTCAACTGTAGAGTGAGTTGTTACATTTACATCTTCCATTATGGACTTCCCATTAATGCATTTATATTTAGGGACAAGGAATGACACAGTCCAACCTCATATTGCGTACAGCAGTTACACAATTCCTTTCGCGTTTTATTGTTTCTGCACATATTCAGCATACAATACGGTGATTTTCTTTAACTGAAGATTCAAGAGCACTTAGAAAGTTAGTTGCACTTGTGTTTCCTTGTCTGGTGGTCATCCAATTGATGTTCTACTTTCTTGGTGATTTCTCTAAAATGTCACAAATGAGACGGGTGAAATTCAGCTATTGCTGGATTCTAATGAAGGCTGAAGGTGTGTAAAAATACTGTATTGTTCTGATTATAAGACAATCCCCCTTTTTTTCAAGAGGCTTCTTGAGAAAAAAAAATATTTTTAACATACTCTACAGACTTTTTTTACACATAAGGCATCTGCCTAAGAAGTTAACATTTTACCTATTCTAGATTTATGCCACTTCTTGACTGCCTACATTTTGATAAAACAAGGAGAAATAAAATCGTTGAAAAGAAATGGTTTACATTAATTTGTGGATTGTTTTGTTTTCTAAATTTTTCACCTGCTAACCCTGTCTGTGGTATCAATATTTTTAATCACCATCAACATCGTAATAGCATAACTGTGAAATTTATATCTTCATTTTCGCAAATATTAGGCTGTTTTGCCCAAATATGTTGCAATTTCTGCAGTAGTTGTTACCATGGAACCCTAGAAATGGCTGTTTTTATCAGATTGCACATCAGACTTTGTGTCTCTTGCTTACAAACTTATCATCTGCTTGCTGCCCTTTCATTGGCTGCGTAGAACTAGCAGCCTTTTATTCCTGTCATGTCGTGGTGAGCGTCGACAACATTGCAGCATGAAACACTTAAGTACACCACTAACGCCTACCTAGATTTTTACTGTCTCCTACAGATATGTTGAGAATTTGACCAATTTCAAAGTCAATTCAGTGGATTCAGGCTAACTGCAGCTTGAACATGGTAGATGCTCCTAAAAAGCCAAAGTAAATTGCAATCAAGATTCAGTCCAACTTTCACTCATCCCACAACAGGTCGTGCTGCCGTAACTCATTCTTGCAACAAAAATGACTACAGTCCCATCCCAGGCTTATCCTACCCCATCAGAGGCCAGGCCACCTGTGAAAGCAGCCACGTTGTATACCAGCTCTGCTGCAACCACTGCACAGCATTTTACATTGGTGTGACAACCAACCAGCTGTCAACTAGAATGAATGGCCACTGTTACCAAAACAGTGTGGACTTCCCAATGGCACAACATGTGGATTATCAATGTCTGCTTCATAAGCCGTACCGTCTGGATTCCCCCTCCCCTCCACCACCAGCAGCTTTTCTAAGTGAGCTGCGCAGCATGGAGGTACAGTTACCACACATCCTTTGCTCCCATAACCACCCTAACCTAAACAAAACGTAACTTGCCTCCCCCCTTCTTCAACCAACTGTGTGTGTGCGTGTGCGTGCACATACACGCATGTGCCCCCCAGTGCCCCACCGAATTCATGTCAGCTAGTTGTGTGCTGCTGTCTCAAGCCCTAGTCTGTGAGATTGTGTGCCCAGTCATCTGCCACGAGCCCCATCTCTACCTGCACCCCAAGCTAGCCCACAGACGGCTTCCCCCCCCCCCCCTCCTCCCCCCCAAATTCCCTCCCTGCCTCATGCCTTCTCTATCCCCCATCCCACCCCACCCCACTCATCGTAGGCCAGGAAAGAGCTGGCAGTAGACTGAGTACAATGTGTGTGTGTGTGTGTGTGTGTGTGTGTGTGTGTGTGTGTGTGTGTGGTGAGAAGGAAAAATTAATATATGTACATGGTATCCGGGTATTCATACATGTATGAGAGCTTTTATTGCAAAACGTATTCAAGTATGAGAAGAGTTTACAAGATGATACAATTTAGTACTATTTCCTCCTGTGTTTCACAGAATTGTCAAATTTTAAGCAGAATAACTAGTTTCTCACATGTCCCTTGCACTAGCACCACCCAAGTCAAATGTCGTGTGTTTGATCGAGCAACAGTGATATTGTAACAAGCTCTTTTCGCATCTTGGGAAATTTTGTTCAAATGCAAGTATCGTTTGCCCAGACCTGCCCTTCAGAATTCTCCCAAATAGATCAGCATGTGACCTCAATAGCCAAAGATTCATCTGTAAATATAAGACAATGTTTACACATTCTGTATAAAGAAGGTAAAAATGTTAACCTTGGCAGCAATAGTTTAATTTACAAATGACAAATCTGAGAAAAACCTCATCTCATAATCAGGTAAATAAAGTGTGTGTATTTTTTTAACGATTTCATAGCTTTCAAACACGTTCCACTGAATTGACTAAGATACCACTTCTTTCACTGCTGCCGTTGATTTGTAATCCGACACATATTTGGGAATAATTTTTTCTAGATTAACGGAATTTTCTGTCAGTGTTTGGCAGAACGTGGCAATAATATTAAACAGGAAACACTTGCAAAGTTTTGCATAATGTTTGCAAAATGTTTCCTATTTAATATTTTCCAAATTAGTTTGTCAGTTAGTTTTCCCAATTGATGCCATTAAGACTGTACTGCATGTCATCGTAGATCTAACTCTGCAAACCACGGTGCAGGATATATTGCCATTGTGCCAGTATTACAGATTCTTCCTGTGCCATTTGTGTAAGGCTAGTGAGAACAATAATTGCTGCAATTAGTGTAATATAGTTTTTTGTAGTTCCAAAAGATGCAATGTCTAGGAGATTGTGTTATATTTTTCGCTTTATACTGGTTCTTGAAACTTTTTAAGTAGACTTTTCTTCTAGAGTAATTGCAGTTTCCTTATATCTATGAATCAATTCCTCACCTGCTATACTTATGACGGAGCCTATATCATTATTCCATCTCATATTCCCACAAATTGTTACACCATGTTATTTGTAAGAGTTAACTGATTCCAAACGTCAGGCCTGGTGGGCTAGTGGTGAAACACATTACTGAAACCAAGAGGTCGCAGGATCGAATATACCCTGGATACTGGCACTGGGATGGAGTTGAGCCCGATTTGGTCCCAAACATTTCTTTATGTCTACAGGAGCAGCTCAACATCATGTAGATAGTTCATACGCACAAATGCCATATGTGGACAAGTACTGTACTGTTGAGAAATGGCACCACTATACTGTCACTTGAGAGACAACACATGAGGATACAGAACGTCTATGGCATACTACTGTGCCATCAGAGTTCCCTCAATCACTACCAGCTGTGACCTGAAGTCATACCCAATGGTTTTTCACACCAGGACCCAGGAGTAACACCTGTGCCTCTCCAAAATATTGGAAGAATTAGACCTCTCCATAGATCGCCACAATATTCGTTGATGATTGTCGTACTTGGTAATGCAGAAATGTGATTCATTGCTGAATGCAAAACTCCAGTCATCAGCAATTCCTGGTCATGGCACCACTCGAAACACACACATTTACATTGTGGTGTTAACAGCAGCCTACACGGGGTACACTAATTTCCTAATCTGGCTGTTGGTAGTCTCTGATTAATGGTGTGGGATGACAAAGAAACTTGTAGGGAGTCCATTATATGTCATTGGTCGGCAGGGGCAGATATGAAGGGGTTACAGTGTGTTTAATGCACAACATGATGATCCTCCCTTGTGGTTGACTGGAAACTTGACAGGTATCTCTATGTTTCATGATTTGACAGTTGGTCACAAAGAGGTCCACAGTGAATTCCCCCTTTCAAACTCTCTCAAATAAGCGTGTCATCCTCGTGTCCTTCACAGTGATCACTCAACATCTGTTGCCGTTGCAAAGATTGCATCAGCACCGAGACATACCAGTGTTGAGTTTGTGTCTGTTCTGAGACGCCATGACCGACCTCATTTAAACTCCTGTGTCAGGAGAGTTAATTTGGAGTTGGAACAGCTACTTGGGTTGGGTGTGGGGTCACATATTGGGTTGGCTCCTGTTGATTCACTCTGTAGGTGGGATTATACTAGACATACACCTCAACAGGAAAGGGAAGGGTAAACTGGCTGGGCTAATAGCAGGAAATGTAAGGGGGGGAGGCACTGCCATGAGTGGTAATATACCAGTGGTCATAGGTTTTGGAGCAGCACCTTTTTTAGGATAGGTGGGACAGAATGATGTCAAGTTCTGAGAGAAGTAAAGATTGAAACAAACCTTCAGTTTGAGAAAGAAATCGAACAGTATAATCCTGGCACATTGTATCGGCGAACACAGCTGTTGATTAAAAATTTATAGCAATCAGCAGAAATTTGATTTCCACCCGATTTCATCTCGGTAAATGTGAAATGCCAACTATCTTTAGTCTGTCAAAATATTCGAGGGCTTAGAAGTAAAATTATTGAACTACTTATGTACATTGATGAATTACAGTCATCGAATCCAGTTGATATAATCTGCCTCTCTGAACACCATGTGACCACTGGTATAGATATGTTAAACCTTACAGAATTTAAGTCAGCCTCTTACTTCTGTAGACAAAATATGGAGAAAGGAGGAGTTGCCACATTTGTTAAAAACAGTTTTAAATTTAAGAATATTGACATTAATAAATTTTGCTTAGACCAGCACTTAGAAGCATGTGCAACAGAGATAGAATTTCATAATAGGTCCTTTATAATAGTAGCCATATACAGAGCACCTTCGGGAAATTTATTATCTCATCTAAAACTAAAAACAAAAACTAGTGGTTGCTGGTGATTTTAATATAGATGTCCTGAAAAACAGTCAGTGAACGGTTACTGAAATCAATTACATTGTCATTCAATTTAATTTCTACTGTAAATTTCCCAACTAGGATGTACAAATAAGACTGCCACTGATAATATCTTTATAGATAATTCTAGGCAACTAAGGCACATTACAAAACCAATAGTAAATGGGCCATCTGACCACGACATGCAACACCTAACATTAAATTTTAAAAATTGTCAGGGTAAAACATCTATCAGAACTGAGTTCAGAAGGCCATTAAAACAGTCAAAAATTGATAAACTTAGGAGAATGCTCAAAGAAATTAATTAATGGATGTTTACAGCATCCAAGACACAAATGGAAAATACAAAACATTATTAATAAAGTTAGCGACTTATTTGAAAATTGTTTTCCCTTGAAGGTAACTCAAAGAAGTCTAATAAGAAACCATAAGGAAACTCTATCTGATATGTAGGGACATTTTTTATACTAGCATTATAGCTCATTACAAAAATTACTGCAAAATATTGAAGAAGGTTATCCAGAAATCTAAACACCTGCATTATGAGAAGAAGATAAATACATACAGCAATAAAATAAAAAGAATATGGGATATAGTTAAGTCAGAGACAGATAGGAGCAGAAATGAGGAGGAACAAATAGCTCTAATAATAAATGAAACCCTGGTAACAAACGCATATTGTGTTGCAAACCATTTAAATAAGTATTTTGTTGCTGTTACTGATAGCATGGGGTTGTCAGGTTCAGTAAATAATGCAATGGAATATCTGAGACCAGTGCACATTCTCAGTAAAATGGAATTGACATTTACTTCACTCAAAGAAACAGAACCCATCACAAAGTCCTTGAAATCAAAGCATTATAGTAGTTATGACAACATATCAACAAAGTTAATAAGAGTGTTCATGTGAGCTTAGTCATTTCTTATGTTATTTGTGTAATCAATCACTTATCACAGGAACATTCCTCGACTGGCTTAAATATGCTGAAGTTATACCTCTCCACAAGAAAGGGGACAAAGAAATGCCGTCAAACTACCGACCGATCTCACTTTTGCCAGTTTTTTCAAAAATCTTTGAAAAGGTTATGTTCAAGTGTCTACTTAAGCACATTAATGAAAATAACATACTGTCAAAGTCACAGTTTGGGTTTCTTAAGGGTTCTGCTATTGAGAAGTCTATTTACACTTCAGTGAAAATGTCCTTAATTCATTAGACAACAAATTAGAGGCAACTGGCATATTCTGTGACCTGTCAAAGGCTTTTGACTGTATGAATCACAGCATTCTTTTAAGTAAATTAAAATATTATGGCCTCTCTGGTTGTGCTGCTAAGTGGTTTCGGTCATATCTTACTAATAGAAAACAAAGAGTGTCATTATGTAACACTTCAGCAGTAGGCAATCAGACATCATCCGACTGGGAAGAAATTACATGTGGTGTTCCCCAAGGTTCCATACTAGGCCCACCACTTTTTCTTCTGTATATTAACGACCTGTCATCTGTTACATTACCAGACGCCAAGTTTGTCTTATTTGCAGATGAAGCAAACATTGCAATATATAGTAAATCAAATATAAATTTATACTGACATTAATAAGTGGTTCATAGCCAATTCAATGTCATTAAACTTTGAAAAGACCCACTATATGCAGTTCGGAACTTCCAAGAGATTTCCTTCTAGTGTGTGTATAAATTATGAGGACATGGAAATAGGAGAAGTTGAGAGTGTAAAATTCTTGGGATTACAACTTGATAATAGATTCAGTTGGGAGCGACATACTAACGAACTGTTAAAGCGCTTAAGCAAGTCTTGTGTTTGCAATGCGAATGATGTCAGTCGTAGGAGGTATAAATATTTAAAAAAACTGGCATATTTTGCTTATTTTCACTCCATTATGTCAGATGGTATCATATTTTGGGGAACTCTACAAACAGAGAGGAAAAAAAAATTTTTTTTAGAGTATGGAAGTGTATAGTAAGAGTAATGTGTAGTGTAAATCCAAGATCATGTTGAAACCTATTCAAAGAATTGGGCATACTGACCACAGCTTCTCGATATATTTATTCCTTAATGAAGTTTGTTGTAAATAACACATTTCTTTTTTCAACTAACTGCTTAGTACACAGTATCAATACTAGGAATAAGAACAATATACATAAAGATTTAAAATCACTTAGTCTTGTCCAGAAAGGTGTCCAGTATTCAGCAACGCATATTTTCAATAAGTTACCAGCAGCCATTAAGAGTATAGTTTCAGATAAGGCACAATTTAAACATAATTTAAAAGAATTCTTGCTGTACAACTCCTTTTATTCCATCCATGAATTTCTCAACAAGTGCAGTAGACCATTTTCATGAAAATTTATTATACTTTAATTTTTGACAATACTTGGTTTAATAGCCAAGTAACTAGCTACCGTGTGAATGATAGATTTAATGAAAGCAGATGTAAGTATTAAACCTGTAAATATTAAAAGTTTAATTTTAATTCATGTACATAATTTTACTGTTTATTGACGGAGGATCATTAAAATTACTGAAACTCAAGTTTCTGTAATTTCATTTTTGTAATGTGTTTATCTGACATGTTCCACACCCAGAAGGATCCCCTCTTTTGTGGGTCTATGGAATGAATAATTAATCTAATATTCTTTCTCTTATATACCCTACCAGGCTTGGTAACAATAATGCACTGAGGTGGCCATTCTACTTATCACAGAGTATTGCGCCTGTAAGCACTTACATACCTGCCAATAATGTGTACAAAGTTAAATTGACATCCAACCTTGTCTTCTGTGTGCATTGGCTTTTGTAAGCCAGTGTATTAGTATTATTTGTCATTTCATTAATACATTGCGTGGATAGTAAAGGTACCACCTCATTTGCCCTGCACACAGCTGAAGTTACTTCTGCATCTACCCATTACACTCCATCCAAGATACCATTGTGTCCTCCGTATCCAGAAGTCCTCAATACAGACACACATTTCATCTGATACCATATATGATCATAACTTCACTACCAGGTACTGGTGTTGCACCACGTAAAATGTTTTTTGGAAGCCAAGAAATACTCCCTCTGCCTTACTGTCTTCATCTAAGGATTTCACAATGCCATGTCAGAAAAATGCTAGTTCAATTCTGCATGACAGTTTAGGAATTCATGGTGGCTGATATGGAACAGGCATTCTGCTCTAGAAACTAACAATGTTTGACCTCAGAATATAGTAAAATTGTACAGCAGACAGATGTCAATGGTATTGGGTGGTAATTTCATGGATCAGTTTTGATAAGTTTCTTGTAGAGGGATGTGATTTGCATTTTTCCATTTTCTGGACACAGTTTTATGTTTGAAAGATGTGTGATAAATTATGGTTATGAGAAGAGCTAACTCATTGGCAAACTCCTTATATTTTATAAGGATTCAGTTGAGCCCTGGGACCTGCTATCTCTCAGTGCGACTGACTAACTGGAGCAGTGCTCATGGATATTTTATTGCAAAGGTATATTCAAAAGTGTAATTCAGTATCCCTGCTTTTACGTTTCTGCACACAGTTCGGTTCCTGTGTCCTCCACAATTGTCTGGACATCACGATTGTCTGGACATATATCTTTGCTGGATTGACAGCCTTTGTTTCACTCAGTTGCCTTTATTTTTGTGAGAGTTTTTACTGTATTTACTCGAATCTAAGCCGCACTCGAATCTAAGCTGCACCTGAAAAATGAGACTCAAAATTCAAGGGGAGAGAAAAGTTTTAGGCCGAACCTGCAAATCGAAACAAAGTTGGTCCATTGTAATATGAGACACAATTTAGGTCGAATGAATGACGATACAGCTACAGTAGTTTGGTTCGAGTCGTAAGCTTAGCAGTTAAGTTTTACCAGGTAGCCATTGCTATGCGTTAGGCGCTCCGTCCGTATTTATACGGGTACCCTTCCTTTTTCACGTGCTTCGTCTGGTTTGAATTGATTGCTTATTTTTCTTTGATCTGATAAGTGCCGTTCTCTTTGTTTACATCACTCTAAGGTGAAAATGCATTACTGTACTGTGTCATGCATTGTTTGTAGCATTCTGATAATGAGTGTTTACAGGCAACGGCCTGTCGCCGCTCTTGGCAACGCTTGCTTTTGTGCGCGCTACCGCCACTTGTAATTAAAAAAAGAGAGAGAGGAATCATCTCATTAGCAAAACAATGGCAAGAGACTGCTATTTGTTGTTACTTACACTGCTGCTGCTTTCTTTGATAATGATCAACAAGCACAAAATAATAGACTGCGTATGATAGAAGATGTTCTGAATGAGAGTTTAGCGAAAATTTTTCTCCGTTTGAAAATCTTTGCAGGTGCCTCTTTAGCACATTACATTTTGCACAGAAATTAGTCATCTTAGATTTAAAAATTTAGTCAATTGCCGTGCTTCATTTCTGACTGTATCACTATTAGGCATAAGAATAATATGAATATAAACATGACATGATATGTATATTCTTGCGTGTTTGGTGTTGTCTCACTCTAGTTTCATAGTTTATTAGGCAGACAGGATTTAAACATTATAGCAGCAAACACGAAACAATACATGGCAAATGTTTATATTCGTATTATTCTTATGGTGATGAGAATATGCATGTGATTCGCAATTCATAAAAGTTCCTATTAGCAACCATCTCTTCTCACAGATAGGAAAAAAATGCAGAACATAGAGTTGGCCGTATTGACAAACATCCCAAACAGTCTTGCCAGTCGGATTTTCGTAGTACATTGAAATGCTGCTACATTTGAAGATGGACAATACGGAATTTGTATTTACTTCATTGGATAATGTATGAAAATGCAGTGGTTGAAACTCGGGGCGGAGAAAAAAAGCTCGTCTTCCACCTTTTTTTAAAAAATTGATTTACTGATGCAGAGGTTTTGGCGCCAGTGCCGGTATTTATCTTTGTGCCCGCAAAGCATGCCTGTGTAGCGCTACATATATTCGACGGCAGAAGTTAGTTGTGGCGGCACCTACCAACATTTTGCAGAACTTCCGCTTGCTTTGCACTCGATTCTAAGCCGCATGCAGTTTTTTGAATTACAAAAACCGGAAAAAAAGTGCGGCTTAGATTCGAGTAAATACGGTAGACAGTTCTGGAAGGAACAATGTAAAAGGAGAACTTGCAGAATTGTAGTTACTCTTGTTAATAGCAGAGGTTTTGGTCTTTGCAATGTTTAAGCCTCTTCTTTACATTAATCTGTAGTAAAAGATGTTCGATAATACACTTGGTATATAAGACTGTAAGGACAAATAACTTTTGCATTATGCATCACTGCCAAGTAACTTAAATCAATGAAACTTGGGCCATAGATAGAAAGAGCTGCTAAAGTATAGTACAGAAGATAATTGAAAGAAATACGTAAAAGACGAACAGAAATTATACTTTTATTCTAAGTCAATAATTACACTGAAGTCACCGCGACTCATGATGGGCCCTGGACATTAAAAATGGCGGAGATGGTTCTTAACAGGTTGTGTGATCAATCACAGGCAGCAATGCATGGCCTGCAATGTGTTTCCATGTGGCAACAATTTTGGTAAGGAGTTCTTGTTGCAGGGCCTTCCATTCCTCCAACAGTGCGGTTGACAACTGCTGGATGGTTGCCTATGTATCTGGATGTGCTGCAGTAAGTGTCTCCAACACATTGCACAAATGCTCATTGTGGTGTGTTGTGTGTTCCCACCAGTCACCATATGAGGGTACATCCCACATTGTCGAACATGATCGTTTTGGTGGTCAAGGTGTTATGGTATGGGGCACATAATGTTGCGTGAGCCTACTGGCGTATGAAACCTTGAATGCTGTACACTCACTGATCAAAACTACTGACACACTGTACTCCTTCCCCATGTCGTATTTTCAGGGATACATTTGGCTCTAATTTCATTCTTATGGATGACAATGCTTGACTACATCAAAAGAGAGGATGTTTGGTGAGTGGCCTAGCCTCTCCACTCCCCCCAAAGTAAATCTCGTTGAGCACATGTGGGATGTGCTGAGGAAGACATACTGCAGCACATCCACAGGCACCAATGACCACTCAGCAGTTGTCACTCAAGCTTGTGGAGGAATGGAATGCCCTGCTACAAGAACTTCTTACCAACCTTGGGGACCAGCATGGGAACACGTTGCAGAGCAAGCACTGCTATCCACGACCGTCACACGCCATATTAAGAACCACATCCTGCCTTTTGCAATGTTTATGGGACCATCATGAATTGCAGTGACTTCAATGTAATTATTGTCTCTGAATGAAAGTGGCATTGCTGTTTGACTCATTGCATATTTCAGTTACCTTCTGTACCAAACTATAGCAGTTCTTTGTATGTACGGTTTAAGTTTCATCAAGCTCAGCAGTGACACTTGATGCGATAGTTACTTCTAAATTTTGCACACCAATATACTGCTTGTACCGCAAACATTTTTACGCAGTTTTTATTAATGCTATGTTCTCTACGTATACGTTATTCTCTGCAGCCCCTTTTGTATTAATGATAAAATTTCTTTTTATTCAATGGCTGTCTCTATCAGTAAATTTAATTATTCTTTTACTACTGTTTTTAGAAGTTTAAGTTTCCCCATGAATTCATTATATGTTTGATACTGTGAATAGTAGCTTCAACTACCCTCAGTACATATTTTTTAACTATTGTCACAGTCACCATGTAACTGGTCACCAATAATTTTGTCTCGCTGGAAGTCTGCAGCATCAAATATAATGGTTGATCAGTGCAATAAAACATTGATCATAGCCATATTCGTAACTCTGACCTGTGCTACAGTACAAGGAGGTAAACAAAAGTAAATGTATTTATGTTACAAGAACATGAGCTCCAAAAATGAAGCATGGACATCAGAATGCTCCTATTATGTTATATGAGACCAGTATAAAGAGTTTGTAGCCCTTGGTGCTTAATTATGTGCAACTTGTATGCCTGTTTCTACATTGTGATACTCACTGTAAAATTTTTGACAGACAGGCAAAAACAGAAGCAGATAGCTTCATAGATTTTCTTTGAAATGATTAATTGTTGGTTTACATGTGTTTTGTTCCATAAATTACATTGTTGTATCACCCATTTCAATCATTTATTTATACTGGTAAATGTACAGGGTCTGCCAGAAATGTTGCAACAAACTTTGAGGGGCTGTAGAGGATGTCTCAAGGAACAACAGAGGACAAAAATCCTTGTCCAAAAAACATCATCTAATGACACTACAGAGTGTCAAAGTTATAGGTGCCAGTGCCACAGATGGACCATAGGCAGAATGTTTGTTATTCAGTGATTGACTGATTTCCACGATCACCAGTGGAAAAGGTGGAGCTAGTTCTGCATAGACAGGACTTTTCTCCTCTGAATGTGATGTGCTGTTGCCTCAGTGAATTATAGTTTTAGACACTGGTTTCCATCAGCAGTTTATTTTTCTGTTGGAACCATGTAAAATCTGCACTGTTCTTTTTGGTGTACAAGAGAACAATAAACCACAGATGGAAACACGTCTGAAGCTGTCATCCACCACTGACAGACCCTTACATTCCTAGGAGCCAAGGCCTGTCTGCCCAGCAGCTATCTCCAACTTCTCCACTGTCAGTCAGAGCAGTTAGTTGTGATCACTGAATAACAAACAACATTGTGAGACATTCTGCCTACGGTCCGCCATCAACAAAGTCATGTTTGCTGCTGAAGGGGTAGCGTAGTGACAGGCATCGGCACCTATAACTTTGACACACTGTGGCGTCATTGGATAATGTTTTTGGACACGGGTTGTCAACTCCACAATTCCAATAACTTTAGGTGACTGAATAGCTCCCCACCATGTGCATGTCCTTGCCAAAACTTTATATACTAAGTCCCGTCTACAACCCATAGAAGCCTGTAAATAAAAATCACTTTAACAACAGAAGAACATAGAGAAAGTTTGATGGTAGGCCTAAAAATCAAAAATAGTAAGACTAACATAATAAACAATTAACAAGGTCACTTAACCACTTTATTTTTGTTTTGTATTTATATCAGTTAAAGAAGGGGGCGGGGGAGGTAACTACAGTATGCACAGAGATGGGTTTCCAGAAAAAGAACTATTTTTTCTGTTTGTGGAGAGAAATACATTCAGGAAATAAATGTAGTGTAGTGAAGGAGGTTAATTATTCTTATCAAACTCTAGGTTACACTGAGCTGGTTTTCGGAACTCTTCATCTTTCTATGTTGATCTACTATAGAAAAATATGTCCTTTGTTCTTACATTCATTGGGCTGGACAATTTGTGAACTACAATGGTCCTGATTAGTGCTCATATGTGCAGATCTTGTGCTGTGTAAGATACACTTCAATCCTGATCTTTTTGAATGACACTTAACATTTATTGAAAATATCTGTTGCTTTTGCAAAGTACTTCTTACTGTGCTTTAGAACTGAAGTATTTCCTGAACTAGCTTTCACTATTATGTTCTCCAAGTTCATGATTTATTTTTATTAGTGTGAATGGCATCACATACACAACTTCTGCAATATTACCTGGTTCTTACAGACTCGCTGATTTAAGAGGGGCAGTTATAAAGTTTTAATAATCACCTCCCAAAAAAATCGAGCTCTGACCACAAATTATTGTACATGCCAGTTACATATGTTTTTGGGGGGGGGGGGGTGGGGGGGGTTAACATTTTCCTCAGTTTGGGTTTTTTAAGTCCGGACTGCACGAAAACTTAAAATAGAGGTTTCGCTGTAAGTGGTTAAAGATGTCATAGTGGAGTGGCCTGAAACAGTTGCAACATTTCTGCTGCTGCTGCCACCATTAGGAAGCTTTTTGAATTGGTGTGAACTTCCATTAACTCAACAAAGACTGTTGTAGTGTATTCCCCTTCAAATGTGGAAAATAAAGTACCTTTTAATACTTCACTTTATCAATGGGTTGTGGCTACGCCGACTGAAGACATATCGCTGTCAACAAACAAAAAATTGATTTTGACAATGATTCTGGTTTGTGTTTTAGACCTTGTTCAAACATTACACTTTTGCACAAAATGTATCATGCTATGGCAACACATACAGAGGAACACAAATTGGTGAAGTTCAGCTTATGTCACTATGATAGAGTGCCTCCTTACCTCATTCACTTACCAGATGTCTGCCTCAACTTTTGAAGGAGTATAAAATAATTCTGCAGTGGCTGTTTCCTGTGCTGCTGTCACAATAACTGGGATCTCAAACGACTAGATGTAGTTCTTCATACCTAACACACATTTTCTCGGTTTTCTTTTATTTTGGTTTTCAAATACATTTTATGGGCAAATAAAAATCATTGCTACATTTTAATGTAGGAACAAATTTATTTTGTGCACAAACTGTTAATGACCTTTCTTTTCCATGAACAAGGCAGTCTAAAACTTGTACAGCAAGAGGATACACATGCAAATATCTTACTGCTTGCATATACTCAAAGGAAATGTGAATATTTTCTGCAGAAGGCTCCTGAATACAGAGAAACCAATAATTAAAATACAAAGCAAAAGTGTATAGTATTCTTGTATTTCAAATCTCTTTCAATAGCTTCACAGAACACTGTATGGAAGAGAAGAAAAGATGGAATGCTTTCCAGTGTTTTCCATTAAATGGAAGATAAAAATCATACTCATCACATTGCAAAATTCTGAGTGTAGTCATATTCAATTGTTGGTATCACAGCCTGGACAAATTTCAGGAATATTATTAAGTACATGTGAACCCCCAACTCGCCACCTCCTTCAGTTACAGTTTGTATTATTTTTTTCATCACTTCTGCATGCCTGTGGGAAAAAAGCAAGATTTTAAAAATAAAGGAAACAATCTCTACACATTGGCTAACAAAATAGCTGCAATTAAGCAACAACACAAGATATGATCAATTCACAATTAAAACAAATGATCAAGAGTACATAAAGCAGACTGGTTGTAGCTGTTTGTCATTATCCTTAGAAAGAACTATTCAACTTTTAGGGTTCATGGAAGGCAGGGGAACACCACCAAGGAATTGTCACAACAGCCATTCCATCTCTATTTGCTTCAATTAACACTTGGAGACTCACTGGCTCCTTCCTTCTGATATCATGCCACTTCAAATTTTGACTAACTAGATACATGCTGTGTGGATGAAAATTTTTGTCAATGTCACTATCCTTCTCCTCATTCCTGTAAACATTTCACATGGAGATCAAAAACATTATCCCTATAGCTTTCAATAGACATTACCCTATGTACAGGCACTGTATCTTTGTAACCTCCAAATGAAGGAGAACAGCGAACTGTAAACTTAGAATACCAGCATGTCAATTGGTTCATTTCAATGTTTTAGCTGGATGCTAATATCCTTTTCTCTGTATCAGAAAACCAGCTACCACTGATGGGCTCCAATTCATAAGTGCTCTAGCCAGTTGTGAACACTTCTGTGACATGAACTACGGGGCACAAATACAACTGGCCTTCCGGTACAGAAAATATATTCATGAGTGTGTTTAAAATTTGTACTTGCGGATGTAGGTTAGTTAGCGTAGAGCTCCCTTCTCTATTTTGAGTTCATGGAGCAGTGCCTGTTTACTCCAGCACATGGCACAGAATTGACACATTGTGATTGATGTTGCATGCAATTCATCACTAGAGTAACTTTGTAATACATTCTGCATCTGTTAGTACCACTTTTAATGCCTATAAATCTCAAACATGAGCCATCTTTCACTGTCTACCTGCTTTTGCCCTTATTTCAGTGCCATAGTTATAAAGTGAATTCAAGGCTGGGTGGTGATATGGATGACAAAGTGAGGTGCTTCTTTTAGAAATGGAAAATGTAACAGGTGAATCCGAGTTGAGAGAAGAAGTGAAGCTGCTGTAGTAAGTTACGGAGTTCGTCTTCACTACTGAGTCCAGACCACAAAGATGTCACTGGTAACTCTGTACCAAGCCATGGGACCCAGCCTCTGTGTCTTCACAAATGCCACTTTCATGCAGCCCCTGAAAAGGTTAACACAGTAATGGCCCATCTTGGTTCTCATAGCAGTGTCCACCCCCCCCCCCCCCCCCCCCCCCTCCTCCTCCATCTCTGAAGTGAAACATTTATGACTAAGGGTGAAGTTGGCTAGGATGACTATAAAGGAGGTTTTGTGGAGACTTTCAAGTGGCTATTGTGAGATTTATTGGTGTCGCACAAAGAGGCCATGTTTATTTGGGAATATTATGCAGAGCAAGGATAGCATTAACAGTAATAAGGATTACACCTTGGAGCGGGCTGAGAATGGATCTGAGACATTATAGGGAATAGTCGGTGTCATATGTAGAATGGTTGGCTCTTTGTAGATGGGTTAGCGATGGCCTACTGGATGTATCTGGTGAGGACTTTGAAGCCAGCTTCAATGGCATGGGCAATAGATCATTCTATATATTTTGGAAAGTAGATGGAAGAGGAAGGGGAGGGGGGTGTGGTCGGGATGGATAAGGAGTTCTATAGAAGCAGTTAGGGCCTAGGCTCAGTATGAACTCATTATTTAGCTTGAGTAAGGCTTGAGATTTTGCTGATATTTTTCAGGAATGACTGGGAGGCAATGCTGGAAGTGAGGAATACATGGAATGTTCCGAGAGGATTGTTTTGGGGAAGAGGAGGAGGATCATTTTGGGATTTGGGTTGGAACTATTCTAGGTAGAGTTCAGTGTTCACTAATTGGTTGTGGGTTGAAAGTGAATAGTGAAGTGGTGTTTACAATGAAAGTTGTAGGTGAATGAGAGAGGATCTTTCACTTGGGCTGTATGATTGAAATTGAGTGTCACACTGAAGGGCTAGGCTTTTGGAAATAATGGACATCCGAGGATCAGAGATGGATTTGACTGAGAGATATAGCACTAAATGGAGGCTAGAACAGTGAAGTGGTGGGGTTTCAATATGGCTGTGCTTGCACTTAGGTGACAGATGTGAGAGAGTACTTTTTTAGATATTTGACCAATACAAGAATAGCATCTTCAGGTAGGTTCAAGAAGAATTACACAATGTGTGCTAACTTATCCAAAGGCTGATGAAAAGTGAAGGATTTTAAAGAGACACATACAAGTATTGGCACCCATTATTACCCAGGTCTTGAGTGCCTCAAAAGTTACACCACTAACGCATGGAACCTTCGATGTCAAACCCTGGAATGAGATCATCCCTTTCTGGTATCCTTCCCACACCACCCACTACAGCTTTCCACCAACTTCCTACTCTCTGCAACAATCTTGCCAAACCTTATGACATTTCTCAACCACTGTCCCCTATCCTAGCAATCATTCCTGTTCTTAAAACTTGCACAATCACCTACCCAATACCTCTTACTCCAGGTCCACCACTGGTAAACCTTAGAACATAAAGGGCAGGGAAACATGTGGAACCACAGTACACAGTACTGTGTACAGGAATGACCATTACTAATCTAACCGAGTGGATGAAAACTGTCTGCTTTGTGGACACCCAGTAGCCAGCTGCTGAACATGCTGTACAGCATGACCTCACTGCCTGATATACTACACAGGCTATTTGGATCCTCCGCTTAATACTAATTTCCCTGAACTTAAAATTTATCCTCATGTTCCCACCACTCTCCAAAGCTTAACTCCTGCTAAAATGCAGCTCCCTTTGGTCGCTCCTCTTTCAACATTGTATTTTTTATTTACTTCTCAATTGTTTTCAGATTCCTTCCTTATCTTTGAAGATCTATGCATAATATAAGTTTACTTCTCAATAACAAGAAGTAAATATGAAGAATCAATTATATGTATGATCAAATAGAAGAATTATTAGGAATAAGAAAGAAAAACAATGACATATTAGTGATAAACTTTAATACCTGTGTCGCAACCACAATTCAAAGTGGGTTGGCAAATTTGGACTGGAAAACGTGAATAGTAGAGGCAAATATCTATTACAATTCTGTGAACATTATGAAATGATCCTAACAAACACAAGCCTCAAAGTTATTAATAGAAGGTAGTGTCAGATACCAGAGTCTTCATTGGACTGGAATATAAATAGAAACAAAATAAAACCTAATTATTCATAACCTGGTTTTGACACTGATACTGATCACATGATAGTTATTGCCAAATGTAATATCAGATTTAAAAAGCAAGGAGACAGGTGTCAGGAAAGTATAAGCTGGGAGAAAATAGCAAACAGCACAGAATTTACCAGGGAAGAAGAAGCTGAAGCCAAGAAAACCATGGATGGCAGAAGAAATACTGAATCTCATAAAAACAGGAAAAGATAGATCATTACTTACCATAAAGAAGGCACAATAAGTTGTTTCCAGCCACAATCTTCATCAGCAAAATAGAAACGGGAAACATGCAAGTAAGCGCACCTCACGTACACATGGCTGCCAACTCTCGCAGCTCGGACCAGAATGCAACTATCATGTGGGATGGCAGCAGCACTCTGGAGGGGGCGGGGAAGGGGAAGGAATAATAGTTTACAGAGGAATGCTGGCTGATGGAGTGTGCAGGGGCTAGAATGCCAACTGGTGCAGTGTCAGGATGGTTGTGGGGAAAATGGGTCCAAAAGGAGAAGGGTAGGGAATGATGGGTGGGTACAGTTGCAGAGGGTAGTGAACAAAAGAGGCTGGGAGATGAGAATGGGGAGGAGGCGATAGGACAGATGGAATGGAAATTGTTGAGTGGAGGGTGTGAGGACAGTAATTTACTAGAGGTTGAGGCCAGGATAATTACGGGAGCAGAGAAGGTATTGTATGATTGTATGGATAACTACCATCTGCATAGTTCAGAAAAGCTGGTGGCAGAGGGGAGGATCCAGATGGCTTGGGTAGTGAAGCAGCCACTGAAATCCAGCATGTTATGCCACTCGGTGGTCGACTTTGCTCTTAGCCACAGTTTGCCAGTTGCCATTCATCCTGGTGGACAACTGGTTGGTAGTCGTACCAATATAAAAATCCGTGAAATGATTGCAGCAGAACTGGTAAATGACATGGCTGATTTCATAGGTAACTCTGCCACTGATGGGGTAGAATAAACCTGTGACCGGACTGGAATAGGAAGTGCTGGGTGCGTGGATTGGCAGGTCTTGCACCCAGGGTTTCCACAGGGATATGATCTTTGTGGCTAGGGGGCTGGGCTGGGAGTGGCATACGGATGGATTCTGATGATGTGGAGACTGCGTGGGCAATGGAACACCACTTTGGGTGGGGTGGGGTGGGATGGACCTCGCATAAGATATCCCTCATTTCAGGGCATGATTGTTTTTTGTTTTGTTTTAGGGCACAAAAACAACTAAGGTCTTTTGCACTCAACAGCCCGCGCATCATTCGCTAAAATGGCTGATAACTTAGACGGCAAAAACAAAAAGAGAACATAAGCAATAAAAAAAGGGGGGAGGGGGGGTGGTACGAAGACTGCAGCAGCCTTGGCAGCAGCGCCAGCGGCCTTGTTTTCTGTCAGACTGATATGACCAAGAACCCACATTAACGTCACAGTGACTCCAAGATTGAGCAAGTGACAGCTTTCCTAGAACCATTGCACAAAGGGATAGATGGCATGCAGCACACAGAGGCTTTGAAGGGTACTAAGAGAGTTGGAGCAGATGATGCAATTGAAAATTCTGTGTTGCTGGATGTACTGCATGGCCTGACACAGGGCGAAGAGATTTGCTGTAAATATTGAGCAGTGTTCCAGAAGCCAATACCGAAAAATGTCGGTGCCAATGATGAAGGCACACCCGACACCATGGTCAGTCCAAGATCCATCAGTGTACACGGAGGTACTATTGCGAAGTTCCACGTGAAGGACGTGGAGTAGTGTCCTTAGGAAGTGAATGAAGGCCAAGCTGAATACAGGCCGCTGCACGAACCACACCCACCAGGAAAGTTGCAGGTAGCATGAAGTTAAGCTGCCGGAGAAAGAGCTGAAAGCAAATTTCAAGAGGTAGCAGAGAAGAGGAACACACCCCATACTGGTGATCAAAGCAGGAGGCTGAGGATAAAATCACAGCAGTAGGACAGCAGTAGTTCAGCAGCTTCTGCATACAGACTCTCAACTCAGCTAGTGTAAAAGGCGGCAGTGGCCAAACGGATGCCACGAAGAAGGATAGTACTGAGACAGCATAAAAGAGACGGGCATGCAGATGCATAAACAAAGCATGCATAGCCTAGTTTCGAACAGACAAGGGACCGGTACAAACGGAGGAGTGTGCTTCGCTCTGCTCCCCAAGAAGCATCACTCAAGACACGTAGGACACTGAGCGACCACATACAGCAGGCTGCCAGGTAAGACACGTGGGAGGACCAAGAAAGTTTCCTATTGAGCAGGAATCCCAGAAATTTTGAAGTTTCAATGAATGAAAGAGCAACAGGCCCAATGTGTAAAGACAGCGGCAAAGCAAAAGCCACTGTCGATGCTCCATGAGTAAAGGCGCTGAAGACACAAGACAAGTCCATGGAGAATTGCAATAGATAGCAAAATCGTCAAGAAAAAGGGAGCCGGAGATGCCTGGCGGAAGACAGGCCATTATAGGGTTAATGACAATATCAAAGAGGACGACACTCAGCATGGAACCCTGAGGCACACTGGTTCCCTGGAAAAAGGTGTCCAACGGCAGCCCCACATGTAGAGTACAGATGATACAATTCCTCCAGCAGGTGTCGTAGGCCTTCTCCAAATCAAAAAACACTGCCACAGTCTGGAATTTCCGTAGAGAACTATTCATGACATTGGCGGACAAAGTGAAGAGATGGTCAACTGCAGAATGGAGCACTCAAAATCCACACTGTGCAGTGGTTAGTAAATTGCGAGACTTGAGCCACCATACCAGGCAGGCACAAATTATACGTTCCACCACCTTGCAAAGACAGCTGGTGAGAGAAAGGGGTGGGAGCTGGAAAGAACGTGTTTGTACCTACCAGGCTTAGGTATGGATGTGACAGTGGCTTCACGGCAGCATCTGGGAAACATGCCCTCTGCCCAAATGCAGTTGTTCATATGAAGCAGGACGTGCTTGCCCGCAACAGAAAGATGCTGCAACATCTGAATGTGAACAGCGTCTGGCCCTGGGGCGGAGAATCGGGATGAAGTGATAGCATGATTTAGCTCCTTCATAGTAAAGGAGGCGCTGTAGCACTCATGATTCTGAGAAGAGAAGGGTAGCACCCCCTCCCCCCCCCCCCTCCACTCCACTCATTTCCAATGTAGGAAGATAGGGTGATAGTGGGGGGAGCTCGAAATCTCTGCAAAATCGTGCCCAAGGTGTTGCAGGTAGCAATAGGGTCCACAGTGACTGTCTGCAACTGTCAGGTCGAAAATTGGGGAATGGATCTTGGTACCAGAGAGCCGTCGGAAGAGGGAGTGGAACTGTTAAAGGAACTAGTGAATGAAATCCAGCAAGCTCTTTTGCTATCCTGAAGAAAGCAATGACACTGTGCACAAAACTGTTTACAATGAATGCAGTCCACCAAGGGACTGAGACACCTCATGGTAAAGAGGAGTGCGAGGAATGGAACGTTCTTCAGTGGTAAAGATAACGTTTCTTGGATATTCTACCTGGTCATCATAACTGGGGAAATGTTCATCGAAGGTCACCAGGTAGAAGTAAAGCCTCCAGTCGGCCTTAGTAAGCTGCCATTTGGATGTGCACATAGGTGGGGTAGGTGTCAGCAAACTGATAGTACACGGGAAATGGTCGCTCCAGTATGTTTCAGAGAGAACAGACCACTCATGACAATTGGCAAACTGGGCAGTGCAGAAGGTTAGGTCCAAATGGAAATATGTGTGTGTGGAGTCAAAGTAATGTGGGTGCTCCTGGGCTGAGGCAGAAGAGGTTAAGTTGATTGAGGTGAGCCAAGAGGGCATGTCTCTGATAGGTTCTGGAAAAATAACCCAAAGGGGATGGTGTGCATTAAAGTCACCGAGCAGCAGAAAGTGGTAAGGTAGCTGCCCAACAAGATGGAGGAAGTCTGTCCTGCTGACATCGAATGACAGAGAGATGTACACAGTACAAAGGGAAAAGGCGAACTGCAACAGCTTGAAGGTGGGTAATCAGGGAGATGGGTTCGCTATGAAAGGAATCCCGTGTGAGTAGCAGGACTTCCCCATGAGATGGAATGCCGTCCTCGGTGGGGCAAGGGGGGAAGGTCAAATGAACCGGGAAGAAATGCGAGAGCTCAAAGCAATTGTGAGGCTGCAGTTTTGTTTCCTGAAGGCAGAGAAAACAGGGATACTGCGATTCTAAGAGCAGCCATAAATCCTCTTTATTGGATCTAAAATGTGAACGTTCCAATGGAGGAAAGTCATGAAGGGGTGTCCAACTCAGTGGCTGCCGAGTGCCAGCCATCGAACACTTACTGCCACAAGGCACAGAGGCAGGAGGCTCCTACTCCGTGAGGTCTACAGAAGCATTGGCATTCTTCTGTCGGCTTGCAGCAAAGAAAACCACAGGCAAGATGTACCAAAAAATCAGATAACCACAGTTTGGATGTAGAATTTGTAGCAACATAATTAAGGATAAAAACAGTAACGTTTTATTTGAACATGAAAAAATAGCTAATAGATGGAAGGAATACATTGAAGAATTACATGGTGGGGAAGATGTCACAAAGAATGAAGTGGAAACATGAATTCACAGTACCATCATTTATCAGGTCAGTATTCAACGTGCCTTACACAACAAAAAAGTGACTGGAACAGGTAACATCCCTGCTAAGTTATTACAGAATGATGGAAATAAGGTGAAAGTTGTGTCTGCTCTGACAATGGCACACTACCAATGGAATTTTTTAATTACACAACTTGTACATGCAAATGCCAATGCCAATGCCTATTGGACAGAACACTGGCATTACTAAGCCAATGCTTCAAAAGTTCTATTCACCATCACTAAGGACAGACAAAAAACTAAGACTGACTAACATTTAGGCAAAAATCAATTTTGATTTAGGAAATGGAAAGAACAATGGAAGCTATAATGGCACTGCGAATGATCTTAGAAAGATGAAGTGATATGGACAGGAAAATATACATCACATACATTGACCTAGAGAAGGCTTTTTATAGAGTGGACTAGAAGATACTGTCTGGGAAACAGAATAAAACTGTTATAGACTGGAGAGAGAACTAATTCTCGAATGATACAAAACCCAGAGAACCGAAATGGATATCAATGACACTAAAAAAGAGGCTAGAATAAAAAGAGCTCTTCCACAAGATTGTTCTATCTCACCAAATTTATTTATAGAAAGTGCAATAAAAACAATGAAAAGTAGCACCAAAAGGATAAAAATTAGTAGTAAACAAATACACTGTATTTGATTTGATGATGATATAGTAGAGTTACCAGATTCTGGAAAGGAAATGAACTATATATGAAAAATTTTGTCTAAATAATTGGATAGATAAAAAATCTACTCACCAACCAGCAGAAGTAGATTACACATATACAGGTATTAAAGTTTGCAAGCATTTGGAGCCTGTGGCTGTCCTCCTTCTGGCAGAAGAACTGAAGAGGTAGGAAGAGGGTTGAAGGAAAGGGACTGGTGAGGTTTAGGAAGAGGGGTAGAGTTCGGAAAAGTCGCCCAAACCACTTACAGTAAGTCTCCCTGGACCTGGGGTTCTGGGAGACTTTTCCAAACTTCCCACATTTCCTAAACCTCACCCATAGCTACCAACTATTACAGATTGTCTGTAACTATTATGGATGTATCACCTTCATTAGGGAACATGGAGAGGTACTAAAAAATTAGCGAAATGGACATTATCAATTTCTTGTTACAAAAATTCAGAAAACATACTGTCTGCTTTTTGCCAGTCATATGTTACTAAAATGTTTTATAGTTTATGTAGTAAACCTGTCTAGGAATGATTTCGACATACAAGTCCAGCGCAACAGCCATTTAGCAGTGGAAGTAAGAAAATTGGTAGACACGTCATCCTCGCATGGAAGTTGGAACCACCTGTGAATGTCGGCATGCATACTAGGTGGCAATAATGTGCACATGCATACAGAACGTAGTTCTGTGATATTTACATAAGAGAACAAAAATTACATAGTAAATAATCACAAAAAAACAATTACTTAATTAAGAGCTCCCTGAAATTTTTATTCAAATGAGTGACATAAAAGAACTATACAGTGCCCTTTGAGTTTCATGCAGTATTTTGAGTGATTGGGGTATTTCCATCTAGTGCACATGCCAGCAACATGCTAGGACTATTACTGCCTGAATTGTGTACAGACCACTGATATTTTCAGTAATCATTACATTGTGTTCAGTGGTAATATTCATCCACTTAGAATTCGATAACAGTGCATTGACTGTCAAGGAAAGTTTTAGTAGTCTGGTTTTTTATTTTTATTGGTCCTGTTGTCTACATAGCAGCTTATGCATAAGACATTGGACAAGTCAAGTTATAAATATACAGGCTGAAAGTCATTTCAAGGCATACATATTTAATGTTACAATAATACACTTTACATGTAAGTATTTATATAACACATTTCATAAATTTAAGTATTCTTCAATGGAGTAAAAGCAGTGATGCTGTAAATATGACTTTAGAGATTTTCCAAATGTATTGACCTCAGTGATAGCTTTTATGTTTTCAGGACGTTTGTTATAAAGCTTAACTCCCATGTGAAAAGTACCTTTTGGCACAGTGCTGTGCTGATTTGAGTCACATGTAAGTTTCTGTTTTGTCTGGTAAAGTGCTCATATATATCACAGTTTTTTTGCAGTCTCCGGTCCTTGCCTATTACATTTAATTTAAAGAACAATAGGGTTTCCATAATGTATACACATGGTAATGGAGGAATAGCAGATTTCTTAAACAGGGGTTTACAAGAGTCTCTAGGCTTGCACCCAAACAAGATTCTAATGGCCCTTTTTTGTAGTTTAAAAGTGCTATTAGCTGTTTTAGAGTTTCCCCAGAAGGTGACCCCATATCTAAGACGAGAATGAAAGTACGCATGATATGCATTCAATACTGTTTTCTCACTACAGCGTGATTTTAACGAACAAAGAAGGTAACATGTTTTGCTCAGTTCTGCATTGAGATATTCAATATGCTTACTCCATCTGATGTTACTCTGCAGCCAAAGTCCTAAGAATTTGGTTTCAGTATTGTTACCAACTGGTTCGTCATTGATAGAGACTGATGGGATAAACATGACCTTGTTAGGAACATTGTGGAATTTTAGAGCAATGGTTTTCTTACTGTTTATTACAAGCTGATTACTCTGTGCCCAGTCGCTAAGTTGTTTCGTGACCGTGTTTACTATCTGCTGTAACTGTTTATCGTCGTCTCCTTTTAGTAGAATCGTGCTGTCATCTGCAAATATGATTGTTTTGTGTGCATCAACATTTAAGCTTAGATCATTTATGTACAGAAGAAACAGAAGAGGTCATATTACTGATCCGTGGGGTACACCACATTTAATTTGTTTATATTCAGATAAGTGATTAGATACAGTTTTTAGTTCAATATGTGTGTGCTTGATGCACACTGCCTGCTTACGATTAGTCAGGAAGGAACTGATCCACTTGTTGGACAGACCTCGAATACCATATCTTTCAAGCTTTGATAGCAGAATTTTATGGTCCACCATGTCAAAAGCTTTTGACAAGTCAATAAATACTCCTATTGTTTCCTGTTTTTTGTCCATCAGGCTTAGGATGGAATTGATGCACTCATAGACAGCAGTTGTCATTGACCTCTTATTTCTGAATCCATTTTGTTCATTACATAGGATGCTGTTTTTATTCATAAATTTCATAAGTTTCTCATACATAACTTTTTCCAGTACTTTAGAGATGCAAGAGGAAATTGTGATGGGTCTATAGTTATTTACATTGTCTTTATCCCCTTTTTTATACACAGGAATAACTTTTGATGTTTTCAACACATCGGGGAAAGTGCCTGCCTGAAGTGAGCAGTCGCATAAGTGTGTGAGTACTTCAATTATGTTTGATGCGCTCTTCTTTAACATTGTTGCAGGTATACCATCACTACCTGCCAATTTGGAATTTTTTAGTCCTTTTACTGCTTTAGCTACTTCATCTTGTGAAACAGAACTGATGTACATTGATCCTCTACATGCACTATTCATTTGCCTGGGTGCTCTTAAAGTTTGATTGTAACATATTATCAGCAACACATGTGAAAAAGTTGTTAAATGTGTTGGCTACTTCTAGGGGGTTTGTTACTTTTTTATTTTTATGTGACAGTGTTATATTTTTGCAAGATTGTCTGTATTCTCCACAGTCTTTTTTTATAACACTCCACACAGCCTTTGATTTATTAGCTGAATTACAAATGATTTAATCATTGTGCATCATTTTTGCTGCTTTTATTACTTTTCTTAATATTTTGGAGTATTTTTTATATGCGCGTACTACATGTGAGGAATTTTTTTAGTTACATATTTCATTTAGTAGTCTTTTCTTCTGGCATGAAACCCTTATTCCCTTTGTGATCCAGCTGTTTGTTCTGAGTTCCCCCGTATGGTTAATGTTTTCAGTGGGAATGCAAGTTCAAAGAAATGGGTTAATGTAGCAATGAAAGTGTTGAATTTTTCATTTATATCATTCATTTTGTACACTCCTGGCCATTTTTCTTTCTGTAATAAGTTGTTGAAGTAGTTTACATCATGCTGATTATAACTTCGATATGTTGTAATGAAAGACATGTTGTTAATAATACTGCCTTGTCCTTTTATGCTTAATATTTGAGCAAGATGGTCACTAAAACCTGTATTGAAAATTTTTAGTGAGGTGTTGTGTAAACTCTTCTTGACTAGAAACTGATCAAGAGCTGTTTGGCAAGTTTCTGTTACTTGGGTAGCTGCTTTTACTTCAGCCTTTAAATTGTAGGACGTTGCAAGGTTCAAAATGGTCTCCCTATTTCCACTATTCATGAGGAAATCAATATTGAAGTCACCACAGATTATCAATTCACAATCCATTTTATTTACTTTATTTAGCAATGACTCCATTTTGTTTAAGAAAAGTTCAAAATTCCCGGATGGTGATAGGTAAACTGCAGCAATAACCAGGTTGAACTGAGTAATTTTTATAGCTGCAGCTTCAGCTTCATAATCCTTTTCGACATTTGCCCTAGTTAAGTTAGGTAGTGTAATAAAATCTATGTTATCCTTTGTGTAAATTGCTCTTCAGCAACTGTTAATAGTGTCCATAACGAAAAGCTTGACAAAAATGATAATGCAAAATTAAACAGTGCGAAAGATACCCCGAGTGAAGGTGAGAAAAAAAACTGTACCAAATTCAGATATTAATATTTTGGAACACCGAAGTGTTAGTACAATGGATGGCAGTTTAACTATAAAACGTAAAACTGGACAGAAATTTGGAAACAGTATAGTAAAAGAATGGCCGTATTTGGTAAAGTCAAATAAATCAGACCAACATGTGTTTTGTACAGTGTGTTCGCAAGAGATTTCTATAAAGCTTACTGGATGTGGTGATTGCCATCATCATGTTCTGTATAAAGTACATGTAGACCTAACAAACCTTCAATCTTCAAATGCACCATTGTCATCATTTGGAATAAAACCTGCCGAGGAAGACTCTATCACCAATGCTGAAATGCTTTTATTTCATTTATTGTTGAACACAGTCTGCCAATATTTTTGTGCAGATCATATTTCACAGCTGTTCAAAAACTATTTCCTGGGTTCTCAGATTGCTAAAAAATACAGCTGTGGAAGAACTAAAGGAACTGCAGCTATAAATCCTTTGCCACCTGGAACACAGAATGATGTAGTAGAATACTTAAAAGGAAACTCCTTTCCTCTTGCAACTGATGGTAGCACAGACATTGCAGATATGAATCTACATCTACTTGACATTATTTACTTTAATATTCAACAGGGAAATATGTGCACGACAATATTGTCAATTGCATGACAATTGCTGGAATACAATTGTAGGACATACAAGACAAGTTGCTGCTTTTTTTAAGAACAATTTTGTCCCTGCCACCTTCTTCATTTAGCTGCACAAAATGGTGTGAAAAGCCTACAATATTTTGATGCTCAAGAATTTGTAATGGACAGTTTCTACTTTCTCCAAAAGAGTTCAAAAACACAGTCTACTTTCAAACTTTATCAAATATGTATGGCAGTAAGCCCTCTAAAATACTGAAGTATGTTTGTACAAGATGGCTCTCTCTGCTCCAATCAATAGAAAGAATAATTGAACAGTTGGAACCTCTTGTAAAATTTTTCAACAAGGAAGCTTCAAAAATGTAAACAACTCTCACTTATCTCGAATGTGCCCTATCCTAAATCATCCAGTGACTAAGTTATGTCTTCTTTTCTTGTGTAATAGCCTTTCGTTATTTGCGAAAGCAAATGTATTCCTTCAGAAAGAAGGGCCAGTAATTCACAGTTTACATATTTTATTGTGAGATTTACTAATCGTTCTGCAGTACCTACTTCTGGTAGTCTGCTGGGACTGAAATTAAAAAACAAACAGCACAAAGGGGATGAAGATATTGTTGTTGATGTAGACACTAGAAGCTACATTCATCATACCAATCTTGAAAAATCTGTAGTTGCAAAATTTTATGAGGATTTCTGAAGATTTTTCATCAACTCATGTAGTTAAGCAAAGAAAAATTTCCACTACATGATGACTTTTTAAAAACTGGTAAGTTATGGATATTGGATCAAGGAAAAGAAAATCATTATTGTCAGTTGTAAAGATGAATAAGCTATTTCCTGATGATCTGAGGGATTGTGAAAAAAAGTTTGACTTTTGAAGATACCAGTTTGATGACTTTGGAATGGTGGAAGATGAGAGCTGATACTGCTTGGTACAAAACATCTGCTATGTGTGATGCATCAGGCATTAAAAAGTACCCATCACTGAGCACGCTTATGCTTGCATTACTGTTTATTCCTCATAGTAATGCTGCCTGTGAGAGTGTTTTCATTATTGTTAGTAAAACAGTACTGAATTTCAATCTAGTGTGAACACAGGAACCTTAAAGTGCTTTGATCATCAGTAAAATGAACTGTTTATCTTCAGGAAGAGGATGTTACCAATTAATTTTTCAAAGGATCAGATTCAGGCTGTAAAGAGCGTAACAAAATTATCACTCAAGAGAATCTTATCATCAGCCACCAGTGAAAATCATATATTGTACAAGTAGAGGCAATGGATGAGAAAGACTTATAAACATTTTTGCATAAAACACTGAAGACAGGCCTCATTTCATGATTTAGGTGGATTTTGTTTACATGTTTTACCTTCCTTTTAATTAATGATTTTAAAGATATACGTGTATCAATTTTGCAGTATTTTCAATTCACAGAAATGTTTCTAGAGCACCTTTATGTTTACTAAACGTTTTTCACTTAACCTGTTTTTTTTTTCATTTGTTTTAATTTCTGGAAAATAATCTTTATTTAGAGCCAGAAAGTGTTTGAAATACAGTTTTAAAAGGCCTAAAAGACAATTCTAATTTTTAAAATTTTCCAACTAAATCGCTTCAGGCAAATGCTGGTATTGTTCTTTTTAAAGGACACGGCCAATTTCCTTCTCCATCCTTGACACAATCCGAGATTCAGCTCTGTCTCTAAATGACCCTGAGGTTGATGGGACATTAAACCATAACCCCCCCCACACACACACACACAATTTCTGAAGGAGAGGCTGTGAACAAGATTCTATATTTGTCTTGTGGTTACTGAGGGCTACTTCTCAAGGTTGATAGCAGTGCTAATCAATTATTTTGCTTCACCACTCATCCTTCACTTTCAACCCTTCTGCCAAAAGGAGGCCCCACTGGCTCCGAAAGCTTGCAAACTTTAATAGCTTTATATGTGTGTTCCCCTGCTGCTACTTTGTAATAAGGTTTTTTTTATATATCCAATCACATTATATTTTCAAAAGTTGGTCATTTTCATTTAAAAAATTGTGTGATGCTTTAGACAACCACAAACTGAAAAGAAACACAAAGAAGCATAAAATAATGGTGATAGATAAATCAACAGATAAGTAAGGGCAAACACTAAGATAAGAAATAATATAATATGCAAGTAAATGAATTTTACTGTTTGGTAAATAACAGATGATAACAAAAGTATAACTGAAGTTAAAAGAAGAACTGCAATGATTAAAGAAGCAGTCAGAAATAAGGAATTAACAAATTACCTCCTTAATGTAGAAACAAGGAAAAAATGCAGCTTCGCTAGAAAGAAATGACAATTAATCGAAACCCTCAGCTGCCAACAGATGTCGTTGATATACCTCAATGGGGACAGCTGAAAATGTGTGCCCCAACCTGGACTCGAACTGGGGATCTCCTGCTTACATGGCAGACGCTCTATCCATCTGAGCCACCGAGGGCACAGAGGATAATGCGAACGCAGGGTCTTATCTCTTGCACGTTTCCCGTGAGACCCACATTCCGAACTGTCCACAACTTACATTTGTAATGTTCCTAAAGGATATTTGACCATTAACTCATTACTCACAAGCTGAGGGTTTCGATTAATTATCATTTCTTTTTAGAGAATCTGCGCATGGTCATCATTGGTATTTGTTCTTACGTAACAGTTACTATCTTCATATAGTTAAAGGCTACCCAGCCATTGACCTCCTCCTGTGTGAATGCACACACCTTGCCCGAATAGTCACCTTAGTTGGCGCGAGTAATGAGTGAATGGGCAAATATCCTTTAGGAACATTAAGAATGTAGGTTGTGGACAGTTGGGAATATGGATCTCACGGGAAACATGCAAGAGGTAAGTCCCTGCTGTTGCGCTATCCTCTGTGCCCTCGGCGGCTCAGATGGATAGAGCGTCTGCCATGTAAGCAGGAGATCCGGGACACAGATTTTCAGCTGTCCACATTGAGCTATATCAACAACACCTGTTGGCAGCTGAGGGTTTCGATTAATGATCATTTGTTTTGATTATTTTAAACTATGGTTGTGAAGGGTAGATACACAAGAAATGAAAAAATTAAAAGACAACAAAGATGTGGATAACGAGAAGAGTAAAAACTGACAGAAAATCTAATGAACAAATACTAGAAAAAAATGCTTAGAAAAAGGGACCTTAATTAACCTGACACACAGAAGAAAAATCAATTCGAAACCTAATAAAACATAGTAACTTCAGAAAAAACATCTTGGACATAAAATTGTGGAGGGGGGGAAGGGGGGGGTGAAATCAACTGGCAGGCTGAGAAGATCCGAAGATCCATAATACACAGTGTTATCTGTGGAATGAATTGCAGCAACTACAACTAAATGGTACAGATGTCATGGGACAGAGAAGGATGGTTATGTAAACAACATGTTGTCTTTAATGTCTGATGATGGATCATTATCTTTATTTCTCACTATATACTTATATCATCTCTAAACTGGATGCAGCACAGTGCTTGACCATTACCACTGCCATTTCTTTGTTGCTTCTCATTCTCACAAGTAGGTGTGTCTCATTCTGGGAGCCCAATGACCTGCCTTTCCTCCAACCTATCCCTCTTTCCACCCTCAGGGAGGAACTAGTAGTTCCAAAAGCTAGGAATAGTTGTTTTCAGTTTTAAATGTGTGTACTGGCCTCAGTCGAAATTTGCTCCTGTAAAGTAAATACAGACCAACCATTCTCTCTATCTGTATCAGTGTATAATGCTCAATCAGTAGTTTGCCATGGAGTGTTCCCCCCTGCCGCCCTGGTGGCATTGACCACTTACAAGAAGAGAGGAAAAGTCAACTCCAAATAAAAACTTGCATGTGACTTTTCAGGATTTCCCAATGAATCTGTCACAAGTACATGTCTCAGGTTTGCTGCTGAATAATATTATGCGAATCCCACAATACTTCATTGGTACAACTCAAATGAACTCCCTCTATCCAAATATTCAGTTCACTATGGAGGTGGAACAAGATGGCATCTTACCATTTATGGATGTCATGGATAGAAGACAAGTTGACGGTACACTGGGACATAATGTCAACTGCAAACAAAAACACACAGAGGTATATTTTCAGGTCACAAGCTGTCATCATCCTGCACAATGCGACAATGTCTTACACACTCTGGTTGACAGAGCGTATGTGGTTTCAGATACCGACAGTCTGCCTCGTGAGCTACAACACCTAAGAATGGTGTTCCAACAGAACAACTATTATGATAGACAGATACACAATGCATTCCATTCGAAGCAAGTTCAATGCAGCGATGTGAATGAAAATGTGAGGCATCTATTGCAATGGCATTCTTGCCATATTTTGCTGGCATGTCTTCAAGCATATAAAGAATCCCAAAACACATGACATCAAGTGCGTTTTTTGTCCACCAGCAAAAGTGAGGAAATTGTTGTGTTTGGTCAGAAACAATCCTTAGGAAAAGTTGCATATATAAAATCCCATGACAATGTTTGGCAGACACGTCAAACTATGCAAGAACATTGTCTTTAATACCATTGTCATACACACTTGGGCCAACCTGATAAATAAGCAGTAGTGGAGCACTGCCTGAACACAGGACATTGCATTTTTTATGAGCAGACTGAAGTTTTATTCTCCACATCATTCTGGGACTGTGTTTTCAAGGAGGCAATACATATCCATAAGGTAGGCAATCTCATCAGCACAGATCCATGTTTTCAACTAAATGCCACCTGGAATCAAGCACTGGCTGCCATTAAATTAAAACAGGAGAAACAAGAACTTCTGATTCATGAGCCAAACACAGTGCACATTGCAGAGATTTAATTCTTAACCACAGGAGCATTCGGTAGCACTATCACTGCCCACAGTGCATTTGTGGAAGGCCCTTTTGCAGCTACCAGCAGGGGAAACTACAAACGCTGTTTTCATCCAACTGTGAGCACCTTCCCAGGCACACGTATTTCCTGCTTCTGGCCCCCTAAATTTCAATGTCGGTGCGTGAATATCATCAGTCACATCTTGCAGCAGTGAAACCAGCATCTACCACTACCTGAAGATGTCAAGCAGTTGTATCAATGAAATATTGTGCGATTTGCACAATATTATCTAGTGGCAAACCCAAGAAGTGCATTTACAATACCCCTATATGCTTAACATATCCTGATTGAAACTGCAATGTTTAAGTTCTCTAGAGGCTGCTTGCTACTGAATGCCTTAACTCAACATTCATTCATAACCTCAGCACATAAGCCTATTTTGCTACTCTTTGGAATGTTATTCTACATTAGCACATAAAGGTGGTCACTGAAACACAAACAACTCATTCTACCTTTTTATTAACTTAAACTGAAAAGATGAAAAATTTCATATCATCTGATGGTTGAAAATATTTTTTGATGATAAATTCCAGTGAGTATAACATAACTAGTCAGAAAATGGAAACATCTTAAAGGAAAACTGCTGTTGGTATTCTAAATACTCATACTCTGAATAAGGTACATTTAGCACTCATACTCTGAGGAAGATATTAGATGAACATCAACAAAAGCAAAACAAGGATAATGGAATGTAGTCGAATTAAATCAGTTGATGCTGAGGGAATTAGATTAGGAAATGAGACACTTAAAGTTGTAAATGAGTTTTGCTATTTGGGTAGCAATATAACTGATGACGGTCAAAGTAGAGAGGTTATAAAATGTAGACTGGCAATGGCAAGGAAAGCGTTTCTGAAGAAGAGAAATTTGTTAACATCGAGTGTAGATTTAACTGTCAGGAAGTCGTTTCTGAAAGTATTTGTGTGGAGTGTAGCCATGTATGGAAGTGAAACGTGGATGATAAATAGTTTAGACAAGAAGAGAATAGAAGGTTTCGAAATGTCGTGCTATAGAAGAATGCTGAAGATTAGATGGGTAGATCACATTACTAATGAGGAGGTATTGAATAGAATTGGGGAGAAGAGAAATTTGTGGCACAACTTGACTAGAAGAAGGGATCGGTTGGTAGGACATGTTCTGAGGCATCAGGAGATCATCAATTTAGTATTGGAGAGAAGTACGGAGGGTAAAAATCAGAGGGAGACCAAGAGATGAATACAATAAGCTGATTGAGAAGGATGTACGTTGCAGTAGGTACTGGGAGATGAAGAAGCTTGCACAGGATAGAGTAGCATGGAGAGCTGCATCAAACCAGTCTCTGGACTGAAGACCACAACAACTCTGACTAATGAAAAACTAAATCTTTATAACTTGTTAACTACCTTAAAACAACAAACCAATGAAAGAAACTAGTACACCCTTATAAAACTTCCTTAATTAATAAAAAGAGAAATGTTTATAGCAAGTCAAAAGTTCCTCTCTCATTCCACATGCTTCTCGCACCTTAAATCTTCTTTTAAATCTACCAAATATGTTTACTTAATTTTTTTTTTACACTGTTCTTCCACCTAGTTCTGCTGCATCACTAAGTTACTCTAGAGTAACTTCAAGGCTATGAAATTCTTGAAACTTACTTGCATGGATGTACTGATGCCATTGGTGGTCCTGGCATATGTGGATGTGTTTCCATTGTCACTGTCTTCTTAGCATGATCCTGGCTAACATCTTCATACATCTGTTCAACTGTTAAAGGCTTGCGTTTCTGTTTAATGGTAAATACAACATGAAAAATTATATATGACACTTAACCATTGAGTTCTTGTTAATGGTGTGTGTATTTACTTAAGGCTGGTATTCACCTCATCGTATCCAGAAAGCCACAATCTTGGTGTCTGATAGTATTTATCATATGTGATGTGCAAGTCATAAGTTCTTGTGTGAATAATTTCACCAGCAGAAGCTTCCATTTCTTTCGTAGTGTTATTGGAAGCAATTACAGTATTCTGAAATTTAAAGAAGTTAAAATTAGCACCCAAGTAGCAGCTATTGTACATGAAGATGAAATGCTATTGACTTTTCATTTGTCATACATGCTCTCAAACAAATTATTAGTGAAGTAGTAAATAAGGCACCAATAATGCTAAGGAAGAATGTGGCAGTAAAAACAATATGTAGCAAACATTTTCCCCAATGTTGTTAAGATTCTAAGCACCAAGAAATAGTCATTTTGTGGGACTCCCACAGACAAGAAAGTGTAATATTTAACAGTACATTGTATCCCTTTACACATGAGCAGAGAGTTTTTGTGCCAGTTCTTTATTTCCATATTTTACATCAATCACTTGGATGCCTCACATATATATGTGAGCAATCCCAAAAGAAAGTTCTCCCAAATAAGTGCAAGTGCACGCGCAGACACACACACACACACACACACACACACACACACACTTCACTCTGATGCTCAGTCTTGGTTTGGCACCCACTTAGAATGGAGCTCCCATTGAATGCTATCACCAGCTATGAAGTTTGCACAGTTATTAGATTTCTGAATGTAAAAAGTGTTAAACTGATTGAATTTAATTACCAATTGATGGAGGTGAATGAACAGTTGTGCATGGATGTCACAGACATTGCCAGTGGTAAATTTCCAGTGATATGGTCACAAAGAGTTGAGAATATTAGGCATAAAGATTGAAGGATCACTCTGGATGCTCTCTGTACTTTGTTTCCTGAAGCACTATCCACAGGCTTTTAAAGGGAAACTTGTAATGTCAGAATGTGCTTGCAAGGTGGGTACTGCATATTTTGATAGATCACAAACAGCAATAGGTTGATTCTTCCTGTAAATTTCTTCACCCCTATGCAGACGAAAGGGACAAAGCCTGTATGGTTCACTTTAAATCTGAGAGAAAACAACAGTCACATGAGTGGTGGCATCCCTCTTCACTCAAGTTGTGAAAAATTGAACATATTTTGGGACCAGAAGGGAGTGTTGGCCAACTTTCTACCTGCTGCATGAGGGGGGGGGGGGGGGGGGGGAGGAAAAAGAGAAAAACCACCACTGACAGTACAGTGAAACATTAAAAAAAAATAATAAGGCAATTCAGAAACAAGAGTGAAAGCATTCTCCATAACAGCATCCATCCTAACATGGACTGTCAAACCATCAGTCTTCTGCAGTCTTCATCATTGTCACACACCCACCATACAATCCAAAATTGGCACCAAGCAACTGCCACCTGTTCCCCGAGTTGAAGGAATATTCGTCTGTGCAGCGGTTTTGCTCTAGTGACAAGGTGAACGATGAGATTCGATGCTTCCTGAAGGACATGGTAGCAGTTGGTATGACATGGGCATTATAAAACTGCCAGAACATGCATAAAAATTTACTGATGTTACGTAGAAAACTAAAGCATTCTTCAACTTATAAAATGATGCAATGTTCTATTGTAGAAAATAAATAGTTGTTTATATATAAAAAATGTAGGAGACATTACTTTTGGAATTGTCCCTGTACAATGATTTTTTTTTTTTTTTTGATCTTCAGTCGAAGTGCACCACTTCTTTCTAAATTTCAGTATGGACTATCCCAAAATTTTCACTTGGCCTATATCTACACTTCAGCAAAATATGCTATCAGCCACATTGATGACGTTCTCCTGTGGTACAGTTACCTACAGATTCCTCCGTTTATACGAGGGCTTTGTTTTAATAGAGGCAGTGGTCCTATTGAGAGAACCTGTCTCTGGAAAAATCAGAAGAATGCACATTGCAGGTGGCAGAAATTTATATCCAGCAAAAATGAAGAACAAACTGTGTGTTATGATGTGAAAAGATACTATAAGATGGGTTCCTACTCTGCAAATTGTCAGGTTTAATGACATAATATTAGTTGGTTTCCATGGGTTTTTATTTGCTGAACAAGGTTACAAGTGTCCGGCTTTTCTTAGCAGAACACCACCAGCTCGATAATGGTCTCAATTCAGCACGGATGGGATCCACAAGTTTCTTCAGAAATGTCATACCCATCTGGACCCACTCATTGCTGATGCGGTCCCGTAATTCTACCAAGCTGTGGGGATGTTGATTACGGCGTTTCACCCCCTGCTTTAAAGAGTTCCAGATTGAGTGATTTAGCAAGCCCTTGAGGAGCTACAGCATTCCTGAGTATTCCTCACACCAGGTACATATGTTCGCACCCCTGTGAACACGGCTGCTGTCATCCTGGAAGATTTGAATACCCACAGCATACTCAGCTCGATGTAGAAGGAAGGGAAACACTTGCTCATCAAAACTGTTTAAACAAACGTCTTGGCCCATGTTCATGGTAACCAGAATGAATGTTCCCAAGTCATGGTACTAAATACACTTCCAAAAAAAGATAAAACTACCTCCGACCTGAACTACAGCCGCCATACTCTGAAGCTTTAACACCTCACTGGGCCACTGGTGCACTCAAACCTTGCATCATTTTAAAAGGTAGCAAAGTCATGACTCTCGTGACCACCCTAAGCTTCTTTTAATCAGCTAGGGTCCAGTTTTTCTGTTGTTCATCCCATTTCTGTGAGCCACAGCCTGCTGTGAGGTTTTTGACTCCAAATGTCATTTCACATAGTTCCATTACTGGTATTCTCTTGGAAACTGGTTGAGATGGACCTGCATTCACTGACAGCAGCAATTTCTGTACATTTGAAATTAAGTATGTGTGACATTTGTCTCCAGAACCTGTCACGTAAGATCTTTTTACAACCACTGTTCTTATACCGTGTTACATGGTTGTGAGGTTACACCATTCCCTGTCAACACGGACAGTTGATGTTGATATACCAACATACTGTCAACTTTATTCACAATCAGGTCATGGGCATGGGCATGTAAAACATGACAGCACCGTTCTGCCATTTTGTCACATCTCCACATCTGCCCATCATACTCTACTGATTCCACAAAACCAGATGGCACATATCCACTACTTCACTGCCATAACGTACAGCAGCAGAGGAGGGTCACAATGATCTCCATCTGCATCACTCTAAAGCAATCAGTGTGTTCTTCTAAAGGCCGGCCGGTGTGGCCGTGCGGTTTTAGGCGCTTCAGTCTGGAACCGCGTGACCGTTACGGTCGCAGGTTTGAATCCTGCCTCGGGCATGGATGTGTGTGATGTCCTTAGGTTGGTTAGGTTTAAGTAGTTCTAAGTTCTAGGGGACTGATGACCACTGATGTTAAGTCCCATAGTGCTCAGAGCCATTTTGTTCTTCTAAGGGGGTGGGTTGTTCTGGGGTCTAATATTATATCCAGTGAGCTTAATGTCTGAGCAAAATATTGAGAAAATGAGAAATATATAAAAAGTGAAAGTGTCAAAAGGGAATATAGGTGTCTAAAAAATGAGACTGACACAAAGTGCAAACTAGCAAAGCCGAAATGTCTAGACAAGAAATGCAAAGTGTAACAGTGTGCACAACTATTGAAGATATAGATGCATCTGCAGCCTGTATGAAAATAAAACTTTACAGAAACGAGGTGCAACATGTATGAATATTAAGGACTCAGGTGGCAAGCCAGTAATGAGCAAAGAAGGGAATGCTGTAAGGTGGAAAGACTACATATGAGGGTGGTTTGATAAGTCTAAGAAAAAGAAACAAGAAAAAATAGTCTGCTTTGAGGGATATAAACCTAGTCTAGCAATCCTCCAGCTTTTTCATCCCATCAGAGAGGGCTAAGTCTGGTGAATATGGTGGATAAGGAACCAATCCATGCACTGTCACCATTGTTATTGCTGATGTGTGGGATGGTGCATTATCTAGATAAAATAGCACATTTTTGCATGCCAACCTTGGTCTTTTTTCAGCCAACATAAGTTTCAAAAGATAGTTCTGCTGTTTTCCATGTATCTAATGAGGATTATTCCTTGGGAATCCCAAAAAACAGTGGCCATCACTTTTAACAGCTGACAAAATTGTCTTTGCCTTCATTAGTGCACTTTCACCAGCCTTTGTCCACTGTTTTGACTGCCATTTTAACTCTGATGTGTAATGATGGATCCAGGTTTCATTAAGTCACAAACCGGTGTAAAATTTCTTTCGGATGGTGATTAAACATCACCAGACACAAGGTTGAAATGCTGTGCTGGATGCGCTTATGTTCTTTGTAGCAAGGATATTATGCACTCACTCAGTTGAGACGCCTACAGTCTCAGCAATCTCACAAATTTTTATTTGGGGGCCCTGTTTTGCCCTATCACAGATTTTCTCAATGGTTTCCTTTGTGGTGACCTCAATTGGGCAGATGGGAAACACTTCTCCCTTGGTGCTTCTCTGAACACATTTAAAATTCATTCATCAAAAAGTAAAGGGTTTTCAATGACAGTGCACAGTCTATGTGAAATTCATCCAGTTATGTTTTGATTTGTATGGCAGTCCAGTCCTTCACATTAAAATGTTTAGTAACAGCACAAAACTCTGTTTTCTCCATTTTCAATTGCTGTTGACACACTGACCAATTCAGATGGATGTCAGCAATGAACTGTGCACTATACATTGTTGAAATTCTTTATATGATCCTTTGAATAACACCAACAAAGAAGGCACAGTAAAAATGTTCTGTTCTTTCATGGAAATTTACCAGACTTATCAAACAACCCTCATCAGGTCTATATAATGGAGATAAATGTGAAGACATTACTATAGAAAGGCAAAGAGAGAGCACTTGAATATATGATGGGAGATATGATTACTGCAAGATGAAGATCTCAGTCCTTGGAGTAAACAACATTCCCTCAGAATTATTGATATCCTTGGAAAAGTCAGCCAAAACAAAGCTATTCCACTTGTATATAAGATGTATCAGACAACCAAAGTATCCTCAGACTTAAATAAAAATATATAATAATTTCTCTTCTAGAGAAGGCAGATGATTACAGGTATAAATATTACCTAATTACCAGTTTAATAATTCACAGTTATAAAATACTGATGAACACATGTAGCCATACTGATCCTATGACTTGTCTTAAGAGAGAGATTGAAGAGAGGCAAACTTATGTTTGTGACACTTGCAAACTTAATGAAAACTTTTGGAAGCATTTTAAAGCAGACTGCAGTTGTTAAGTGTCCAAAGGACATGAAAGTGAAGCTGGAGTGGAGAAGGGAGTGAGGAGGAGGTCAGAGCCTGTCTTCCATATTATTCAATATGTACACTGATCAAATACTAAAGGAAATCAAGGAGAAATTAAAAAAGAGAATCAAAGTTCGGGGAGAAGAAATAACATGTCTAAGGTTTGTTGCTGCTATCTTAATTCTGTCAGAGATGGCAAAGTGTTTGGAAGAACAGTTGAATGGTATGGACAGTTCTCAAAAAGAAGTTGTAAGATCAATAGTAACAAAAGTAAAATGAAGATAATGTATGGGATGAACGAATTAGATTAGGCAATGGGACACTAAAAATAGTAGATGAGTTCTGCTATTTGGGCGGCAAAATAACTAATGGCCAAAGTAGAGAGGATACAAAATACAGACTAATAATAGCAAAAAAAATATTCATAAAAAAGAGAAATTTGCCAGCATCAAACCTAAATTAAGTGCTTGGCAGTCTCTCCTAAAATTATTTCTATGGAGTGTAGCCTTCCATAGAAGCTTTTGAGATGATGTGCTGCAGAAGAATCTTGAAAATTATATGGGTGGATTGAATAACTTATAAGTAAGTACTAAACTGAATAGAGGGGGAAACACAAATGTATGGCACAACTACACTAAAAGAAGATAGCAGTTGATAGAACACACCCCGAGTCATCAAGGAAGTGTCAATTTGCTATGCGAGAATGAGAGAGAGAGAGAGAGAGAGAGAGAGAGAGAGAGAGAGAGAGAGAGAGAGAGAGAGAGAGAGCGAGAGAGAGAGAGAGAGCATGTGTGTGTGCATGCCTGCACACACATGTAGGTATGTAAAAACTGTAGTGGAAGAACAAAACTCGAATACAGTAAGCAAGTCCAAATGGATGTACACAGTAGCAGCTACGAACAGATGGAGAGGCTCACACAGGACAGATTAGTGTGGAGAGCTGCATGAAACCTGTCTTCGGACTTAAGACCAAGACCAAGACCAAGACCACGACAACAACAACAACAACAACAACAACAACAACAGCACTGAAATGATGTATGGTATTCAGTGGATGAAATTTAAATTGAAAAAGTCTGCACTAGTTCTAGTTAAGTGGGTCTTTTAATATACAATTAGCTGTCAAGGTTATATTGTTTTGTAGTAGCTTTTCTTAAGCCCATACATGAATTCTGTTTATTGGTTGAGGCTTAAAAACGAATTAGGATGCAAAGGGAGGAAGAAAATTTAAGTATAGTGCTTTTGTTTCAGTTTTCTTACAGGGTGGTAATTAAATGATCGGCAGTATTGCATGAATAGAAAAAGTAATGCAGCTAAACCTCCAATACATTATTGTTTATTTTCTCTGTAAATAACACAGGGTTTAAAATCTTTGCCAAGTTTCTGACAAGGTGGTTACTGTTATTTTCTTTCGATTCATGGGTGGAGAGTTAAAAATTGTGAAAAGGATTCACTTGGATAGTATATACAATGGACTGGGTCTTCCTCATGTAATTATTAAATTGGAATACCTGTCTACTGACAAAATAATAATGTTGGACCTGATGAAGACTCAAAGACTCACTCCATTAACAGGAGATCGTAGGAACACTAATGAGCAAAACTGGCAACTCTAAATTCATGGAATATGGTAGCAATTTAATCACATGTATATTTTCTTTTAGAATGCACAGACCGATCTTCCTGCCTAAGAAACAGAAGCAGATTAGTGCAGTACATGATATAGGAGCTGACCTACATAGTCAAAAGCCAAGGCGTGTGATAGATATACAAGACAAGATTGGAAAGTAACATACAATAATTTTAGTACCAAAAGTTTAATAGGTAATAAAGGAAATCACAAAATAAACTTACAACTTTTACCTACTTTTCTACATAGTCACCAACATTCTCAACATATTTCTCCCATTGTAGTACCAGTTTCAAGATGCTCTGTTCGTAAAAGTTCATTTGGTTGGACTACAGCCATCTGTGGACTGCTGATTCACTTCCGAAATCTATTGCAAAGCATTGGCCAGCTACGAATTTCTTCATGACACCAAACAGATGAAAATAAGTGGAAAGTCTGGACTGTTCAGTGGATGCTGGGCAACTCCCACCCAAATTTGTTGATTTTCTCATGAACAGGAGCAGCAACATGTATGTGAGCATTGTTATAAAGAAATTTGACACTGTCAGCATTAATGTTGTGGCATTTGTCACAAAGGGCATGACACAACTTAACCACAGATTCAATGTAAACTGCAACATTCCCAGTGGTGCCATGTTCAGCAAAGTTCACCAATAACACGCCATGCACACCCCAGAACACTGTCACAAGTACTTTTGTACCAGAATGAGCCACTATGATTTTCTTCATACTGGAGAACCAGCATGTTTCCAGACCAAAGAGACCTGCTCGGTTTCAGGTGTGTTCTGGTATGCCCACGACTCACCACCAGCAATGATTCCTTTCAGAAAGTGATGCCATTCTGCGGCATAACACATTAATTTACTGGCCCCTGTTGTTGTCCCACATACACACCACATATGTCTCTTTGAACTTCATTCAGTTTATGCCCTTTGGTCCACAAATATTGAACTACATTTCACTGCTCTTAACAAGCTGATGATAGTAACATGCGTACCATGTTTGTTTCGTAGTTCAGATTTCTCTCACTAGAGGTCCACATGGAGGGGAAAAAACCCAACTCTCTCTGTAGTGCAAACTTCAAACTATATTGTCGTGATATTTCAACATTCCAGCTGCAATCTAGGGAAGAAAAAAATTACTGTACTTTACTTTCCAATCGATCCTCCCTCATATAATATCATGGCCATTTTTATTGAAAATTTAATCTCAATTCAAGATGTCTGTTTAGAATGGATGACAAGTGGCCATATTACGTCACAGGCAAAACAGAGAAAATGTACTGTAGGCATATTTGAAGAAATTTACTTAGCAAATTCTGAGAAATTTAGAAAAGCAGATTTTTCTTTAACTATGCAGTATCCAAGATAACATTTAATATCAATGCAGGACAGAAAAACATACCATTTCGATAACAGAGTAGTTTCCAGTAATTTGATCATGACAAGCTCTGGATGCATTGAATCAATACACAAACTGCCTTTACTTCCCTTACTGTTTACTGGAGCTGTTGCAGGACTTGTGTAGAAAGAAATTTCACTAATCACTAACACACAGCAAAGAAGGCTGGTAACCTGCTAATGAACTTGATAATATTTACTTCCAAGGGAGAAAATCCAAGCACTTGCTGACAGAAACACTTGAAAGTAGCTTCTGGAACTTGTATGTTTGTTCCTCAGCGAGGAAAGACGAATGGGTCAGATAAAATTTAAATAAAAAGGAGAGGTCACAAGATCAGAAGTTGAGAGCAACCCCAACCCTTGGGAGGATATAAAGGAGCATACAAGTTCCAATAGCCAAGTGTAGTTTTTTCTACTTTAGAACGTTTTTTACTTGAAATTTTATCCACTAAAGTACTGGCCAGTCATTGTGTCTTTTGCAATTTTATAGTTTTCTCAAGTGACTTTTACTTATTATTATGTTTAGGAAGATACAGTACACTCAGAATGCAGACACACCACATGCATTGAGCAACAAGCACTTACATCACAATATATTGTTTAAAAATCACTTAGCACATTTTAAAGCTTCTAAAATGATTTAGTAAAATTCTTGTGGGTCGGTGTCGGTGTCATGATGTACAATGAAAACTCAGTTATTGGACATGTCATCACAACAAAAAGTATAAAGAACTTCAAAGTTTTTTTCCTTTCATATTTGTTGTATTTTGTTTCCAAAGCAGAAATGAGTGCATCAATATGTATTTTATGATCTACAATCAATCTATCATCTACAGTGCACGCGCACGTGTGTGCACGCGTACGTGTGTGTGTGATATATATATATATATATATATATATATATATATATAAAAAGAAAGATGATGAAACTTACCAAACAAAAGCGCTGGCAGGTCGATAGACACACAAACAAACACAAACATACACACAAAATTCTAGCTTTCGCAACCAATGGTTGCCTCGTCAGGAAAGAGGGAAGGAGAAGGAAAGACAAAAGGATATGGGTTTTAAGGGAGAGGGTAAGGAGTCATTCCAATCCCGGGAGCGGAAAGACTTACCTTAGGGGGAAAAAAGGACAGGTATACACTCGCACACACACACATATCCATCCACACATACACAGACACAAGCAGACATTTGTAAAGGCCTTTACAAATGTCTGCTTGTGTCTGTGTATGTGTGGATGGATATGTGTGTGTGTGCGAGTGTATACCTGTCCTTTTTTCCCCCTAAGGTAAGTCTTTCCGCTCCCGGGATTGGAATGACTCCTTACCCTCTCCCTTAAAACCCATATCCTTTTGTCTTTCCTTCTCCTTCCCTCTTTCCTGACGAGGCAACCATTGGTTGCGAAAGCTAGAATTTTGTGTGTATGTTTGTGTTTGTTTGTGTGTCTATCGACCTGCCAGCGCTTTTGTTTGGTAAGATTCATATATATATATATATATATATATATATATATATATATATATATATATATATATATATATATATATATATATATAGATGCAATAAATAGTATACTTCCATTTCTAATAAATTTATTATTTACCTGATCCTCCTCATCCAGTAAGCCACTCTCTTCAAATTCCTCCATATCAACTGGTTCTTCGTCGTCATCATCATCATCATCATCATCATCGTCGCCATCACCACCACCACCATCAGCACTACCATTGCTATTGCCACTTGGATTAGAAATGGGTTTTGATGTTTTTCCACTGGCTGTTAGTTCTAAAGCAGCAGACTCTGTCTAAATAAAAATAAAAATTCTCACAAACTGAGCTCATTACACCAACAGTCTTTGTTAAATGAAATAAGTGGAATTTCTGTGTAAAGAACTATGTAACAAAAATCATGGCTTCAGTCATTAAATCACCATCTTTCAGACATGGCTAATGACACAAGATTAACACACTGCCCTTTCCCAGTGTACTTGGGAGTTACTCTTGATAGGACACTGTCATTCAAGCGGCACATTGAGAAGAGCAGGGCAAAAGTCCAATCACGGAATAACTAACTTGGCAAGCTAACAACATCAAAATGGGGAGCTAATCCATAAGCTTTACATACCACCACAATGGCACTCTGTTACTCTGCTGCTGAGTTGGCAAGTCCTGTCTGGGAGCGGTCATGCCACACAAACAAACCGGACACTGTCGTGAACCAGATGTGTAGACATATTAATGGATGTCTTAAGCCAACAAGAGTAGAACACCTACACTCATTATCAGGAATTGCTCCACAAAATGTCCGACGTTGAATAGAGAGCAGAATTAAACAAACAAAACAGGTTCAAGATCAATGTCATCCGCTACATGGGTAGCGAATGGTAGTAAAATGCCTTAAGTCAAGAAGTAGTTTTCTCCACTCAACCGAACCATTCACAGATCCACCACAAACTTCTAGAAAAAGACTGTGGCAGGAACAACAAGAATCTACTCACGATTCTGAGGAAGTGGTGCCACCAGGTGTGGAACTTGAGTGGGAGAGATGGAAAACCCTGAACAGGATGCATTCAGGAATGGGCAGATTTAACAGAATTCTGCACAAGTGGGGTATTAGTGAAAGTGCTTTGTGTCCGTGTAGGAACATACAGACCATGAACCACCTGCTTCGATGTCCGCAAGTAAACCATCCAAGAGTGTGCACGGCCCAAGACCTGATGGCATACAGCGAAACAGTGAGGGCATATGTGGACTTCTGGAAGAATGAGATACGTAGCAGATACTGAATAATATTTTATTATACTGTATATAATGTTCCATGTATTTTAATTAAATTAGCATTGTAATATTGTAAATTTCATAGCGGACAAATTATTCTATAATGTGTGAATTTATTGTAAATTGTTTGTAGTATGCATATGAAATATATATGTGTTGGCAGAAAGCATGGATGCACCTCTAAATATTATCATACCTAGCACACTGACTGCCACGAGACAAATGGACAACATGGCAGAGGTTTGCGCCTGATGCTGTCCGTCCACCTATAGGTACACACTTCACTCGGTTCAGTGCAGTATATCTTTTGATGACATGTAAAAAAAAGTTCAAAACAGTGAATAAGAAATTGTGATAGATTTCCTGGCTGCCAGTGTCAACTCGATCAAGAAACACAAGGTAATGCATAGTACTGAACTGCACACTGTACTGAACGTAGTGGAGCATGTGACCACTGTTGAGCACATGGCAGTCAACATGTTAGCAAACCAATCTCCTAGTCAATGACTGACATGTTCTCTTTTCTTAATTTATGCATAAGAATTTCTTTCCTTCTATTTTCTCATTAATTAACATCTCATAAATGGGGTTCACAGTCATGTAAACTGCAAAACTGTGCTTCAGCACATGTCAAAACCTAAAAAATATCTGGTGTATATACACATCATCGCATCCATTAGTATATAAGGGATTACAGAGTAGCATCATTTTCATCTAGAGTGAACGTGGAAAAAGGAGTCACAGCATGAGAAAGTTGGGTGCAAAGTCCAGCTTTTCATGTAGATCAGAACCTAGAAGCATTGGTATTCTAGTTTCTATGGGTTTATATTTTGACCATCATATTTATTCCTAGTTCGCTGTTGCTACTTGACTTTACATATTGTCATCTGGAGATAGTGAGTGAAGCTGGGGATATTAGAAAATGGAATGGCAAATGGAGATACCTGAACATTTTGACATATTCTTCTGTCTGAGATCAACGGCGAGAAGACGCAGTCGAGGAAGCCAGAAACATTTGCACCATTTTTGAGGAGAATCATTTTGACATTAGTGATCGTCCACATTCAGGGAGACCTTTGGGGTGTAATGAAGATTGTTTAAATGCATTAGTCCACATCAGTGTACTTTTGAGAACTGTGATCATTCCACCATCACGCAGCATTTACATGCCGTGGAGAAGGTACAAAAATCGGGTGTATGGGTACCGCATGCTCCAAGCCAAAATCACAAAAATTGGGTGGGGCGTGGAAAGGGGGGGATTGAGGGTGGCCAACACATGCACTTCTGTCACCAATTGGCTTGTGAGCAACACCGATCATTCCTAATGTGTATTGTTGCTGGTGATGAGAAATGGTGTCTTTATGCTAACAGAAGGAAAAGAAAGGAATGGTTGAGCCTGAAAGAATTCCCCATAGAAAGACCTGTGTGCAGCCACAAAAGGTAATACTATGCACCTGGTGGAACAGTGATGGTGTGGTGTACTATAAATTGCTTCCCTAAGGTATAACCATCACTGCTGACATTTATTGTCAATAACCGAGATGTCTTGCAGTCACAATCCAAGAACAACAACAAGGGAGTCTGCGAAAAGTGATGTTATTCCATGATAATGCCTGCTTCTGTTCTGCTAGACTGTCAAAAAACATTATATAGGTATAGGGTTGGGAGGACATTCCACATCCACCTTATTCACCTGCTCTTGTGCCTTCAAATTTTTACCTTTTCCACACTATTGAACAACCTTCAAGGAACTTCCTTTCCGGACAAAAATGCACTCTGAACATGGCTCGATGAGCTTTTCACCTCAAAACCACATGATTTCTACAGTCGTGGAATCAAAAAGTGACCACGACATTGGCAGACTGTTTAAGAGACTGAAGGAGAATACATTATTGATGGGAAAAAGCTATGTTACGTGTATCTGTTGTGTTTATTAAACTTATGGAAAAATGATACAAACTTATGCACCAACCCAATACTTTAAGGAAACTCATTAAAATGTCCAATAATATGCACACCCTGCCAGAAATCAATGATGTAGGTAATAAAATTAAAACTATATGGGATATTGTGAAACAGGAGACATGACAACTAGTCAGTGCGCAAGACAACAACATTTAAAATAAATGACAATGCTGGAACTTACAATTCACAAATTCAAGTACTTTTAACAATCACTTCACTTCATAAATGTAGCAGCAAGAACAAGATTTAATGGCTCAGTTGACAAAGCAAGAGGGTATTTTAAAAATGTAATTTCACAAAACCTTAAGCAACTAGAAGTTGCACCTACAACCTTCACTGAAATTAACAGAATTACTAAAAAACTCATGTGGTGCTTCTGGAATTTAAAACCGAATTCTGAAAATTGTCATTAGTAATAAAGGTGATGCAGCAAGGGCACAGGGGATTTTTACAGACAAATTAGAATATGCTTGTTATACCTCTTTATAGGAAAGGTGAGAAGAAAGACTTAAATGATTATTGTCCAGTTTCCTTGCTGACATCTTTTCCCAAAATATTTGAAAGAGTAATGCACTCAAGAGTAGTCTCATGTTTAAGTAGAAACAATTTACTTAGCACATCACAGTTTGGATTCCAGAAGGGTTGTTGAACTGAGAATGCTATTTATTTTACTAGAAGCTGCAAATAATAATATGTCACCGGGTAGGATTTAACAATGAGAAGTTGTGCTGAATAATTCAATATTGGAAAGGTAGAAAATTTTAGTGACTAGGGAGAAATCATAAATAAAATCCCACAGGGTTCAATTTTGAGTCCACTCCGATTCTTTATATATGCGAGTGACCTTCCACTTAACATTCATCAAGCAGAACTGGTACTTTTTGCAGATGATATTAGTGTTTTAATAAATCTCATTAGAGATCAAAAGAAGACAATGTTTTCAAAGGATTCTTAAGTGGTTCTCTGAAACTGGACTCTCCCTTAATTTTGAAAAACACACTATATACAGTTCTGTACAACAAACAGTCATACCAATAATTGGTGTAGCACACGAACTGAATCAGTAAACAGGGTAGAATGCTCCATATTTTTGAGTGTAAAAAGAAGCAAGTTACTGAGCTACTCAAATAATGTAGTTAGCCACTCTTGCTCTTTGTGTAATTGCTTGACTTGGGAACACACAAATGAAACTCCTGACATATTTTCATATTTCCACTTAATAATTTCTTGTGGAATAATTTTTGGGTAATTCATCACTTAGAAAGAAAGTATTGATTGCACAAAAGTTAGCAGTAAGAATAACATATGGTATTTGCCCACACTCATCATGTAGCCAACTCCTCAAGGAGTTGGGCATTTTAACTGTACAATCATAATACATATATTCCCTAATGAAATTTGTCATAAATAATCCATAATATAGTGACATCTATACCTACAGCACTACATGAGAAAATTGCCTTTATTACCCATTATTAAAGTGCCGTCAGTGGCTCAGAAATATGTTCAATATGTAACAACAACAATTTCTGATCAGTTACCCAATAATATAAAAGTCTGACAAGCAGCAAAGTAAGTTTTAAATCTAACCTCAAATCATTTCTCCTTGACAATTCATTCTACTCCATGGACTAATTTTTATTTGAAAACTGACAGCCTGTAAAAACAGTAGTTTTAACATGCAGTTGCATGGTTAGGACTAAAAAGTTATATGTTCACTAATGTTAACATTACTCACTTGAACATATGGCCTCCCTCATTTCGTCCCCCATCATTTCGATAGCAGAATAGCCCAAATGATCTATGAAACATGCAAGTAAGTACTGTATGTGGCATATTTAACACTGCTATCATATTTTACATGAATCAATGCTCGTGAACTCTATACATATGACAACTGAGGCAACTGGCAGGAAAACTCATTATGTTGGAAATAATGAATTAGTTCAATATATGCTGTCATACCTACTTGATACGGATGCCAAACAGTGGAGCAATACTCAAGTATTGGTCGTTCCAACATCTTACATGGACTATAAAATGAAAGCTTCCATTCCATCATAAGCTATTCTACTAGGTACATATCTATCCAATGTTAGGTCAGCTATTGTTTTAAGTTTAAGTCACAGTTCCTCTCTTGCTCCTGCCTAAAGCTAAATGTTTCAAATTCTCTTTGAGATGTGACACTACTGACCCACTATCTATTTTATAAACATATAAATCTTTCCACTGCTTTTAACTGCTGTTTGTATTTTGGTCATCATTGCTGCCACAACTGCCTCATGGTACTGATTCCAGTTTCAAGATGCACACCTTCAAAGGAGCCACATTTTGCTCGAATGTTTTGGTGGTTTATCATAAGATTTCAACAGTTGTGGGAAGAATTTCCTTTGGTCATAAACTAAGGCTTTGATATCTACAACGGCCATCATTATCTGTACTGGATGGAAGTCACTTACTTAATCTCCACATGTATACCAGATATAGCCAGGAGAATAATGGAACAGGCTTGCTTGCAACTGGTTCACAGTGTACACCTTACCTATAATATTACAGAATCTAATATTATGGAATTACAAATAAATAAAAATGATAATTAAAATTCTTCTGGGTATTATGCTGCATCATTGCTAAAAACTAACAACAATAATAAACTAAAACCGACGTTTCGGCCGAAATGTCGGTTTTAGTTTATTATTGTTGTTGTTAGTTTTTAGCAATGACATGGCATAATACCCAGAAGGATTTTAATCACTATGACACCGGCCGCAGAAGCCTACGTTCTTAAATAAAAATGACTTAGGAGTACTAGAACGAAAGACCAATGGGAATGTACTAAATGAAGCTCAGTGTGAGATATTCCTAAGCAGCAAAATGAATAATACACTGATATAAAAGTAGCACTTGGACAAGATAGCCACAAAGCTCAGTTCCGTCAGTTTTGTACTTAACAATCTCTCATTTTGTCGATCAGCAGAAGGAATTATTGGCATCCACTGCATAACTTCACACACTTCTGTCTTATGTCATAATTGTCTGGGGCAATGTGGATAATTCAAGCAAGTATTTATTCTGTACAAGTTGTAACTGTTATGTTACATGGCTATAAAATTTTTTCTGAAAAGTTTAGTAATATGGCGCACTATAGCGTAAAGGAGCCAACAATGTACAGTAGCTGTTGCACTGCGAACCGAGGCAGCGAGGGTTGAGCAGCCCCAGGAGCAAGCAAGAAGCCTTTCATTGGAGGAGAGGTAGCAAGGGAGTTTCAAGCAGCACATTTCTAGAGAAATTAATGAGTACTTGTAGTGTTAAATTTATAACTGAAAAAGGGGGGAATGGTAGAGATTAGTCTCACACTGCAAATAAGAAATGTATATTATTTTCTGAACCAAGCCAGGGTTGAACGTATTAAGTATTATCCTTAAGGGGAGATGGAATAGAAATTTTCTTTTTCACATTTTCGGATTTTAATCTCAGCCGTAATTTTTCCCGAGGTCATGCAGCATTACTGTATGGTTGAATGATGATGGCATCCTGGTTAAAAGATTCCTGAGGTAAAATAGTCCCCCATTCACATCTCTGGGCGGGGACTACTCAGGAGGACATCGTTATCAGGAGAAAGAAAACTGGCATTCTACAGATCGGAGCGTGGAATGTCAGATCCCTTAATCGGGCGGGTAGGTTAGAAAATTTAAAAACAGAAATAGAAAAGTTAAAGTTAGATAAAGTGGGAATTAGTGACGTTCGGTGGCAGGAGGAACAACACTTCTGGTCAGGTGAATACAAGGTTATAAATACAAAATCAAATAGGGGTAATGCAGGAGTAGGTTTAATAATGAATAAAAAATAGGAATGCGGGTAAGCTACTACAAACAGCATAGTGAACGTATTATTGTGGCCAAGACAGATACGAAGCCCATGCCTACCATAGTAGTACAAGTTTATATGCTGACTAGCTCTGCAGATGACGAAGAGATTGATGAAATGTATGATGAGATAAAAGAAATTATTCAATTAGTGAAAGGAGACAAAAATTTAATAGGCATGGGTGACTGGAATTCGATAGTAGGAAAAAGAAAAGAAGGAAACATAGTAGGTGAATATGGAATGGGGGTAAGGAATGAAACAGGAAACCACCTGGTAGAATTTTGCACAGAGCATACGTTAATCATAGCTAACACTTGGTTCAAGAATCATGAAAGAAGGTTATATACATGGAAGAGGCCTGGACACACTAGAAGGTTTCAGATATATTATATAATGGTAAGAGAGACTCAGCAACCAGGTTTTAAATTGTAAGACATTTCCAGGGGCAGAGGTGGACTCTGGCCACAATCTATTGGTTATGAACTGTAGATTATAACTGAAGAAACTGCAAAAAGGTGGAAATTTAAGGAGATGGGACCTGGGTAAACTGAAAGAACCAGAGGTTGTAGAGTGTTTCTGGGAGAGCATTAGGGAACAATTGACAAGCATGGGGGAAAGAAATAAGTAGAAGAAGAGTGGGTATCTCTGAGAGATGCAATAGTGAAGGCAACAGAGGATCAAGTAGGTAAAAAGACTGGGCTGGTAGAAATCTTTGGGTAACAGAAGCTATATTGAATTTAATTGATGAAAGGAGAAAATATAAAAATGCAGTAAATGAAGCAAGCAAAAAGGAATACAAACGTCTCAAAAATGAGATCAACAGGAAGTGCAAAATGGGTGAGCAGGGATGGCTAGAGGACAAATGTAATGATGTAGAGGCATATATCACTGGGGGTAAGATAGATACTGCCTACAGTAAAATTAAAGAGACCTTTGGAGAAAAGAGAGCCACTTGTATGAATATCAAGAGCTCAGATGGAAACCCAGTTCTAAGCAAAGGAGGGAAAGCAGAAAGGTGGAAGGAGTATATATATATAGGGTCTATACAAGGGCGATGTACTTGAGGACAATATTATGGAAATGGAAGAGGATGTAGATGGAGATGGAATGGGAGATAAGATACTGCGTGAAGAGTTTGACAGAGCCCTGAAAGACCTAATTTGGAACAAGGCCCCGGGAGTAGACAACATTCCATTAGAACTACTGACAGCCTTGGGAGAGCCAGCTCTGACAAAACTCTACCATCTGGTGAGCTAGATGTATGAGACAGGCGAAATACCCTCAGGGTTCAAGAAGAATATAATAATTCCAATCCCAAAGAAAGCAGGTGTTGACAGATGTGAAAATCACCAAACCGTAAGTTTAATACGTCATGGCTGCAAAATACTAATGCGAATTCTTTACAGACGAATGGAAAAACTGGTAGAAGCCGATCTCAGGGAAAATCAGTTTGGATTCTGAAGAAATGTTGGAACACATGTGGCAATACTGACCCTACGACTTATCTTAGAAGCTAGATTAAGGAAAGGCAAACCTACGTTCCTAGCATTTGTAGACTTGGAGAAAGCTTTCGACAATGTTGACTGGAATACTCTCTTTCAAATTCTGAAGGTGGCAGGGGTAAAATACAGGGAGCGAAAGGCTATTTACAATTTGTACAGAAACCAGATGGCAGTTGTAAGAGTCGAGGGGCATGAAAGGGAAGCAGAGGTTGGGAAGGGAGTGAGACAGGGTTGTAGCCTCTCCCCCATGTTATTCAATCTGTATATTGAGCAAGCAGTAAAGGAAACAAAAGAAAAATTCGGAGTAGGTATTAAAGTCCATGGAGAAGAAATAAAAACTTTGAGGTTCGCCAATGACACTGTAATTCTGTCAGAGACAGCAAAAGACCTGGAAGAACAGCTGAAGGGATTTGACAGTGTCTTGAAAGGAGGATATAATATGAACATTAACAAAAGCAAAACAAGGATCATGGATTGTAGTTGAATTGAATCGGGTGATGCTGAGGGAATTAGATTTGGAAATGAGACACTTAAAGTAGTAAATGAGTCTTTCTATTTGGGGAGCAAAATAACTGACGATGGTCGAAGTAGAGAAGATATAAAATGTAGACTGGCAATGGCAAGGAAAGCATTTCTGAAGAAGAGAGGTTTGTTAACATCGAGTATAGATTTAAGTGTCAGGAAGTCGTTTCTGGAAGTATTTGTATGGAATGTAGCCATGTATGGAAGTGAAATGTGAATGATAAATAGTTTAGACAAGACGAGAATAGAAGCTTTTGAAATGTGGTGCTACAGAAGTAAAAATCGTAAAGGGAGACAAAGAGATGAATATATTAAGCAGATTCATAAGGATGTAGGTTGCAGTAGGTACTGGGAGATGAAGAAGCTTGCACAGGATAGAGTAGCATGGAGAGATGCATCAAACCAGTCTCTGGACTGAAGACCACAACAACAACAACATCTCATTATAAAATTCGCAATTTTCTGAATAAAATGATATATATCACTTACAAACTGACATGGGAAATCAATTACTATCACATGGGAAGTATTTTATTTTATTTTTTAAAAATATAATCTTCACCGGTTGAAAATGTTAAAATTTTTTACATGCATTACTTCAAGGTCTAATAAAATCGATAATTTTTTACATATAAGGCTGTGCATTGCTGTGTTATAAGAGTCATATCCAGAAGAGGATGGGCACCAGGTTGAGGGAGTTGAAACAAAGTTTGAGAGACAAGAAACTTTCTGATGGTAAAGTCATAAGAGGCAGACTGACAGACAACATGACTGATGAACTACAGCAGTATTATGGGATGGCCTTTAGAAATAATACTGAGAATTTGTTGAAAATGAAGCAGGCAGTATGGGCCACCTTCTTCCACAGACTGTCAACTGATGAAAACCCAGTACTCCACCTTTGCCCTCCTGGACCTGATTCATGGTGCAATTACCACAATACCCAGCACTCAAACAGTTCATACAGCCATAAACATTCCATCCCAGCAGCAGTCATGGATATCATAAAACCTATTTACAGAGACCTGGGAAATCCTGAATTACTGAAGAAGTGTCTGCACAGTCAGACTCAAAATCCCAATGAATCGTTCAATAATCTTGTATGGTCCAACTTATCAAAAAATGTTTTTGTTGGAATGAAGACACTAAAGTGGGGGGGGGGGGGGGGTCAGTGATGCTGTTATTGCTTTTAATGATGGCAACATTGGTACGGTGAAAGTGCTACAGCATATGGGAATTAATCCTGTAATCCTGGAGCAAACTGCATCAGAGAACTTTAACAGATGGACAAGGTTCGCATTGATAAAGTACAGTATGCAGCACAGTTGGCCACTAAGGATTCCAGAAAGAAGAAAAAACTTGGAAAAAGATCAAGAGGATGATATGCAGTGTGGTGCAGAGTGCTTCTGAGTTACTAAAAATTTAAAAAAAATAAGCCTATATTAAGTGAGTTGCAGTCTTTTGAAACTTTAGAAGCCGTCCCTGAAAATTTACATTTTCTGTTGCCTTTTTCCCTAAATCTCAGAAATCACTTTGAGTAGAGAATTCAAATTTTCAGGGAGTAATAACATACATACCCTAAGTCTACTGAACTAAAAGAAGAACATATTGTTATGCAAAATTAAAATTTTTAGGATAACATACAAAAAAGTACACAAAATTTTAACCGTGTGGTTAAAAAATTGTATTTCCAAAAGAAGTAGCTGAAATGTAATTACTGTAGTTCAGTACACTCAGAACCAGTTTAATGTCCTGTAAAAGTTTCTTGTCAATGGCTACAGTTGTTCCTGGAAAATACAGGGAAGCCAAGTCACTAAATTTAACATTGCTGGGATAGGGTGTTACAAATGACAGTGGGTACTGATCACTGATTCTTTAGACAGTGACCACCACCTTATTAAAATATCTGTGGTGGCGCACACACTCAACTGATAACTGGTGGCTGAAAAACTGACCAATGTAAATACACCTATTGGTGGGGGAAGGCTCGCAGGAAGTGACACTATGGTCATAGCTAAAGACAGAACTGCTCAAGAGATGCATGTGCACTGTTGACTGTGACAACTGCATGTTACATCTCAACATTAAACAACTTCGCCCAGCACACCATCTTCAGTCATCAACATTGGCAAAACTTCAGCAGTCAGGCTGGGAGACTGGACAGAAACACCAGAGAAATCAGCTCATGATGTTTAGACTATATAGGAAAGAGTCTCACCCATAATGCTGTGTGTAATTTATTGCTACACAGATCCCCTTTATTCTGGAAAGGAAAGTAAATGCATAAATTTGCTGCAACATCAGTAAATTTCAACAATGAACAATGTAATACCATGGCTCAGAATGGTTTTTGTTGATTTATGGGGAATACAAGATTCAGAATTGGTTTTTTGAACTGCTGACTTTTATTTCACCGAAGTCTTAAATATTCCACATATTAAACTTTACTGCTTGTTAAATTCTGCATGGGGCACAAAATACAAGCAAGTGGGCACAGCCTTATAATTCTACATCGAGAGCTGCATTGAGAGTTGCGTCATCAAGCCAACTGAGAGCAAGTGGAATATAACATTAACTACAACTGCTGTCATGTTCTTTCACTTTGACAGTTACATTTCTGATGTGACTTGTTGCTGTAAGAACCACTACTCTCATTAGTCTTTTCTCAGCATTAGTAGTAGTGGAAAATTCAGTAGAAGCTAATATTAGTAATTTTGATTATTATATAAGTCTGCATCTGACTTCTTCTGAGGAGTTAACATTAGTATTTCAGAACTGTCATTCTGCCAACTGCGCACAGAGTTATTGTTGAAAGCAATTACTGCTGAAAACAAGAAGTCCCTGTTTTGTACAGAAGATGTTACATGTCAAATGTTAGCAGTGCCCAGAAGTGAGCTGTGGGATAGGCTTTTGATGTCTTTGAAATAGAAAGTTTATTCCTTCATTTGCACACCATGTCCTTAAAGCCGAACATGAAAGAGGACCTTCAGTGATGTGGAATGAGTAAAGTAATAGATTAACAGCAGAAACAGCCACTGCAGGCTGCATTTGTAAAGTATGCTAACAGATTATGACTCATACTAGTAACTTCCTCTGACAATTATTAGAATAACCTGTGCACTACACAACAAATTAAATGAAGCAACCATAAGGGGAGGGCGAAATGAACCACTGCGTGTTGAAGGGCAAGGCAGTAGCAAGAAGCTGTGGAATGAAGCTATTGCGAAGCGTGCTCAAATAACGCTCGCTGTTCACAGTTTCTTCAAAGAAAAAGGGTCCAACAAGTCCGTGACTGGAAATTGCTGCCTACGCTGTAATCCTCGGAGCATAATGTTGTTGTTCATGAAGCACTTGTGGGTTTTCAGCGGCCCAAAAGCATACATTTTGTTTTTTAACCACACTGTCTAAATGAAAATGCGCCTCGTCTGAAAACCAAACATTGTTGAGAGTTTCTTCCCTATCCTCCGCCCACTGAGCAAACAGTAGCCTCTGCTGCTTGTGTTCTTTAGTGAGCTTCTGTGCACAGGTCATCTTGTATGGGTACATATGGAGGTCACTTTTAAGAATGCGTTGAACGGAGCGTCTGGATATTCCCAGTTGCACTGCTGCCTTTCTACACGATTTCCCGGGACTTCTCTGTACAGCAACTCTTACCGCTTCAATATTCTCAGGCGAATAAACAGCCTTAGGCCGAGGTCGCTTCGCTTCCAATACTGTTCCTTCCTGTACAAATTTATCGTACAACCTGTGGATGGTCTTTTTCCAAGGGACTCATCGTGTGTTAAACTGATGTCGAAAATGCCTCTGAGTCACAACAAGGCTTTTCGTTTCATGAAAAAGTAACACAATTGCCGATCGTTGCTGTGTAGTCAGTCTTCCATTGTCAGCCATTGCCACTTACTAGTCTCCTAGCGGCAGTATCGTGAATTACACTTCATTTCGTAACTCATTTGTTTTTCCAAGCTCTGCTGGTACTGCTGTAGAGATCCCAGTGGGATATATAATGTGCGTCGTAAATTGTGAAAGAAACAATTGGTAGCACATTTCGTGTGCCACCCTGTACATCCTCTTCCATTTCCATAATATTGTCTTCAAGTACATCGCTCTTGTATAAACCCTCTATATACTCCTTCCACCTTTCTGCTTTCCCTTCTTTGCTTAGAACTGGGTTTCCATCTGAGCTCTTGATATTCATACAAGTGGTTCTCTTTTCTCCAAAGGTCTCTTTAATTTTCTTGTAGGCAGTATCTATCTTGCCCCTAGTGAGATAAGCCTCTACATCCTTACATTTGTCCTCTAGCCATCCCTGCTTGGACATTTTGCACTTCCTGTCGATCTCATTTTTGAGACGTTTGAATTCCTTTTTGCCTGCTTCATTTACTGCATTTTTACATTTTCTCCTTTCACCAATTAAATTCAATATTTCTTCTGTTACCCGAGGATTTCTACCAGCCCTCATCTTTTTACCTACTTGATCCTCTGCTGCCTTCACTACTTCATCCCTCAGAGCTACACATTCTTCTTCTACATCATATGCCTGCTTGTGTCTGTATATGTGTGGATGGATTGTGTGTGTGTGTGTGTGTGTGTGTGTGTGTGTGTGTGTGTGTGTATACCTGTCCCTTTTTCCCCCCTAAGGTAAGTCTTTCCACTCCCGGGATTGGAATGACTCCTAACCCTCTCCCTTACAACCCACATCCTTTTGTCTTTCCCTCTCCTTCCCTCTTTCCCGATGAAGCAACCGTGGGTTGCGAAAGCTTGAAATTTGTGTGTGTGTTTGTTAGTGTCTCTATCAACATACCAACGCTTTCGCTTGATAAGTTACAGCATCTTTGTTTTTAGATATATTTTTCCCACGTGGAATGTTTCCCTCACACAAGTTTTTTTTTAAGATTAGTGAAGACACCTGCCACAATTCGGCACTGAAATACAATCAAAGATGCCAAGTGAAAACTTGTGCCAGATCAGGGCTCGAACTCTGATTTCCTGCTTTGTGTGAGTGGTGAACATAACAGCCTAAGCCACCTAGACATGCTGTTCATGCTCACTAATATCACTATTTTTATGTGTGTGGCGTCTGTTGTGTTGGACATCACTCATGTCTACAGTGAAATTTTTGACTGTTTGAACAAAGTGTGTTCCAATAACCCTTAAGAAAATAGTCACTGACTCAGCTTTTGTGTCTGTGCTCAAAACATATACATGATTGTTGAATTAATTGCAGTACCCTACTGCAGCCAGTGTCTTCATTTCTCTTAAAATCTTATGCAAGTGAAAATTTGAGCCAGATTGGGACTCGCATGCAGATTTTCTGTTTTACATGAGTTGTTATTTTAACCGCCTCGGCCAAACAGTTCAAATGGCTCTGAGCACTATAGGACTTAACATCTGAGGTCATCAGTCCCCCAGACTTAAAAGTACTTAAACCTAACTAACCTAGAGACATCACGCTCACCCATGCCCGAGGCAGGATTCGAACCTGCGACCGTAGCGGTCGCGCGGTTCCAGACTGAAGCGCGTAGAACCGCTCGTCCACACCGGCCGGTTGCCTCGGCCATCCACACACACCTCCCATCCAGCCCAAAGTCTCAAATTATCACACATAAAGTAACACTCTAGCTTGCACAGGTATATGTATGTACTGGGTGATCAAAAGGTCAGTATAAATTTGAAAACTGAATAAATCACGGAATAATGTAGATAGAGAGGTACAAATTGACACACATGCTTGGAATGACATGGGGTGTCATTACAACCAAAAAGATACAAAAGTTAAAAAAATGTCCTTCAGATGGTGCTTCATCTGATCAGAATAGCAATAATTAGCATAACAAAGTAAGACAAAGCAAAGATGACGTTCTTTACAGGAAATGCTCAATATGTCCACCATCATTCCTCAACAATAGCTGTAATCGAGGAATAATGTTGTGAACAGCACTGTAAAGCATGTCTGGAGTTATGGTGAGGCATTGGCATCGGATGTTGTCTTTCAGCATCCCTAGAGATGTCGGTAGATCACAATACACTTGCGACTTCAGGTAACCTCAAAGCAAATAATTGCACGGACTGATGTCTGGGGACCTGGGAGGCCAAGCATGACGAAAGTGGCGGCTGAGCACACGATCATCACCAAATGTCGCGCGCAAGAGATCTTCCACGCGTCTAGCAATATGGGGTGGAGCGCCATCCTGCATAAACATCGTACATTCCAGCAGGTGTTTATCAGCCAGGCTGGGGATGATGTGATTCTGTAACATATCGGCGTACCTCTCACCTGTCACGGTAGCAGAATCATGCATTTCCTCAAAGAAAAAAGGCCCAATAACGGTAGATGTGGTAAATTCAACCCATACCGTGACTTTCTCGTTGTACAATGGAGTTTCCACGACAGTTCTAGGATTTACGGTAGCCCAAATTCTGCAGTTGTGGGCGTTGACAAACCCTCTGAGCGTGAAATGAGCTTTGTCGGTCCACAACATGTTACTCAACCAATCGTCATCTTCCGCCATCTTTTGAAACGCCCACACCGCAAATGCCCTCCACTTCACTAAATCACTAGGTAACAATTCATGATGCCGGTGGATTTTGTATGGATAGCATCGGAAGGTACGCCTAAGTGTCAACCAAACTGTAGTGTATGGAATGCTGGTGCGACGTGCGACTGCACGAGCGCTGACTTCCCCATGCATAGACGAAACCACTAGTCTCCATTTCTTCCTGAACTGTCTCAGCAGCATTACGCCTTGTACTCGGTCGGCCACTACGGGGGTCTATCGTCTAAACAACCCGTGGCTTCAAACTTCGAAATCAATCTCGCCACAGCTGCATTTGTCAATGGACCTTTACCCGTTCGAATCCCCTTCCTATGGCGATAGGATCATAACGCTGAACTAGCACATTCCCCATTCTGATAATACTGCTTCACTAAAAGCGCCTTTTCAGGTAACGTCAACATGCTACGACTGCTGGCGCATTTGATTCTCTCATTACAGCTCCTTTTATACACGTTTGTCATGGGCAGTCACTGTAGTTTTGCTGTTTAGCGCCATCTGTCGGACATTTTGTGCACTTTGTTTTTTTTGTCCCCCCCCCGCAAATAAAACCCCATGTCATTCCAAGCACGTGTGTCAACTTTTACCTCTCTATCTACATTATTCCGTGGTTTATTAAGTTTTCAAATTTATACCGTCTTTTAGATCACCCGGTATATAATGTATGTGATATGTTAAAGGTACACTTAATGACTGACTGAAGCAATTAAACTTCGGACAACTAAGGAGGTGTAATTGCAATGCTTGTGGCTACTGTGCAATACCTGAACAACTAGCTCCCAATATCACACCTTTTTACTTTTTCTCATTACTAATTTGTATGAATGTTTTCTTTTCCTCATTAGTAATAAGAAATTTGTACACTGCCACAGAAGACGGAAAAAATAGGTTTTTAAAATTTTCTTTGTAACAGAAGAGCAATGTTCGCAGAACATTCAATATTTTTTAACGGCTTTTGTTTCAATCTTGCATGAGAGTACTTATGTTTAAGATCTCACATAAAAAGAATGTGAAATTTTTACTCATGCATTAACAATGTGAATCCTAACTGCTATGTGTGTATAAAATGAAAGAAAATATATACAGGGCTATTACAAATGATTGAAGCGATTTCATAAATTCACTGTAGCTCCATTCATTGACATATGGTCACGACACACTACAGATACATAGAAAAACTCAAAGTTTTGTTCGGCTGAAGCCGCACTTCAGGTTTCTACCGCCAGAGCGCTCGAGAGCGCAGTGAGACAAAATGGCAACACGAGCCGAGAAAGCGTATGTCGTGCTTGAAATGTATTCACATCAGTCAGTCATAACAGTGCAATGACACTTCAGGACGAAGGTCAACAAAGATCCACCAACTGCTAACTCCATTCGGCGATGGTATGCGCAGTTTAAAGCTTCTGGATGCCTCTGTAAGGGGAAATCAATGGGTCGGCCTGCAGTGAGCGAAGAAATGGTTGAACGCGTGCGGGCAAGTTTCACGCATAGTGATGTGAAAGATTCAGTGTTTAAACCTCCTCTACCGAGAAACGTGCCAGAACTGCGAGCTCACATCAACAATGCTTTCGAACTCATTGATGGGGACATGCTGCACCGAGTGTGGGAGGAACTTGATTATCGGCTTGATGTCTGCCGAATCACTAAAGGGGCACATATCGAACATTTGTGAATGCCTAAAAAACCTTTTTGAGTTTTTGTATGTGTGTGCAAAGCATTGTGAAAATATCTCAAATAATAAAGTTATTGTAGAGCTGTGAAATCGCTTCAATCATTTGTAATAACCCTGTATATTAAAAATCATCATAGCCCCAAGAATAGTTTTATTTATTATGCCAAACTATTCCATGATTCATTTAAAAGCATGACTTTTGCCTGCAATCATAAGAAGAGGCAGTAATTCATTCCATCCTGCAAGACATCTTAAAATATATATGTGCTTATCATTAAGATTTAGTGGGTGAACTGCAGGTTCAGCAACCACAGAAAATTATAGGTAAATTAAAGGTATCAGTGCAGTCTAATAGTGACTTCTATTAAATGTAAATATGTAATAATCAAACAACTGACTGTTAAGCACCAAGTTTGCTGCAAAAACAGACATTCTAAAAGTTTCCATGGACAGAGTAAGAAAGATTATCCTATATACATTATTCATTTCTATGACTTCAGTTTTTGTATGCTGCACTGTATTTTTCTTGTGCTATGAGGGAGACTGTTCCAGTTTAGTTTCAACAAGAATCAATGCTTTAATTCCAGTACTGGAAGTAATAATTATCTCTCACTACATAAATTTCAAGCCATCTCATACTCTTTGTATTAGCTGTTGGGCTGCTACCCAACATGGCTATTCCAAAACCAACCAACAGACTAACACACTACTATTTCTACACAGATATAAATTAATTTTTTAACTAAGTGAAATGATCCTCATTAATTATCCGAAGTCCAAACTAATGTAGCAAGGCCTAATGGGTTTGTATTGTGTCATCAAAGCCTTGCAGAGCACAGGAATTAATTATTATGTCTTTGCCAGAACTGCATGATACAATGTACTGAAATAAAATTGTGACTTGCCAATAAAAGTAAAACAGCAGTTATCGGAACTTGCCGATCTCTTAATGCAGAAGTGGCAGCTGGTGATCTCTGGTCACCTGTGGATTTACTGTTCATAAATAGGAACTTATACAATCCTTTGATACTGATTTGGTGCTATTCAGTTCACAATTCGTTATTTGATGCATAGCCATACAGCAGATTCCTCTCAATTGTAAGAAGACCACTGTGCTGTATGTACATCTAAGGTCAGCTTGTCCCTTTGCCTGATTCGAATCAAATGCTTATTGTCTATGCAATTAGTGATAATTTTAGTGACTATCTCATATTCTGCAGAGAGGGGGCTGATAGATCTACAGTTTTTTATGTCTTGTCTGTTCAGATAGAGAGGGAGGGGTGAGGGGGAGGGAAAACCTGTGTGTAAACATGTATTCCAGAGTTTAACTTACAGTCACATAGCAATAGTAAATATTAGTATTCCAAAGACAGAAGAAACTGTGGTACACATAATTAGTATGGCTATACCTTTGACTCTAACGTCATTTCCGAAACTTTCTCATCTAAGCCCAAAGCACCAAGATCATGATGATGTGTATCAACCCATCCACCATCAGGGTCATCAGCCTCAATTATTTCTTCTTGTTCCTCACAGTACTCCATCTGTGAACCAAACAGAAGACAGAGCATTAAAATTAAACTTCCAAAAGAATACCAAATAAAATTAAAAAACAGGATTGTATCTCCAGCTGTGTATATTGAAATAAAGACACAATATGGTTGCTTGTGTCTGCCCATCATCAACAATGTGATGGTTATTAGGATGGTATAAATTACACAGTGGCACAAAACTATTTCCATTTGTGTTTCTGGAATTGCAATTCAACAACATATTATTTAATTTCCAATGGCACACTTGAGCTGAGATCTATCAGTGGCTATAGCTTCTAGTCACATTATATATGGAACATAAATTTCCATTTCTATTCCCATTATTACTACTACTACTACTACTACTACATCCCTATAATTATTGTTCACTATTCTACACAGAGTATTCATTTTAAATGAAAACACTGAAATATTTCAAAAATCGACACTTCGGATAAAAAAAAAATACAATTCCAATTTGTTTGTCTCTGAGGGGGACATCCAAGGATACGACACTCTACTTGCCACCCCACCCCGTGCATGGGTGGTGTGGGCAAGACTGAAATCTTCAACAGGAACCCCTGTTTTTTATTGCTGATTATGATTCTACGACAAAATCTATATATGTTTTGTCTGAGGCACTTTCCTTGTTTTATCACAAATGGGGTTGTAATCAGAGGAACAGTAATGGGTAAGCAATTGTAATTTACAGCATGCTACTCAATGGCCCCTGAATATCCGTGTGGGACCCCCACCTCCATGCTGCAAGGATAGGACAGGCCAGTATTTTGTAACTTCTAATCAGAAACCCCATTCGCAATGTTGTATTCCTCTGACATATTGACAGGGGTCTACTGGATGCACTGGCATGGCCATGTAGCAGATCAGGCCGTGACAAAGCCGTGTCTCCGCAATATCCTTTCTTCCAGGAGTGCTAGTTCTGCAAGTTTTGCAGGAGATCTTCTGTGAAGTTTGGAAGGTAGGAGACGAGGTACTGGCACACAGTTTTAATGTGCTAGGAAGTTTCATATCAGCGCACACTCCGCTGCAGAGTGAAAATCTCACTCTTTGAATATTTTCAACTTTTTTTTTTTAATTAAAATCTACAGATGTGGGTTAGTAATTCCTACCACAATCTTTTACACATTACATATAATAGAAATTCGTCTATGGAATAGGAGTTGCGAGATAAACTTTTTCAGTTTGTGTTCAAATTTTACTCTGCTGTCTGTCAGATAGTTTATATCACTGAGTAAGTGATCAAAAATTTTAGTTGTAGCAATGTGCACCCCTTTATGGGCTAGAGGCAACTTTAATGTGGAGTATAGAATGTCATTTTTCCTTCTGGTATTGTAATTATGAACATCATTTTTTTCTTTTGAACTGTAATGGATTATTTATAACAAACTTCTTGGGGGGAATAAATATACTGTGAAGCAGAAGTCAGAATGCTCAACTCCTTAAACACATACTTTCAAGAATATTATGAGTGAGCACCACATATTATTCTTATAGAACATTTTTGAGCAACAAATACTTTCTTTCTTAAAACTGAGTTACCCTAGAACATTGTTCCACATTACATTACTGAATGAAAATATGCATATATCAACTTATTGATTTGTCTCTCCCCAAGATTTGCAATGATTCTAAGTGCAAATGTGCCTGAGCTAAGTTGTTTTAGCAGTTCCAAAATGTGTTTTTTCCAGGCTAAATTCTCATCCATATTGACACCTATGAATTTTGAAGTTTCCACCCTGTTTATTGTATCCTCGACGTGTGTTACATTTATCATTAGTTGGGCAGAACTGAATATTTTTCCTTTTTTAAAAAATTGAGGATGAGACCATTCGCAGAAAATGAGTTAATTATATTTTTCAGAACGTTATTTACCATTTTGTCTGTTTATGTACATATGCTTGGATAGATTATAATACTAATTTCGCCTACAAAAAGAACTAATTCTGCTTGTAGGGTATTAGACAGTAGTTCGTTTACGTACGTGAGAAACAATAGTGAACCTAACACTGAGCCTTGGAGAACCTCCAAGTAAGCGATTTCTCCTCTGTCAGAATAATTTCCCTTATTACATTGGTTTACTTACCAAGTACAACTTTCTGCATTCTTCTGGTTAGATATGACACCATCCACAAATTGGCTATACCATCAATCACACAGAAAAAATCAGTTTATCTATAAGAATATTGTGATTCACACTGCCAAATGCCTTAGATAGATTGCAGAAAACACTAACCAGTGCTATTTTGTTAAGTAATGCTTGTAAAATTTGGGGAGTGGAAATTTAAACGGCAATCTCAGTGGAGCAACTCTTATGAAACCAGAACTGTGATTTCCTGAAGATATTATTGTTGTGCAGGTGAATTCTATATTGGATACATCACCTTCTCAAAAATTTTGAAAAATGATTTCAGCAGGGAAATATCTCTCTTAACACTTTTCTTAAAGAGGAGTTTAACAACAGCATATTTTAGTTTCTCTGCGAAAATCCTTTGGGTTAGTGATGACTTCCATATTACAGAAAAGACCAGGCTTATTATATGAGAACAAATCTCTAGTAATCTACTGGAAACACCATGAAAGCCAGGTGAGCTTTTATTTTTGAGAGGTTTAAAAAAACAAAAGAATTAATTCAGAAGGTGACACTGGTGATGCATTCATATGACTGAACTTTATGAGTTACTTTTTCAAAATACTGCTGTGATTTTTCTCTTTTACTATTTGTTCCTATAATTTCTACTATATTTAAGAAATGATTATTAAATATATTTTCTACCTCTGATTTTCTTCTGTTCTGTGGCTGGTTGTCCTGTGTCTCATTTCACTACATTCAATATAGCCTCAAGTCTGTTGTCAGAACTACTAATTTCTGACATTATGTGCATGTTCCTTGGTTTTTTGATTACCTGTCTTAGTAATTTTGAGTACTTTTTGTAGTGTACAACTATTGAAGGATTTCTACTTGTTGTTGCCAACAGATACATTTCCATTTACCTTTTGCAAGATACTTTAGTCCCTCTAATGATCCACAGTTGTGTTACATAGCTGTATATCTTACATGGAGAGATATTTTCAAATAATGATATGAATTAGTCATGGAATGGATTAAATTTTATGTTAGCATGTTCACTATAAATTTCATCCCAGGTCATCTCTTGCTAATTATTCTTAAGACATTTGTTCTGGAGTCATTAACTATTCTAACTGATTTCCACTGAGGAGTACCCATACTGTAAGGCACTACATAATTTATCCTAATTAACTGTGCATCATGGTCAGAGTGTGCATTTGTCACTGGGTACACAGTTATATTCTTGCTTTGACCTTCACATAAGAACACAGAATCAATTAGTGTCATACTGTCTTCATCCACTCGTGTAGAAAAGTTAATTACCGAGATCAAATTGTAGAATCCAAATAAGGTTTCCAGATCATTTTTGCTATCAGAATCCATTCCAAAATCTACATTGCAATCACCTTGGGCTATTAACTGCTTGTTGCCGTCTGGCAGACAGTATAGTAAGAAATCCAAATTCCTCACAACCAGGCCAAAATTTCCAAATGGAGATCTACAAACAGTTACAATTAAAAGCAAACTATTTTTCAGTGTTTATTCACAAGCATACACTTCTTTGTGCTGATCACTACAAAATCTACTTCTCTCAATATTTTTGAACTTGTGTTTTGTCTCACATATATGTAAAAACTCCTCCTTTTACCCATTACTTCTACATGAGCAAGCTGCTAGACTGTAATCTTTTAGGTGTAACTTATCTAAACCTGTGGTTATGTGGTGTTCAGATAGACACAGGGTGTTTATCTTTTCAGAGCTCTCTAATGTTTCCAAACAGATAAGAAACTCTTCTAACCTTATTACTCAATCCTCTAATATTCTGATGAAATAAGTTAACCACACTTTTCTATGCATTCTTAAGCATTATGTGGGGCTTTTCTCTTATTTTTACTTCTTTTTGAAAACAGGATGCCTGAATCCTGATTCTAATCTAAAAAATATGCCTCTCTGACACCAGTAACCACAGTGATCTTGCTTTGGGTGATGGTGGCGTCCCACACATTTTCTGCAAGAAACTCAGCTAAACTATATTCCCCTCTCTTATTCATGTGTATGCTGTTTCTAGTATATTCCCATTTCCCAGCTGTAGGAATGTACGCTGCACTCAGATTTCATTTCAGTCAGCAGCAGTCTGCTCACAGCAGTGTTAACCCATGGCTGGTCATGGCACTGCAGGACCCCCACAAAACTCAGATTTGTGTCTGTGGTTGCTACTCCTATTTCATCCAGGTCACTCCTACTGCTGTAACTACTGTCCTTAGCTAGGCTGCTCCCTGCTCCACTTACTACAATAACCTGATCCTCTTTCCCAAAATTCGTTATGTCCTCTGCCACTTGGCTAAGGCTAGAACTTGGTTTCACAATACTTGTGACCTGGTACCCTGTTCTCAATTTTTCTTGTACCATCTGACCTACACCCCTTGGATGGCTACTACCTAGCAGCAAGACTCTTTTCTTGCTACTCTTTTTTGTTACTGGCCTACACTAAAATATTTTGCTATAAGGCTGCTGCTCCCTACTGTGACCTACAGCTGGATGAGGCTTTTCCCCTCCTACTTTGGGCAACAAGTCCAATTTATGCGATACCGTAAGTTCAAATGTAGATGAAGTTGAAGAGCTGTTCCTCATTTACCCACTTTCCATAATCTTTTTTCCCCTTTCAACCACTCAACTTCGCTTGCTCAAATTTTGCGTGTTCTAATTCAGCCCAAAGGGCACAAATCTCTGACTGCTGCTCAGCGATTTTCTTGCCTAATTTGCAGAGCCTACAGCTCCTTAGCAGAGCCTCACAGAGCTCCCCATTCCGATTCTCACTACAGTCATCCAACTGAAATTCCAACCCACAGTCTATACATACCACTCCCTCTTTGACCATCCTGCGGCAACATCCACATTATTTGTTAGCCGCAAAAATTAGTGCTTGACGTGTGTGATGTAACGTACAATGTGGGGGGACAGAGGTGGGGGGACAGAGGTGGCGGGACAGAGGGGAGAAGGGGGAGGGGGTGTAGAAGCATGACAGAAGGTAGGTCACCAGATTGTAGTTCTGCAGACTGACTAGCGAACAGGTGATTCCACATTATCTCTGTCCCGTTACGTCACAAGAAACTTCTACAGGGTGTTTCACAAAGTTTATTCTGCCCTTCCCACACTGCGTCTTATGAACCACTGGTGACGCAGTGCGCAGACGTGCCTGGGGGCAGTTTATTTTCCACAAAGTATGTTAACATTACATGGAATAGAAATACAAGTTACTAATAACACTAAGGCAAGAAACATTTATGGACAGACTCTACGTAAATCTCTGCACACTGTTCTACTCTGCTAGAGGGATGGCAATTACATCATTCTTCTGGGAAAGGTTCGTTAATTCATGATCAAGTGACTACACAACATGGTTGTAGAGCTTTATAATATGCTGTCAATAAGAGACAGCAGCAAATGCCACATTCACCATTCCAATCCCTTTCCCGCAAACATTACACTGGTCACTGACAACATCACACTTACAAACAAAACAGTTCTCAGCCATTGTTTACTGGGAAATATGTTAGATAAAAGCTGACTTACCCAACCACAAATAAGTACTCACTCAATAAATGGAAAATAACTCCACTACATAAAGACAAGCTCTGTGAAGTTATTTTGTTTCCTGGAAGGAAAACTGCTGCACAGGATGACAAAGAATCACTTTCCCTCTAGCAGCACAGTACATTGTGCAGAGATTTATGTAGATTCAGTCCATATGTGCTTCTTGCCTTAGTATTATTGCAAGACACCACTGGGCTACAGCTAAACAAAAACAGGGCCTTAGATCTGAATCAAATGAACCCCAAATGAATCCATCTGATATGCAGATACCCCCCCCCTTTTGTTATATTTCATAAACTGTGTGCAATGGAACTGCAAAGAGTTGGGGGGCCCTGACAAGTGACTCATGGATGTGTTTTTTGTTGTAGTTAGTATAATGATAATAGTGACGAGGGGTTCGCCTCTAAATACTGAACTGAACGTGTGGTAACTTAGACCATCACTTATCACAAAATATTCCACAGGAGGAGCAGCACATTATAAATATAATACCTAACTGTCTCACACTGGAGGTGAGTAGAAATTGCAATATGAAACATGTATACACAACATGGTTGTCAGAAACTAAGTGGCAGTGTCCACAGGCACGAAAATAGTCCTGATCAAGAGTATCATTCTGCTTCGCATCCTAACAAAGATAACTGTATTGCTTCATGTCCCAATCAAGAATACCTTAGCAGTGATGCTCTTCTGAGTTCTCTGCAGAGAGATTGCCAAAAATTACTAGTTGTCCAGTCGAACAGAATATTAAAAATTCCACCAATGACAGGCCATGAAGAAAACGTTTCCCCCTCTCTTCGAAAAGTTTGTAATTACTTGCGCCATCTCTTAATTTTTGTAGTTTACACAAATTTACAAAAGTTGTAGCTAGATCTCCATCCGGGAAAATCGTGGAAGCCCTGGCCCATTTGATGGAACTACTACTGCCACCACAAAAGTTGACACCAGCTCTCTCACTCGCGCTAATTTTTAAGACATCATCAAATTAGAAACAACTATCTCATACATTAAATCTATCTCGCCTGATTTGAAGAAGCCTGGACACCTCTGGAATTCACAGGGATATTCAACTCAAGCTACAACATTATAGGCCAATGTATGAAGAAGAAGCAGGAGACAAATGCAGAAACAAAGAAAAAGAGAAAAAGAGCTGGAATCAAGAGGAGAATTGTAATACCTTCACAGAAAATAACAGAGTGACAAAATATTGTTGCAAAATGTGTCAAAAACCAAATCTGTTTGGTGTACATGGCAACTTTTTGCTTTGACTGTGATAAAATTTCTCATATGTTACCTCCCAAAGTGTTGATGAGAGAAATAATGAGAAATATTATCGTTGTTTTGCTCTAATGTCATCTTTTTCTTTCTATACAGATATTTGTCATTTATAATGAGTTCAATTAGTTACATTTAATAAAGAAGCAAGTGAAAAAGTGGAAAAAGTGATGCTGTCATAATTTGTCACTACAGTCAGACAGTGATAATAACAAAACTGAAGGATTGATATTTCTATTGTTGCTGAGCTGTTATGTCATCTTTGTCTTTCTTTAAAGATATTTTCCACTTATAATGTGTTTCATTAATGAAATATAATAATCATAATAATAATAATAATAATAATAATGTGAATAAGCAATGTGATAAAAATCATAACCCAGACCCCATCACACTGTGAAAAACACTGCACCCAACAAAAGTGAAAAACACTGCACCCAACAAAGGGTTAAGTAAGGTCTATTTTGCAGCAGTCTGCAGTTGTTATCTAGACCATAACTGATGGGTCAAAATCAATTCAGGTAAATAAAACCATACAGGGTGTATACGTGGACAAGGAAAAAAGATTCCCATATTTCTCACAGATTTACCGGTTAAAAATACATTTTCTCCCGGGTGAAAAACACTTTTTCCATGTTAAGTGACAGTATACTTTCCCTCGGGAACGTAAAAGTTACCAGCACTTTGAATGGCTATGGTTTTATACACCAGCGTAGAATTTCTCGGCACTTTAGAAAACGAAACTTGGGGGGGGGGGGAGGGGGGGGGGACTCGTTTTGAAAGGATCTTTGATGTGTAGCAACATATACACTGCATATTTTCGTATTACGAAAGTATAAATGTGAATTCCACGAAACACAGCATGTTACGTTCTGAAGCATTTTTTTTTTTTTGTTTGTGGTTTTAGGGCGCAAAACTTCTATGGTCATTAGCGCCCAGCCCGTGACGTAGGAAACAGGAAAAAAACGAAATTTAAAATCAGCAGCAATGGGAACAAAGTCATAAAATTTGAGAAACTAAAGGCAGAAGGAATGCTTAAAAATCCACTATAGAGAGGGGTTGGTTGTCCCCAAAAAAAGCTTCAAATGACTGACGTCATTTCACTGTCACTAATAAACTGTAGAACGCGGTCAGCTGAGCGCGTGTCATCTGCTAAAACCGACGATAGATCAGGCAATAGCTGGAGACGGGAGCGTAACGGATTAAAATAGGGGCATTCAATTAAAAGCTGTCTGACCGTCCACAGCTGAGAGCAGTGGGGACAGAGTGGGGGAGGATCGCCGCTTAAAAGATGTCAATGGCTAAAAAGACAGTGCCCTATCCGGAGTCTAGCTAAAACTACCTCCTCCCGACGACGCGTTCGGGAGGAAGAGGTCCAAGCGCAAGGAAGGGCTTTCACTTCCCGCAATTTATTATGGGGAAGTGTTGACCAATGTGCATGCCATAAATGAGCAACTTGGCGACATAAACCGCTCTGTAGATCGGTAAACGGAAGAGACTGAATAGCTGGCCGAGGAAGAGAGACTGCAGCCTTGGCCGCTATATCGGCCGCCTCATTCCCACAGATACCAGCGTGTCCCGGGAGCCAGAGGAACGCCACTGAGACGCCCCCCAGGTGGAGCAAGCGCAGACAGTCCTGAATCCGGTGGACCAGAGGGTGCACAGGGTAAAGAGCTTGGAGACTTAGGAGAGAGCTGAGAGAATCTGAGCAGATTACGTACTGTATACGCTGATGGCGGCGGATGTAGTGGACAGCCTGGAGAACAGCGTAAAGCTCCGCTGTATAAACCAAACACTGGTCGGGAAGCCGAAAGTGATTTGGGGTGTCGCCAACAATATAGGCACTCCCTACACCTAACGATGTTTTCGAGCCGTCGGTGTAAATAAATGTGGCTTCCGTCATTTGTGCACATAGAGCAGCAAATGCCCGACGGTAAACAAGCGTAGGGGTACCATCCTTGGGAAATTGACATAGGTCTCTGAGCAAGTCGATCTGGGGACGGAGCCAAGGCGGTGCTGTACCCCAAGTTGTCAAGAAGGTTTTAGGAAAGCGGAAGGAAAGAGAATGGAGCAGTTGACGGAAGCGGACTCCCGGGGGGTAGTAGGGAGGAGGAGCGGCCTGCATACCCGACATCAAAGGAGGCGTCGAAAAAAAGGTCATGGGCTGGATTCGCAGGCATGGAAGACAGATGGCTAGCATAACGACTCAGAAGGACTGCCCGCCGATTGGACAGCGGAGGTTCAGCAGTCTCAGCATAAAGGCTTTCCACAGGGCTGGTGTAAAAAGCTCCAGACACTAAGCGTAATCCACAGTGGTGGATAGAGTCGAGACGCCGAAGAATAGACGGCCGAGCAGAGGAGTAGACTATGCTTCCATAATCCAATTTCGAGCGCACTAAGGCGCGATAGAGGCGGAGAAGGACCACTCGGTCCGCTCCCCAGGAGGTACCATTCAGGACACGGAGGGTGTTAAGGGAACGCAGACAGCGAGCCGAAAGATAGGAAACGTGGGAGGACCAGCACAGTTTTCTGTCAAACATAAGACCCAAGAATTTAGCGACGTCTGAAAATGGATGGTTGACAGGACCTAGATGGAAGGAGGGCGGTAGAAACTCCTTACGTCGCCAAAAATTAACACAAACGGTCTTACTGGGTGAGAAACGGAAGCCGGTTTCGATGCTCCACGAGTGGAGGCGATCGAGACATCCTTGAAGACGTCTTTCAAGAAGGCTGGTCCGTTGAGAGCTGTAGTAGATCGCAAAATCGTCCACAAAGAGGGAGCCCGAGACATCAGGAAGGAGACAATCCATAATTGGATTAATGGCGATGGCAAACAGTACAACACTCAGCACGGAGCCCTGGGGTACCCCGTTTTCTTGGGAGAAAGTACGGGAGAGAGTAGTGTTCATCCGCACCCCAAATGTGTGCTCTGCCATAAAATCGTGAAGAAAAAGGGGCAGCCGGCCTCGAAAGCCCCAAGAGAACAGTGTGCGGAGGATGCCTGTCCTCCAACAGGTATCGTATGCTCTCTCCAGATCAAAAAATATTGCTACCGTTTGGCGTTTCCGGAGAAAATTGTTCATGATATAAGTGGAGAGAGCAACAAGATGGTCAACTGCAGAATGATGCTTTCGGAATCCGCATTGGGCTGGTGTTAAAAGACTGCGGGATTCCATCCACCAAGCTAAACGGTAATTCACCATACGTTCCAAAACCTTACAGACACTACTCGTGAGAGAAATGGGGCGATAGCTAGAGGGGAGATGTTTGTCCTTTCCAGGTTTCGGAACGGGAACGACAATGGCTTCCCGCCATCGCCTGGGAAAGGTACTGTCGGTCCAAATTCGATTATAAAGGCGAAGGAGGTAACGCAGACTATGGGTTGATAAATGCAGCAGCATTTCGACATGGATACCATCCGGTCCTGGGGCGGAGGAGCGAGAAGAAGAGAGGGCATGTTGGAGTTCCCGCATGGAGAAAACAATATTGTAGCTTTCGTGATTTTGAGAGGAGAAAGCAAGATGTCGCACTTCCGCTGCACGTTTCTTCGGGAGAAATGCTGGCGGGTAATTTGAAGAGCTCGAAATCTCAGCAAAGTGCTGACCCAATGAGTTAGAAATTGCGACGGGGCCCACTAAGGTATCATGCGCGACAGTGAGCCCAGAGACCGGGGAGAAACTAGGCGCGCCTGAGAACCGTCGAAGCCGACTCCAAACTTCCGAGGAGGGAGTGAAGGTGTTAAATGAGCTAATAAAGAATTTCCAGTTTGCCTTCTTGCTATCGCGGATGACGCGACGGCATCGCGCACGGAGCTGCTTATATCGGATACAGTTTGCCAAAGTTGGATGGTGACGGAAAATGCGAAGAGCACGTCGCCGCTCACGTATTGCGTCACGGCATGCCTCGTTCCACCAAGGAACTGGGGGGCGCCGGGGCAATTCGGAGGTGCGTGGTACTGAACGTTCCGCAGCTGTGAGAATAACGTCGGTAACATGTGTGACCTCATCGTCGACGCTGGGAAAGCGACGTTCATCGAATGTCGCTAGAGACGAAAAAAGTGTCCAATCGTCTTGGGCAAATTTCCAGCGTCGCGAGCGCAGATATGGCAGTTGAGGCTGCAGTCTAAGAACACATGGGAAGTGGTCACTCGAGTGTGTATCATCAAGGGCGAACCATTCGAAGCGCCGAGCTAGCGGAACAGTACCGACCGCAAGGTCCAAATGAGATAAATTTGTCGTGGAGGCAGACAAAAATGTGGGGACCCCAGTGTTGAGGCAGACTAGATCCGCTTGGTGGAAGACGTCTAGCAATAGTGAGCCACGTGGACAAGGATGTAGAGATCCCCAAAGAGGGTGGTGGGCACTGAAGTCCCCAACCAGCAAATAGGGGGGTGGAAGCTGATCAATAAGATGAAGGAGATCAGCTCGTGCCATTGGTGTGGACGACGGAATGTATACCGTACAAAGAGAGAATGTGTATCCAGAAAGGGATAGACGGACGGCGACAGCTTGGAAGGAACTGTTTACGGGGATTGGGTGATAATGGAGAGTATCATGGAGCAGAATCATGAGTCCTCCATGGGCTGGAGTGCCTTCAACAGAGGGGAGGTCATATCGGACGGACTGAAAATGAGGGAGAACAAAGCGGTCATGGGGACGCAGCTTTGTTTCCTGAAGACAGAAGATGACCGGCGAGTAGGATCGTAAGAGGATCGACAATTCATCCCGATTGGCTCGAATGCCGCGGATATTCCAGTGGATAATGGACATAGGGTGAACAGAAAATGGAGGAACGTGACCAAGGGTGCTGTCAACTCAACGACTGCTCAGAGCTTGCGACCGACAGCATGGAATGGCATTCAGTCGAAGGCAGAAGATCCTGATCCATGGGTTGGTCAGGAGCAGCTCCTGCCACCAACGATCGGCCAGTTGACCGGCCACCAGCAGTGCGCCTCGGCGACACAGAAGACGGCCGAGGGCGATTTCCGCCAGGTGGTGCTGTAGATGGGACACGCCTTGGCGGAGAAGGAGAGGAACTGTGTTTCTTCGTAGCCTTCTTGGAAGTATGATGTTTAGATGAAGGAGGAACCGATGGTTGTGAAGTTGCGGTACGTAAAAACTCCTCACGAGAATGATCTTTTTTCGAAGACTTGGCGTCTGACTTTTGGGCTCGAGATTTAGCAGAACCCGACGAAGGGCGAGCCATAGAGTGGGCAGGCGAAAGTGGTGAGGTTGAACGGGCGATCTTTGCGCTGGCCGATCTGACGACCGTGGTACTAAAGGTGAGGTCGCAAGTCTGCGTGGCCGCCTCCTTTGTTGGCCGAGGAGAAGCAAGGACAGTGCTGTATTTTCCTTTCTGAGGCACGGTGGGCTGTCGACTGGCGAGTAACTTTCGAGCAGCAAAGGTCGACACCTTTTCCTTCACTCTTATTTCCTGGATGAGCTTTTCGACCTTAAAAACGGGGCAATCTCGAGAGGAAGCAGCGTGGTCACCCATACAGTTGATGCAGCGAGGGGATGGAGGTGGACAAGCACCCTCATGGGCATCCTTGCCACACGTAACACATTTGGCCGGATTGGAACAGGACTGGCTGGTGTGATTGAACCGCTGACAACGATAGCAACGCATAGGGTTTGGGACATAAGGGCGAACGGAAATTATCTCATAGCCTGCTTTGATTTTTGATGGGAGTTGAACTTTGTCAAATGTCAAGAAGACAGTGCGGGTTGGAATGATGTTCGAGTCAACCCTTTTCATAACCCGATGAACAGCCGTGACGCCCTGGTCAGACAGGTAGTGCTGAATTTCTTCGTCAGACAATCCATCGAGGGAGCGTGTATAAACGACTCTACGCGAGGAATTTAAGGTACGGTGCAGTTCCACCCGGACAGGGAAGGTGTGGAGCAGAGAAGTACGCAGCAATTTTTGAGCCTGGAGGGCACTGTGTGTTTCCAACAACAGGGTGCCATTCCGTAATCTGGAACAAGACTTTACAGGACCCGCAATTGCGTCGACACCCTTCTGAATAATGAAGGGTTGACCGTGGAAAAGTCGTGACCTTCGTCAGACCGAGAAACAACAAGGAACTGTGACAACGATGGAAGAACCGTCTGTGGCTGAGACTCAGTGAACTTACGTTTGTGAGCAGACATAGTGGAAGGTGAGGAAACCATTGCGGAAGAATCCCCCATGATTACCGGCGTCTCCGATGGCGCGCTCCTCCCTTGTGGGGGCCCTCACCGAGGGCACACCCGCCTTAGGTGATTGTTCACACCTCAGGTCACACCTCCCGACAAACGGACGGAGGGACCAATCGGCACTTTCGGAAGGTATCAGCTCGCGTAATCACCCCTCCCTGGGCCTGGCCGTTACCAGGGGGTACGTACGTGTCCTACCTGTCTACCCGGGGCGGGGAATTACGCGTTACCCCGTCACCGGCTACGCATGGAAGTGCGTGGGTCGGCCTTCAGACACGCACAGGGAGGAAAAAAGAGAAAGGGAAAGGAAAGAAGAGGGGGGTCTCAAACGCCGCAGCGGAGAAAAGGGCAAGGAGAAGAGGGAAGGAAAAGAGAAGGACAGAGGAAGGACGAGGACTTGCAAGTGTAGAAAGCAAGGAAATTGGAACAGTTTCGAGCGTCCGTCTCCGGACGTAGGCACAAACCATACTCCCAGAGGGGGAGAAAGGGAAGGAAAGAGCCAGAGGTGAGGGGGGGGGGGGCGAAGATGGGGGACGGGGAGGGATGCGGAAAGGGAAGGGAAGGTATGCAGCCCGGAAAGGAAGGAGGGCCACATTAGCTCGGGGTCCCGTGCTCGCTACGCACGTGTCCACAAAAGAGTTGTGGACCCCCTGGGGGTGTTCTGAAGCATTGAAATCGAGATTGCGATGGGCTTTTGTAAGCCAGTCACAGCTCATCTCATGTGATCTCACCAGCCGATGGCAGCAGGTATTCAGAGTATATGACACGTGATGCAGTCAGCCAATAGCGACATCACTGTTAAGTAGCATGACCACACAAACAAGAAAAGTTAATGGTCTAAATTAATATACATTGTGTTGCTACAGTTGGCATATAATATTGGTCTCCAAGATTTGTGGGGACGTAGAACCACTGGCTCACCCCCCAATAATACCGCAGCGAGAACAACTTTATCGTTATAGGTACAGAAAGCTGGCTTAAGCCAGAGATAAATTCTGCCGAAATTTTTACAAAGGTACAGACGGTGTTTAGAAAGGATAGAGTGCATGCAACCGGTGGTGGAGTGTTCGTTGCTGTTAGTAGTAGTTTATCCTGTAGTGAAGTAGAAGTGGATAGTTCCTGTGAATTATTATGGGTGGAGGTTACACTAAACAACCGAACTAGGTTAATAATTGGCTCCTTTTACCGGCCTCCCGACTCAGCAGCATTAGTGGCAGAACAACTGAGAGAAAATTTGGAATACATTTCACATAAATTTTCTCAGCATGTTATAGTCATAGGTGGAGATTTCAATTTACCAGATATAGACTGGGACACTCAGACGTTTAGGACGGGTGGTAGGGACAGAGCATCGAGTGACATTATACTGAGTGCACTATCCGAAAATTACCTCGAGCAATTAAACAGAGAACCGACTCGTGGAGATAACATCTTGGACCTACTGATAACAAACAGACCCGAACTTTTCGACTCTGTATGTACAGAACAGGGAATCAGTGATCATAAGGCCGTTGCAGCATCCCTGAATATGGAAGTTAATAGGAATATAAAAAAAGGGAGGAAGGTTTATCTGTTTAGCAAGAGTAATAGAAGGCAGATTTCAGACTACCTAACAGATCAAAACGAAAATTTCTGTTCCGACACTGACAATGTTGAGTGTTTATGGAAAAAGTTCAAGGGAATCGTAAAATGCGTTTTAGACAGGTACGTGCCAAGTAAAACTGTGAGGGATGGGAAAAACCCACCGTGGTACAACAACAAAGTTAGGAAACTACTGCAAAAGCAAAGAGAGCTCCACTCCAAGTTTAAACGCAGCCAAAACCTCTCAGACAAACAGAAGCTAAACGATGTCAAAGTTAGCGTAAGGAGGGCTATGCGTGAAGCGTTCAGTGAATTCGAAAGTAAAATTCTATGTACCGACTTGACAGAAAATCCTAGGAAGTTCTGGTCTTACGTTAAATCAGTAAGTGGCTCGAAACAGCATATCCAGACACTACGGGATGATGATGGCATTGAAACAGAGGATGACACGCGTAAAGCTGAAATACTAAACACCTTTTTCCAAAGCTGTTTCACAGAGGAAGACCGCACTGCAGTTCCTTCTCTAAATCCTCGCACAAACGAAAAAATGTCTGACATCGAAATAAGTGTCCAAGGAATAGAAAAGCAACTGGAATCACTCAATAGAGGAAAGTCCACTGGACCTGATGGGATACCAATTCGATTCTACACAGAGTACGCGAAAGAACTTGCCCCCCTTCTAACAGCCGTGTACCGCAAGTCTCTAGAGGAACGGAGGGTTCCAAATGATTGGAAAAGAGCACAGGTAGTCCCAGTCTTCAAGAAGGGTCGTCGAGCAGATGCGCAAAACTATAGACCTATATCTCTGACGTCGATCTCTTGTAGAATTTTAGAACATGTTTTTTGCTCGCGTATCATGTCATTTCTGGAAACCCAGAATCTACTATGTAGGAATCAACATGGATTCCGGAAACAGCGATCGTGTGAGACCCAACTCGCTTTATTTGTTCATGAGACCCAGAAAATATTAGATACAGGCTCCCAGGTAGATGCTATTTTTCTTGACTTCCGGAAAGCGTTCGATACAGTTCCGCACTGTCGCCTGATAAACAAAGTTAGAGCCTACGGAATATCAGACCAGCTGTGTGGCTGGATTGAAGAGTTTTTAGCAAACAGAACACAGCATGTTGTTATCAATGGAGAGACGTCTACAGACGTTAAAGTAACCTCTGACATGCCACAGGGGAGTGTTATGGGACCATTGCTTTTCACAATATATATAAATGACCTAGTAGATAGTGTCGGAAGTTCCATGCGGCTTTTTGCGGATGATGCTGTAGTATACAGAGAAGTTGCAGCATTAGAAAATTGTAGCGAAATGCAGGAAGATCTGCAGCGGATAGGCACTTGGTGCAGGGAGTGGCAACTGACCCTTAACATAGACAAATGTAATGTATTGCGAATACATAGAAAGAAGGATCCTTTATTGTATGATTATATGATAGCGGAACAAACACTGGTAGCAGTTACTTCTGTAAAATATCTGGGAGTATGCGTGCGGAACGATTTGAAGTGGAATGATCATATAAAATTAATTGTTGGTAAGGCGGGCACCAGGTTGAGATTCATTGGGAGAGTGCTTAGAAAATGTAGTCCATCAACAAAGGAGGTGGCTTACAAAACACTCGTTCGACCTATACTTGAGTATTGCCCATCAGTGTGGGATCCATACCAGATCAGTCTGACGGAGGAGATAGAGAAGATCCAAAGAAGAGCGGCGCGTTTCGTCACAGGGTTATTTGGTAACTGTGATAGCGTTACGGAGATGTTTAATAAACTCAAGTGGCAGACTCTGCAAGAGAGGCGCTCTGCATCGCGGTGTAGCTTGCTCGCCAGGTTTCGAGAGGGTGCGTTTCTGGATGAGGTATCGAATATATTGCTTCCCCCTACTTATACCTCCCGAGGAGATCACGAATGTAAAATTAGAGAGATTAGAGTGCGCACGGAGGCTTTCAGACAGTCGTTCTTCCCGCGAACCATACGCGACTGGAACAGGAAAGGGAGGCAATGACAGTGGCACGTAAAGTGCCCTCCACCACACACCGTTGGGTGGCTTGCGGAGTATCAATGTAGATGTAGATGTAGATCTTTGCCAGATCATTTCTTTGTAGTATGCGGCTATGCGCTCTATGCTACACGCATTGCGCTTATGCTGTGAGAATGAAAGTATTCATAGTAAGCGACAGGAGTGTGAGTGATTATTTACCGTCATAATTACTCTGCTCACTCCCACTAGCTATAGATTAATAAGCTGCAAGATAAACTAAGCTTTCAAGTGTAATTTTGATCTTTTTTGCGGCATGTTACACTTTAAAATACATCACACAGATGGGCCAGTAAAATGTTTAATAACGACATAAATGTCTGATCTTTTGGGCTCGAAATTCTTCTAAATGGCTCGTCCTCGAAGAGTTGATATTTAAATGAGAGTCAAACGCTCTGCGATTTAAGAAATTCATCGTACATTCTCGTACATAGTTCATCTTGCTTAAAAGGAAATTTACTTCGCAAGTAAAGCCAGATTTACACAACGACACTAGGTTACAGGCAACTGCGCAACCGGCCACTGCGCACACGTGCCGCGCATTTGCACAACTCGTTGGTCAAACTAAACACTTTTGGCATGTTCCAACTTTGGCGACACTAGTTGCATGAGTTTTGAGGTTACGTGTGTTCGTAGAGTGTGGCAAAACTGAAATATGAAGTGGGGAACGGAGAATAATGTCCGCTTTTTGGATATCTATGCTTTGCATAGGTGTTTGTGGGCTTTCAGTGATGCTGATTACAAAAATATGCAACATTTTGCTGCTCTTAAGACTGTCGTCATGTGCGATCAGAACATAGATGGTTTGACAATATCTGAGCTGCAGGGCAAAATTTATTCAATTAGGAGCACGTACACAACTGAATTAGGAAAAATACGAGCAAGTACAATTTTGGCTATGGAAATGCTTTCGTCTGAAAGACTAAAGTCCCATTGTTCGAGTTGGCTGATTCTTCCTTAAAAGGAATATTTTTGACAGGAGGGAAGGCCACATGAATCAAGAAGCTGCATTCTGTATTAAATATCATCAGTTCAAAACATCACAGCAGTGCTCCAAATTCACATATGTTTGAATTGTGAATTATTGCCACTACAGATCTATCTTCAAGACAGTAGTTAGCAAACCATTGTCTTCTTAATGCGGCCTGCTTCGAATAATTATTGGTGTTAATGTTAATAATTATTACTGTTATGTTAATGATTATTGGTGTTAATGAAAAAGCGTCAACAACTAAAACTGCATTTTCTAGCATGCCGAGTATTCTCGATTGTAATGCATGCAACATGATATGTAAATTTCAGTTCTGGTGACAGTGCTTCACGAATTACTGTATTTTCCTTTATCACATAATTAACTTTATTTAGAAGAAACGTGAATAGTTGTGGTGACATTCTAAGATAATTATAAGAACTTCTTGGTCTTTCCATTATAAATTATTTCAGCAAGGTTGCTGAGCAACTGAGCTGACGTATTTTCTTCATCCAGTCACAAATCGAAACACGGGACGCTTAGAAGATGCAACAAGTCCACTAAAGAGACAGCTTACACTACACTCGTTCTTCCTCTGTTAGAATATTGCTGCGTGGTGTGGGATCCTTACCAGGTGGGATTGACGGAGGACATCGAAAGGGTGCAAAAAAGGGCAGCTCGTTTTGTATTATCACGTAATAGGGGAGAGAGTGTGGCAGATATGATACGTGAGTTGGGATGGAAGTCATTAAAGCAAAGACATTTTTCGTCACGGCGAGATCTATTTACGAAATTTCAGTCACCAACTTTCTCTTCCGAATGCGAAAATATTTTGTTGAGCCCAACCTACATAAGTAGGAATGATCATCAAAATAAAATAAGAGAAATCAGAGCTCGAACAGAAAGGTTTAGGTGTTCGTTTTTCCCGCGTGCTGTTCGGGAGTGGAATGGTAGAGAGATAGTATGATTGTGGTTCGATGAACCGTCTGCCAGGCACTTAAATGTGAATTGCAGAGTAATCATGTAGATTTAGATGTAGATGAAACATTTATCAAAACAGGGTGGTAGTCACCAAGTGCAGCACCACATTTAATGAGAGAAAAATTATCTACGTTGAATTACAAAGAATTTACAAAAGAGAGTACCTGTTGAGGCAGGCCTCCACATATCTGGGCATATACAAATACTACAAATCATTATTTCCAATATATTCTTCCTATGTTATTCTAACTTGACGTAGAAGTTAGATTTAAATGTCTCGTAATTCATGTCACATCCAGCATGAGGTGGTTTTGGATCTTATGCATTGTTTCTGACCTGAAGACCATTAAAATTTTTCTAATATTCCTCGATCTTATTTGTTGACATATATTTTTAGTTTGATTAGCATTCAAAATTTTCCCATACATGCACAACTAGTGTCTGCATACAAGAACTGGCAAACCTGTTTACATCTCCGAGAACATGGGACATGCCGTGTTAGTAGGAACTGCTTGTCATGGGGAAGATATGACTTTATACGGCTCTCATCACCAACTGCCCACTGCCATGTTGGGCAGTGATGGACCAGGTGATCACCAGCTGCTACAAATTCCTCAGGCGTCAGCACTCCCGTCTCGCGGAATTTAGATTCCTGTAGAGCGAAATAATAGATAAACATATAAGGAGAGTACTTCCTGGATTTAAAGTCACAAAGTGTTAAAACAGATGAAAATAAAAGCTTCAGATTTGTTCTTTTTTATTTACTTTCTGTGTTACAACAAGTCAAATTGGAGAATGAAAACACACACATCAAAAAAAGTTGGAATAGAGAACAACACAAACATTCTTTCTGCCCTTTTCATTGCTCATTAAAACCACACAATGCATGTTGTACAGCAAGATCTTCGGAGTTGGTGGTCCAGATTGCTGTACACACTGGTACCCCTGACACCCAGTAGCACATCCTCTTGCATTGATGCATGCCTGTATTTGTCGCGGCATACTATCTACAAGTTCATCAAGGCACTGTTGGTCCAGATTGTTCCACTGCTCAATGGCGATTCGGTGCAGATCCCTCAGAGTGGCTGGTGGGTCACGTCATCCATAAACAGCCCTTTTCAATCTATCCCAGGCACGTTCGACAGGGTTATGTCAGGAGAACATGCTGGCCACTGTAGTTGAATGATGTCATTATCTTGATGGAAGTCATTCATAAGATGTGCACGATGGGGGTGCGAATTGTTGTCCATGAAAATGAATGCCTTGCCAATATGCCTCCGATGTGGTTACAATATCGGTCAGAGGCTGGCATTCACATATCTTAGAGCCATTACGGCACCTTCCATGACCACCAGTGGCATACGATGGCCCCGCATAATGCCACCCCAAAACAGCAGGGAACCTCCACCTTGCTCCACTCACCAGATAGTGTGTCTATGGCATTTAGCCTGATCAGGTTGCCTCCAAACACATCTCCGACGATTGTCTGGATGAAGGCATATGTGACACTCATCAGTGAAGAGAATGTGATGCCAATCCTGAGCAGTCCATTCGACATGTTGTTGGGCCCATCTGTACCACACTGCATGGTGTCGTGGTTGCAAAGATGGACCTCGACATGGATGTCGGGAGTAAAGTTGCCCATCATGCAGCCTATTGTGCACAGTTTGAGTTGTAGCATGATGTCCTGTGGCTGCAAGAAAAGCATTATTCAACATGGTGGCATTGCTGTCAGGGTTCCTCTGAGCCATAATCCATAGGTAGCGGTCATCCACTGCAGTAGTAGCCCTTGGGTGGCTTGGGCGAGGCATGTCATCGACAGTTCCTGTCTCCTCCATGTCCAAACAACATCTCTTTGGTTCACTCCGAGATGCCTGGACACTTTCCCTGTTGAGAGCCCTTTCTGGCACAAAGTAACAATGTGGACATGATCAAACAGTGGTATTGGCCGTCTAGGCATGGTTGAACTACAGACAACATGAGTCATGTACCTCCTTCCTGGTGGAACTACCGGAACTGATCAGCTGTCAGACCCCCTCTGTCTAATAGGCGCTGCTCATGCATGGTTGTTTACATCTTTGGGTGGGTTTAGTGACATCTCTGGACAGTCAAAGGGACTGTGTCTGTGATATAATATCCACAGTCAATGACTATCTTCAATAATTCTGGGAACTGGGGTGATGGAAAACTTTTTTTGATGTGTGGATGCATTGTGGCCCCTTGTCAAGTCTATGTAAGTCAATTTGTAAATTAAAGGAAATGCAATACAATATTCACAAAGACATGATTTTCATTCTTAATTTAAGATGTCTACTGTATGAAGCCATTTTTTACTAACATCAATATAAAAATAATATAATCTACCAAAATGAACTCAATAACAGTTTTAAGGAAACACAAGATGGAAAAGAAGGTTCTACTTAAACAGCTGAAACAGGTACAATTGAAATGGCATTCAAAGCAAGCACAGAATCTCGAATTAGTAAAATTAAAAAACAAAACGTTAACAATGACAAAAAAGGAAAAAATTAATATTTAAAGAATAACATTAACAAAAGCTAAAAGTGTAGGTAAAGAACTCTTCCAAATACTAATCACGACAGCTGTCTCTCCTTTGTAGTAGCTTTGTTCTCCACTCAGTATCTGAACATCTTATGAATTCTTTTTCCTGTATCATAGCCATTTATTCATACTGACTGCATAAGCACTCTTTTGCAATCCCAAAAGCTAGCTGCTCAATATATTTTATTTAAATTTTGTTACTATTGGTTCAGTTATTCCTGTTTCTTAGCTGTTAAACAGATACATCATTTACTAAATCCTCCATCAGTGGGTGGAATATAAGCAAGGATGTCAACTGTGTGAGGTATATTGAAATGAATACAACAACAATACTTTCAAACGTGCAAGGGCACTACCAAACTAGGGATCAGTAGAGAGACAGCTCACAGAAAATGTAGGTTCAAATTTCAGAAGATTCATTTTTGAGTTGTAGGGTATAGATACATTGAAGGTAAGAGCTAAACTAGAAGGAAATACAGAGAAAAGGTGACAACACAAAACATGGATGAAATGCAAGACACAAATGCAAATAAGAAATAACTTAATGAAAAAGACTGGCAAGGTGCGAGGGGAGGGATGCAAAAGAGAAGAAAAAAAAGGGGGGGCAAGGTGTGAGGGGAAGAAGCTCAAAAGAGAAGGAGGTCGGTAAATGTAAATAGAAATGAAAAAGATAAAGAGAGAGAGAGGTGCTGAAATAAAAATACGGAGCAGAGTAGCGCAGTGTGAGTGAGGGAGGAAAAAAAACACACGCACGCACACACAAAAGGAATGGGACAAGCAAAAGCAAAAACGAGAGAGAGTATCATCATCATCATCAATCTATTTACTGACATTCTGAATACAGTAACGAAAGTAATTCAGGAAGATTACGATTTACCACTTCATCAACAATAAGGTATTAGAGATGAAGCACCTGTGTAGATTAGACAAGGATCAGAAGGGAATCTAGTCTATCTTTTCATTCACTCAAACATTGTGTTCTATAAATTCCATCATGGGGAGCCTTCAGGGAACAAGTCAAGTTATACTGTAAAAGACAGAAGCAAACACTGCATACTACTTCTGCAAAGTATACTAACAACAAACTATGACTATATCTGATCTACTAATACTGATAATTATGGTAATTATTTCTGGAGTATATTACATACCACGAAAAAACAGTAACTTTAGAAAAAACCACATATTTCAATGAATTGTTCCTAACAGTAGTTGAAAAGATAGGGGAGAAAATGATTCATCAAAACGGATCTATTAAACTTATTAGGGAGGCAAGGCATACTCTGTTAGAGAGAGGACAAAATTCGTCAGATCAATATACTTTTTTGCAGGTTTTCTTTGGAAAATCTAGATTTTGGCTAGTCCCTAGCCATTATCAGTGCCTGTCAGTTCCCTATTGTCCAGGCATCCGTCACAATTCTTTCAAGACTTGTGCTTATGATGATCTCAGCCATAGTGCAAAAATCCACTGCTGAATTGGTAGCACCACCCTTGAGTTACCTTTGCAACTAACCAGTGAGTCAATGTGTATTCCCTGATTGACTGATTTTTTAATTGGTCCAGTTTTATCATAGAGCGCAAATTGCACAACTGATATTCGACAGGACAAAGAAAATAATACGTAGTATTAGCAAAATTAGGTACCTGTTCTTACAATTTGATTTTTAAGTAACTGTTTTTGTTATATCACATATTCAGAAATTCTTTTACAGAATAGAAACACGTGTTTTATTACAAATGCCTTTAATTTTAAATATTGGACAAAAAGCAATTTTTATTTCCTCTGGTATCTTACTGTGTAGTATAACACCAATGATGTCAATTATGCTCTGTGATAGGCTGTTGTTCTGTGATTCTTCTGTTGTATATTTGATTTCCCCTCTGGCACAATAGTTGTGTACATTTTTGTTCTGTAGTAATTTGCATATTTTCTAGAAGTAGTCTCAAGCAAACAAGATCATTTCATACAAGAACAGGCTTATAACACACACAACACGAAGTTCACTAAAATGGAATTAACAGTAATCTGCCTCTTTAAAGCCACAAGCTACTCTCAGAGTTCTTTTCTGCATTCTGAAAACGTTTACACTGTGAGTTTAGTGTCCCCAGAAAATGATCCCATATCAAAGCAGTAAGTGAAACAGCACATAGTATGCCTGCAGTTCTGTTGCTCTGCTTTTTGTTAACTTCAATATTATTAGACCACAGCACATGGATGAGAGTTTCCTAAACAAACTATTCATTTATATGTATGTATTGCTGAAATCACCGACACAAAAGTTTTATGTCATCTTCTAGAGATTATTTTTTAATTATGTTCGAATAGACATTTAATTCCAAGGAGGTATAAGTGAAGTTGACACACAGTTTTTTCACTGTTTACAGAGAGTTCATTTTTGGTGAACCACTTGAAGTCTTTTCACACAACTTTTTGCTGTTGACTGCAAGGTTTCTGGGCTGGATCCAGCAAGCAGTATGCTGGTGCCATTGGCAAACAGAAAGGTTTTTTGGGGACTCATATATCCAATAAAGTCACCCACATAAATCAAGATGAGTAGCAGACCTATGACTGAGCCCAGTGGTACACCATATTTTATTGGTAATTTGCTAGAAAGTAAGGAATTGTTTCTTGTTTTATTCTTAATATTGAATTCATTCTGAAGTGAGACCTTCTGATTGCAATATATTTTTTTTTTTTTAAAAAATCAAGGGCTTTTAAAGCACAGACTAAGAACTCAAAAATCACTGCCTGTGTAGATTTAGACTTTCTGAAATCATGCTGTTGTACGGTAAGAGGAGAATATTTATTTATGAAACTTAGAAGCCAGTCATACAAGAGTTTTTCTAGAATTTTTGGGAAGGAACTTAACTGTGACACAAGTTGGTAGTTTAATATTTTATCAGAAGAACCTTTCTTTGACAGCAGTGAAACTCTACCTATTTTGAGAACATCTGGAAAGACAGGAGTTTCTAGAGAGAGGATGAAAATTTTGCCAATATTTTCACTATGTTGTTGGTTGGTTGGCGCTTTAGTGTGCAAAACTGCAAAGGTTGTATATGCCCATATCATAAAATAATAAAAACAAGTACTAAATAAAAACCTAAGGTGGAAAAGACAAAAACCTAATCAAGCAACTTTAAAAAGAGGAGCAGCTAAGGATAAAGACGTCCCTTGGGAAAGACATTGTTGAGATAGTGGATGTTCCTGCGGGAGGGGGGGTCAAATTTGTTTTTACAATGCTACTGCAGTGAATAAAGAATAAGAAGTGATCGACAGAACGCAGGCCATCCACTAAAACATCTGACAAGTTGGACAGCAAACAGAGACATAAACGTAAACAGTTAAAAACTGGGCACCAGATCAGAAAGTGGCACACCATCAAGGGTTGAGAGCAGTAGACACCAAGTGGAGCAGGGTAGGCACTTAATAAATGGCAGTGACTAAATCGATAGTATCCTATTTGCAACCAGGCTAGAATGACTGCCTCACGACATAAGAGCCTATAGGAAGCTGACACCGCTATCAGGAGAGGTTTAATGTCCTGGAGTTTGTTCCCTGGAGAGAAGACCATTGTGCACTCCAAAGTGATACTACATGCCAACAGATAGTGACACAAAGATCATCCAAGGGAACAGAACGACTAACAGGCCAAGGGAGGAGAGCTGCAGCCTTTGCAACAGCCTCATTCCCCGAGACGCCTATGTGACCTGGAACCCACAGGATCACCACATTGGCTCCCCTCTTAGTAAGACAGTGAAAGCATTCTTGTATCCGTTGTACTAAAGGGTTTCTGAATGCAGCATGCCTAGGCTCTGAAGAGCACTGACAGAATTTGATGGTACAATTTGGAAGAGCTGTCACCGGATGTACTGGGTGGCCTGATAAAGGGCATATAGTTCCACGCTAAAAATAGAGCACTGGTCAAGAAGTCAATATTGGAAAGGATCACCACCAAGTACAAAGGCACACCCAACACCATGGTCGATCTTGGAACCACCGATGTAGACGAAGCCACTGCCCCAAGCCACATGTGAAGTGCGAGAAACTCACTGCAATACGGTAGCCCAGGAGTAATGTCCTTAGGAAACAAATGGAGTCAGAAATGAACACGTACCTCAGCACAAAGCCAGGGTGGTGAAGGCTTGCACCCATGGGGAACCTGGCAAAGATGCCGAAGCAGCTAACAAAAGTGAACTCCAGGAGGCAAGACGGGGACAGCCCATACTGGCGGTCAAGGGATCACCAAAAAAGAAAGCATAGGATGGGTGAATGGGCACAGATGAGGGACGGCTCATGTAATAAAGAACATCATGCCTATAGCTAAATCAGCAGCCTCAGCATAAAGGCTTTCAATGGGACTAGTATAGAAAGCACCAGTGGCTAAATGTATCCCACAATGGTGGATGGTGTTAACCCGACATAACATAAATGGACGGGGAGGTGAATATACGACACACTCATAATCCAGTTTCAAACAGACATGCGATTAGTATAAATGGAGGAGGACAATCCGATCTAGTCCCCACAAGGTACCATATAAAACATGTAGAAAACTGAGGGAGAAAGTGCGAGCTGCCAGGTAAGAGATGTGGAAAGACCAACAGAGTTTCCTATCAAACGTGAGTCCCAAGAATTTCGTTGTGTCAATGAATGGACAAAGGAATGTGCCAACATGGAGGGATGGGGGAAGAAACTTCTGGTGCCACCACAAGTTCATACATATAATCTTATCAGCAAAAAAGCAGAAGCCTTTGCCGATGCTCAACAAGTAAAGGTTATGAAGATATCACTGAAGATTCAGCTCAAGTAGACAGGTCCATTGAGAGATGCAACAGATCGTAAAGTCATCAACGAAAAAAAGAGCCTGAGATACTTGGCAGAAGACAATCCATATTAGGTTTAACGACTATGGCAAACAAGATGACACCAAGCACAGAAACATGAGGCACCCAGTTCTCTTAAATAAAAGTGTCCTAGAGAGCTGAGCCCACACATCTTAAAAAACAGGGTCTTTTAAAAATTTCCAGATAAAAATGGGCAGGTAATCCCAGAAACGCCGCTCATATATAATAAGGAGGATACCCATCCTCCAGCAGGTGTCATATGCCTACTCCGAATCAAAAAACACAGCCACAGTTTGGCGCTTCTGCAAACAATTGTTCATAATATGAGTTGACAAGGTGATGAGATGATCAACTGCAGAGCGATGCCTACGAAATCCACATTGGGGGTTAGTGAGGAGATTCCGAGACTTGAGCTGCCCCATCAGCAACCATTAACCACGCATTCCATCACCTTGCAGATGCTACTGGTGAGGGAAATTGGGTGGTAGCTGGAAGGAAGGTGTTTGCCCTTACCATGCTTAGGAATGGGAATGACAATGGGCTCAGACCAGCAAATGGGAAATGTGCCATTTGTGCAAATGCGACTATATGTACGGAGGAGAAAACGTTGCATGTTGAAGCTCTCTCACACTAAAAGGTGTATAGCAACACTCACAATTCAGGGAAGAGAAAAATATCGTGCTTGCCTGCGCCACCTGTTTCGGAGGGAGGAAGGCAGGATGGTAGCGACTGGAACTCAAAATGTCTGCAAAATATCAGCCCAAGGTGTTGGAGATAACAAGAGGGTCTACAATGACATTGTCCACTATGTTCAGACTACAAACCAGGGAATGAACAGTGTTTCCTGAAAGCTGACAGAGATTACCTCAAACAACAGAAGAGGGAGTAGAAGAAATAAAAGAGTTTTTCCCTATAAATGCAGCGACACTTCACACACAGCTGTTTATAAAGGATACAGTGTGCCATTGTGGGATGGCATTTAAAATCATAGAGAGCTCGTCTGCATGTGCGGAGCATGTCTCAGTCCACCAGGGAACAGGGGCACGTCACGGTGAAGAAGAGGTGGGAGGTATGGAACATCCCACAGCAGTAAAGATAGAGTTTGAAGGTATTCTACCTGGTCATCAATGCAGAGGAACTGGTGTTCACTGTAAGTGGCCATTAAGGAGTACAGCTGCCAGTCAGCTATGGAAAGCTGCTAGCTGGTTGAAGGCACAGATGGGATAGGCATCAGCAAACACATGATGCAGGGGAAATCGTCACTCAAGTGCGTGTCAGAGAGATTGGACCACTCAGGATGACAAACAAGGAGAGCAGTACAGATCGAAAGGTCCAAGTGGGAAAAGGATTGTATGGAATCTGAAAGAAATGTGGGTGTACACATGTTCAAACAGATTAGATTGAGCCGGTTGAAGATATCTGCTAGGAGAAACCCTCTCGGACATGGGTGTGGAGAGCCCCAAAGGAGATGGTAGGCACTGAAGTCACCAAGCAGTAAAAAAGGAGGAGGAAGTTGAGCAATAAGTTGCAAAATGTCTGCCCAAGTGACAGCAGAAGATGAGGGTGAGTCGACGTTGCAGAAAGAGAAGGTGAAATCGGGAAGGAAAGAACAGACAACATTAGCCTGATGCTGGTTGTGCTAGGAAATGACGGTGCGACTATAGATGCTGTCCCGAATGAGCAACATGACTCCTCTATGAGCTGCGGTCCCTGCCTCAGGCGTAAAGTCAAAATAGACTGAAGTGAAGCGTGGGAGGTGGAAGTGATCATGAGGGTGTAATTTTGTTTTCTGGAGGCTGTAAACAATTGGACACTATGATCACAAAAGGAGCTGTAATTCAACCCTATTGGATACCACACCACGAATGTTCCACTGGAGAAGAACCATATCCGAATGATAGACAGGAGATGGGTCAAATAAGGGAGAAGTCACTGTGGTGGCTGCTGGGTCCAGAATGCGAATGTGCACAATGACCAGGTTCAGAAGCCGGAGGATCCTGGTCCATTAGTTTGACAGAGGCGTCGGTATTCACCACCGGTTGGCCAGCAGACTGGTTGTTAGTGATGCGTCCCGGTGAAAAGGTTAGCCGGGTGAGGGTATTGTATGGTGACACCGTTTGAAAAGAATGGTAGAGTGGAGAAGGGGAAGATTGTTTGCCTTTTGTTTGACTGCTTAGAACCTTGGTGTTTGTCAGGTGCAGACCCAGACATTGGCTGGCTAGATGAGCGCCGGAACTCATCGCAGGATTACTCCTTTAAATGCGAACATTTTAGGTTACTCCTTTTTGGATTTCCATGCTTCTGTTTGTGAGGCATGCAATTTCGCTGGATCAGGTGGAGGTTTGTTGGTATGGAGTGCACCCACAGCAGGTGAAGACGTGACCCTGGAGTTGGACGATTTCACAACCATGGCACAAAACTGGATGTCACAAGTCTGTGTAGTCATGTCCTCCGTAGGTTAGCGTGTAGCAAGAACTGTAGTATAATTGCCTGAGTGTGGTGCACAAGGTTTGCGGATAGCTAACATTTTCCTAGCAATGTGAATAAGAACTTCTTCCTTCACCCAGATCTCCCGAGTGGCTCACTCATCGAGATACGAGGGCCGTTCAGAAAGTAACCTCCGGTTGATTTAAAAAAATACACCAAGTTAAATAAAAATATTTTAATATATACATCTTACAACTACATCTTTGCACTATTTTTCTACATAGTCTCCATAGCGATTGAGGCACTTATCGTATCTCTTCACAAGCTTTGAAATTCCTTCTGCATAAAAATCGCCCGCTTGTGCCTGGAGCCAGCCTGTGACCGCATCTTTGAGCTCTTCGTCGTCATCAAACCGCTGTGACTCGAGCCATTTCTTCAAATGCATGAAGAGGTGATAATCACTTGGCGCCAGGTCTGGGCTGTAAGGTGGATGGTTGATAACGTCCCACTTGAAGGACTCAAGAAGGGCCGTTGTTCTGCGAGCAGAGTGAGGACGGGCGTTATCGTGCAAAAAAACGATACCGGAAGTCAGCATACCACGGCGTTTGTTCTGTATAGCCCGTAGTAACTTTTTTATTGTTTCACAGTACACGTCTTGATTAATGGTCGTACCACGTTCCATGAATTCAACCAACAACACCCCTTTGGCATCCCAAAACACCGTTGCCATCAGTTTTCTGGCAGAAAAATCTTGCGAGGCTTTTCTTGGTTTGGTAGGCGAATTTGAATGTGCCCACATCTTTGATTGTTCTTTTGTCTCAGGGTTCACGTACTTAATCCAGGTTTCGTCACCGGTCACAATTCTGTTTAACAATGGTTCTCCTTCGTCCTCATAACGTGACAGAAAGTCTAATGCAGAGGCCATTCTTTGAGTTTTGTGGTGGTCGGTAAGAATTTTGGGCACCCATCATGCACAGAACTTACGGTAACCCAATCTTGCTGTCACTATCTCGTACAAGAGTGTCTTAGAAATCTGTGGAAAACCAGTAGACAACTCCAACATTGAGAAACGTCGATTTTCACGAACTTTTGCATCAACTGTCTGAACGAGTTCGTCAGTCACCAATGATGGTCTACCACTCCTCTCTTCATCATGAACGTTTTCTCGTCCACTTTTAAATAAACGTACCCATTCACGGACAACTCCTTCACTCATAACTCTTGGTCCGTACACGGCACAAAGCTCACGATGAATAGCTGCTGCAGAATATCCTTTGGCTGTAAAAAACCTTATGACAGCACGCACTTCACATTTGGCGGGGTTTTCTATTGCAGCACACATTTCAAACTGCCACAAAAACTAAACTAGCGCAGGTACGACGTTCACTCGACCACGGCTTGATGCCGACTGACCTGTTGAGTGCGTGAACGCACAGATGGCGTCGCTACTCCCCCCACAACCCGCACTGTGACCAATCGGAGGTTACTTTCTGAACCGCCCTCGTAGATTGGACAATCACAGGATGACTCTTGAAGTTGCTACAGTGAGAGGAAGGAGGTGGACACAGACCCTCATGAGCATCCCCGCTGCAGGTTATGCATTTGATCGCATTTTCAGAAGATTCAGGGGTGTGGCTGTAGTGTTGATATTAACAGCAACGTGTGAGATTTGGGATATATGGTCTGACAGTAATAGTTTCATAGCCTACCTTAATTTTTGATTGAAATATCACATGGTGAAATGTGAGGAATAGGGTGCAGGTTGGCACTAATCTCTTCTCAACCCTTTTCATAACGCTGTGAATTGCAGTCACTCTCTAGTCAGTGACATACGCTGCGATTTTGGCCTTGATCAGGTCATCAAGTAGCCGAGTGTATATGAGACCACAGGAGGAATTCAGAATATGGTGGGCCTCTACTTTAACAGTATAGCCATGGAGAAGTGTTGCATTAAGCAGTTTCTGTGCTTCTCTGAAAGCAAGGTACCATTTCGCAACCAAGAGCAGGATATCACAGGACTGGCAACATGATCTACACCCCTCTGAATAATAAATGGATTAACTGTTGTGAAACTGTGACCATCATCTGTGCATGACACCAAGTGGTATCGGGGTGCAGCCAAGAAAGGCCTCAATTCTTTCATCTCAACCAGTTTACGTTTTTGAGATGAGGAACTCATCGCAGAAAAATCACTCATGATTTCCAGTACATCCAATGGCGCACTCCTTCCTGCAGGGCCCCCCCTTCAGGGGGGCTCAGCCACCTTGGGTGATTGTCCTCACCTCAGGTCACACCTACCGAACTCCAGACAGAGGGGCCAATCGGCAAAGAAGAAGGTACCAGCTCAGGCAATCATCCCTGCCTGGGCATGGCCTTTAGCAGGGCGTACATACGAGCACTATTGTCGGCCTGGGGCTGGGAATTACACGTTACCCAGTCATCTTTTACATGTGAAACATGAGCTGGCCTTCAGGAACGCACAGGGAGGAAGAAGAAGAAAAGGAAAAAGAGAGACCCCACATGCCAAAGTGGAGGAAAGGTAAGAAAAGGAAGGACAAGGAAAGAAAGACAGGTGGACAAGGTGAATCCGTGCACTGTTTTACAAAGATCTTTGGTTTCCCGAAGAAGGAATACGACTCGGACCCTAAGGGAGGGGAAAATAATAGCAATAGGAAGGACATGCAGAACAGAAAGGGAAGTAGCACTGCAAAGGCTAGGGCCCCCTGGTAGCCAAGCATGTACCCACCAAAGAGTGGTGGGCCCCCTGGAGGGTTTCACATGCTTTTAATATGAAATTGGGCACATCATCAAGGTCAACTTGACATTTTATTGCTTAATGATTTAATTTTACTTATAATTTCATCAAGATTTGTTTCATAAGCATATACAGAGGCATCCAACCATCAATTTGCTTGGAAGAACTTGGGACTGATCCTTCACAGTTTACCTGAATGAGCTCTTCAGCTAGTGATGTGAAGTACACAGAATTTTGTCGCAACAAATTTTGGGTCAGTGACTTTTAGCCCTCAAGTGTTAATGATATTTTTTTCTTTCTTTCTTCTTTTCTTTTGGTACCGAGCTACAAGTTTCTTTCTTTATAACTCTCCTGAAAGATAAAAGTATGCAGTAGTAACACCTAGTTATATAAGTGGATATAAACAACTGTCCTCTAATCATCGAACAATCTCCCTCCTACCTGTGCTCCCAAAATATTTTGAGAAGGTAGGTTATAGCAGAATATGAACCATCTTCCTGGGAATGATAGGTCAACAGAATAAATAAAGACAGACAGAGAGACAGAGTGTGTTCATGTTACTGCTCAATGCACGTGACAGTTCAGTAGTAAGAAAGTCTTTTTCGCAATACACTGTGTCAGCGGAATTCATTGGCTTCGTGCATCAGTTCAACAAGTCAGTTGGACAATATTTACATGAATCATTTATGGATGAATGGAAAAACTGGTAGAAGCTGACCTAGGGGAAGAACAATTGGCGTTCTAGAGAAATGAAGAATGACCAAGGTGATATTATGTTACAAGAAGACTGAAGAAAGGCGGACCAACATTAAGCATTTGTAGGTGTAGAGAAAGCTTTTGACAGGACCTGTAATACATTCTTCGAAATTTTGAAGGTAGAAGATATAAAATACAGGAGCATAAGGTTGAAGGACATTAAACAAAAGAACTGGATGAGAAGTGAGCAAGGCTGAATTTTAAAAGAAACAGAGAAGAAATTTGGTGTAGCAATTTAGGTTCAGACAGAAGAAACAAAAACTTTGAGGCATCCTGTTGCAGAACGTAAAGGACGTGGAAGATTAGTTTAATGAGTGGATAATGTCTTGGAAACAGGTTAGAACATGAATATCAACTAAAGTAAAACAAGGGCAATGGAGTGTAGTCTATGTAAATCAGGCAGTGTAGAGGGAATTATATTAGAAAATGAGACACTAAAAGTAGAAGATGAGTTTTGCTATTTTGGAAGGTGACTGAAGCAGATAGAATGTAAAGCGCCAATGGACAACAGCACGAAAATAATTTCTGAAAACGAGAAATCCGTTAATATCTGAATTTATGTATTAGGAGGTCGTATATGGAAGTATTTGTCTCAAGAGTAAGCTTGTAGAGAAGTAAAACGTGGACAATAAACAGTTAAGATAAGAAGACAACAAAAGCTTTTGAAATGTGGTGCTACAAAAGAATGCAGAAAATTAGATGGTTAGATCACGTAACTAATGAGATGGTACAGAATCAACTGGTAGAAAAAGCAATTTATGGTCCCACTTGACTAAAGGAAGAGATCAGTTGATATAACACATTCTGAAATTTGAAGGAATTGTTGGTTTGGTAATGGAAGGAAGTTTCGGGAAGACCACAGCTTAACTACAGAATGCAGTTTCAAGTGGATGTAGGTTGAAGTAATTATACAGCACTGATGAAGAGGCTTGCACAAGATAGACTGGCAACTTTGAACTGAAGACTGCAATGACAACAACAATGACGACAAAGACAGCAGCAGCTGCTGCTGCTGCAAATTTATTTATTTACTGAAAAGAGACTACTCAACTTCTGTGCTGGTGAAGAAGAAATGTCTAAGTTGGCTAAAGGAAAAAGTGATCAGAACACCATTGCTTCAAATTAAGACTGTCATGGTAAACAATTGTTCGCTTGGCTGCTGGGGATGTGCCAGTGTAATATTATTTTCAGGGCAAGATTCTGTCATGTAGTTCAACAACCCATTGACGTTATTGTCTCATAATACTAGAGTTTGTCAATGGCTTTTTATCTGTCAACTATATGTAGTAATATTTCTGAATTTGCTGGAAATTTGGGAACAGCATTAACACTGCAACTCAAGTGATTCAGCAGACTCTAGCATCGTGCCTTTGCAGCTGATTTATGGACAGAAATTTAAACAAAATTAGAAATATTAATTGTTGTAGCAAGTTATCAGGTTGTGCTACTTTACCAAGCTGTCATCCACAGGTCTTGCAATCCCAGGCAGCAAGAATCAAAAGAACTTGCTCCAGTTTGTTGGCATGGTAAATATCAACGGACTGCCAGGTTTTTAAATTGATTTTCAATCCAGTATCTGACCATGTAAGGCATCAACAAGATTCCTACTTGCAGGGGTCTCAATTTATTCGGGTACTGGGAAAGGTGGGAGGCTGTCACAACATTAATAAGACAGAAATTAATGAGAAAACAAAAGCAAATATACATTCCGAAATGTGAATTGAACAAAAGATCATAGTAAGCCAAAGACAGCCTTCACTGACAGCACAAAATGACAAACAACATAGATAACATATACTGAATCATAGCTAGATATACAAGACTACAATCAAATCTAAGAGAGAATTGTGATCCAACAGAAGCAGAGCAAGGCGATGAAGAGGGAGATTTCAGTGAATCTTACCATGTTCCTGGTACCACTTCTTTGCAGTCAGAGAACTAGATACCTGAGCTTCACAAGTGAATGAAATGGTGTGTGAACTAAAACAACATTGTTGTAACATTGTTGTGTTCTGTTCAAAGGAAAAAACAGCTAAAATGCTGCTACTACTACATGGCAGCAATGTCTACAGCAAGATGAGATTGTGAACAGAAATGATGCTGTGCAGCTGCTGGTCCATCTTAACACTCAAACAGAATGGAGATATGTCAACAGGTAAGCCTTTTAGGACTGACGAGTGTCACACTAAGGTATTCTTCAGACTTAGAAAAAAGCACCACTGCTATTATATGGGACGCTGTGGGGCTGGAGACAGCCTGCTGAGAAATAGTGCATGTGCCAGTCTTGGGAATGTTGGTAAGATGTGGTTTTTCAATTAATACCTTTTTCTCACAGTTTCACCAAGTTTTATCTGAAATATAACAAAGGATCTGAAACTTCCTGGCAGATTAAAACTGGGTGCCGGACCGAGACTCGAACTCGGTACCTTTGCCTTTCGCGGGCAAGTGCTCTACCAACTGAGCTACCCAAGCACGGCTCACACCCCATCCTCACAGCTTTACTTCTGCCAGTACCTAATCTCCTACTTTCCAAACTTTGACAGAAGTTCTCCTGCGAACCTTGCAGACCTAGCACTCCTGAAAGACAGGATATTGTGGAGACATGGCTTAGCTACAGTCTGGAGGATGTTTCCAGAATGAGATTTTCACTCTGCAGCAGAGCGTGTGCTGATATGAAACTTCCTGGCAGACTAAAACTGTGTGCAGGACCGAGACTTGAACTCGGGACCTTTGCCTTTCACAGGCAAGGAGAGCTTCTGTAAAGTTTGGAAAGTAGTAGACGAGGTACTGGCAGAAATAAAGTTGTTAGGACGGGACGTGAGTCATGCTTGGGTAGCTCAGGTGGTACAGCACTTGCCCGCGAAAGGCAAAGGTCCAGAGTTCGAGTCTTGGTGCAGCACACAGTTTTAATCTGCCAGGAAGATTATATCAGCACACACTCTGCTGCAGAGTGAAAATCTCATTCTGGAACAAAGGATCTATTACATTCACCTTCACTACATAAATCTGTTGGTAAAATGACTAAGACATTTAAAATAACCACAGTGTCACTTAAAGAGGGAGGGTTTAACAGTTTATAACTGATCTCCTAAACTCATTAAAAGAAAACAGTACATAAATAAGCTATTTTAAACTTTCAAAGAGTACACTAATGAAAAGAGACTGTACCAAATTACCGGTGCCACTGAAGACAATTCATCCAACATTTTATACATTTTGCACTGCTACAGTATTACTTTTGCACATCTGGTGGAGTTATTAACCCCTCTTCCCCTTAAACGTGTCAGTTCCTGTCCGGCTGGTGTGGGAAAGGATAATACAGTGCAAGCGATTGGGATCTGGGCACTTTCACGATGAAGCCTTCTGAGAGATGTCTGGGACCAATGGTGGTGATGGTGCTGGATCTGGAGCATCCTGTATAAGCCTAGAGACCTCTGGAAATGGAGGCATCCCTGCACACTTCCCAACCTCTATACCTGTTATCTTGAGCTTCCCTTCCTCCTTCCGTTTCATCATTCACCTCACCCAGTCCACATTTGAGGAAATTTATTCAGATACATCATAATATAAGGGAACATATTTATGTAAGTGCTCTGTAAATTGTGTGTCACCAAATGGGCATGTACAAATAATCAATCCCTGCTACAAATGTCTTTAGTACAGTGACTTCAATTGTTTTCTGTACTCTCTCAAAGCTGAACACAGGTTAGTCTTCATTTTTCAGAGGCACTTTTTCCATTCGTATTCCAAGAGGGCCCCCTGAAACTCTACACACTCCATTTTTATTACCAAAATGTGGCACTTTCTTACACATATTTTCTAGTGTGTGTGTGTGTGTGTGTGTGTGTGTGTGTGTGTGTAATAAAAAACTGAGGTATTTGCGCACTTACCCAATGGTATTAGGCCTAAATACATGTCAGGTGTCAGAGCTAAATTTGAAAGTAAGCTACATAAATTAAGACAATAACCTGTAGGTTGAGCGACTCCACATAATGACATGCTGACTGCTTTATGTACTTTGCACAAATCTGTAACTCTCAATATTCAGTGGAAGACTTCAGTCATGAATCTAATAAAAGAAATTATTTTTGTCAGGATTTGATGTATTGTGAGCGCCACACTATAAATCTAAATGTTTGGAGTCAATCGCCAGTTCGCCCAACGTCTTCTTCTGATTTGACTTTTACTTGTGGCAATACCTTGCATTTACTAATCAGGACTAAGCGGTGAAAAAGCACTGAGGTGTTCACACTGGGTGATTGATGATTGTTTTATTTATCAACAACATAACATTACAACTAGAAATATTAACAAAAAATTGTTAACTTGCTTATCGCTATAATGACACTGACATTCTGAAATCATTTAAATTACAAAACAAATACTACATTCAAACACTTATTTTCTGATATTCCAATCCTGAAAGAATTATGGCACATCTTTTAACAGAGCTTTAGCAAACAGTTCAAAACATTCACTTTTTATTTACTGCTTCGTCCTCTGACCATTCACAGTAACGTAAACTCAATACTACTTATTCTCTAGGAGGTGTTCGTACAGCATATGTCAGGCACATTACAAATATATCTGCCATGAACTTTGGAGTCAGGCAGTTTTCACAAATATAGTAACAGGAAAGATGTGATATGCTTCTCAATTTGAAACATCATGTAACAACCCATAGTGCTTTACTGTGAGACACAGGAGGTGAATGTTTCATTTTTGTGGTAGCTGTGCAGATTCCAATTTGTTGAAAATGTGACAATTCATAAAAGTACATCAACTTAATACCACAAGGCGGTGTTGGGTCCGCACGAAACAGCGCTAGTGTGTGCTATGTGTGTATCCCAAATGAACCTTATTTGTAAGGGGAGAAGCCGGTTTTTATCTAAGTGTCGTATACAACACAGATTTTTACGTGTGTCCTGATACTCCACCTTTGGGCTGAAAGGCTAATGGCATTATTGTTGACCAGCATTAATACGTCAATTTGAAATCATGATTTTTTTCCTACTGTCAAACTATTCATTTGTTTTTCATACAGCTTATCTTTGCAGCTCTTACCATGATCTCAAGGTAATGATCGTTGGACCGTAGTCTTTGTGGTGTATGTGCAACTTAAAGAGGTCCCACGGTTGCTATTATTCTTTACTTCACCCTCCACGCATCCGAAAGGAATGACACGACGTCATATCATTTCACGTTTTGTTGTCCTTGTGTTTAGTTACATGCGATAATATCTAAACAAGTTCGTGAAACACACTTCAAATGCACGTTTATAACAGCAAATGTTTTTACCTTTAGTACGGGAGTCCAATATTCTGCGACACCAAGCGCTGTTCCCTTAACAGTATTAATAACATTTTGCATCTTTGCGGCTGTGTATCAACGCTAGTACTTTATTTCCCTTCTGTCTACATCTACAAGCCGTATTATATCAAAGAGCTCATGCCCGAAAATATAACTCTCCTGTAGTTGTCATGTTATGTCAGACGTTCGAGAAATAACAGCATTCCCTAAATAACCAATCCGCAGAAACCATCAGCTTCCCGTGTTCAGTAACAACAATAAATAATTGTATTAATGACAACAATATGTATCACTCACACTTGCTGTACTAGACGCAATGCCGTACCTAGCAAGTAGACTGTCTGTCTTAAGCATACTGGTTTTTAACTTCAGAGCAAAGAGGTTTGGTAAACTACACAGGTGGTGGGTGACAGTTGTTTGCTTAGAAGTCGGTAATTTATAGATGCTGTATTGTGATAGACACAAATGTGAACTAAGGATATTGAAAGGTGATTTTCGCCTGACATATCGCATGTTCAAAGTTATGGCTTGTGTTTGTATGTAGGATTTTAAATGTCATGTATTTACAAAAATAGTTTGAGGGTAATTACATGATAAGTGAAGATTTTGTTATGTCTGTAACACTTCCTGTGTTCTTTTGTTTAGTGGCAAATCAACATAGCTTGCTTCAACACCCCTTGACTGCTTGTTATTCATATTCAGGCCTATGTGATTTTCATTTTAATGGCAATCCTTCGATGTCAACTGTACAAATGTTACGTCGGTAACCCCCGAATCACCATTGAACAAGCATAATGTGACAGCTAAAGGTCTGTCCATGAGCAATTTACATAATACATTAGCTTAAATACGTTGGATTGGTTCCTGTCGAGGCTGTTCACAAGGCATGGCCTACACCTCAATAGGAAAGGGAAGGTCTGTTAGCGAAATCCATGCGGGGGGCGGGGGAGGACACTAGTACTCATGGATGTACCTCTTTTTTTAGACTAATATCAGTGTCCAATGAGAAGTTCAGTCACGCAGGTGCTAAAGAGGTCCAAACTCACAAAATTCTCACAACAGGAAAGTAAATAATAATGTTACCATATTTAACCAAAATATTGGTGGATTAAAGAAAAAAGTAGATTCTCACAAAAGTAAAGTAAAAAATAATGTTACCATTGTCCCCAAAATATTCTTGGATTGAAGAATAAAGTAGATGAGTTCCTGGTTTGTTTAGATGACATTGAATCTGATAATGTAATAGATATACTATGCCTGTCTGAGCATCGCATTGTGTCTGATATGGAAAAGGTAAATATCAGTGGTTATAAACTAGCTGCACATATGCGTAGAGAGAATAAGGTGAGAGTAGTAGTTGCCATATATGTCAATAGTTACCATTGTGTAAAAAGCTTAGATACAAAAAAGTTTTGTCTAGAGCAACATATAGAATCATGTGCCTGTCAATTTAAACTGAGGGAGGGCTCTTATATAATTGTAACAGTATATAGGTCCCCTTCAGGAAACTTTCATTTATTCCTGGAAAACTTGGATGCCTTGTTGTGCCATCTGTCAGATAGGGGAAAGCAAATTATCATTTGTGGGGACTTCAATGTTGATTCACTGAAAGAGTGTAATAGGAAGAATGACCTGGAAGTCTTGCTTGGTTCTTTCAATTTGACATCTGTCATTAATTTTCCTACTCGGGTAGTAAAGGACAGCAGCACATTGATAGATTACACTTTTATTGACCAAGATAGGTTTTAAAACATAAATTCTTGTCCTGTTGAGAATGGCCTTTCCAATGATGGTGCGCAGCTAGTTACAGTATATGACATAGCTCCACTCAGTAATTCAAAACTACCCTCCAAAGTTGTGCGTTCAATTAATGACTCGACAATTAGAAATTTCAGAGAAAATCTTCAGCAGTTAGACTGGGATGAGGTGTAGAAGGAACCCAATGCTAATTTAAAATATAACTTATTTCATGATACACTTGTAAGAGAATTTGAAAACTGTTTCCCCAAGAAAGTAGTTAAATCTAATTATAAGAAACCATGCAAAAAACCTTGGCTTAGTAAAGGAATAAAAATATCTTGTAACCACAAAAGGGAACTGTATCTAACATCAAGAAAGCGTAATGACCCAGAAACAGAAATATTATAAAAACTACTGTGCTACATTAAAAAAGGTTATTAAAAAGTCCAGAAGCAAGTGCATCATGTCTGAAATTAATACCTCTGATAGCAAATTCAAAACAATTTGGAATATTATTACAAGGGAGACAGGGAAACCAAGAGTACAGGATGACAGCATTACCATCAAAGCAAAGGGAAACTTGACAGACAACAAGCCGGAAATCGAAAAAATTTTGAATAATCATTTTTTAAACGTTGTAGACAAAATAGGATCTAAATGTTCATTAGAAGAAGCAAGGGAGTTAATGGAAGAGGTCGTACCCACACCATTTGATATAATTGAAATTCCACCCACCTCTCCTTCTGAAAATTGGAAGATGATAAACTCTCTCAAGAATAAAAGCTCACATGGAATTGATGGCATTCCAGCAGGATAATAAAAGCATATTCCCAAGAAATAAGTGGGATTCTTAGCCACGTATGTAATAGCTCTCTGAAGCAGAGTATTTTCCAGATAGACTGAAGTATGCCATTGTTAAACCACTGCATAAAAAAAAGGGGATATGTCTGATGTCAACAACTACCGCCCAATCTCTCTTCTGACTGCCTTATCCAAAATTCTTGAAAAAATAATGTATAGTAGAGTAGCTACACACCTTTCTAAAAAAAAAAGTTTTAATAAAATACTAGCTTGGCTTCCAGAAGGGTTTTTCAACAGAAGATGCTATATATACTTTCACTAGTGAAATATTAAATGCTCTGAGTAACCAGAAGTCACCTGTTGGGATTTTTTGTGACTTCTCAAAGGCTTTTGACTGTGTAAATCATGGAATACTTCTAGATAAGCTCAAGTACTGTGGTATGAATGGGACAGTGCTCAAATGGTTTAAATCATACCTAACTGGAAGAATGCAGAAAGTTGAAAGAAGCAGTTCAAATAATATGCAAAAAACTGGTGATTTCTCAAACTGGGGAACAATCAGGAATGGGGTGCCGCAAGGTTCGGTCTTGGGTCCTCTCCTGTTCTTAATATATATTAATGACTTGCCATTCTATATTCACTAAGATGCAAAGCTGGTACTTTTTGCTGATGATACAAGTATAGCTATCACACCCAACAGACAAGAATTAACTGGTGAAATTGTAAACGATGTTTTTCAGAAAATCATTAAGTGGTTCTCTGCAGATTGGCTATCATTGAACTTTGACAAAACACAGTATATACAGTTCCACACAGTAAATGGAATGACGCCATTAATAAATGAATATTCAAAATTTCTAGGTGTATGCGTTGATGAGGAGTTGAACTGGAAAAAACACACTGAAGATCTGCTGAAACATTTGAGTTCAGCCACTTATGCTGTTAGGGTCACTGCAAATTTTGGCGATATACATCTGAGTAAATTAGCTTACCATCCCTATTTTCATTCTCTGCTTTTGTGTGGCATCATATTCTGGGGTAACTCATCATTGAGTAAAAGAGTGTTCATTCCACAAAAGTGTGTAATCAGAATAATTGCTGGAGCACATCCAAGATTATCCTGCAGCTGCAAACACTTATTTAAGGAGCTAGAGATCTTCACTGTAGCCTCACAATATATATCTTCACATGAAATTTGTTATTAACAATCCAAACGAATTCAAAAGTAATAGCAGTGTACATGGCTACAACACTAGGAGAAAGGATGATCTTCACTACTCAAGGTTAAATCTAACTTTGGCACAGAAGGGGGTAAATTATGCTGCCACAAAAGTCTTCGGTCACTTACCTAATAGCATCAAAAGTCTGACAGATAGCCATATAGCATTTAAAAGGAAATTAAAAGAATTTGTTAATGGCAACTCCCTCTACTCATTAGATGAATTTTTGGATATAGTGAGTGGTTAATTTCCCCAACCCCCACAAAAAAGAAAAAAAATTAAATGTCACGTAATATTTTGTGTATTGTAATATTTTGTGTAATGTAATATCTTGTATAGACACCTTTTATTAACCTGACACGTTCCACATCCTTATGAAGTGTCATATTCATGATCTATGGAACAAGTACTAATCTAATCTCTAATCTTTATCTATATGAGTTGACACTCGTATGTAGCAACTACATGATGTCATGCTAACAAAGCTGGAACCAAGCTGCACCAGTGGTACTTATCAGTTTATTTGACCAACCTTCGCAGTGCACTTTCACCTGTGATTGTTTCAGATTATAATAGCCTACCACACTTATAGCATAAATCTTGTGGTTACCATAGTATCACCATTTTTGTAGTCACATCAGTTTTTCAGGGGCTAAATCACAGAATTAGCTTTAATGTCTAGTCTTTAAAAGTCCTTTATAAAAATTGCAGTTGAATACATTAAATTTTGTCTCATGCTGCTATGCAGACCAGGAATATACTATATTATAAAGGAAACTCGACTTATCAAAATAAAATAAGGAATTAAAAAGAACAGGCAATGCCAAATGTTAATCATGATAACAAAGATAACAACTATTTGTTCCATTAACTGTGAGTACCTTATAATATACTACTCCAGATTAACAACACTAAATAAGATGCCATTATTAGGTGGTATCTCAGTCATCCCTTGGAAATATTTTTAAAAAACCTCAGCATGTGGGAGGTGGGCTTGAGGTTATTATAGATTCTTAACAAACCACAGACAAAAAAATTTGCAAGAAAAACTTTCCTCCTGTGAGAGCTAAAGAAGAAAATTATACTGTTGCTATATTTTGAGACCTTTTGTAGTCTAATGGAGTCCCGCCTTTGTAACAGGAAACAGAGCTTCTCGTTGATGGACTGTATCACAGGTATGACACTCATCTAAGACTGGGGAAAACATAACATGTGGAGTCTACAAGGCTTAGTACTGGATCTACTATAGTTCTAAACCTACATTGGATACCTTGCAGTGAAACTTAATCTGTGTACTGCATTAACAATAAACAAGCACTGTTGTACCTTAAAGATGCACAGTTTGTAATTTCAAACATGCAATAATGATGACCTATTAGACATTAGTGGTCATATACTGAATGAAATGCACTGTGTAAAATTACTTGGGGACAAGGTGAATAACAAGTTAAAAATGGGGTCTGCACGTAGGTAAACTGATCACAAAGCTCACCTCAGCATATTTATTTATTTACTGTGACTTTTGGAATGAAGGTCATAGAACGATCTCAGTGTTTTGGAGTTTATCAAAGAATTTCATAATTAGTTTTAAAACTAAGATATTATTCTGATAAAGGAGAGTTGTTGGTTGATAACATCAGATTAGTAGTTGTATGAAATTGATTTACTGGTACTGAACAGACAACAGACAGTGGTAGAGTACATTCTGGACTGACCTACAGGAGTTGGCAGTCAGGTGTGCATGAGGTGTGCTTGCTTGTGTGTATGAATGGTGTGCATTTCTCTTTTGCTGATGAAAGCTGTGGCCGAAAGCTTTGTGTAAGTGTCTTTTAAGGTGCCAGCTTGCAACTTAATGTGTCTTCTTTATGGTAAACAGCAATCTATCTTTTCCTGCATTATTACAATCAAATATCATTATACAAGTCATTTCCTGAAGATTGGGATACACAGATCATTGTACCAATTCTGTAATACGGAAAGGATCCTACATCTGTCAAGTCCTAAAGATCCATAGCACTATCATCATGAATTGCGAAAACATTTGCACAAATTATTAAAATGGTTTTCAGAAGCATAATTTTACATTAGCTAATGTGACACAACTCAATTTGGATGTATAAAGTGCCACATATTTGACATTTAAAGTATCTGTCATTGTATTGACCTAAAAACAAGCTTGTTAGCTTATTTCCACTCACTGTTGTCATATGGAGTTATCTTCTGGGACTGTGCCCCTAAAGTAAATAAAGTGTTTATTCAACAGAAGTGAGCAATAACAATATTGTGTAAAGTAGATAACCAGAAGCCTTTGTAACCTCAGATTCTGACACTCATTTCCCAATACATTTACTCTGTAATAACTTCCATTACTGTTTCAGCTGAACTGTTATTTGCACTATCACAATACAAGATAGGCCTACAATAAATTTTCAGCTAGACTGGATCATTGTCTCCGATGTGAAGGTATTAAACAAACTCCTAGTTAGCATAAACCAAATAAATTAACAACCCCCACCAATTCAAAAGAAAATTAAGAACATCTTTGTACCCATTCTGTCTGATATTGATCTGAATATCTACGTTCAGGGATTGAAAAGTTCTTTTAGGTACATGTAAAGCAGCAGTGTTCATTGTAAAGTTCTACGATGAGTAGTAATGCTCTGTAAGGTAGACTCAGTATTTACAAATATGGGTAACTATTTTCCTTGAAAAATAAAAAAAAGCAAATAGCAACTCTGTAGTATAACAGAGGAAAAGCCAGATTTTTTAAAAAGTAGCTGCATTCTTTCTAATTTGGTTGACTATATTTCGATGCCATAAACATTACTAGCATTAAGCAGTGCAGTTATGGTTCATGGTAACATGGTATACATATTAAGTTTATATTATTTGCTTGCTTTTATTAATGTATACCTTCTCTTGTTCCTAATCGATGAAGGTTCTCCTTGACAGGATCTGTGATGAATGAATCAATCAGTGAATACATGAATACCTGCATTCGTGCAGAGGTTTTATTTAACCCTTCCCTTCCCTGTTCTCCTAGTGCAAACAATGGAAAGTCCAAGTTGGAACATCAACAATATTGTGAAAAGAATAGATTGCTAATTATCATAAAGATGACACATGGAGTTGCAGACAGGTGCAATGAAAAGACTATTACGCAGTGAGCTTTCGACCAAAACCTTCTCTAGAAAAGAAAGGAAAACACACACACACACACACACACACACACACAGAGAGAGAGAGAGAGAGAGAGAGAGAGAGAGAGAGAGAGAGAGAGAGATTATCTCCGGCTGCTCTGGCCAGACTGCAGCTGCAGCATTGAACAAAAGTAGCAATCCAGAGTGGGGGAGGGAAGGGAGAGGGATAGCAGGATGTGGGTAAGGAGAGAAGAGCAATGTCTGGAGGAGCATACAGGAACTAGAAGGTGGAAGGACAAGGGTGCCAGGTGATGCTTTGGGAGGCTGTGGGAGAGGAGAATGGAGAATGGAAAAAGAGTGTAACAGAGAAGGGTAAAAGACATTGATGTGGATGTTCACCTTCTTTTCTCTGATGGCTTTATCCCGACATGTTCGCATTAAAACCACCAATCATCAGCAGTACATGCATTTCAACAGCTGCCATTCCTTCGACACCAAAAACTCCCTCCCAAACAGCCTGACCACCCAGGGGTGGCGCATCTGCAGTGTCAAGAATTCTCGTGCCAAGTGTGCTTGAAGGCCTTCACAAGTAGCCACTATCCCCTAGACGTAGTGCGCAAACAGATTTCCCGTGCCATATTCCCCCACACTCCTAATCTTCCCACCACCCCCAAGAACCAGCTACAAAGGAGTGCCCCCCTTCATCATCCAATACCATCCGAGGGAACAACGGAACCACATTTTTCCTCAAGGATTTGATTATCTATTTTCATGACCTGAAATGAGAGGCATCCTACCAAAGATCCTTCCCACCCTTCCTAAAGTGGTGTTCTGTTGACCAGCCAATCTCCGTGGCAAAACATGCAGCTGAACGTAACATATTTGATTTCAAGGGCTGCTTAACAGCCTGGGTCATCTGGATACTTCCCTCCACTACCATCTTTTCTGAACTGCACAGGTGGGAGTTACCCTTAAATATATTCTCCACTCTCGAAATTATCCCGGCGTCAACCTATGATAACTTACTGTCCCCACAAGTTCCACACAACAGTTTCATTCCATCTGTCCTATCAACTCCCAATTCATGTCACCTGATGCTCATTGTGTGGCACTCCCTATCAATACACCCACTGACCTTTCCTTCTCTGCTGTCTGCTCCTCTCCTTTTTTCCGCCCCCCCCCCCCCCCCCGCCCCTCCTGCACAGACTCTTGTCGCTGTGCCTGGCAACCTTCTCCTGCTGCCTTCTAGTCCCTGGATACTCTGCCAGACACTGCTTTACTCTCCCCACAGACATAATCTGCTATCTCTTGCCCTTCCCTGCCCCACTCTGGATACTGCTTTCGTCCAATGCGACAGTTGCAGTCTGTCCAGTGTGTCCGTAGATAGCGATCATGTGTGGATGACATGTGCCTGCTTGTAAGAATGTGTGTGTGTGTTTTCCTTTCTTTTCTGAAGAAGGCTTTGGTCCAAAGCTCACTGTTGTCAGTCTTTTTGATGTGCCTGTCTGCAAATAAATGAGTCGCCTTTTCGGTGAGTAGCAATCTATCCTTTTCATAATACTGTTGACTCTCGTAATTCAAGCAACACAGAGTGGTAATGTTAGAGAGATTGGAACATTTGCTGAAGTATTTAGGTAATTAAATTGTTGTGGTGTACAGCTGCCAGCCACAAATTCGTTTTAGATTGTGTTGTTCAAAAATTACCGTTACTGGTTTCGAATTTATACAGTTTAGGTAATTAAATTGTTGTGGTGTACAGCAGCCAGCCGCAAATTGGTTTTAGATTGTGTTGTTCAAAAATTACCGTTACTGGTTTCGAATTTATACAATTCATCACCAAAGGACTTTCATACTTTCGTCAGAAAGATAGGATGCGTTGGTTTGCAGGTGCTGATTTAGGGCAATCAATAATTTACAAACGCATAATAAAAATGGTTGCGCTACACACTTGTGTTAGAATGCAGCTTGTATAAAGGATGCAAATTGTATAAATTGGAACGAGTAACAGTACATTTTGAATAAAGTAACCTAAAAACAACTTATAGCTGGTTGCTGTACACTGCCAACAATTTGTTTCATATAACGGCCATGCTCTTCAGAATGTGAGTAGATAATATGAATAAAGTTACTAATTATTGTTTGCTGTATATCATGTGCTGTCAAAAGGTGTTAATGTAGATACAATCCAAATCATACCACTTAAATCATGTCACGTATGCTTGGTATTGGCCATATTATACTTACGGAAAAATTGTAAATTTGAATTGCTGTTTTTGGAAGGATTCTTCTATTTTTAATAAGTTTATACTAATCATATTTGATTTATACCCCCTTCAGACTGTATTAAGTGAAAATACGTTGGTGTAATGTGGTATGTAAATAATAGTCACATTTCGTTCTTTTGTCTTCTGACAAAAATTATACTTTATTACTGTTCACTTGGTCATTTGCTATTTCTGAAGATCGTTTTCATATCAGCATTTGCCAAACATTCTTATTACGAAAATGTGTGCTATGTTAGTTGTTAGTTGTGTGTTTTTCTGACAAACTGAAATTTTGTGCTTGAAGTAGGACATGAACTGAGAAAGAACTGACAAGTTGGAGCTACGAGTTTCAGCATGCTTTATAATATTTTCACATACTTCACAAGTGGTTATCAAAACTAATGTCAATTATCAAGTTTTGCTCCTGTGCCATATTTACTAAAGACAGCCTACAAAAAACATTTTCCTGTTTTCTGAGATACTCAGTCACCCATAAAAAGTAGACACTCATCAAACAAACTATGAAGCTGGAACAATTTGTTACATCAGCCACAAAAGCAACAAACAATGAAGAAAAAGTGAAAGCTTTCATTTGCAGTAACTGATTTGTTACCTGAAATTTAGATGATCTATTTACAGAGTTAATGTAAAGAGTGCCATTGTTGAACATGTCACAATCCATTCATAAATGGAGTGTGAGGAATACGATGCCTCTATAGTGCCACATGGGATTTCTGTTTGTTATGTGCATTCCGTGATACGGAAAGCACCAAAAGCTGCCTGGACAATCAAAAACTAATTAGGTTTCTTATTTCTGATAATATATTCATCTCCTGCAAGCTTTTAAAGACATCTTATTCAAATTGCTGTTCTGAAATTGAAAAGGAGTACAGTTGCATTACTGAATTTACTGCTGCTGAAGACTTACAGTTTCTGCAGCATAATTGAATATAACAAACTTTCACATTATAAACTGCAGAGTTTTTTTGTCATTTTGTAAGTGCCAGCAATTTTTAACTTGCTAATTTGCACTATGTTAAACAATTTAGTACTGTTCCTGTCATCTTCTAGTAACTTTACAAAGTAATTTTTGATCTTCACCAGATCATTTTGAATCTCCTGCCATTGTTCTATATTTTAGCCTGCTTCCAAGCATCATTATCTGCATTGGCATAGCTTTAACTAGCTGTATTTGGTTTAGACACTCAATTCTGTGGAACTGGATCTGGATCTAAATCACCATATTATTTGTGAAATATGTTTCCTTTTTGATCATACTTTGTGTGTGTGTGTGTGTGTGTGTGTGTGTGTGTGTGTGTGTGTGTGTGTGTCGCACGCACTTGTAGGTGGTTGTTCGTTGCAAGTCCTATCATTTTATTTAGTTATATGTTTATATTTAATTTTGCATGTAGTCATAGAATTACGGCTTTTGCGAATGCTGTATTGTTGCACAGGTGTAATACACTCCTGGAAATGGAAAAAAGAACACATTGACACCGGTGTGTCAGACCCACCATACTTGCTCCGGACACTGCGAGAGGGCTGTACAAGCAATGATCACACGCACGGCACAGCGGACACACCAGGAACCGCGGTGTTGGCCGTCGAATGGTGCTAGCTGCGCAGCATTTGTGCACCGCCACCGTCAGTGTCAGCCAGTTTGCCGTGGCATACGGAGCTCCATCGCGGTCTTTAACACTGGTAGCATGCCACGACAGCGTGGACGTGAACCGTATGTGCAGTTGACGGACTTTGAGCGAGGGCGTATAGTGGGCATGCGGGAGGCCGGGTGGACGTACCGCCGAATTGCTCAACACGTGGGGCGTGAGGTCTCCACAGTACATCGACGTTGTCGCCAGTGGTTGGCGGAAGGTGCACGTGCCCGTTGACCTGGGACCGGACCGCAGCGACGCACGGATGCACGCCAAGACCGTAGGATCCTACGCAGTGCCGTAGGGGACCGCACCGCCACTTCCCAGCAAATTAGGGACACTGTTGCTCCTGGGGTATCGGCGAGGACCATTCGCAACCGTCTCCATGAAGCTGGGCTACGGTCCCGCACACCGTTAGGCCGTCTTCCGCTCACGCCCCAACATCGTGCAGCCCGCCTCCAGTGGTGTCGCGACAGGCGTGAATGGAGGGACGAATGGAGACGTGTCGTCTTCAGCGATGAGAGTCGCTTCTGCCTTGGTGCCAATGATGGTCGTATGCGTGTTTGGCGCCGTGCAGGTGAGCGCCACAATCAGGACTGCATACGACCGAGGCACACAGGGCCAACACCCGGCATCATGGTGTGGGGAGCGATCTCCTACACTGGCCGTACACCACTGGTGATCGTCGACGGGACACTGAATAGTGCACGGTACATCCAAACCGTCATCGAACCCATCGTTCTACCATTCCTAGACCGGCAAGGGAACTTGCTGTTCCAACAGGACAATGCACGTCCGCATGTATCCCGTGCCACCCAACGTGCTCTAGAAGGTGTAAGTCAACTGCCCTGGCCAGCAAGATCTCCGGATCTGTCCCCCATTGAGCATGTTTGGGACTGGATGAAGCGTCGTCTCACGCGGTCTGCACGTCCAGCACGAACGCTGGTCCAACTGAGGCGCCAGGTGGAAATGGCATGGCAAGCCGTCCCACAGGACTACATCCAGCATCTCTACGATCGTCTCCATGGGAGAATAGCAGCCTGCATTGCTGCAAAAGGTGGATATACACTGTACTAGTGCCGACATTGTGCATGCTCTGTTGCCTGTGTCTATGTGCCTGTGGTTCTGTCAGTGTGATCATGTGATGTATCTGACCCCAGGAATGTGTCAATAAAGTTTCCCCTTCCTGGGACAATGAATTCACGGTGTTCTTATTTCAATTTCCAGGAGTGTAGATATCATATTTGTGTACCAATGTTCAATGCATAACATATTTATGGATTTCCAGCATGCTGGATTAATTGCCGCAACAACTTGTGTTAACCAGCTCCATTTAGAAACAGCCAAAGTTGCAATATTCACTTCTTATTTAGTTGATGGCTAGTTTTGGATTACATGAAGCCATCTTCAAATCACCCAGACAGACAAAATGGTATTTTCTCAAATAGTGTATGAACCATGTCAAGATTATACATATATGTATAATGAAGCCAAGTTTAACCGCCGGCCGAAGTGGCCGTGCGGTTAAAGGCGCTGCAGTCTGGAACCGCAAGACCGCTACGGTCGCAGGTTCGAATCCTGCCTCGGGCATGGATGTTTGTGATGTCCTTAGGTTAGTTAGGTTTAACTAGTTCTAAGTTCTAGGGGACTAATGACCTCAGCAGTTGAGTCCCATAGTGCTCAGAGCCATTTGAGAGCCAAGTTTAACCATGAACATTGACATAACAATCATACGTTTTTGCCTCTCTGGGTGATTTGGAAATTGGTTCAGGTAACCCGAAACTAGTCACCAATTAAATAAAAAGTGAATCTTGCAACTTTGGATGTTTCTATATTGAACTACATAACATATTTAACTACAAAAGTTAACACGTAACAGATACTGCATAGAATTCTTTCAGTGAATACAGACAGTTAGTTACAAGAAAGGTTTTTTAAATTTTGTTTAAATGAATCCCCACTTAATTGATTCTGGCAATTTATTGTACCACATTGAGCCACTGACATTTGGGCTGTGGTCTGTTTGTTTTTTGTTGTGATTGTGTACCTCATAACATTTGAATTTGTCACCGTGATAGCTTACAAAAAAGTGGGAAATTTATTTTTGGCAAGGGCCTCACAATAGGTTTCCATGTATCTGGCTAACAGCTCTGTTTTGTAGCACCGTATTCTGTTCAAGTACACATAAGCTCTATCTTTTCAACTTATAAATGAGAAAATTGTCCCATATAGTACACCGTTTTCAGCTTTTTATCATACAGAATTTTGAAAAATTGGCTAAGCGAATTTAGTCTTCATTGTCTGTATAAAAAATTTGACAGATATTTTTTTTTTAGGCTTCTGCAGCATGAGTTGCCTGCTTTGAACTCCAGTAATTATGATTTTGTGGTGTTTACTTTTAGGCCTTGATTACTAAAATATTTAGTTACTTCATGTATCTTGTGTGTTGAAAAATACAGGGTAGGGCAAATAAAAGTGTATCTTTGATTTCAGCAGGCAATACATCTCTGATCTCAAGGAGAGGTTACTCTAACCTTTTTAAAAAAAAGATAAAAAAAGAACCATGTGCATGCCACCACAAATACTCCACTAATATAGTGGCCGTAGTAGCGCATTGGGGACACTAAAAATAATACTTGCACACAAGAGATCTTTCAGCTCCATTATCCATTGATCCACACTGCATATGGCTGGCCAGGGCTGTTGTGGTGCTGGTTTAAGTGCAACGGTGCTGCCACCATATGGGTTTGATGACTAAAATACTGCATAAGCAACTGACAAAGTTTATCAAAGGTAAGTTTCTCAGGTTTGGTATTGCTGGGTTAAAGCAACACCCTAGATAGGAATAATATTTTTTTAATGACCGTTTTTGACTTCATGTGGAAGTCATTTTTTAAAAATGAACTATGTAAGAACATGAATTGCAGAATTACAGAAAGTTGGATGAGTATAGCATCAGAGGAAAGTACAATGAAGCAGTGATGTAGCATTTGCTCTTCCGGCTGCTGCTGGCAGCTCCTCAGATGCTCAAGCAATAGCACAATTGTAAACTGCTGACTGATGGCTGCAGAGCCATGGGTCTTAGTGTGCAAATTTTGTGCCGAAAACGTATTATGTCAGCCCCAGGCAATGTGTAAACGCTTCTCAAAATCTGAGATATTGATATTATACGGAGTTAATGAAACAGATTATCTTAAACAAGGTATAAATATATAAATAGGTAAATAGTTAGAGATCATTAGACAAATAATCTTTTTAGTGTTAAAATTAGTAAGCCACCAGCAGCAGCCATATGGCTAAATGCTACAATGCTACTTCGTTATACTTCGCTCTGACGCCTTACTCATCAAACCTTCTGTAACTTTGTTATTCTTGTTCTTACACTGCTCATTTTCTGAAGATGATTTCTACATGAAGTCAAAACCACTCATTAATAAAATATTAATGTGATCTGGACTGTTGTTTTAACACAGTTGTGCCACCAGATCGCTGTTAGTGCTATGGACCATGTTGTCCAAATTTAGAAATTTCATATAGTCCTGCATAACAAGGTATCATTATCAACTGCATTGGCAATACACCTTACCTGGCAGTGTAGCGTGAACTAGTGGAGATAATTCTCCCACCTTTCAAAAGCCTTATCGAAACCAGTGAACGGCTTTGTGGGCGAGAGGGAAGGAGGCTTCGTAGCAGGCGCCTGGTCCTCTACCACCACAGTGTGAGAGCAGATCAGTTGCACATTCTGTTGCTCCTGCTGCTGCTACTGCTGTTGGTGTTGCCCCTCAAAGTGCAGTTGTTCGTGCCAGCATTGTGTAAATGCCAGGTCTGCACTGTGAAAAGAAAAAGTGTTCCATGTGTAAGAACATCTGTCATCATCATTTAAAATTTGTACTGGTGTGACAATGCCACAAACTGGCACTGTCTGTACAAATGTAACAATTCTAGCTGATGTTGGCTTGTTGATGAGCCGAGTAGCTGAGCCCCTTAAGAGAAAGTGAATCTCAATGTGCGAGGCAATCTGTGGGGGAGCAATGTATCTGAAAACTGTATAGAAACGAGCACGGAGGGAAACGCAACTCATGACCGGTATCAGCGACGGAGAATGAAGAACATGAAAAAAGCAAGGTGAAAGCTAGCTCCATTGTAGTTGAACTCTATATTAGGAGTGTCCAGTCAACCCTATTGTCACTGGCAGGTAAACACTTGAGTCAGTGGCTATGCTCATGCCATGCTTCACGCTCACCCTCCTTGAAAGCATTGCATGCCATTCTGCTGTGATACCTATGCCAGCACCTTTTCATCCCTCTAGATGTCCTCTGGTGCTGGTGGGGTTACTAAAACACTATCGGCAGTTTACAGGATTGGCCCATGCTATATGACGTGGCAATGCTGGTAAGGGATTGGTACTGCTCAGTAGTGCACAACCACCTAGACACCACATCCAAGTTGACAAACACCACATCCAAGTTGACAAAATTCTTTTCTGACAGGTATAAGAGTATTCTTAAGACATGTAACTCATAAAATGGCTCTCTGTGTGTGTGTGTGTGTGTGTGTGTGTGTGTGTGTGTGTGGAGAGAGAGAGGGGAGGGGAGGTAGGGGTGGGAGACAGTGTGCATGTGAGACTGCACCTGTGCATGTCCATGCCATGAAACTGTTCAGATAAATTTTAATATTGAATTACCTATTCCCACAACACACTTTTTTTGCCCAGTTAAACATCTGGTAAAAGATCTGAAAAAGTAATTTTTTTGCTTCTACTACTTCCTTATATTACTGAGTGGTATGTCCGAAAATACATGTACTTTGTGTGGCTACTCAATTCTCATAAAATAATATGTGATTTATTTCAGGTACGAATGCCGATACACGATGTGACAAGTTTCAAAATCTTATATAACAATGGGAGGTGAAGAGAACCACCAACATCAATATCGAGAATTGCTACAGACACTTAAATCAACAGCTGAAGGCCTGTTAATTAACCAAGTGTCAAATGTATGGAACATATACGGTGGCTTAAACAGATTGCATCATGTTATGGAAAGAATTTTCAAGCACGGCTGCCGTATATTTAATCAAGAGGTAATGTATTTATTTCTTATGAGGAGCCAGGCTTTAATAGACTTTTGCTTAGCGTTCTTAATGTTTTAAAGATAAACTTTCATTCAGGCCCTTTTTGAGAAAAATCATAAGTTATATATTCTCAAAATTTACTCCTGAAGAATTATGTATTATTTGCATGATGTATGGTTTAATGGTTTACAGTTCAGTCTCAGATTCCCAGTTTTAAGAATTTTAAAGAAATTGAATGGGTCACTTGCAGATTGCTCCTGAATTGTTTGTGTGTGGTAAAATTACTGAAAAGGAAGAAGAATTTAAAATATATTTTATTCTCTCTCTCTCTCTCTCTCTCTCTCACACACACACACACACACACACACAGTGCACTGTAACATGGTTGGATCATCCTTAGCGCACTGTCCACCAAGAGGTAGAGACATGGCTGTTCAAGTCTGACCTACTTTTCAACAGCAGCCCTTCTAAGATCATCCAGTCATCCAGTATTCTATCAACTGAATTAGTTGAACATGTCACAATCTGGTGCAAAACTTTAATCTGGCAGTATGTTAAGAGACCCTCTTGGTACTTTAAGTTCCTTGTATTGTTAGGATGTCATTGTTTAGAGGCAGATTATGATTCTCGAATTTGTGTTTCATTAAGTTCTACAATCTTCGATTATTATCAAAATTAGATATCCACAATTGTAGGCAAGAATCTGATTTTGAAATAAATTAGTGGTGATTTTGCACTTTGAAATGATACATGGTGTACACACCATCAAAGTTAACTTTAAGGGATGTCTTACAGGGAAGATTGGTGAGTGACAAATACATAGACAAACAACCATATAAGAGAGCAATTTAACAGAAATGGTGTAATTTTTGTGGGCTCAGACTAGCAATAAATGTTTAGGTGAAGGTGGGCTACATCCAAACAGATTAAATTTGGTTACATCAGCCATCTGTTCATTGATATTTGTAAGATTGTACTTAGTAAGGGAAGTTAGCATACAGAGATGGGAGGAGGGGATCAAAAATTAATAACAGACTTGAAAAGAAAAACACAAACTTTCAGATTAGATGCCTTTAAGAACATTCGAAAGAGTGAAAATGTGTTCCTAAGGCACTGAGAAGTAAATAGATTAAGTTCAAACTACCGAAGTGGCAGAGAAACATAACTTATTTACATTCATATCTTTCTGTCAGAATGATTGCATGAATGTCAGCTTAGAAATGAAAATATCAAAATCTTATGTAACTGTATAAATTTAAATGTTGCCAGTAGCTTTTGTAGCAGTAATATAACATGAGAAGAAGCCTGCTTATTTTTGTAGAGGTCAATGAATATAAAGCAAAGTAAGATTTCAATACTCTTAACAAAGAATGTAAATTTGAATGCTGTGTGAATAGTAGGGTAAAATACTGTAATTTTATCTTTGTATAGAATTCCAGGTCTAAAGAACAAAACTGTTGTTGTCAAAATTCCAAGAAAAGTCATAATAGCTGCTGATTTCAACATAGATTTAGCTTGTGAAGATTTTAATCAAGTAAACATACAGTCAGCAACATATATAGGTAACATTTTAACCAATTACACAGGATGATTACAAATGATTTATTGGGTTTTGGATGAACGTATTTCACAAAGTATTACATACAAAATAGTGATTGGTACATTGTATGAAAAAGCACATTATCAAGTTTCTTGAACATCATTACGTATGTTCTATGTGCTCTCTCGTGTTACACAACACACATCTGTGTGGCAGTCAAGCTCAGCCCATACATGTTAGAGCATGTTGCTGTCGGTGTTAGCCAGCACACCAGGCATGCAATCCTGGAGTTCAGTCAAAGTTGTCAGAAAATGTTATACGTACACATTGTCTTTCATATATCTGCAAAGAAAAAAATCACAAATTGTATGGTTGGAAAACTTCAGGGGCCACTTGCAGAGAGCAAAATCTTCCTAAGCACATTGCCCAGCACACATGTTTGAAAGTTCCTTGTTCAGATGGCGATGCATTTCTCTATGCCAATGAGGTGGAGCTCCATCTTGTTGGAATATGAAGTGTGGGTTATCAGTCTTGTAAACAACCAGTCTTGTAATATGTGTCATGTGGACATTGTGATGATTACTTTACATAATGTTGCCTCATCATTGAACACAAGTTGGCAGGTAAATTCATCATCTTCCATTGCTTCCTGGAAATTGACAACTGGTGGTGCTGTCATTTGACCATAAATGTTGCAACAGCCATATGCAATACGGTTTCTGATGTAATCACATTTGCAGAATATTCCACACAGTTGGCTGAGGAATGCTCAGTTCATGACTTGCACCACGTGTGGGTTTCTTTGGGGTATGAAGGAACACATCTTGGACACTCTTTGATGCTTCCTCTGCAGCAGTTGGGTGCTTGGAGCTTTTTCCTTTATGGAGGCAGCCTGTGTCCTTGAACTGTCAATACCATCGCAGAATGCTTTGGTGGGTCGGTGGCTTTATGTTGTACTGTCTTCAGAACACATGCTGTGTTGTTGTGATGGATTCTGTCTTTTCATATTGCAACACACACAATGCTTTCTGTTGATTAGTTGTCATTTTGCAAACTGTTATCAACCTGCTGCCTGGTGAGTCAAAATGGAACTCGAAATGACATAAACAAAACTTTAAGGTGTGCTCTTTCAATTTGTTATTAGTACAAATGTGCGGGCTTTATGTATTGGAAGCTATAAAATATCAAAATCCAATAAACATTCGTAATCACCATGTACTTGTAATGAGGCAAATAAGTTTTGTTTGGGTTTAGGATTTTGTTGCTTTTAGGTGGTGTAATATTTTAAGAAAGTTGTAAAGGCAGCAGAAAAACTGAAAAATAATAGATATTATTAGGGGGTTGTTTGTGATGCTGCCCCAGATGATTACATAAAATATTTGTCAGGATTTGTAAGCGGTGGGTCCGTGAGGTACGGCAACATGCGAACACCAAGACGTAATTTTAAACAGTTTTATTAAAAACAGGTTGATTATAAAACAAGCACGCTACGCACACCCATCATAACTGTGTCTGACATCCTAATTACGGCCGTATCGAAAGGCTCCTTGGTGAGCTAAGAAAATACATATTCGCACTGAGGCCACGCTAATTAATACGGCACGCTGCGGGTGGTAGCCAGTGGCTTATTTCCTGCATTGCACTGCGGTTGGATGCACCTGTAGTGACCAAGCAAATTGTCAGCTTTCCAGACAGGTAGGCTGGCAAGCATGTGTTCCATACCATACAGCTACGTACAACCTGTGGACCCTTACATCACTCTCGCCAGAGAAAAAGAGCAACCATAGGTGGTTCAAAACATCCTCTGGGCATTATGAATCTGTTCCGCCATTTGTGGCATCAGAAGGCATTGCAACATGTATTTCATTTGCAGACACAGTAGCGTGCGGTACAGAGGAGCGTGCCTTCAGGATGACAATTTCATACATGACAAATGCTGTTGACAAAAGACAAATCAATAACAGCAATAAAAACACAGTACTGACAATCAAGTATGCATTAACATTACTGGATGAATTGAAAGACTTAATTCTATTTGCTGCTTCAATGAAGTTTAACTCATTATTGGAAGAAATCAAATTTTCATTGATATCCTTAATTAAATTATTGTCTTCAGAAAAACTTGATAAGGAATGCTTTCCATATGTTAATATGTATGAATCATTGTAATAAACAGATAACATTCTCGTTAATGGCAAATGTGCAGTTGCATGAAATGTAGTTGGCAATATACTAGGCATATCAAATGGGTCACATGATGAATCACAATGTGTGGCATTCAAGATTAATCCACTATTATTCAATTTGAGAGTAAAGGGTAGCTCAGGTGTATCATAATTTTTGCGTGTAAATGTGACATCAAGGGTGGAGTTAAATGAGAAAATTATACCTTCAGAACATTGTTTAAGGAATGAATGATAAAGATGCAGTAAAATTCTAAGACAATCATCTCTTGGGGATGTTTCATAAACAATTCTTTTTCACACCTGTACACTCTACTATCTAAGAATACTCCCGATTCAGGGCAAATTAACTTACGACTACGTTTACACATATGCATATCATTTTCATTTAGGGACACAAAGTATCTTCGATCCTTGCTGATCAGTAGATAATCATTCAGTACGTACTTCACATAAATACCTGCCTGTCTCCATTTCACGGGGTAAGTATAAATCTCATACAGTTCAAAATTATGCTTTGATCTAGCATTGGGTATAGAAACAATAACAGTTAAATCGCCTTCAGTCATTAAAGAGTGTGTGGTGGTTAACTTATAGTAAGCTCATAAATTGTAAGAGTTAACAGGAATTGTAAGAGTGAACAGGGTAAATCATACTATGTGTTGCATCTAGCTTTTGTTCAATTGATAGTAGTATCTGTAAAAATTGTTCTGGATGTAGTAGTACACTGCTCAAACAATCATTTGAACTACTTTCTAGGGCTGCTCTTAAGGTAAGGGCATCAATTGTAGCATTTGATAAACTATCAGTAATCCTTAATAATAAGAGTGTTTTATCCTTGGAATAGTTATTAAATATTTGCATTCGTTTCATTACTAATTACGTGGAAATGTGAGATAAATTGCTTTACAATCTGTTCAGTGAAAACTGTGTGGTTAGTAATGATTCTTTGCATATTCTGTGATATGACAATTTCATTAGAGAGATTAGTTGAATCTGTACTGGACTGTTGTTCAAGAGCTAATATTTTGCGTTTAACTTCCAGTAGGTCTAGACTAGTTAAAGTACCAAATGCAGTATGAAGGATACTCCCTCCAAAATCAAACCAGTCACATTTATGCCTAATTAAAGTTTTATGTGGCAAAAGCTTTAAAAAGCTCTTGTTCATAATTAGCAAATGTAGACTCCCTGCATTTTGGCGTGAACTAGTTATACCAAGATGTACCCCTTTCCAAAATTGTATCATTACCCTTAACAGAATGAATTGGATCAATTTGGTTCTTTACAGAATTGAACTGTTGCTGGATTTCACTCAGATTGTACTTGAGTCCAAGTTTTGCATTACTTGTTGAAACTACCATATCTGATCGTGGTTCAAACAAAGCACCTGTACTCAGTGGTACTGTTACTATAGCATTAGTAGAATATGCTATCATAGCAAACATCAGAATAAAAATGAACATGGTTAATTAGTTCTAAATACTAGAGTTAACAATGAACATTAAATAAATGAGTTTCTTGTGATAACCTGTGGAATAAAAGGTTTAGTTTCGCTTGTGCACTCATGCAATAGCTTCAATACTAAATTTTCACAACACATTCACATAAACACATGGCTGAAATAAACACACGCATTGCACTCTCACACCTACACACGTTTACGTAGATTGTAGGGATGTCTGGAACAGGATTGCTCGGAACATGGCGGTGCCTTGGCGTCGAAGTCTGGACTGTGACCTCACGATTCTCACTTCCTGGGCTTGAGAATAGCATTTCTGCCTCTCGGTCGGTCCTTGTCGTCTTGCAGTACTACAGGAAATCTACCCATAAATGGCTTCACACAATTGACATGAATGACAATCAATCAAATGAAAGGGCAGTTGGAGCTTAAGAGTGACTGGCGACATCACCTCCAAGATTTGATACGATCCTTTCCAAAACTTCTTAAACTTTTTGACTTGACTCCTCTTTAACACCACATTGCTCAGATACACAAGATCTCCAACTCAATACTGTGGCACTGCTGCTTGGCGGTCGTGTTGTCTTGCTTGTTGAAGAAAGGATTGATGATTTCACTGTTTCACTCTCCTCCATGCTTCCTTTAGCTTGCATGCTAGATCCCTTACGTGTTCATTGCTGATTCCAGCAGTTGATCATGCAAAGTCCAAGGGTGAATGCATTCTTCTTCTGTAGATGATCTCATATGGAGTTAGGCTAGTTGAGTTGTGCATTTTCGCATTGCAACAACTTACCAAGTATGGCAAATGGACATCCCAATTGTCATGTTCGCTGCTCACATAATGGCTAACCATTTTAATAATTGTGCTGTGGACTCACTCGACTCTTCCATTTCCTTCAGAGCGTGCTGGTGTAGTCCTTAACTGAGTTATTTGCATGAGCTTACAAGTCTGTTTAAGTAATTCATTCATAAAATTCATTTCTTGATCGCTAATTACACTTAATGGTGATCCAAACTTAAGAATCCATTCTTTTACAATAACTTTAGCTGTAGTGTCAGCGCTCTGATCAGGTATTGGTATCATGAGAAGGTATCTAGAGAAATGATCTATCATTGTCAATATGTATTTGTTTCCATCTTTAGTCTCAGGCAATGGTCCTACAACATTTAGTCCTGCTCGTTCAAATGGTTGACTTGTCTCTGGCAGTTCTTGCAATGGTGCTCTACTTTTTCCTACATTATTCCGTCTGTTACAGGAATCACATTGTGAAGAAAACTCGAAAACGTCAACTTTGCCGCTCGGCCATCAAAACGCTTGCGCTATTTTAATGTTTGTTGCACTTCAGTTCATTGTTAGCTTCGTCTCCTCATTGCAATTTTGTGGTACTGTTACAAAAATCTGTGTTTATAAATGCAGCATTTGTTACCTCATCTGGAATCTGTATTACGTCACTTTTACTTATGCTCGATACTTCAGCAACTTTCATTCCTCGTGGCAAAACAAGGTCCTCATTGCTCATATTCGTTATTGTAACCGGGACTTTTGTGACATTCTGTCTCACCATTTTAGCGACACCTACTCTTGTAGCAAAATAACAATGCATTGTATCCAGTAACTCACTTTTCTCGGATCGCTCAGTTAATAACAAAGTTCCTTCCTTGCATTGGAGTGACTTAACTTCAATGTAGATTGTCTTTCCTGCTCCCTTGGAAATTAGCTGAGGCTGATCAGTTTGAACATCAACTCGGACGGTTTGAACTGATGCATCATTTGGGCGGTCCATTCCCACGTCATCAGTATAGCTGCTCCTTTGAGTATGATCAGAAGAACAATTTCCTAGGTTGTAGTTGCTAGGCCTAGTCTGTTCTTTCTTTCTGCGACAGATATCTCTGTCTCGTTAGCGGACAAGAAATCAAATCCAAGTACACCGTCATAACGCGTTTCGTTACTTGAAACCAGTTGCACCCTTTCTATGTATTTATCTTTATTTTCACCTTCGTCTTGGCCTTGGCCAAGAATTAATTCTACGTCAACTTCTCCATAGTTATGTAGTTTTCCTCCATTTAACCCTCGCACTTTTAATAGCGGCAGTTTCAATTTGTCCCGTTTATCTATGCCACACCACATTAATAAGGTCTGTGCTCCTTTGTCAATAAGTAGTTTGATGTTTCTCCCACAATATCACCTATCACGAAGTCATTTTCAGTCTGATTTTCACTGGAACTAACTCGAATCACTGTCTCTGGCAAGGGGCGGATAGAGTGGTGGCCCATACGTCCCTGTGCACGTTTAAAGATCTGGCAGATTGTCTATTGTTCGCATTACCTTTCTTTCTTGTTGCGACAGTCTCTCAATACATGAACCTGTATCCCGCAGTGATAGCAGAATCGATTCTCTTTACAATCCTTATGCTTGTGACCCAGCTTATTGCATCTGTAGCATTGTACTGTTGTTTGAAAACTCTGTGTTCTTGTTTCTGCATCTCATTCGGTTGTCTTAGTGCTTCAACGAAACCAACAAAGAAAACTTGAGAGTCTCATTTCAAATAAGTACCCCATTCATACAATTATAGTCAGTGGTGACTTCAATCTACCCTCGATATGCTGGAAAAATTATACGTTTAAAGCCGGCGGCAGGCATAAAACATCATCCGAAATTGTACTGAATGCTTTCTCAGAAAATTATTTTGAACAATTAGTTCATGAGCCCACTTGAAGTGTAAATGGTTGCAAAAGCATACTTGACCTTTGAGCAACAAATAATCTGGGACAAATAGTGAGTATTGTGACAAACACAGGGATTAGCAACCACAAGTCAGTTGCTGCTAGGCTGAATACACCTACAGCCATCAAAAAGAAACGCAATGTACATCTGTTTAAAAAAAGCTGATAAAATATGCTCTTAATGCTTTTTTAAGAGACAGTCTTCACTCCTTCTGATCTGATCATGTAAGTGTAGAAAAGATGTGGAATGTTTTCAAAGAGATAGTATCAACAGCAGTTGAGAGATATATACTAAATTAATAAGTGATGGTACTGATCCCCCATGGTACACAAAATGGGCAGATCGTTGGTGCAGAAGCAACGAAAAAAGCATGCCAAATTTAAAAGAACGCAAAGTCCCCAAGATTGGCAAAGTTTTACAAAAATTCAAAATATAGCGCTTACTTCAATGCGAGATGCTTTTAATAATTTCCACAATGAAATTCGGTCTCAAAATCTGGCAGAAAACCCAAAGAGATTCTGGTCATGCATAAAGCACACCAGTGGCAAGGCACAATCAGTACCTTCACTACACGATAACAACGGTGAAGTCACTGATGACAGTGCCACTAAAGCAGAGTTATTAAACACGGGTTTCCGAAACTCCTTCACCAAAGACGACGAAGTAAACATTCCTGAATTCCAATCAAGAACAACTGCCAAGATGAAAAACATAGAAGTAGATATCCTCAGTGTAACAAAGCAGCTTAAAATAACTTAATAAAGGCAAGGCCTCCGGTCCAGATTGTATACCTGTCAGGTTCCTCTCAGAGTAAGGTGATAAAATAGCTCCACATTTAGCGATTATATACAACCACTTGCTCACAGAAAGATTCATACCCAAAAACTGGAAAACTGCTCAAGTCACACCAATACCCAAAAAGGAAGTAGGAGTAATCCGCTGAATTACAGGCCTGTACCACTAACGTCAATTTGCAGTAGGGTTTTGGAACATATACTGTATTTGAACGTTATTAAGTACCTCGAAGAAAACAATTTATTGACACATAGTCAGCACGGATTCAGAAAATATCGTTCTTGTGAAACACAACTAGCTCCTTATACTCATGAAGTAATAAGTGCTATCGACAGGGGATGTCAAATAGATTCCATATTTGTAGATTTCCGGAAGGCTTTCGATACAGTTCCTCACAAGCGTCTACTAACCAAACAGCGTGCCTACGGAGTATTGCCTGAGTTGTATGACTGGATTCGTGATTTTCTGTCAGAAAGGTCACAGTTCGTAGTAATAGATGGAAAGTCATATAGTACAACATAAGTAATATCCGGCGTTCCCCAAGGAAGTGTTATAAGCTCTCTACTGTTCCTGATCTATATTAATGACATAGGAGACAATCTGAGTAGCCGTCTTAGATTGTTTGCAGATGATGCTGTTATTTACCATCTTGTAAAGTCATCAGATGATCAAAACAACTTGCAAAATGATTTAGATAAGATATCTGTATGGTGCGAAAAGTGGCAGTTGACCCTGAACAAAGAAAAGTGTTAAGTTATTCACATGAGTACTAAAAGGAATCAGCTACATTTCGATTACACAATAAGTCACACAAATCTGAGGGCTGTAAATCCAGCTAAATACTTAGGGATTACAATTACAAATAACCTAAATTGGAACGATCACATAGATAATATTGTGGGTAGAGAAAACCAAAGACTGCGATTCATTGTCAGAACACTTAGAAGGTGCAACAGGTCTACCAAAGAGACTGCTTACACCATGCTTGTCTACCCTATTCTGGAGTATTTGTGTGTGGTGTGGGATCCGCATCAGGTGTGACTGATAGATGACATCGAAAAAGTACAAAGAAGGGCAGCTCATTTTGTATTATCGCAAAATAGGGGAGGTAGTGTCACAGACATGATACATGAATTGGAGTGTCAATCATTAAAACAAAGGCTTTTTTGTTGCGACGGGATCTTCTCATGAAATTTCAATCACCAGTTTTCTCCTCCAATTGCTAAAACATTCTGTTGGCACCCACCTGCATAGGGAGAAATGATCATCACAATAAAATAAGAGAAATCAGGGCTAGCACAGAAAAATTTAAGTGCTCGTTTTTCCCACGTGCCGTTCGAGAGCGGAACAGTTGAGAGACAGCTTGAAGGTGGTTCATTGAACCCTCTGCCAAGCACTTTATTGTGAATAGCAGCATAATCACGTATATGTAGATGTAGATGTGATTCTACTGCTTCCTGAAACGTTTTACATTGTACCAATCGAACATCTTTGCTTACTTCCTCTCCGTGCTACCCATGAATGGATGTGTCCAAGGCCCTCTGGTCAGCTTCGAACAACTGAATGTGATTTTCATTTTCGTCTTCTACTAACTCGTATGTTTGAGTGCTGATGTTTCAAATTCTGTCAGTAAACTGCTCCATAGATTCGTCTCACTGCATTTGCAAAGCGTAAAGCTGCTCTCTCTATATTCTGATCGCGTTTTTATGTTTAAATCTGTGAACAACAATCATTCTAAACTCACTGTAGTCTTCTGTTTCACGCAAATAGGCTCTGCGCTGCTGAAATCTTGTGCTGCTCCCTGAATTCTTAATTTGGCAACCACTTGCTTATCGGAATCTGTCCATGATCCTAACAGGGCGGCACCTTCAAGTTTACAAAAAAATACTTTCACGTCGTCTTCGGGTTTCCCACTACCAATGGTACTGATGGCAATAATGAAAAATTCTTTATTGTAGTTGTGCCTGTACTGCATGAACTATCATTTGACAAGTCTTTCGGAATGTTACACTCGCTTCTTTCTGCTTTTAACTGCCGAATCTCTTCTTGCAGTTCATTAATAACAGTTTGTAGATCGACAACGTTACTCTGACTGGATTGCGACAGTTTGTCTAATTTAACGCCAATGAGTCACTCAAATGTAAAATAAAAATCCATCACTTCCTTTCGTATTCTAGCCAAACTGGAATAGACCAACCTGAATTCCGGCGTTGGATGTCCCCGCGTAGTTGGGAGGTGTTCATGCTGCTGCTGCTCAAATTTCACATTGTGCTGCACCTCTTCATTACTGTAGATTTTCCATAATTATCCCCATGCTGACACCACTTCTATAATGGGGTTGTTTGTGTTGTAGTCCAGGATGATAATTACACGAAATATTTGTCAGGATTTGTAAACGGTGGGTCCTTGAGATACGGCAATACGCGAACACCGAGAAGTAAGTTAAAACAGTTTTATTAACAAAAGGCTGATTATAAAACATGCACATTACATGCACCCATCATCACTATGTCTGACATCCTAGTTACGGTCATATTGAAAGGCTCCATGGTGAGCAAAGAAAAAGAGACATATTCTCACCCGAGGCCATGCTAGTTAATACGGCACACTGCGGACAGTGGCTAATGGCTTACCTCCTGTGTTACACTGCAGCTGGACGCATGTGTACTGACCAAGCAAATTGTCAGCATTCTATATAGGACGGCTCGTGAGTGCGTGTTATGTACCATACGGCTGCGTGCAACCCGTAGACCCTTACAATATGTTTTTGGATGGTGAAAACAACTCAAAGGCACTGCAGTCAGTAATCAAAGCTGAAACAGGCGCTGCAACTAGAAGCTGTGGTACTTTGAGACTGAAGACAAAACTGTTGTAAATCATGCTCAAATTTTAGAACTGTGTAATCAGGTCTTTATAAATATAAAGAAATCAATCATTAATGCAGAAAATTACACAGATAAAGTAAATTTCTTTGGCCTTGTGCAATTTGAAGGTTAACCTTTCAGCAAATTCAGCAAAACTATTGAAAAAGATATGGAAAATGCGACATTATCACTAAAAAGTGAAACATCAGCAGTCTGGAATGGAATATCGATGAAAGGGTTAAAAGCAGTCTCCAAAATAATTGTGCGGCCACTATACACAACACTTTATCATGCCTTTCAATTATGCTATAGTTATACTTCTGTTCAGAAAATGCTCAAAAGAACGTGAGAAACTATCACCCAGTCTCTGTCCTTTCAACACTGTCAAAAATTTTTGAAATGGTTGTCACAGAACGTATTCAAAATTTCACACAAAAATTTAATAGACAACTCCTGCAGTCCACAGGGTTTTTCCTGACCTGCCAAAGGTCTGTGATAGTATGAACCACTACTTGCTGTTTTCCAGACAGGAAACATATGGAGTTAGGGGTGCTGTATTAGAATGGTGTAGGTCCCGCCTGATCAACAGAAGGCAAAGAGTGCTGACAATATCAGAGAGAGGTAATTATGTTTCAGAATAGAAAATCATTTCACAAGGAGTACCCCAAGATTCAGTCTTAGGTCCAATTCTGTTTCTGTTTTACATAAATGATCTATTGCTCGATATTACCTGTCACTCAGTTTTATTTGCAGATGACCCCTCTGTGAGCATTGAATCTAACAGCACTGACAAAATTCCTCAAACTACCACAAATATATTGGAAAAATTAGATAACTCATTTAATCTAAATGGGTTAAAATTGGTGGAAAAACTTAGTTAGTGCAGTTTAGAACAAAACAAGCAAAGCTAAGTGATGTTCAAATCTTTCTCAATAACAGGATTTGCAACAAGCTAGCTGTGAGAAATTCCTAGGAATGCAATTGCATAACATTTTCTCATTGGCCTTGCATATACAGTATCTCACAAATAAAATGATAGGCAGTCCAGTCAACAGGATAGAAAGGCAAGGCAAGGGTAGAGGTTAGAAGTGTGGGGGACTGTAGGTCACCACATTGTGGTAATGTGATTCCCTTCTTGATAGATTCACAAAACAAAGAGCAAACAGGCAATTCCCAATTCTATCTACTGCACTACATCACAAAAAGCAACTACAGGGTGTTTCAAAAAGCATATCAACTCTCCAACAGCTCGCGTTATGAATCACTGGCAATGCAGTGGCAGACATGCCCAGGGGCGTTCACTTTTCACGAACTGTATTAACACTGCATTGAATACAGATTTAAATTGCTAATAATACTAACGTATGAAACACTTATGGACAGAATCTATGTAAATCTCTATACACTGTTCTGCAATGCTAGGAGGAAATTGACTCTTAGTCATCCTGTAATGCGGCTGTAGTGTTCTTCCAGGAAAGGCAGTGTCCCCCATCACGAGTGCTGCTCGCTTTTCAGTTTACAGACAGACTACCTATACCTCCCTAGCATCTCCTGTCCAATTCTCTCATGTAAGGAGGCAAAATAACTTCATTGAACTCACATTTATATGGTGGAGTTATTTTCAGTTTATTGAATGGGTATATATATATCAGTTGTTACATGAGCTATTAAGTAAGAAACCCTCCACAGCTGGAATGGTTAGCTTTAATTGGCTCCCTGTGTAATAAACATGGGTCACCTCGGTGTTGTAGCACTTCAGATATTTCAACACAAATCAGGCAATGCTTTACAGCAAATTATTGTCCTAGATTTAAACATGATCAGTCCTGTTCCATCAGACTTATTGACATCCACCTTGTAATATACACTGTAGTGCCAAGAAACTGGTATAGGCATGCATATTCAAATACAGAGATACGTAAACAGGCAGAATACGGTGCTGCAGTCTGCAACTCCTATATAAGACAAGTGTCTGGCACAGTTGTTAGATCAGTTACTGCTGCTACAAGGCAGGTTATCAAGATTTAAGTGAGTTTTAACTTGGTTTTATAATTGACTCATGAGTGATGGAACACAGCATCTTCAAGGTTGCAGTGAAGTGGGGATTTTCCCGTACAACTATTTCATGAGTTTACCGTTAATAACAGAAATCTGGTAAAACACCAAATCTCTGACATTGCTGCGGCCAGAAAAAGACCCTGCAAGAATGGGACTGACAATGACTGAAGAGGATCGTTCATTGTGACAGAAGTGCAATCCTTCCGCATATTGCTATATATTTCAAAGCTGAGCCATCAGCAAGTGTCAGCGTATGAACCATTCAACAAAACATCATCAATATGGGGTTATGGAGCCAAAGGCCCACACGTTTACTCTTGATGACTGCACAACACGAAGATTTATGCGTCGCATGGGTCCCTCAACACCGACATTGGAGTGTTGATGACTGGAAACATGTCGCCTGGCCAGAAGAGTCTCATTTCAAATTGCATCGAGTGGATGGGCGTGTACGGGTATGGAGACAACCTCATGAACCTATGGACCCTGCATATCAGCAGGGGTCTATTCAAACTGGTGGAGTGATATGGGACCCTTGATACATCTAGATACGACTCTGACAGGTGACATGTACATAAGCATCCTGTTTGATCACCTGGTCCATTCATGTCCATTGCACATTCCAATGGGCTTGGGCAATTCCAGCAGGACATTGTGAATCCCCACATGTCCAGAATTGTTACAGAATGGCTCCAGGAACACTCTTGTTAGTTTAAACACTTTCACTGCTCACAAAACTCCGAAGACATGAACGTTATTGAGCATATCTGGGTTGCTTTCAATGTGCTGTTCAGAAGAGATCTCCACCCCCTCGTACTCTTACGAATTTATGGAGAGCCCTACAGGATTCATGGTGTCAATTCCATCCAGCACTACTTCGGACATTAGTCAAGTCCATGACACATTGTGTTGTGGCACTTCAGTGTGCTCTCAGGGGCCCTATGCGATGTTAGGCAAGTGTACCGGTTTCTTTGGCTCTTCATTGTATACTGTGGATGTGTATTAAGTGACTCCACTGAGTGTAGACCACTGTACAAATGTCAAGACATTTATGCAGTCTACCAGTAACACAGTGGTGGGAGAAATGCAATAACTTTCTGGTCATTCATTAGTTTACGATCAAGTGAATACAACAAAATTACATGGCTTTACAATATTATGAAATGATAGTTACTATTCACCATGATACTGAGTCATAGAAAGGCACAACAAAAAGACTGTCACAAAGTGAGGTTTCAGCCAACAAGGCATTTGTGAAAATAGATAACACACACACACACACACACACACACACACACACACACACACACACAGAGCTATTTTCTGGTAGTCTTTTTGTTGTTCCCTTCTGTGGCTGAGCATCTCCGCTATATGGTGAGTAGCAACTATCCTTTTCATAATATTGTTACGTTCCATCCTGGATTTTCCATTGTTTCACCTTACATGGCTTCACGGTATGCTGTCAACAACAAACAGCAGCAAGATGCCATATTTACGATTCCCGTTGCTTTCCTGCCAACATTATGTACGCCACTGACAACAACACACATACAAATTAAGCACCGCTCAGCCATTGTTGATAGGAAAGTATTTTACATAAAAGCTCACTTACAACTACAAATACCGAGTGAGGTGGCGCAGTGTTTAGCACACTGGACTCGCATTTGGGAGGACAATGGTTCAATCCTGCGTCCGGCCATCCTGATTTAGGTTTTCCGTGATTTCCCTAAATCACTCCAGGCAAATGCTGGGATGGTTCCTTTGAAAGGGCACGGCCGACTTCCTTCCCCATCCTTCCCTAATCCAATGAAACCGATGACCTCGTAGTTTGGCCTCTTCTCCCAAACAACCCAACCCCAACTACTACAAATAAGTACTCACTTAATAAACTGAAAATAACTTCACTATATAAACATGAGCTTAGTGAAGTTTTTTTTGTCTACTTATGTAAAAGAAGTGTACCGGAAATGCTGTCTGCGAACTGAAAAGCAAGCAGCACTCGTGGTGGAGGAAGTCGCCTTTACCAGAGGAATGCTAGTACTGCCATATGGGTGACTAAGAATCAATTTCCCCTCTAGCAGTATAGAACACTGTGCAGAGATGTATACAGAATCTATTTAAATGCTTTTCAAGTGCTCATATTATTAGCAGCCCATATGTGTATTCAGCATAGTGTTAACACACTTTGCGGAAAATAAACATGTCCCCTGTGAGCATCTGCACACTGTATTGCCAGTGATTCATAAGGTGGGCTGTGGAAGGTTGCTTTTTTTTATGTGGTGTGAAAGAGAGAATGGGGAATTGCCTGCTTGCTCATCATTTTGCAGACGTACAAAAGAGGGGCGTGCGTGAGCACAATCTAACAACCTACCTTTCCTCAAGCTTCTAACCTCCACTTCTGCCTTTCCACCCTGTTACACTCACAGAACACAACTTTTTCCTTAATACTGATCCACCAGTCAACATTTTTTGGTCTTTGTTGACTGGGCTAAGTGATTGCAATGATGATATTACAATGCTACCTACATGAATATAAGGAAGTAGTATAGCAAAAGTACTTGAAATTAGTAGTAAGACACACAATTATATTTTGGTTTAGCTCTTGGATATTAAAACTTCAAAAACCCATAATTAAAAACACACTCAGTGTAAAGGAATGCCAACAACAGAAGCATGTGCCACAGTTACCTGCAGAATTTCTGGTATCAATCCTGCCTGCAGCAGTGTCATTCCATCAAATTGGAATTGACCTCTTTGAGTGTTTCTTGAAGTTAACAAATGGGAATTGATGGATGCATTCTGGTCATATCTGGTCTCCATTATGGTGAGCTTTGAAGGTAGCTCTTCAATTCGAACCATTGCAACTACGTAGTGGATCTTCAGTTTCCTTGAACATCCCATCATTGTTCTTTGCAGGATATATTGCAGTTCCCGCATGCACAATTCAGAAAAAGCAGGTGTTGGTGAAAAAGCTGGTGTTGGTGAAAAAGCTGGTGTTGGTGGGAAGGGTCCAGTGGCACAGGCTGTGGAGCTATCATTAAAATGAAGAGTGTTGTGTTGGGCAGTGAGCTCAGCAACTGTGCGGGCCAGCCCTCTCTTGGTGATAGTTTGTTGGTGGCCATTTATATGGAGACAGCTTGTGGTTGTCATGCCCACATAGAACACAACATAGTGGTTACAGCTTAGCTTGTAGATCACATGAAGAGTTTCACAGTTAGCCGTGCCTCTGATGGGATAGGTGATGCTTGTGATCAGGCTAGAGTAAGTGCTGGTGGTGGAAGGATGTATGGGACAGGTCTTGCATTTACGTCTCCTACAGGGAAATGAGCCATGAGGTGTTCGAGGGTATTGTGTAGGTTCGGTGGATGGCAGACTACCACTGTGGGAGGAGTGAGAAGAATAGTGGATAGGACATTCCTGATGTCAAGGCACGATGTGAGATAGTCAAAACCCAAGTGGAGAACATTATTCAGTTGCTCCAGTCCTGGATGGTACTGAGTTACAAGGGGAATGCTCCTCTGTGGCAAGACGGTGGGACTTCCTGAAGTGGTGGGTGACTGGAGAGATAAGGCATGGGTGATCTGTTTCTGTGCAATGTTGGCTGAATGATTACAGTCTGTGAAAGCCTCAATGAGACATTCAGTATATTTCAACAGGGACTGCTCTTCACTATAGATGTGACGGCCATGGGTGGGTAGACTGTGTGGAAGGGGCTCAGTGTGGAAGGGACTGCTTGGTGTGGAATGTGTGTCAGCTGTCAGAGTGGAGGTATTGCTGGTGGTTGGTAGGTTTGATATGGACAAAGGTACTTATGTAGCCATCTTTGTGATGGAGGTCAGCATTGAGGAAAATGTCTTGCTGAATTGAGGAGGACCAGGTGAAGTGAATGGGGGAGAAATGTTGAGGTGGATAGTGTGTCCTCACCTTCAATCTATGGATAACGTGTCCTCAACCTCGGTCTAGGTCACGAAGATGTCATCAGTGAATCTGAACCATTTGAGGGGTTTGGGATTCTGGGTGTTCTGGAAATTGTATGTTCCACATTTGTTTGTTGGTGATGCCTCCAAAGGAGAATTAGCTGTAGGTGAGAATATAGCTGGTCATTGTGACCAGAAAGGAGGTCACAGATTTGGAATCCATTGGGCATTGGGAAAGGTATTGTTCAATAGCAGTAAGACTATGGGCATTAAGGATGTTAGTGTAAAGGGAGGTGGCATCGACAGTGACGAACAGGGTACCATGTGGTAAAGGAACTGGAACTATGGAGAGTTGCTGGAAGAAATCATTATTTTTTACACAGGATGGTAGGCTGTAGGTAATAGGCTGAAAGTGTTGATCTACAGGAGCAGAGATTCTCTCAGTGGGCACGCAATAACTGGCCACTATGGGGCATTCTGGGTCTATGGATTTCAGGAATCATGTAGAATATAGGAGTGTGGCAAATGGTAGGGGTGAGGAGAGGGATGGACTCCAGGCAGATGTTCTGGGATGGGCCTAAAGATTTTAGGAGAGACTGGAGATCCTGCTGGATTTCTAGAATTGGGTCAGGGTTTGTAGGTGAAGGAATCTGATAGCTGGCAGAATCCTTCTGTCACGTAGTACATGTGGTTCAACACGATGATAGTGGAGTGTTTATCAGCAGGTAGGATTATAAGCTCGGGATCAGTTTTTGGGGATGGATTGTGGTTCTTTCTGCATATGCAAGGGTAGCTTGTATGTTGAGGGATTTGGGGAATGAAGGTGAGTTAAGGTTCAAGGTTAAGAAATTCTGGAAAGTTAACGGGTGATTTGGGGACAGTGGAGGTGGATCATGGTCAGGTGGAGGAGGGAACTGAGTCAGGCAGGGTTCAACATTGGTCTTTGGTTGTCCTACCCAGTACCCTTCGTACCCCACCGAAACTGGTATTCCATCACCCACTGAACCTACACAATATCCCCATTCATCCATACACAATCCCTGCCCCCATCCCCTTGTCTCATGATTGATATTCCTTAAATAGACCTTGATGCAAGACCTGTGCCATACATCCTCCTATCACCACCTATTCCAGCCCCGTCACAAGCATCACCTCTCCCATCAAAGGCAGGGCTACCTGTGAAGCCAGTCATGTGATCTACAAGCTAAGAAGCAACCACTGTATTGCATTCTATGTTGATGACGACCAACAAACTGTCTGTCCACATGAATGGCCAGCGACAAGCCATGGCCAAGAAACAGCTGGGGCACCCAGTTGCTGAGGTCACTGCCCGACACAATGTTAATCATTCTAATGACTGCCTCATAGCTTGTGCCATCTGGATCCTTCCTACCAATGCCAGCTTTTCTGAATTGCCCAGGAGGGAATTCTCCCTGCAGTATATTCTACATTCCTGTAACCTTACTGGCCTTGTCCTCCACTTGTCACCTTCCCTGCTCTCACTGCAGCACTACACAGCTAATGGACCTACAGTCTTTTTACTTCTCTCGTCTTCTTCTGCCCCCTGCCCCTATCCTCTGTCTAACCTCCCAACTGCACTTAGCTGCCCTAACCTCTATCCACCTTGTCCCTATATGCTCCTGCAAGCAGCACTTTGTCCCCCACCCCTTCCCTGCTATCCTTCCATCTCCCCACTCCAGCCTCCTCCTTACCACAACCACCCTGATTGCTTCTCCCATCATGTGCTGCTGCCCGCAGTCTGGCCTCTTCAGCTTGAGTCTTTGTTAATGTGTGTGAGTTTCGTTTGTGTGAGTGTTTGTGTGTGTATGTGTGTTGTCTAATTTGGCTGAAGGCTTTTCTGGCTAAAAGCGTACTTTTTTAGCTGTATTTTTGTTGTGCTTGTCTGCAGCTCAACATCTCCACTGTATTGTGAGTAGCAATATATCCTTTCCATAAGATTGTCATTATTCCATCCTAAATTTTCCATCTTTACAAAGTTTCATTAATTAATTTAAATCCTTTAGGTGTCTCCATCTCCTTCAACACTTCTGTTATTTTCAGCAATGCTGGATCTTCCTTCTATTTTGTAGCAATGTCGTTTAACATGATGATGACTGAAATTTCATCCACACTGCTATGTTCCATCAAAGGATTCCTTGAAAGACAGTCAGCATCCTTGTGCTTGCATCTGTCTTATATATTGTGACATCATACTCCCAATTACTCAGTGAGCATCTCATCAGTTAACCTTTCGTACCCTAGGGACTAATCCAACCAGTATAAACAATGGTGATTCATCACATTGTTGAATGGTTTGCGAAGTAAATATGGACTAAAGTTGTTGATGGCTGAAACAGCTGCCAGACACTCTTCCTCAGTTGCAGAATAGTTCTTCATAGACTTGCAGAGTACTTTGGAAGCATAAGCTATCACTTTTTCAGCACCTTTGTTTGTTTGCTCTAGAACTGCTCCTATTTGAAAAGCTGCTAGCATCGGGGTGAAGTCTCAACTTGCCATTCGTGTCAAACAATGCTAGAACCGGAGATGATGATAGCACTTCCATAAGGACAAGGAAATATCTTTCTTGTGCCTTGTTCCATGAAAATTTGATGTCCTTCAGCAGTAATTCTTGCAAAGGGCATTTCTTGGTACAGAAATCCTTTATGAATCACCAGTAGTAGGAGTTCATACCAAGAAAACCATCACATTATGAAAGTGCCAAGGAGTTGGAAAATCTGTGACTGCTCTTGTTTAGGTTGGATTGGGACAGGCTCCATCACCATTCACTAGGTGCCCAAGATTTGTATTTCTCGGATTCTGGTGGAGATTTGCAGTCTGAACACACTTTGGCATAGTTATCAGTCAATTTAAATGTTCTTCGAATTTCTTCGAAAAAACGACAGTGTCATCCAGATAGCAAATAAACAGCATACGTTTAAGGTTTCGAAGCATGTTGTCCATCATACATTTGAAGGTGGCTGGAGCATTAAATAGTCCAAATGGCATAACTGAACCCATATAGGCCATCAGGAGTTAAGAAGGCACTCTTTTTCTGGTCAGCCTCGTCAACCTCGATTTGCCAGTAGCTTCTCTACATGTCCATAGTTGAGAAATACTTTGCCCCTTTCAAGCAGTCTGTGAAGTCATCAACACACTCCAGTGGACTGATGTTTTATTTGTGATTTTACTCAGACATAGGTAGTCAATGCAAAAGTGGCAAGTGCCATCCTCCTCCTTCGCTAGGACCACTGTAGAGAACCAAAGACACTCTGAAGACTCAGTGATGTCATCTTCAGTATCTTCTCCTGTTTCTTGCCAGTTATCCATCGTTCAAGTGATGGGCCTCTATATGAGTGCTGACTAACTGGTGGAGGATCTGCATTGTTGATATGGTGTTTTATCATGGGCTGCTTGATCTGTTTTTTTCTCAAAAATTGATGCAGGATGGCTGTCATTCACTGGCATTGTTTCTTGAGCAGCACAAATCCTGTTGGCAGTTAGATAGTAGCTTCCACCCCTACATTTTCTGTAGTGGTAGCGAAGCGTGCTTCCTCGTTGGTGACACCAAGCTGCCCTTTCTGAAATGGTTCTGCTGTCCTTGTGCACATACCTTTTGGAATGAGTTGTGCCTGGCTTGTGACAATTAGTAATCTAAAGTTCTCCTTCACCACCCAAACTGCTTAAGAATAGTGCTGGCATGTACATTCCTTTTGTGAGCATGAATACCTTTCTACAATTAATAAAAGCTTCACATTTTGACAGTACAGCTCGATTGATGACTCGAACTTGTCTTGTTGACAAGCCTTCATTGGCAAACAACTGTTCAGAGCAGTCTTTATTATGTGTGCTTGTTGGAATAGCTTTGTCACCTTTCACAGTCTATTATTGCTTTTGACACCTGCAAGAAGTCCATCTGAGAAAAACATCATGACTACATTCCGTCAAAACAATAAATTCCAAGGTTTGTGTTCTGTCCTTGACAGTTACTGTTGTGACCCTCAGCACAATCAATTTTATACCACAGATCAGTTTTATTTTGCTGGCAATCATAAGCATTTGACGTTACAGAAAAAGAAGCCCCTAAGTCAACCAGCTTCCGATCTGATTGGCCATCAATGAGATTTCCTGTTATCTTGGTTAACTGTCATCCAGGGAGGATTTTCCCCTGTGACTGCCTCACCTCCATAGAAGGTCGCTTCACATAGTTTTCCAGAATTCGGTGGCTAGGCAAGCAGCTGCTTTCTCTGTATGGTAACAGGAAATGGCTGGTGGCATGTTGGGTAGTGATCTCATCCAGGATATGGTAATGAGGTTCAGCCCACAGCTCAACTATAATCATCTGCAGTTGTCTGGCATGAATATGAATGTTATGGTGGTTTATGTTTAGCAGGTAATAGTTGTTGAGCACTCATCTTCTCTCTCTTAGCAATAGCAAATATACAGGGCATAAACAATGAAAACAGACTGTCATGTTGTCCTCTGTCCTTCAAATGTTGGTTCTTCTGCATGGCATTTTATTTACTTGGTGGAAAAATTGGTTGTACCTGCACTGCTCGGATCATGGTGCATTTGACTGGTGGTGGACTTTGGTGTTAAAAATCGATACACTACTTCTTCAGCATTCTCGATTACCTCCTAATGTATGAGCAATCATTCATGGTTTCTAACTCTTCTGTTCTTGGTCCAACAATTCTGGCTGTCATATAGTGTAGGTAGTGGTATAACAGTTGTAAATTGTCGTAGCTGTGTTGTGAAAGTACCAGAGCTCCAAGCGCTAATAGAAAGCACTGATGCTCAAATCATTATAGGCACTGAAAGCTGGCTAAAGCTGGATATAAGCTCAGCTGAAATTTTTGCGAAGAATCTAACGGTGTTCCGAAAAGATAGGCTAAACACGGTTGGTGGTGGCGTGTTTGTTGCTGTTAGTAGTAGTTTAACTTGTCCCGAAATTGAAGTAGATACTTCCTGTGAGTTAGTATGGGCAGAGGTCATTGTTGGCAACTGGAATAAAATAATAATTGGATCCTTTTATTGACATCCTACTTCAGATGATACAGTTGCTGAAAGGTTCAAAGAAAACTTGAGTTTGATTTCAAACACGTACCCGACTCATACGATGATAGTTGGTGGTGACTTTAATTTACACTCGATACGTTGGCGAAAATACATGTTTAATTCCAGAGGTAAGCATAAAATATCATCCGAAATTGTGCTAAACGCAATCTCTGAAAATTATTTCGAGCAGTTAGTTCATGAGCCTATGCAAATAGTAAACAGTTGTGAAAACACACTTGACCTCTTAGCAACAAATAATCCTGAGTTAATAACCAGCATCAAAACCGATATAGGGATTAGTGAACACAGGGTTGTTGTAGCAAGATTGAATATTGTAATCCCCAAATCCTCGAAAAATAAGTGAAAAATATACCTATTCAAAAAAGCAGATAAAAATTCACTTGACGCCTGCCTGAGAGACAATCTCCACTCGTTTCAAATTAATAATATAAGTGTAGACCAAATGTGGCTTTAATTAAAAGTAGTAGTATTGGCAGCAATTTTGAGGTTTATACCAAATAACCTAACAAACAATGGAGCTGATCCTCCTTGGTACACAAAACGGGTTAGAACACTGTTGCAGAAACAACGAAATAAACATGCCAAATTTAAACAGACGCAAAATCCCCAAGATTGGTGATCTTTTACAGAAGCTCGAAACTTAGTGCGGAGTTCAATGTGAGACGCCTATAACAGTTTCCACAACGAAACTTTGTCTCGAAACCTGGCAGTAAATCCAAAGAGATTCTGGTCGTATGTGAAGGATGTTAGCAGCAAGAAACAATCAATGTCTTCTCTGGACGATAACAATGGAGATACTATCGAAGATAGTGCTGCCAAAGCTGATTTACTAAACACAACCTTTCGAAATGCCTTCAAAAAAGAAGATGAAGTAAATATTCCAGAATTCGAATCGAGAACAGTTGCTAACATGAGTAATGTAGAAGTAAATATCCTCGGAGTAGTGAAGCAACTTAAATCACTTAATAAAAGCAAGTCTTCTGGTCCAGACTGTATACCAATTATGTTCCTTTCCGAGTATGCTGATGCATTAGCTCCACACTTAACAATCATATACAGCCGTTCGCTTGACGAAAGATCCATACCCAAAGACTGGAAAGTTGCACAGGTCACACCAATATTCAAGAAAGGTAGTAGGCCCATATTGTTCACATCAATATGCAGCAGGATTTTGGAACATATATTGTGTTCGAACGTTGTGAATTACCTTGAAGGAAACGGTCTATTGACACACAGTCAACATGGATGTAGAAAACATCGTTCCTGTGAAACACAACTAGCTCTTTATTCACATGAAGTGCTGAGTGCTATTGACAAGGGATTTCACATTAATTCTGTATTCCTGAATTTCCGGAAGGCTTTTAACACTGTACCACACAAGAGGCTCATAGTAAAATTGAGTGCTTATGGAATATCGTCTCAGTTGTGTGACTGGACTTGCCATTTCCTGTCAGAGAGGTTCCAGTTTGTAGTAATTGACAGAAAGTCATTGAGTAAAACAGAAGTAATTTCAGGCACTCCCCAAGGTAGTGTTATAGGCCCTTTGCTGTTCCTTATCTATATAAACGATTTGGGAGACAATCTGAGCAGCCGTCTTCAGTTGTTTGCAGATGACGCTATCGTTTAGTGACTAATAAAGTCGTCAGAAAACCAAAACAAACTGCAAAACGATTTAGAAAAGATATCTGAATGGTGCAAAAAGTGGCAGTTGATCCTAAATATCGAAAAGTGTGAGGTCATCCACATGAGTACTAAAATTAAACTTCGGTTACACATTAAATCAGTCTAATCTAAAAGCTCTAAATTCAACTGAATACCTAGGCATTACAATTACGAACAACTTAAATTGGAAAGAACACATAGGAAATGTTGTGGGGAAGGCTAACCAAAGGCTGCATTTTATTTGGCAGGACACTTAGAAAATGTAACAGACCTACTAGGGAGACTGCCTACACTACGCTTGTCCATCCTCTTTTAGAATACTACTGCACGGTGTGGGATCCTTACCAGGTAGGACTGATGGAGTACATCGAAAAAGTTTAAAGAAAGGCAGCACGTTTTGTATTATCATGAAATATGGGAGAGAGTGTCACAGAAATGATACGGGATTTGGGCTGGAAATCATTAGAAGAAAGGCGTTTTTCGTTGCGACGGAATCTTCTCACGAAATTCCAATCACCAACTTTCTCCTCCGATTGCGAAAATATTTTGTTGACACCGACCTACATAGGGCGAAATGATCACCACGATAAAATAAGGGAAATCAGAGCTCGTTTGGAAAGATATAGGTGTTCATTCTTTCCGCACGCTATACGAGATTGGAATAATAGAGAATTGTGAAGGTGGTTTGATGAACCCTCTGCCAGGCACTTAAATGTGATTTGCAGAGTATCCATGTAGATGTACATACTTCTTTTCTCTTGCTATATGACATATGAGAGAAGTGAGGTCCACGACTGCCATAGGGACCTGATTCAGAAGTTGATCATATCTCTTTCATATAACTCTTTTTGCTATGTTGGCACCAGTTAATGAATTCTTCTGTTGTTGTTACATCCTTTACCAGAAGAGCATCGTAGAGTGATTCTATCCCAAATCATATGGATAAGAGTGAATGTGTCACACCATTATTTCAAAGTTTTCTGAAAAAAAAGTGTTTAAGTTCCTCAACACACATCTCAAAAACTAAAATATTTTGATTTTCTGAAGATTCGTTAAAACATTATAGACCTCTCTAAATGAGAGTATTTGTAAAAATGTTGTAACTAAAGGGAAAATAAAAAAATTGTAATAAACTGCAAGCAATAGAGATCTGAAATTATTTTTAAAAAACCCTTGTTCGCAATACTTTCAGACACGATTAACACGTACACACTTCTGAGCTTTTTTTCATCTTAATTTGGAAAAATGAACCATGGAAACTTGTAACTTTTAGGAAACTTTGAAATTATGTTTTGAAAATATGATTAGTCACAAGATGTTAACTGTCTTGAGAAATGATAAAGTGTAAAGATTACTATTAGCAATGACATTAATACCTAAAACTCTTAAACTATTATATAAATTATCTTCTCTAAAACCCCAATCTTGAATAATATAAAAATTGCACAGAGTGTTAGTTGGTCATTGTACTTATGGAAGGTACAATCAGAGTGGGCAATATTTTGTGGTGCAAAATTTGAAAAATTTTTGTGTTAGACATGGCTACTCTCAAGGCCAAAAAATAATGGACACTTAAAAAGTTAAATTGATTGCTAATGTCGACTAAATGTAATGCAAATCTATTATATCTTAGTCAAAATAGTTATTTTACAGCCTTACAAGTAAGTTGGAAAGCAATTTTTCATTTAGTTCAAGCATTTTATAAGAAAATTAGATATAGGATATGGCTTTGTGTATACATTTTTCTATTTCTCATATTATTCGCAAATTTTTATTGTCGTCTATCATGATTTAACTTCCTTATGGCATTGCTTGAATTAAAATTGGCTATACTGTAACAATCAGTACTGCACTGTTGAAGAGAGTTCATTTGGTTCCCCCCCCCCCCCCCCCCCCCACACACACACACACACACACACACACACATAGAACTTGTTTAGCCAGGCTGAATTTGCACACACATGGACAAGAATAAGCCAACAAGATTAGTATTTGGGAAATGGGAACTGCACGCTGATCTGTTGCTGATAACTATTTGAAAGAATTTTGCCAGACTATAAAGTGTCACCCACCTTAGTAGCACTGTCCCTGTGGGCGAGAGGGTTTGCATGCTCCAGGGAAGCAGAGGGTCATCCCGGGGGTAGCATAACTGTTGGCAGGGCCTCCAAAACTGGACAGGCCTGTGCAAAGGAGCCAGGCAAAGTGTGTCGCACAATGCCCTTTCTTTCCTCTTATCCTATCCTGTTTCCCATCTCTTGTCTTCGGAGATACAGACTTCGTTAGGAGAGGGTCAACTCCAAATTCAAAACCGGAATCAGCACTTCCGTTAGGCACAAGTACGGTCCTACTGGAAATGAGCGGCAAATGCCTGCAGCCAACCCAACTCCACACATCGTGTATTTTCGCTCCTGTGGAACCAGTCAGCTAGGCTGAGAGGGCGGCATAAGTAGTGGGCAAGCTCGCCGTCCCTTAAATCTGCATTCCAGGCACAGAGGCATCCACAGAGAGGACACTCCATCCATATGAAAACAACATGGATAGTGGCAGTTACTGGTCATAAGCTCACTCTAATGGGCATAAGAGCGGGCGCCAGGGGTCGCTGTTGACAGTGGGATGGCCCATCATACACTATGTGATCAAAAGTATCTGGAAACCCCCCAAAACATACATTTTTCATATTAGATGCATTGTGTTGCCACTTTCTGCCAGTTACTCCATATCAACGACATCAGTAGTCATTAGACATTGTGAGAGAGCAGAATGGGGCGCTCCATGGAACTCACGAACTTCGAACGTGGTTGATGGCACTTGCATCGTACGTCTGTACGTGAGTTTTTCACACTCCTAAACATCCCTAGGGCCACTGTGTCTGATTTGATAGTGAAGTGAAGTGGAAATGCGAAGGGACACGTACAGCACAAAAGTGTACAGTCCGACTTCGTCTGTTGACTGACAGAGACCGCTGACAGTTGAAGAGGGTTGTAATGTATAATAGGCAGACATCAATCCAGACCATTACACAGGGATTCCAAACTATATCAGGGTCCACTGCAAGTACTATGACAGTTAGGCGGGAGGTGAGAAAACTTGGATTTCATAGTTGAGCAGCTTCTTGTAAGCCACAAATCATGCCAGTAAATGCCAAACGACGCCTCACTTGGTGTAAGGAGTGTAAACATTGGATGATGGAACAGTGGAAAAACATTGTGTGTAGTGACGAATCATGGTACACAATGTGGCGACCCAATGGCAGGGTGTGGGTATGGTGAATTTCCACTGAATGTCATCCGCCAGGGTGTGTAGTGCCAATGGTAAAATTTGGAGGCGGTGGTGTTATGGTGTGGTCGTGTTTACATGGAGAGGGCTTGCACCCCATGTTGTTTTGCTTGGCACTATCACAGCACAGGCCTACATGGATGTTTTAAGCACCTTCTTGCTTCCCATTGCTGAAGAGCAATTTGGGAATGGCGATTGCATCTTTCAACATAATCGATCACCTGTTCATAATGTACAGCCTGTAATGGACTGGCCTGCACAGAGTCCTGACCTGAATCCTACAGAACACCTTTGGGATGTTTTGGTATGCTGACTTCGTGCCAGGTCTCGCCGACCGACATCAATCACTCTGTGAAGAATGGGCTGCCATTCCCCAAGAAACGTTCCAGCACCTGATTGCACGTATGCCTGCGAGAGTGAAAGCTGTCATCAAGGCTAAGTGTGGGCCGACACCTCACTGAATTCCAGCATTACTGATGGAGGGTGCCACAAACTTGTAAGTCATTTTCAGCCAGGTGTCCAGATGCTTTTGTTCACATAGTGTCTTGCAGCACGATACCCTCAGCCCAACATTTTAGTAAGAGGTTGAAAAGCAGCAGAGAAACTAGCTTAAGTTTTACAGTTTTTGTGGATATGTTGTCTTTGCCAGGACGCTTCTTACAGTTAAGTTGTGCAATTGTTCTTTGAAGCTTCTCCATAGTAGGCGTGACATCAAAGTCATGGTAAGGTGTCATCTGAGGAATTTTATCCATTGTATTTGGACTAATGTTGATGGGATGTGAGTAGAGGCTGGAATAATGTTCTACCCAAAGGTGCAACTGACGATTTCGATCTGTGATGACTTTTCCATCTATTTCCTTAAGTGGTACGCTCTTCTTTGGAATGAGTCCAATGACCCATTTGATGCCCAAGTACACACCACCAATGTTGCAAGCATTGAAACACTCCTGTATGCCAGTGCAAAGTTGCTCCCAACAGGAACTGATACAGTTGTGGACAGTGTGTTGAACAGCTGCCTCTGCTTTTCTTAGCTCCCTGCATGTACAGCTGCATGGGTTTTTATGGCAGATGACAGTGGCTTGACGCTTAGCCTCGAGGAGAGGTTTCAGGACATCTAGGTTATTGATGAACCAATCCTGGGATTTTGCTTCCAGATTAACAAACACATTCCCAGCCATAACAGTAAGAAGCGATTTTATCTTCTGCCAGTCTTCAGGAGCGGCTGGGTCCCAAGGAGCCACCTCTTTTCGTATCTCATCACTAAATACTTCTACTGCAGCAGTGTTTCTTGTTTGGCAAAGATTAATTTTTGTTTTGCAGGGAGTTCTGGTAGAGTGAAACATTTTAGTCACAAAGTGCACTTTTGTTGCTACTAGTGCACGATCCGTGTCACAGTCTGCACTAAGGAAAGAACGTATGAAGAAAATAACACAGACCTTTCCTATTAGTTAGAATAAGATCTAATTGGTGTCAGTGTTTTGAATGGATGTGCTTCCGGGAAACCTTGTGGTCCAGTTTGCCTTTAAAGTATATATTGGTGACACACAACTGATACTTTGCACAGAATTCAAGCAACTGTAGACCATTTTCATTCATCTTGCTCACTCCGTGTTTGCCTAGGCAGTCAGGCCAAATGGCAAAATCACTACCAACATGAGCCTTGAAATCACCAAGGATGCACAGAAGGTCCCCGGAGTGCACTCCTTGTACCACATCACTGAGTTGTTCATAAAACTTATCCTTGGCATCTACAGCTGAGGTAAAAGTTGGTGCATACACCGATATCAGCGTCAGTGGTCCCCTATTTGTTGTGAAATGCAGAGTCATAATGCATTCTGAGAGCCCAATCGGATTTTTGGTACAACACAGCAAGTCATTGTGTACAGCAAAATAGATTCTGTGCTGTCTGGGGATGCAACATCTTTGCCCTTCCAGAAAAAAAGTGTAGTTTTTTCCCGTATTGAGCCTTCTTCTGGTAGGCGGGTTTCCTGCAGTGCTGTTATAGCAATATTGAGTCTGACTAGCTCTAAGTCGATAGCAGCTGTTTTGTGTAGCTCTTGTGAGCTCCCTCAGATGTCTGGGAAGCCTTGCGAAATAGTGCAGTTGTTTCACGTACTGATGTGTAATGAAATATCTTTGCTTTTTATTTTATTTTTAATTTTTACTTTATGCAAAGGTAAAGGTGATCGTGGCAATTGCAACTGCCACTGTGGAATTTCACTTCTGAGTATACCTGGAAAAATGTTTGCCCGAGTGGTGTTGGGCAGACTTCAGAAGCTTGCTGAGTGCATATACCCTGAGGAACAATGTGGGTTTCGTCCCCAACGATCTGCAGTTAATATGATCTTCACACTCCGGCAAATTCATGAAAAGTGGTACGAGCAGAAAACCCCTCTGTTCATTGCCTTTATCAACCTAATTAAGGCTTTCAACACAGTCAGCAGAGAAGGACTGTATGTGGTACTTTTGAAAACAGGTGTCCTCCAAAGCTCTTAAAGATGATCATGAATTTTCATGAAGATATGGGAGGTACTGTGGTCTTCGATGGAATTACTTCGGACCTGTTTGCTATGAAAAGAGGTGTTTGTCAAGGCTATGTATTTTCTCCCACTCTGTTCACTATTTTTTTCTCAGCACGCCTCAAAGTTGCTTTCGGTGAAATTAACCTGGGCATTCATCTGTATACCAGAGCTGATGGGAAGCTCTACAACATTTCTCTACTCAGATCCAAGCGCTTCCTAGAAGACTTGCTTGTAAATAGCCTTTTATTTGCTGGCGACACTGCATTTGTAACGCATACTCAAGACGATCTCCAAGAGCTTGTGATAAATTCTCTACTGCATGCAAGCTCTTCTCCATGACTATAAACATAAAGAAGACGGTTATCATGGCACAAGTATATACAGATTCGCCTGTAGTCAAACTGGATGGCTCCTTGTTGAAGGTAGTTGCTGAATTATGCTGTCTTGGTTCAATAATTGCAGAAGATTTCTCCTTGGATGATAAGATAAATGCATGAATAGGAAAAGCTGCACACAAGCACAGGACAACAAACATCTAACATTGTTATCAAAAATACTTGTGTATCAATCATGTGTGCTGAGTACTCTCCTGTATGGGGCTGAGAATTGGACTTCATATGCCAAACAGGAAAGAAAGCTCAATGCCATTCACTTGCAGTGCTTACGAAGCATCTTGGGAATATCATGGAAGAATCATGTGACAAATGATATGCTTCTGAAAATTACGAAACAACAGAGTATCACTTGCATGCTCAAGCAACGTCATCTGCGGTGATTAGGACACCCGCATCACATGGACCTGGCACACATTACTCAGTGAAATAGCAGGAGCAAAGAGACCTCATGGAAGACCTTCACTACGCTTTAGGAATTGTGTCAAGCATGATATGTGTGCATTTAATATTGACAGTGACAAGTGGGAGCAACTCGCTGATGATCACAGCAAATGGAGGCAACTGACTGCTGATGGAAGCAAGATGCTTAACCAAGTATGGCTTAACAACTTAGCTGTGAAACGATTGCACAGACATGAGATTATGACTAACCTTCCTGCTGGAGTGACTTATATTTGCCTCACCTGTGGGAACCAAGTCGGCTCTTGCATCAGACTTCTGAGCCACCAGTGAAAATGTCTCTGGGGTGCCACTTGAATCTTCTGAAGCATCAGGATGTATAAGGTGTCATAAAGAAGATGGTTACAACTTGCAGCTTATGAGAGACACTAATTATTTATCTCACCCACCACTGATTGTTTTACACACAAGAAATGAAGTTGCCCACAACAGTCCTGTAAAGTACATACTGAAGTCTTTGCATTTTACACACAATAACAGGCTGAATTTTGTGGAGAACTGTTCTTGCTATATATGGAAACATTCCACGTGGGAAAATGTATCTAAAAGCAAAGATGATGTAACTTACCAAACGAAAGCGTTGGTATGTTGATAGACACACCAACAAACACAAACACATGCAAGCCAGCAGCTTCATAGCAGAACTCTATTGTCTCTTTTTTAAATGGAATTCCCCTAATGTACTATCATTTAGAAATAAGAGTTTCATGTTTTGTAATAATTTTGATGGTCTGCACAAATCCAATAGCATGTCTTATAGTATTAACAGCTTCATGCTGGAGATTATATCTTGTTGCAAGATGTTTACAGGAACCTCCTGCTCCCATCACGTGCGCTTTTGCATGACCTGTTGCCAAAAATGTCCATTTTTTGCCTTAATTCCTGTACAGTATTTTTCAACCTCATAAAGCTGAAATATGTTTTTAAAGTGAGACGCTGCACCATCATACACATATTTAGGAAATGTATCACCTCTAGATGCTATGCCATCAGTTATTGTGCTGACAGCACAGTATGCACGTCCACTGTCACGAATGAGATCTTCTCTGACAATAGCAAAACAGTGTAATGCTCCAAGGAGGTGAGCAACTTCGTTCAGCAAAGCAACAGACCAGGCCTCAGCAAAGTCAGAATGAAGGACCAGTGTGTCAGTATTCTGGGAAATGGATAATTTTACATCTGCTATGGGCTGTCTCTGAATCTTGTGGATAAAATGATGGGTTACTCCTTTCATGACCCAAAATCTAACCAACGTAACAAACTTCCCTAGCTCCACTCTATTCTTCACAAACTCTCCTCCATGTCACAATGCATAAGTTATGACACTGTCAGTATCCTGAAGGTGTAGTGCTTCAGCGCCAGGACACAGTGTTCACTCCTGCAACCAACATATGCCTCGCAGCTCTTAACATACACACAAAAGCATCAGGTCCGTTTCTGTGCTTCTTCGCTGTGACACTACTTGTAGTGAAACATACAAGTTTCAAACTAGTGCAGTAAATACAGATGCAGGAGTAGAATTTGGTGAGACCAGTTTTTAAATTTGCGTCCTTTTCGTTTTTCATTAGGAAGTATGCTTCACTTACTGATCTTATCATATATCTTTTTACCTATTTAACTTTTTCATCACTTTCACTAACAGAGATAAGTTCAGCCTGATTAGGACTTTTCCTGCTACAACCTTTGTCATCACTTAGTTAATATTCCAGAGTAACATTAAGTCATGTCATCTTGAAGTGGGTGCCTACATTAGGCATCAGGCTTGCCCAAATACCTTTTCCGTTCTTTATTTTATGAGCTTTTGAAATTAAATAATGCGCGGAAATGGGTTTGTATTTCTGTATCTGCTGCTTGGAATAGCTATCTGGTATCAGTTTCAGTAATTGTACCTTCTCAGTGTGGGTGGCTGCTGAGATAGCAGCATTCAGGTTTTGATACCACAAATCACATTGGGTGCACATGAAACTATCTTCAGGTTCTGCACCAAGTGCGCCTACATTATGCACATCACAATGTTTTGAAGATGTTGCTTGTGTAAAACTTGTTTCAAGTTCTTCCACTTTTCTTTGTAAATACCATTTTCTTCTTGTGCTTCTTATCATGCCTGAGCATTTAAGGTGGAATATACTAGAGGCTACAACAGAAATGCTAACATTAAATGCATCGACTACTTCACATGCAGGAATATAAACATTTTCACTCTCTTCGTTAGTTTTACATTCCAATTACCATGATTGTTCAAGTGGGTTGTCACTAAATTTCTTGTTGTAGCGAGTATAGCAATTCCTGCAAAATGGATAAAATGGTAACACAGTTGCTTGAGGACCAAGATATTTCTGCAATACCTCTGACAGATTTCCAACAATTGTGAAGTGATTTTGAAGAACCTGGCAAGCAGTGTCATTTTGAAACTACAAGCAAGTCCAGATCCAAAGCCAGGATCATCAGTGAAGTGTAACACGTAGAACTGAAAGCACATTTATTATTGACACCAACATATAAGCAGAACAGAACTGATGTTCTTGATGGAGAGTACAGTTATTTATACAAGCACTGAATATTCCAAAATACTAGTATTTGTACAACCATCAAATATTCCAGGGATACAAACATTACAAACATAAGATATTTCAACAAACTTTGAGCAACAATAAATATAAAATAATAAATAATTGTTGGTGTTAGAGTTTGAACAAGTGACATGCACACTGGTCAAGGCCACTAATCACTACATCATACTGAATGCAACAGAGCTTGCAGCAGTTGCACTATGTAAAACAAAGAAAATAAGGATGCGCACTTCTAATAAATCTAAGTATATTAAGTTTTCCCTCACTGTACATTTATGAACTGACTGCACCAAGAATTAAAATAAGTATATACTGCCCAACCAGCATTTAAAACTTTACTCTCAAATTCTGCAGTATATGGGTATGAAAATAATACCAATTAAAAGGAAAAGAATTGCCCAGTATTAGCTTACAATCACTGAAAAATGCTTCTGTGGCAGCCTTATGTAGAAATGTGATTATTCAGTTCAAGAGTTCATGAAGGATGACCTGAAAATTTGAGCAAGAGAAAGCACATTCTTGGGATTAAAGTCCATTATTTTTAAAAAGGTCATCATTTGTAGATCAATTATGTATCCAGTACAGTATGTTACATTAATGATATTTTAATAAAAACTGTAAACCAATTTTTGTGTTTCGATGAGTCTGCTATATGTAAAGTCAGTGACTTGAAATTGTGTGTTAAGAGATAGTACAGTTCTGTTCTGTTCTGTTCTATTCTTTTGTATTCTATTCGTATTTAAGTTTGCTGTTCTGTTCTGTTCTATTCTTTTGTATTCTATTCATATTTAAGTTTGCATTCATATTCAAGAGGTTCTGCTTTATTCTCTGGTCTGCTTTTGTAGTTTTGAACAATGTGGACAAACAGTTCTAACATGCTACAGCCACTGTTATACAAGCTATTGTTACTTTGAAGTTGTGTTCACTCTATTCTGTGTCAGAACACTGACTTCTTACACTCTCTTTCCTGCCCTTAGCGTTTTATGTACATAGAGTGCTACGAGTTTTTGTTATATCTTATCCACAACACATTTTTGTGCTACCATATCCTTACACACTGTTGTCTACTTTTCCACACTCCACAAAGGCTCTCCTGCATACTCCACTAACACACTTATCAGAAAGGTATGACAGAAGGACATTATGTGTTGGACTGTGCCTCAAGCAGTGATATAGAATTCGTCCAAAAATTCTGCATTTGCACTCTGGTTCAGCACACCATTTTAAAATATTAGTTAGATTTGTTCAAATGCTTCCACTGCCATGGGGTGAAAGATTCATCCTGGAAGTGATACAAAGGCTACAGTTAAGCATTTCTTTGTCATAAAATTTCTTAATGGGGAGCTAGCTGAACAAGGTATGCAAGTTAAGGGGGGGTAGGATGTCAAACGGGCCGACTTGGAGCAGTAGAGGCACCACAGGAAATTTTAATTCCCACTATCTATTCTTTTACAAATAAGTCCATAAAACATTATCAGCATGACCCGGAAGGATTCAGGGTTCACACTCATACCAGTGGATGTTCAAAAACATAATCAAATAATTTTTTTTACATGTGAAATTTCATCAGTTTTGCACTTGCTATTGGCTGCATTTGTTGCTAAAGGTACACTTTTCTTCGTAAGTAAGAGAGATTCTTCAATGAATTTTGCGCAGCATACAAACCATACTTACAGATGTATGAAACTCTAGAATCTTCCAAATCTATTAAAAACTGTGATACAAAATTGAGACAATTAACTATAAAATTTGAGATTTTTCTAAATGTAAAGATTAAAATGTAAGAGCTCATTCATTTCTTCACAGGTTAATTAATTTCTAGATTTTCATACACCTGTAAGTATGGTTTGTATGCTGCGCAAAATTCATCAAAGAATCTCTCTTACTTAGGAAAAAAAAGTGTACCTATAGCAACAAATACAGTCAGTAGTAAATGAAAAAAGATGAAATTTCACATGTAAAAAAAATTATTTTGTTATTTTTTTTAATTTCCACTGGTATGACGGTGAATCCTGAATCTTTTCTGGTCATGCTGACAAAGTTTTATGAATTTATTTGTAAAAGTATAGACAGTGGAAATTAAAATTTCCTGTGGTGCCTCTCCTGCTCCAAGTTGGCTCGTTTGATGTCCTACGCCCCTTAATCCATTCCCCCCCTCCCCTTACGATTGCAAAAGCAGGGGAGAGATAGAGTGATGCTTTGAGTGAGACTGTGAGATATGTATCAACTACTCTGTTGTCAACCCTGTCCACAAATATTGAAAATTTGTGTTTGAGTTTTAATCTGACACTCAGTTTGTTTCATGAAAAGTTATTATACAGCTTACTAAAATTAGCATAAACTGTTCTAAGCAATGGTCCATAGCTGTGGAGCCATCTGTCTAAAACAGAAACGGGGGGATAAACAGAAATTTAAAGTCAATCAGTATGAGAAGAGATTTTTTTTGTTTGGGGGGAGGGAGGGGGGGGGGGGGATAGGGGGTGTTTCAGATGAGGCTATGTTACCAACAGTTGGATGCAACTGGTAACTTTAAAATGGAAAGTGGTTCATGTGACACATTAGTCATATATGGAATTACACAAGATAAGGAAAGGTGTCTTTATTTGATCATAGAGGTATTCATTCTCGGGTTATGTCAAAATTTATAAAACTAGCAACAACATTGTTCACAATCTGGGGCACAACCTGGGTAGCTTCAATGGAGACTTGGAGTCTATCAGCTTTTTCACAGGTTTTTACGGCCACAGAGTATTGACCCCTCCACTCTCTACACTAAACAGCTAGCTACAAGTAGCACCAAAGTAAGAGGTCTCTTGGTGCAAGAACTGCCAACACATCCGAAATTACCAAGAATGGGAATGGTTTGAAAAATATAATCGTGATACGAATATTGTAGGTGTTGAACTTGATGGGAAACTGTGGGTCAAATTAAATAGAATCCTCACTGGATGTGGTTGGTGCTCTAGCTCACTCTGTAAGTGGGGTATTGTGGAGTCTTAGAGTTGTAATTGCTGTATAATTTTATGTTCTTGAAACATTGAGTAATTTTGTCGAAAATAATTCCTAGGTGTGGCCATATAAGAACTTTATTTGTCTGTAGTTTGTTCATGTCTCTGGTTAAAGTTACTTCATCTATGGGATTGGCATGTGTTTGCTTGATTTTCTTTTTGAATAAAGTGTCTACTAAATTTTTGGAGTAACTGTTGCTTATAGCTACATTTCAGAGAAGATCTAGTTCTTTCTCAATTTTTTTTTCTTTTTTCAGTGGTAAGTTGTTTAGTCTATGTAACATAGAATGAAAATATGCAAGCTTGTGCGCTCTCAGGTGGCTTGACTGGTTGTGGATAATTATGTCTGTTGTCATTGGTTAAGGCCGAAATTGTACAGTTTTACTTTAAATAAAGAGAATGGCAGCTGAAGGCATCATGAAATCTTTCAAAAAATTCATCGCAGCTTCAGACCCTATCACACTGAAAATTATAGAAGCACTTGGAATCATTTTCTGAATGTCAGTGCACAGTGATGAAATGGATTAGAAACCTAGATATTAATGTTTAGTTGATTTATTTTTGTTTATGCAGTGACGTTAATTATTTGCTATAAGTATACCTCATGTGTGTGATTATACAGATCAATGCAAATGCTGATTATGGTAACACATAAAGGCTGTAGGAAGTGATCAGCATGTTGTCTAGAACATTGTGAGGTGGTTGTTATCCATTTTTCACCCATTCCTCATATACTGTAACCAACATGTTTACCAGAATGAGAGTAAAAGCATCAGTGTGCTTCCTGAGGTGAGCAATGCCATTGATCTTCACCACATGCCCAATAATTGCCTTCAGATGACTACACAGGTAGAAACATAATGGATTTAAGTCCCGAGAATGTGGTGGCCCCTCCACTGGACCTCTGCAACTAATCCACATCCGAGGAAACTGATATCCAGGCATACCAGAACAGCTAGCCCGTAATGAGGTGGGACACAGTCATTCTGAAAGTAAGTTGGTAATGTCCCATCATCTGACATCAGCATTGGGATTCCAACTTCGTCTAACAACTTCAGCTAATGTGCTGATGTTAGTGTATCCAGAGAGAAGAAAGGCTGAAAATATGAGACCTCCATATTCCACCCCAAATGGTCACTTTTGGTGCTTCAGGTATGTTCTATGGTTCCAACCAGTGAAAGTTGACATCTGACCATCATCATTGATTCTGCTTGTATTTGCCTGTTCATTCACATGGAAATTAATTTAATCCATACTAAAATCTGTGTGACAGGGGAAATGACAGTTTTAGTTTGTTTGCGTGCCAACTAATTTGCAAATTTAACCTGACAATGTGGATTGTCCTTAGATGCTGTAACATTTGCATTTTATATGACTGCTATTTGTGTACAGCCAAAATTCTCATTATTGATGTGTGACTACACCTTCCCATGAACACTACTGAATTATATGAGAAAAGTTGTTAATGTTGCTTTATCCATAACTGTTTTGGATCATTTAGCTTATGGTTTGTTGGTGACAGCTATTTCCACAGGATTTCATTAAAATTTTCACTACTGCACTGGCATTAATGGATGGTATGTGTGGGCACCATTGGTTGAAATCCTCTGCCATAACATGGATACTCATCTCTCTTGATACCACGACAACTTGTGTGATCATCATCAGCTTTCACCTCAACTGTAAGAAAGAAACATCAGTCATAACTTGAGAATGAAGTAAGTCATGTCCAAATAAAAGAAACCATCATTTTTTTCATGCTGTTCTTTATCCATTTGATATGTAACATGAGCCCCTTTCCATTTGAAAATTGTAACTTGCATCAATACAATGGCTTCTGAAATGTCTGCAGTCTTGATAATACAACCTCAAAGATTTTCCCCCTCTCCAATCCTGTACTATTTTACTTTAAATTTCTGTTTATTCACATGTTTTAGAAAGTTAGTGCCATGCCTATGAACCCTTTGATTTTGTGTTTACCTTACCTATAATATTGAAGAAGCAAACATGATTTGTTAAGTGTCCTATCTTTAAGTGAATGTGTGTGACCTATTCAGTGCTACCTTGCTTTTATGAAACCCAGATACTTTCATTTTGTGTTCTTCTGTACAGTGCTCAACACTTAACCCAGAAAAAGCAGGATTTGAAGTAGTTAGACATAACTTTATAAAAACCTATGTTTAAAACATGAGAGATTAAATTTAATTGATAAAAAGAGAAAATACTAAAATAAAGCAAGCAAAATGGAATACAGATGTTAAAAAACAAGGACTTAATGGAACTGCAAAATGGCAAAACAGGAATAGTTAGAGAAAAAATGCAAAGCATATGTGACACTGAGAAAGATAGTTACTGCATACAGGAAAATAAAAGAAACCTTTGGAGAAAAGAGACAGATGAATGAGAAGCATTAGCTGAAAAGGAAACAAAATAGGGTTATAAAGGAAACAGGAGAAAGTTAGAAAAGAAATTAAAATTCAGTTACTGGTCACTGAAGAAAATAGTTTAGAAGAATCTTCATTTGCATTACCAGAACAACAGTATGAATTAGGATAGATTGCTGCTCACCATATGCAGTTGGCATTGATTGTACATTTAAAAGGAGCAGTGAACATGCACAATCAAAAGAAGGGCTGTCTCTGATAGATAGCTAAGTGAATAGCTACATCATGAATTAACTTTCCATGTTTGATTTACCACACTCAATGTTAATTCACATTTTTGACTCAACCCCTGCAATCTGCAATGCAAACTGTGTAACTTACAGTGTTAGCTTCATGTTGATGAACTCTAGCCTTCCTGCTACCACAATATAAGGAAAAGGGCAGATTGCTGCTCACTGTAAAAATGACACGTTGAGTTGCAGAAAGGCACAACAAAAACAATGTTACACATTCAACTTTTTTGGCCAAAGCCTTCTCTTCAGAAAAGGACACACACACACACACACACACACACACACACACACACACATTCAGACCAACAGTCTGGTCCAAGCTGCCAGAGATGGCAGTACCATGTGTGTGAGGAATACTTGCTTGTGTAAATGAATAAGTATGTGTGTGTGTGTGTGTGTGTGTGTGTGTGTGTGTGTGTGTGTGTGTGTGTGAGGGGGGGGGGAGGTTCATTTTCTGAAGAAGGCTTTGGCCTAAAGCTAAATGTGTAACTGTCTTTTTGTTATGCCTGTCTGCAACTGAACACGTCATGTTTACAATGAGTAGCAATCTATCATTTTAGTTATATTGTTGATATTCCAACCTGGAGTTTCATTGTTTGTTTTTTGCAAAAATTCTCAGACAGAGAGAGAATATGGCCAGCAACAGTAACTCTAACAGTCTGTACAACAGGACTAGCTTTTGAACCAAGGAATATAACTGAGGATTTGTAGACAGCAAAAACACCCTTTGACAAACCAGAATTTTAATTTCATTCACCTCGGAAAACAGTGCAAGTCAATTTTGGTATACTTCCCAGTGTTTTTGAGCCTCATTAAGTGGCTGAAATGCCAGGACAATTGGCAGCATCTGTGACTACTTGTGTGTTGAATTAGATGTGTGTTTGAGTAATTCCTGACACTGTTGCTACTCCTCTAGTTGCAGTTTTATCCATTGTTGTTGCTGGCTTATCTGTTGCTGCCAAGGTTCGAGAAATCTGGTGTACATAGTAGCACATGGCGAAGACAAATTGTGTCGACCTCATCGCTAGTGTATTAGCCTTCACTTCAGACCACAATATTTATGAAACATCAATAACGTCTGTCAAAATACAACATAGTCAAAATGTTCATGAACCAAGCGGAAGCAGTTCATGGCAAAATATTCACCAGAAATTATTCAGTGATCACTCCAAAACAGAGGAATAAAATCAAAGCATGATATAGCCAGATAACAGGTATCTTAATCAGAGTTTCATATAGGCAAGAGGTGCTGGGAATCACATGTTCATGATCTGTCACTCCAAGCATACAGTAAACAATCATTGTTGCTTGGCCTGCAGCAGATGCTCTTGTGACTGGCCTGCAATAATGGCCAGTTCCTGCTGCCGACACCCTCACCATATGTGTGTGAAGTTACACATATTGACTTGTCTGCATCATCCATTTGCTTGCCTGGTTGGGCTACTAAACCATATTTTGTGCCTTATGTTTCATCTCTTGCTGCTGAAGACTTTGTCAATTGCTATAGAAACAGCTTGCTGATTCTCCAAGATTGTTGTTGTTGTGGTCTTCAGTCCAGAGACTGGTTTGATGCAGCTCTCCATGCTACTCTATCCTGTGCAAGCTTCTTCATCTCCCAGTACCTACTGCAACCTACATCCTTCTGAATCTGTTTAGTGTATTCTTCTCTTGGTCTCCCTCTACGAGTTTTACCCTCCACGCTACCCTCCAATGCTAAATTTGTGATCCCCTGATGCCTCAGAATCTGTCCGACCAACCGATCCCGTCTTTTAGTCAAGTTGTGCCACAAATTTCTCTTCTCCCCAATTCTAGTCAATACCTCCTCATTAGTTATGTGATCTACTCATCTAATCTACAGCATCCTTCTATAGCACAACATTTCGAAAGCTTCTATTATCTTTTTGTCTAAACTATTTATCATCCACATTTCACTTCCATACATGGTTACATTCCATACAAATACTTTCAGAAACGACTTCCTGACACTTAAATCTATACTCAATGTTAAAAAATTTCTCTTCAGAAATGCTTTCCTTGCCAATGCCAGTCTACATTTTATATCCTCTCTACTTCGACCATCATCACTTATTTTGCTCCCCAAATAGCAAAACCCATTTACTACTTTAAGTGTCTCATTTCCTAATCTAATTCCCTCAGCATCATCCTATTTAATTCGACCACATTCCATTATCCTCGTTTTGCTTTTGTTGATGTTCATGTTATATCCTCGTTTCAAGACACTGTCCATTCCATTCAGCTGTTCTTCCAGGTCCTTTGCTGTCTCTGACAGAATTGCAATGTCATCGGCTAAACCTCAAAGTTTTTATTTCTTCTCCATGGATTTTAATTACTATCCAAATTTTTCTTTTGTTTCCTTTACTGCTTCCCCCCTGCGGGTTCGAGGTAAGAATAGGCCCGCAGTATTCCTGCCTGTCGTAAGAGGCGACTAAAAGGAGTCTCAAACGTTTCAGCCTTAATGTGATGGTCCCCCTCTGGGTTTGACCTCCATTTTTCCAAATTTCCGTTGTTAGTGCGTGCCATGTGGGGAAGGACGCCGTACGTTGTGTTTTTCTATTGGTCCATCATGCACCACCATCTTGCATGCTACCTATTGTTGTGTGGCGGGATTTACACCCAACGTCTTCTGGGTTGCCTCCTTCTCGTCTTGTCCGCAATCCCCTTCTTAGCGCCCCCGACAACTGTGGACCCTTTCAACACCTAAAATCCAGCACAGTAACCAGTCCGTTGTGGTGGGGTCGTCATGTACCCTCTTGGTGGTTGCCCCCTGACCACGCAGGGATCGCACTACAGATGCCAGGGCTGTTTCCTCCCCACGCATGCCAAGGAGCATGTGCCCATCTTATCTGGGGCACGGGGACTCTGGGCACTGGGATATCGGCCAGGTAACCGTTGCTTTGGCTGGGTGGCGCCCTTGGGGAGAGCCCTCGTTCGGAGTAGGTGGCATCTGGGCGGATGTGGCGCAATGAAACACAATAAATGACACCAAGCTGGTGGTCAACGGCCACCAGCGTCTCTAAGTGAGGCAGAGTAGACTTGCTGCGCAATATGACCCTCAGTCGTTCCCCTCGTTGGCTGCGCCGTGGGAGGGACGCAGATCTAGTGCCAAGCGGGAGCCTTACGTACCACAATACCTTGTCTGCAGCAGGACTGATGGTGACTCCTTTCTTACGACGAAGCCTCTGTTTTTTGTGGAACACCTGGAGGATAAGTTTGGGGAAGTGGCGGGGTTTCTAAAATGAGGAATGGGTCCATCCTCCTCAAGACGTCCTCCCCAGCCCAGTCACGAGCGTTGCTCTTGTGTGATAAGCTGGGTGACGCCCCTGTTACCGTCACTCCCCACAGTAGCTTAAATATGGTCCAGGGGATTATTTACCATTGTGACCTGTTGTTATAATCCGACGATGAGCTGAGAGCCGACTTGGAACGACGTGGTGTACATTTTGTCCATCGTGTACATAGAGGACCCTAGACTAACAGGGTGGCCACTGGTGCCTTTATCTTGGCCTTCGAGGGTGCTGTATTGCCCGAGAAGGTCAAGGTAAAGGTTTACCGTTGTGACGTCAAGCCATACATCCCTCCCCCGATGCGGTGCTTCCAGTGCTGGAAGTTTGGGCATATGTCCTCCCGTTGCCCATCCAGCGCCACATGTCGAGATTGCGGACGCCCCTCTCATCCCAATTCTCCTTGTGTGCCTCCGCCTGTATGCGTCAACTGTGGGGAGCACCACTCTCCATGCTCGCCGGATTGCCCCGTTCTTCATAAGGAGCGGAAGATAATGGAATTTAAGACCCTGGACCGGCTTACTTATCGAGAGGCAAAACTGAAATTTGAAAGGTTGTATCCTGCTTCCTTTCGAACATCCTATGCTGCAGCCACATTATCGTCGCCCTCGCGAGCGGCAGTTGTCGCCTCATCTGTGCCGCCTTCAGTGGGCCCTCGGGGCCGTGCATCTCTGTCTGCCCCCCTCGTGTCTGGGGGCAGGCCTTCCTCTGTTGCCCCCTTAGCAGTTGGGGGCAAACCCTCTTCTGTCGCTCCCCCCACGCTTACTTCGGGAGTGACATCTGCTCCAAAACCAGGGGGCTCAATCCCTCCCCCTCCTTCTCCCCCAGCGTTGCCTCTACCGGTTCCTCTCTCGCGGAAGGGGTCCCTCGGAGCTCTCCCTTCCTCCGTTTCTTCTCCTACCCAGCCGGATGTCAGTCAGTGGCTGAAGATTCCGCCACCTGCTGGTCGTAGGGCTTCTGCATCGTCGTCAGCCTCCGACACTCCTTCCGAGAAGCTCTCCCAGCCCTCTAACCCTAAGGACAGACGCGAGAAGAAGGAACGGAACGTGTCCAAGAAGAAGGACGTTCCGGCGGTTTCAGTACCGCCTGCTATAAATAGTTCTGGCTCCGGGGATGAGGTGGAGATCCTCGCCTCTGCCGCGGATCTCGCCCTCACGGAACCCTCAGGGGCCTTTCCTATGGACACAGCTGACTCTCCCCCGGTGGCGGCAGTTGGCTCTGAGTCGCCGTCTGCCTCTTAGTCGCCTTCACGCCCTCACAGTCCCTTCCTGCTTCCATTCTCCAGTGGAACTGCAGCGGTTATTTCCGCCACCTGCCTGAGCTCCGGATGCTTCTGAGTGTTTCCCCTGTTCTCTGCATTGCTCTGCAGGAGACTTGGTTTCCAGCAATGCGGATCCCCGCCCTTCGCAGTTATCGGGGATACTATAAGAACCGCGCTGCCTGTCAACGAGTGTCAGGTAGGGTTTGCCTCTTTGTTCACCACTCTGTCTGTAGTTCGCCAGTACCCCTTCTGACGCCTTTAGAGGCAGTCGCTGCCAGGGTTGAGGTCTCGCCGGCTTTTACTGTTTGCTCTGTTTACATTCCTCCGGATGGGGAGCTCCCCCGACATGTCTTGGCTGCGCTGCTGGCTCAACTTCCGCCACCATTGCTGCTTCTGGGCGATTTCAATGCCCGCAACCCTCTGTGGGGTGGGACTGTCTCCAATGATCGCGGTCGTGCCGTGGAGCATTTCTTGGCTCAGCTTGACCTTAGCCTCGTGAACACCGGTGCTCTCACGCATTTCAGTGTGGCCCATGGCTCGTTCTCGGCCATCGCTCTCTCTCTTTGCAGCCCCGGACTTGTCCCATCCCTCCACTGGAGAGTGCATCCTGACCTGTGTGGTAGTGACCATTTTCCCATCTATTTGTCACTGCCCCAGTGTCATTCTTCTGGGCACCTGCCCCGCTGGGCTTTCAACAGGGCTGACTGGCCGGCTTTTACTTCCGCTGCCACCATTGTGTCTCCCCCACAGGGTGACATTGATGAGGTGGTCCATGTCTTGACCACGTCAATCATTTCTGCGGCCGAGGCTGCCATCCCCTGCTCTTCTGGTCTCCCTCGGAGGAAGGCTGTACCCTGGTGGTCGCCGGAGATTGCTGAGGCTATTCGCGACCGTAGGTGGGCTCTCCAGTGTCATAGGCAGCACCCATCTCTGGAGACCCTCATCGCCTTTAAGAGGCTCCGTGCCTTGGCCCGTCGTCTTATTGCATGGCGTAAGCAGGAGTGCTGGGAGAGGTATGTCTCATCCTTGGGCTCCCGTGTCTCTCCCTCGCTCGTGTGGTCCCGGATCTGGCGGATTTATGGATACCGGACCCCTATGGGTGTCCCTGGGATCTCCCTGGACGGCGCTGTTTGCACGGAGGCTGCCGCCATTGCTGAACACCTTGCCGCGCACTTTGCTACGAGCTCCGCGACTGCAACTTCCCCCCCCCCCCCCCCCCCCCCCCCCCCCCCCCCCCCCCCCCCCCCCCCCCCCCCCCCGGCCCCCCCGCCTGCCGCCGCCTTTCGCTCTCTAAAGGAGCGAGCCGAGCAGACGCCGTTATCATTCCACATGCGTCGTTCTGAAAAATACAATGCTCCTTTCAGCAAGAGGGAATTCCTCACTGCCCTCGCCGATTGCCCTGATACAGCACCAGGACCAGACTGCATCCACGCGCAGATGCTGAAGCATCTCGCCAGAGACACGTCCTCACCATCTTTAACCGCATTTGGAGCGAGGGCATGTTCCCGTCGCAATGGCGAGAGGGTGTTATTGTCCCCATCTTGAAGCCCGGTGTGGACCCACTGGCGGTGGACAGCTATCATCCCATTACCCTCACCAACGTTTTGTGCAAATTGCTCAAACCTATGGTGGGGTGGCGTTTGTGTTGGGTCCTTGAGTCGTGCGGTCTCCTCGCTCCATCCCAGGGTGGCTTCCGTCGGGGCCGGTCTGCTGCGGACAATTTGGTGCGGCTGGAATCTGCTATCCGTACGGCCTTTGCCCGACGTCAGCATCTCATTGCTGTATTTTTTGATCTGCGGAAGGCGTATGACACCACATGGAGGCATCACATCCTTGCTACGTTGCATGAGTGGGGTCTTCTTGGTCAGCTCCCGGCTTTTCTTCAAACCTTTTTATTGCGCCGCTCTTTCCGGGTGCAAGTCGGTGCCGCCTCTAGTTCATCTTATATACAGGAAAATGGGGTCCAGCAGGTCTCGGTGTTGAGCGTCTCCTTATTTCTAGTGGCCATTAATGGTCTGGCTGCAGCCGTGGGGTCGTCGGTGTCTCCTTCTTTGTATGCCGACGACTTCTGCATCTCATTTACCTCAACGACTACGGGCGTCGCCAAATGCAGACTGCAAGTCACCGTTCGCAAGGCAGCATCATGGGCTCTGACTCCAGGTTTTCAGTTCTCTGCAGCCAAGACTCGAGTTATGCACTTCTGCAGGCGTCAGACGGTCCACCCTCATCCTGAACTTTACCTCGACGGCCACCTCCTTGAAGTGGTGGACACTAGCCGCTTCTTAGGGCTCGTGTTTGATGCCCGGCTCACATGGGTTCCTCATATTACTCAGCTGAAGCAAAAGTGCTGGCGGCATCTCAACGCCCTCCGCTGCCTGAGCCACACGTCTTGGGGGTGCAGATCACTGCACGCTGTTGCGATTGTACAGAGCCCTTGTGCAGTCCAGGCTTGATTATGGGAGCCTGGCCTATGGGTCTGCATCACCCTCAGTGTTGACGTTGTTGGACCCCATACACCACTGTGGGGTTCGGCTTGCAACTGGCACTTTCCGTACAAGCCCCGTGGATAGTCTGCTGGTGGAGGCCGGGGTCCCCCGCTGCGGATTCGCCGCCATCGACTGCTCGCCGACTATGCTGTCCATGTGCATTGCTCGCCGGGCCATCCCAGTCATCACCTGCTTTTCCCTCCCATGGTCCTCCATCTGCCTGAACGGCGACCCCGGTCTGGGCTTTACATAGCTGTCCGTGTCCAGTCCCTGCTATCAGTACTGGGGTCATTCCCTCTTCTGCCTCCCTTCCGGGTCCGTGCACCTACGCCTCCCTGGTGTTTGCCCCAGCCGTCCGTCCGTCTGGACTTGGCACAGGGACCCAAGGACTCGGTTCCGCCTGTGGCCCTCCGTCGCCATATTCTTGCGCTCCTCGCCTCATTTTCGGGCTGTGAGACTGTCTACACTGATGGTTCCCTGGTTGATGGTCGCACTGCCTACGCTTTTGCTCATGCTGCCCATGTTGAACAGCGCTCCTTGCCGGCTGGCTGCAGTATTTTTACTGCAGAGCTGGTGGCCATATTGCGCGCTCTTGAGCATATGCGTTCCTGCTCAGGTACGTCCATCGTAATCTGCAGTGACTCCCTGAGCAGCCTCCAGGCCATCGACCGCTGCTATACCTCTTCTCCTCTGGTGTCCTCTATTTGGGAGTCTGTTTCCGCCATTACCCGCTCTGGTCGTTTGGTGGTCTTTGTTTGGACGCCAGGTCACATTGGCATCCCGGGGAACGAACGTGTCGACAGGCTGGCCAAAGGGGCAATCGACACCCCAGCTTTGGAGATCGGCCTCCCGGCTCGTGATCAGCAGTTGGTGTTGCACAGTAAGGTGCTTGGAATGTGGGCTGATGAGTGGCGTGGCCTGACATCCCCGAATAAACTGTGGGCTGTTAAGGAGATGACCGATGTGTGGCGGTCCTCCCTGCGGGCTTCTCGCAGGGACTCTGTCATCCTGTGTCGGCTCCGCATCGGCCATACCTACCTGACGCACGGCCATCTTTTGCGTCAAGAGTATCCCCCCGTGTGTCGGTGTGGGTCCCGGCTGACGGTCGCCCACATTTTGTTGGAGTGTCCCCGACTGCGCACCCTCCGGCAGTCTTTTAATCTCCCGGGCACTTTGCCTTTGGTTTTATGCGACGATGCCTCCATGGCTGATGACGTTTTAAATTTTATCCGTGGTAGTCCTTTTTATGGTTCCATTTAGGGAGGTCCTGCACCTTTGCTTTCTGTGTCTCTTGTCCTCGAGTCTCTCATATTTGGTTGCAGATTTTAGTGTGTAGTCGGATGGTTGACTCTTTCCCTTTTTTTTTTTGTTCTCGTGGTCAGTCAACCAGTCTCCGGCCATCTTCTTTTCTTCTGTTTATTTCTGCCTGGTGTTCATCTGTACTCTTCTTGTCTGTAGTGTTCGTTGCTGCCTTTGTGTTCTTCCAGTGCCTGGGGGGAAGTCTCCTTCCCCTTGGGGTTTTACCTGCTCCGCAAATTTATGTCTCGCCTGTTTTTGGAATGGGGGACTGTTGACCTTAGCTGTTTAGTCCCCCTTAAACATCCCAACAACCACCACCTTTGCTGCTTGCTCAATATACAGATTGAATAACATCGGGGATAGGCTACAAACCTGTCTCACTCCCTTCCCAACCTCTGCTTCCCTTTCACACCCCTTGACTCATAACTTCCACATGGTTTCTGTAAAAATTGTAAATAGCCTTTTGCTCCCTGTATTTGACCCCTGCCACCTTCAGAAATTGAAAGAGAGTATTTCTGTCAACATAGTCAAAAGCTTTCTCTAAGTCTACAAATGCTAGAAACATAGGTTTGCCTTTCCTTGATCTATTTTCTAAGGTAAGTCGTAGGGTCAGTATTGCCTCACGTGTTCCAACATTTCTACGAAATCCAAACTGATCTTCCCCAAGGTCGGCTTCTACCAGTTTTTCCAATCACCTGTAAAGAATTCATGTTAGTATTTTGTAACCGTGGCTTATTAAACTGATAGTTCGGTAATTTTCACATCTGTCAACACCTGCTTTCTTTGGGATTGGAATTATTATATTCTTCTTGAAGTCTGAGGATATTTCGCCTGACTCATACATCTTGCTTACCAGATGGTAGAGTTTTGTCAGGACTGGCTCTCCCAAGGCCATCAGTAGTTCTAATGGAATGTTGTCTACTCCCAGGGGATGTCTCCAGCTACAGGAGATAAAATGTCAAGCAGAAAAATATACTTTGTGGCATGTCCAAAATTCTGAACAATAGCTGTGAGCAAGGAAGTTTTGATAGTTGTTGGCATCATAATATGTAATCATGTATAATAATACAATTTTCTATTATTTTAGAGCAGTCAGTACAGCACTGTAACTGCAGGAGTTCTAAAGATTGTAAATTCCAAAAAGTTTAATATTTCTTTTCCAGCTGAATATTTGACTTCTAGTTAGTATTATTGCTTTATATAAGGCTTTCAATGATTATTCAGCTATCTGGCAAGAATTGACCAAAGTTTGACAGTTTGTATTTTCTACTATTATCAGTTAGTTTTGTTAGACTATCTTTATGACTGTAGTTCACAATCCAGCATTATTTTAATAGCAAACTATATTTTGTCACACTATCCAAATACTTCCAGTATCAAAACTTATTTAAAGTTTACACCTCGTAGTTCAGGTTTGCGCAATGTTTTGTCTGCTATAAGAACAATTTTCTTTTCATTCTTTATTTGGCTATATATATTACTTATAGTTAAGCGAGGTGGCACAAGGACTCACATTTAAGAGAAGCAGAGCTCCAATCTCCATCCAGAGATACAGCTGTAGATTTTATCTCACTTTCCTAATTTACGTGAACACCAGAATTGTTCCTTTGATAATGAAGAAGCTTATAGCCTACTTTATCATCCAATCTGAGCTGCTTGTCCATCTCTCAGCCTCATTATCAAGTTGGCATGACACCCTTATCTTCCTTCACTTGTTCTTGATGGGGCTCTATCCCAGTGTTTTAACAACTTACATGCAACTTGGCAGCTAATCCTACTTTTCTGATCTCTCTGTTGGTTCTTGGGTCACTGAATTTCGATCCTACTTCTCTATTAAATAGAGACTTGTCCTTTTGGAAATGTAAATAATGAATCTGCTGCTGAAAGTTCATTGACCTTCTCTCATAATTTTTTTTTTAAATCCATGTACATATGACCTTACCTCAGCTGAAGCTGTTATATGTATAATAGTTTATACTGAACGCGTATGTTCTTTTCTCATTAGGTTGCATAATAGTAAAGTGTTAAATCTGAGGAAGTGGTGTACAGTTGGTCACCCTAGTTCTAATGTGATCAGCATTTTCTGCATTGTTTCTGAATTTCAATAGAGTGGCAGTTAAGTGTTTTACAAAATAATGTCATATTAATGTATGTTCCAATTTCACTTAATTTTTGAAAAGACATATCAGTTCTTTGGCAGCGGCCACTAAAGTTTTGTCGGAGTTTTCAGAAATTTGCGAATGCCATCAGATTATTATAATGCATGTCTTGTAATTTGTTGTTAAGCTTCTCTCAGCATTTAGTCTTCATTGTTAAAACTCATCTTTCAGTTACACTCCCATTTTTAGTATCAGAGTTGTGCTTTGTAAAATCTCACTGTGCATTGGTATAAGAGTAGCAGATAGATATAAAAGAAAACATACTTTTTTTGCCATGTTCGTTGTAATGCTTATTTCAGTGTAATATCTCTTTTTCTTTTAGGGAGAACCAGACTGTTGGATATTCATTCAAGGTCTTAACTGGCTTCAGCCTTCTCTTGCTGTCTCTCCCACCTTTCTCACTGACTTTGACAGAACTGTCTATAATCTGCCACCAAATGTGAATGAGAAAGCTTTAATATGGATATACAAAAGGTAATTACATCTGGATTATTTACTTTTTATATATGCAGATACTGTACAAAACTATAGAACATTCTGTGTAACCAATATTCTCTTGGTTCTTCAACATTATCTCTACAGCAGTAAATTTTTCCCTGTTATTCTTCATTCTTTAAATTTTCTGGTATTTGTATACATTAGCATCTTTTATCCTATATTATCCCTTCTTTATAGTTCAGATCCCCCTCCACTGCCCCCCCCCCCCCACCCCCCTCTCACCACCACCACCACCACCACCACCACAGACATGTTATTTTCCTCTGATTGTGGATAATGTTTCCACTTTTGAGTCTCAACAGTGAATCACAGCAACCTACTCTCCTGCCCCTAATTTCCTTCATACAGTCTGTAAGCCATGGCGTGTTCCTTGTCTTTCTTGGCCCTTAAAGTTCTTCAGTTCCTTTCTGTTGAGAATCATGAAGCATTGTCACATTTTAAGAAGGACTTGTAAATGCATAAGCTGAGTAACACGTGTTCATAGGAATTCTTTATACTTCAGTCAGTTATAAGGTGTAAAATGGCGCAAGTAAAAATGTAAGTATTGGTTAATATGTATACAGTACCATTTATCACAATATTCTTTGGCTAGCATTCAAGTTTAGGCACATATTGCACAGAAGTACTCTCACTGGATTGCCACGAGGGGCCTTCAGTAAGTAATGCAACACACCTTTTTCGCCAAAAGCAGGTTGGCTTTATTCAGTATTCCAATACAATATATTATTCCCCACTCTGTTAGCTACAAAACCCTATTTTTCAACACAATATGCATTCAATGTGACATCCTTACACCACATTGCTGATAGGCCTGTTATGCCTTTGTGGTACCACTCTATTGGTTGACTTCGGAGTCAACGTCTTGCTGCATCAGTAACACCCTTTCATCCGTGTACTGATGTCTGAGTCACAGCTCTCGTACAAGATAAGTAATTTAAGTAGTAATAAACTGTTTTTAACACTTTAAACTAATTTATTACATTAATTACAGTGCTCTACAAGTGTACCATTAAAGGTTCTTGTCCTACTCGCGTATTTTCACAGTAATCATGTAAAGTTCATTTTGTTTACATATCATGGCCAGGCCGAACTTTTGAGCTTTCGGATTAAACTTCATACCGCAATTTTAAGTGCATTTATTGATAGCTTAGTGTGCTAAATACGTTTGCTGCCCCTTTATATCTGTAGAGTGTCGTCATCTCTTATGTTATTTCCAGTAAAAAACTTCTGAACCACTGTTTACATAGTCGCGAGTAGGCCTAATTTTTCGTACACGTATTTTCATTGTTTTCCGGTAACTTAATTGTCTTTCTGTCACTAAAATCGATTTGTACCATGAGTGTAAAGTGCCTGATGTGCCGTAGAATCGTTAGCTCCGGGGTCTGGTGTGATGGATGTAGTAACTTTTTTCATTGGGGCAATTGTAGTGGCGTGGGAATTGGGAAAATGAGCGAGACTCATCAGTAGGCTATGCAGTAGAGATAGAAAGATTGTGGAACAGGAGGGGAAAATTGCTGCCCTTCAGGCTGAGTTAGATGAGGCTAGGCGAGAACTGGGCAGGTTAAGGGGGGAGAAGGGTAAACGGGGGTGGGAAGTGGCAACAGGCGTAAGGAACAGGCCAAGAAATTCTTCTGACAGCTTTGTTATTAATGAACAAAATAGGTTTGACCTGTTGCCTCAGTCAGAAACTGACGAGCCTCTCACAGAAGTAGATGTAGACAGGGCTCAACAAGCTTTCAGCAGAAAATTGAATAAGAATGTTGTTGTGACTCGCCGATCGTTCAAAGCGCCACCGCGCAATTACGTGCGTCCTCTACGTGGGGCGCTGTCTGCCAGCCATGCAGCAGCTGCGCCACCTAAGCGCCCAGCCGAGCAGCGGCCGCTAGACTGGGACTCAGTGCTCATTCGAATGCTAACGTGTACACATGTCTTGCTTGTCAACTTACTCTGTGACTTATATGTGTTGTGTCGTTCTGAAATATATGTGTTAAACTTGACGTTATAACAATTGTCGCCGAGGTAGTGGATTTTTCCTTTTCACCGTTGACCCACAGGGTTCCATGGCTACTGTCGAGCAACTATTGCAAAATCTCCTTGAACAGCAAACGCTTCTAACAGCGGCGATTCGCGATTTCGTTGCGGCATCAAATGCGGGGTGTTTCTCATCGTTGGCTATACCTCCTTTTCCTCCTTACGACGAGACGACGGAAGACTGGTCTGATTACGAAAAATGTCTTCGACAGCACTTCTTGGCATTTCATGTCACGGACGACCAACCATGTAAGTCTCTGTTCTTTTCCTGGATTTCACCTCAAATGTATCGGTTGTTGTCGCAATTGGCTCCTTTGAAGGATCCTGCGTCTTTGTCCTTTGCTGAAATGTGCTCACTTCTGTCTGTCAATTTTCAAAAGCAAACACACATGGTAGCCTCTCGTGTTGCCTTTTATCGTTGTCAAAAACAGCCACATCAATCCTATCGCGCTTGGGCTGCTGAACTTCACGGCCTCAGTCGAAAGTGTCAATTTGTCACTGACATTCACAGAGAATCCTATGCCAATTCCATGGTACGAGATGCTATTATTCGGCCGGCGCCCGACAAAGAAGTTCGGCAACGTGCCCTTCAGTTGGCGAATCCGACTCTAGATGAAGTTCTGTCCATTGCACAGTCTTTTGAAATTTCTCGCGCCACTGGGGCGCAAATAGAGGCATGGGGTGATGTCGGGGAAATACAACCTCTGTGCGCTGTCGACGACGCGTGCGGCGCATCCCCGCCGGCCGATGTGGCCGCAGTACGCTCCCACACGCAGCCTCGGCCTAGCCGTAAACAACCCGCTAAGAAGTTGCAGTAAAACCCTGGCAACTTCCTTCATGTCCGCGGTGTATTACGAAACATTCACGCGAGGATTGTCCCCAACGTTGGGCTGTGTGTCACAATTGCAAAAAGAAAGGTCATGTGTCTTCTGTTTGCAAATCCGACCGCATGAACATGATGCTGATTCTGATTCTGTGTTGTCTCTCAATTGCACTTCTTCCCTTTCAGGGAAGTTATTCCTCACTGTCCAAATCCTCGGTCGAGTTGTTCGCATGCAAGTGGATACCGGTTCTGCTGCCACTATAATTAATTCTCAGACGTATCTTCAGTTGGGTTCTCCACTCCTGTCACCTGTCACTCGGCAATTAAGGACGTACAATAAACAGAAGATGTCTCTCTTGGGACAGTTTAATGCTGAGGTATCTTACAAATCCGTTCGCACTGTTCCCATATTTGTGGTCGACCAGAGCAACGCAGAAAATCTTTTTGGTTTCGATGCCTTTCGCGTTTTTGGGTTCTCCATAGATGACTCTGTCAATATTGTCTCTGATGCTATTCCTTACGCTCAAATGGATTCCTTGTCGATGACATTTTCGTCCCTTTTTTCTCCTGGGTTAGGCTGTGCAAACGACTTTGAAGCTCATATCACGCTCAAACCCACTGCTCGGCCTAAGTTTTTTCGGGCTCGGCCCATTCCTGTGGCCCTTCGTGATTGGGTAAAACAGGAGTTGGATCGTCTCACTACTTCAGGGGTCTTGCTTCCTGTCACTTCCAGTGAATGGTCCTCTGCTGTCGTTGTCGTTGCTAAGCCAAATGGTGATATTCATCTCTGTGGCGATTTCAAAGCCACTGTAAATTCTCAATGCCTCATCGACACTTACCCTATGTCCCGTCCTGAAGAACTGTTCACTAAACTTGATGGAGGCCAGTATTTTTCTAAAATTGACCTGTCAGAAGCGTATCAACAACTTCCTCTCGACGCTGCTTCCCGGCAGTTTCTGGTCCTTAACACGTCTTTCGGCCTCCATCAATACCAACGCTTGCCATTCAGGGTTGCTAGCGCCCCTGCTCTCTTTCAGTGATTCTTTGAACAATTATTGCTCCCTGTCCCTGGGTGTATCAATTACATGGACGACATTGTTGTCACTGGCTCCACCACTGAAGAACATCTTCAAAATCTCCGCACACTTTTTCATGTCTTACAGACTGCCGGTCTTAAGTGTAATCTTCAGAAATCACATTTTTTTCAGGCATCTATCACGTACTTGGGGTTTCAACTCTCTCGGGATGGTATTCGTCCGCTCCAGCAAACTGTCGCTGCAATCGATGCCCTTCCTCACCCTACATCTGTTAAGGAACTGCAGGCCTTCTTGGGGAAAATAGCATACTATAACAAGTTTTTACTGTCTGCGGCTTCGGTGGCTCAGCCATTGCATCGCCTGTTGCATAAAAACGTGCCTTTTCACTGGTCCACGTCATGCGAAGCGGCTTTCCAGAAATTGAAGACTATGCTGAAACAGGCCCCATGCCTGGCTACTTATCGACCTGGCCAACATCTTGTTCTTGCCACAGACACCTCTCATTATGGGGTCGGAGCAGTCCTTTCGCACCGTTTTTCTGACGGTTTGGAACAACCCATTGCTTACGCCTCCAAAATGCTCACGGATGCCCAACAAAAGTATTCTCAAATTGAGAAAGAAGCTTTGGCCATTATTTATGCTCTTCATAAGTTTGGTGTTTTTCTCTATGGCTCAAAATTTCGTCTTGTTACGGATCACAAACCACTTGTTTCCTTGTTTCATCCATCAACGTCACTTCCCGACAAGGCTGCACACCGCCTCCAGCGTTGGTCTCTTTACTTGTCTCGTTTCAATTATGAGATTCATTTCCGGCCAACGGCTCAACATGCAAATGCTGATGCTCTGTCTCGCCTTCCCATGGGTCCTGATCAGGCATTCGATAGGGACGAACTTTTGTGTTTCCACCTGGATGTTGCCGAGCAGCGGGTTGTGGACGGGTTCCCCTTCACTGGGGACAGGCTGGCTACGGGTTCTGACCCTACCCTCTCCCAGGTTTTACGCTGTATTCAGAAGGGTTGGCCAGATTGCCCGTCCGCTAAGACTTCTGATCCGTTGCGGAACTACTACGCTTTGCACTACCGCCTCACGGCTAGGGATGGTGTTATCCTCCTCTCCACTGACAATGCTTCGCCGCGTGTTGTGGTACCTGCGTCTTTGCGTGCTTCGGTCTTGTGCCTCGTTCACCGAGGGCACTGGGGTGTGTCTCGCACAAAATCTCTGGCGCGCCGTCATGTGTACTGGCCTGGCTTCGACTCTGAAATAGCACACATGGTCGCTGCCTGCAGCCCTTGTGCGTCACAGGCCGCTGCCCCGAAGTCATCTTTGTCACCGTGGCCTTCGCCTGAGAAGCCCTGGGAGTGCATTCATGCTGACTTTGCGGGACCCTTTTTAGGTACTTATTGGCTCCTCGTAATTGACGCCTACTCTAACTTTCCTTTCATTGTCCGTTGCACGTCGCCTACCACCGCGGCAACCACCAGTGCTCTCGCCCGCATTTTTTCTTTGGAAGGCCTCCCTTCTACTCTTGTTACTGATAATGGTCCGCAATTTGCCTCTTCCGAATTTGAGGATTTTTGTGCTCGTCACGGCGTTATGCATGTCACGGCCCCGCCGTTCCATCCACAATCCAACGGTGAGGCTGAACGACTGGTCCGCACATTTAAGGCTCAGATGTGGGAACTTCTGACTTCTTCTGCTGCTGATGATGCGCTTCTCCATTTCTGGCATCTTACCGTTTGCCCCCATGGGCGACCACAGCCCGGCTGAGCTCTTACATGGCCGACAGCCCCGCACGCTACTTCATCTTCTGTGGCCTTCGACCTCATGGCCGCGGGTGCCTTCACTTGGCCAGTTCACCGCTGACGACCTCGTCTGGGTACGGGGATATGGCAGGCGGCCAAAATGGAGCCCGGGCCGTATCTTCAGACACCGTGGCAGACGCCTGTTTGAAATCCAGTTGGACACGGGTGTTGCAGTGTGTCATTCGGACCAGCTTCAGCCTCGTGTGCCAGCAATGCCTGTTCTGAATGCCACTACACCACCTTTGGCTCTACCTGACGCTCGGGATTTTGGCATCTCTCAATACTCACAACGCAGCCCTTTCACCGTCATCGCAATGCCAGCACAAGAACGGATGCCACCAGGAGACGTGCCCATGCAGGAACCGGATGACCTTCCTCTGTCAGAGCAAATCTACTCGCCTCCTCCTCCAACGGACACCGACACATCGCCCATGTCTCCTGTCATATCAACTGGACTTGCCGCAATGGGCAGATCGGTGCATGGGGCCCCAGCAGATTCGACCCCTACGTCTCCTGTCATCTCGACCCGTTATCATCGGGGACACTTCCGTGCGTACGGGAAGACTGCTCCTCGAGACTTTACGGCGAGTCCAATGACGCCTATGGACGTTAGCCATCTCCAGGACACCTCCATCAAGACCAGTGCAACAATTTCAAAGAGGGGAAAATCGTTGTGACTCGCCGATCATTCAAAGCACCGCCGTGCAATTACGTGCGTCCTCTACGTGGGGCGCTGTCTGCCAGCCATGCAGCAGCTGCGCCACCTAAGCGGCCAGCCGAGCAGCGGCCGCTAGACTGGGACTCAGTGCTCATTCGAATGCTAACGTGTACACATGTCTTGCTTGTCAACTTACTCTGTGACTTATGTGTGTTGTGTCGTTCTGAAATATGTGTGTTAAACTTGACGTTATAACAAATGTAGGAAAGTCTGCAAAGAGAAAGAAAGTCGTGTTGCTAGGTAGTTCGCATGCTAGGGGTGTGGGCCAACTTCTGCGGGATGAATTAGGGTCAGAATATCAGGTCACAAGTTTTTTCATACCTAGTACTGGACTGGGGCAGGTTACAGAGGATTTAGGTTCACTATGTAGAGGCTTTACTAAGGAAGATACCGTGGTTATTGTGGGTGGGCTGGGCAACAGTATTGACAGAGATCCGGGGTACAGCATAGAGTGTGACCTGCCAAAGATTGCATCAACATCGAGTCATACCAGTGTTGGGTTTGTGTCAGTTCTGGAGTGCCACGACCGACCTCATTTGAGCTCTTCTGTCAGGAGAGTTAATTTGGAGTTGGAACGGCTACTTGGATCTGACGCAGGGTCATACATTGGTGTGGTTCCTGTTGATTCACTCCGTAGGTGGGACTCTACTAGACATGGCCTACACCTCAACAAGAAAGGGAAGGGTAAACTGGCTGGGCTGATAGCAGAAAATTTAAAGGGGCAGGAACTACATCTCATGGTGGAAACTCTTTTTTAGTGTAAGATCAGTGTCCAGTGGGAAACTCAGCCAGGCAAGTACTAAAGATGTTAAACAAGTTCAAGATACTCACAAAATTAAAGTGAAAAATAATGTTAGTGCATTTCATCAAAATATTGGGGGACTGAAGAATAAAATTGATGAGCTTCTGCTTTGTTTAGAAGATATAGAAACTGAGAATGTAATAGATGTACTATGTCTGTCTGAGCATCACATTGCCACTGATATGCAAAAGGTTAGCATCAATGGGTACAAATTAGCTGCACATGTAAGCAGAGATAATATGATGAGAGGAGGAGTTGCCATATATGTCAAAAGCTTCCACAGTGTAAAAAATTTAGAAACTAAAAAATTTTGTGTAGAGCAACATATGGAAGCATGTGCCACTGAACTTAAACTAAATGATGGCACTTTCATAATTGTAACAGTGTATGGGTCGCCCTCAGGGAATTTCCAGCTATTTCTAGAAAACTTGGATGCTTTGTTGTGCTATCTGTCAGACGGGGGAAGCAAATTATCATTTGAAACTTCCTGGCAGATTAAAACTGTGTGCCGGACCGAGACTCGAACTCGGTACCGAGACTCGAACTCGGGACCGAGACTCGAACTCGGGACCGAGACTCGAACTCGGGACCGAGACTCGAACTCGGTACCGAAACTCGAACTCGGGACCGAGTTCAAGTCTCGGTCCGGCAGACAGTTTTAATCTGCCAGGAAGTTTCATATCAGGGCACACTCCGCTGCAGAGTGAAAATCTCATTCTGGAAATTATCTTTTGTGGGGATTTCAATGTTGATTCCCTGAAAGAGTGTAATAGAAAGAATGACCTTGTAGTATTACTCAGTTCTTTCAATTTGAGCTCCGTCATTGATTTTCCTGCTCGGATAACAAAGTACAGCAGTACATTGATAGATAACTTTTTTATAGACCAAGATAAGTTTAAGGACATAAATGCTTATCCTGTTGAGAATGGTCTTTCAGATCATGGTGCACAGCTAGTTACAGTACATGACATACCTCCATGCAGTATATCAAATCAGACTGTCAAAGCAGTGCGTTCAGTTAACAATATAAATATTGCAAACTTTAGGGAAAGCCTACAGCAGCTAGACTGGGATGAAGTGTATAAGGAACCCGATGCAGACTTGAAATATAACTTATTTCACGATACATTTTTAAAGTTATTTGAAAATTGTTTTCCCAAGAAAATAGTTAAACATAATTCCAAGAAAACATATAAAAAACCTTGCCTAACTAAAGGAATAAGAATATCTTGCAACCGTAAAAGAGAACTGTATCTAACAGCAAGAGGGAGTACTGACCCCAAAATTGTTCAATATTATAAAAACCAAGAAAAGTTATTAAAAAGTCCAGAAGCATGTGTATCATGTCTGAGATCAGTAACTCTGATAATAAAATTGATAATAAAATTAAAGCAATTTGGAATATTATTGAAAGGGAAACAGGGCAACCAAGAGCACAGGAAGACTTTAGTGCCATAAAACTGAATGACAACTGTACTAACAAACAATGAGAAATTGAAAATATTTTCAATAATCATTTTTTTAATGTTGTGGAGAAAATAGGATCTAGATCTTCACTAGAAGAGGCAAGGCTGCTAATAGAAGAGGCCATACCTGTGCAGTTTGAAACAACTGTAATTCCACCAACCTCTCCCTCTGAAATCAGTAAAATAATAAACTCACTGAAAAGTAAAAGCTCTCACAGAATTGATGGCATTTCCATCAAGGTACTTAAAGCTTGTTCCCCACAGATAAGTAGGATTCTCAGCCACGTATGTAATAGCTCTTTGGAGAAGGGTGTTTTCCCCGATAGACTGAAATATGCCATTGTAAAACCATTGCATAAAAAGGGGGATACGTCAGATGTCAACAACTACTGCCCAATCTCTCTTCTGACAGCTCTATCAAAAATTTTTGAGAAAGTAATGTATTCGAGAGTAGCCTCCCATATTTGTAAAAATAAAGTACTAACAAAATGTCAGTTTGGTTTTCAGAAAGGCTTTTCAACAGAAAATGCTATATACGCTTTCACTGATCAAATATTAAATGCTCTGAATAACCGGACATCACCCATTGGTATTTTTTGTGATCTCTCAAAGGCCTTTGATTGTGTAAATCATGGAATTCTTTTAGATAGGCTAAATCATTATGGTTTGAGTGGGGCAGTGCACAAATGGTTTAATTCGCGCTTAACTGGATGAATGCAGAAAGTTGAAATAAGTGGTTCATGTAATGTTAAAACAACAGCTGATTCCTCAAACTGGGAGGCTATCAAGTACGGGGTCCCACAGGGTTCGGTCTTAGGTCCTTTACTGTTCTTGATATACATTAATAACTTACCATTCCACATTGATGAAGATGCAAAGTTAATTCTTTTTGCTGATGATGCTGTTGTTGTTGTTGTCTTCAGTCCTGAGACTGGTTTGATGCAGCTCTCCATGCTACTCTATCCTGTGCAAGCTTCTTCATCTCCCAGTACCTACTGCATCCTACATCCTTCTGAATCTGCTTAGTGTATTCATCTCTTGGTCTCCCTCTACGATTTTTACCCTCCACGGTGCCCTCCAATGCTAAATTTGTGATCCCTCGATGCCTCAAAACATGTCCTACCAACCGATCCCTTCTTCTAGTCAAGTTGTGCCACAAACTCCTCTTCTCCCCAATCCTACTCAATACCTCCTCATTAGTTACGTGATCTACCCACCTTATCTTCAGCATTCTTCTGTAGCACCACATTTCGAAAGCTTCTATTCTCTTCTTGTCCAAACTAGTTATCGTCCATGTTTCACTTCCATACATGGCTACACTCGATACAAATACTTTCAGAAATGACTTCCTGACACTTAAATCTATACTCGATGTTAACAAGTTTCTCTTCTTGAGAAACGCTTTCCTTGCCATTGCCAATCTACATTTTATATCCTCTCTGCTTCGACCATCATCGGTTATTTTACTCCCTAAATAGCAAAACTCTTTTACTACTCTAAGTGTCTCATTTCCTGATCTAATTCCCTCAGCATCATCCGACTTAATTTGACTACATTCCATTATCCTCGTTTTGCTTTTGTTGATGTTCATCTTATATCCTCCTTTCAAGACACTGTCCATTCCGTTCAACTGCTCTTCCAAGTCCTTTGCTGTCTCTGACAGAATTACAATGTCATCGGCGAACCTCAAAGTTTTTACTTCTTCTCCATGAATCTTAATACCTACTCTGAATTTTTCTTTTGTTTCCTTTACTGCTTGCTCAATATACAGATTGAATAACATCGGGGAAAGGCTACAACCCTGTCTCACTCCTTTCCCAACCACTGCTTCCCTTTCATGCCCCTCGACTCTTATAACTGCCATCTGGTTTCTCTACAAGTTGTAAATAGCCTTTCGCTCCCCGTATTTTACTCCTGCCACCTTCAGAATTTGAAAGAGAGTATTCCAGTTAACATTGTCAAAAGCTTTCTCTGTCTACAAATGCTAGAAACGTAGGTTTGCCTTTTCTTAATCTTTCTTCGTAAGGTCAGTATTGTCTCACGTGTTCCAACATTTCTACGGAATCCAAACTGATCTTCCCCGAGGTCGGCTTCTACCAGTTTTTCCATTCGTCTGTAAAGAATTCACGTTAGTATTTTGCAGCTGTGACTTATTAAACTGATAGTTCGGTAATTTTCACATCTGTCAACACTTGCTTTCTTTGGGATTGGAATTATTATATTCTTCTTGAAGTCTGAGGGTATTTCGCCTGTCTCATACATCGTGCTCACCAGATGGTAGAGTTTTGTCATGACTGGCTCTCCCGAGGCCATCAGTAGTTCTAATGGAATGTTGTCTACTCCCGGGGCCTTGTTTCGACTCAGGTCTTTCAGTGCTCTGTCAAACTCTTCACACAGTATCTTATCTCCCATTTCGTCTTCATCTACATCCTCTTCCATTTCCATAATATTGTCCTCAAGTACATCACCCTTGTATAAACCCTCTATATACTCCTTCCACCTTTCTGCCTTCCCTTCTTTGCTTAGAACTGGGTTGCCATCTGAGCTCTTGATATTCATACAAGTGGTTCTCTTCTCTCCAAAGGTCTCTTTAATTTTCCTGTAGGCAGTATCTATCTTACCCCTAGTGAGACAAGCCTCTACATCCTTACATCTGTCCTCTAGCCATCCCTGCTTATCCATTTTGCACTTCCTGTCGATATCATTTTTGAGACGTTTGTATTCCTTTTTGCGTGCTTCATTTACTGCATTTTTGTATTTTCTCCTTTCATCAATTAAATTCAATATTTCTTCTGTTACCCAAGGATTTCTATTAGCTCTCGTCTTTTTACCTACTTGATCATCTGCTGCCTTCACTGCTACATCCCTCAGAGCTACCCATTCTTCTTCTACTGTATTTCTTTCCCCCATTCCTGTCAATTGTTCCCTTATGCTCTCCCTGAAACTCTCTACAACCTCTGGTTCTTTCAGTTTATCCAGGTCCCATCTTCTTAAATTCCCACCTTTTTGCAGTTTCTTCAGTTTCAATCTGCAGTTCATAACCAATAGATTGTGGTCAGAATCCATATCTGCCCCTGGAAATGTCTTACAATTTAAAACCTGGTTCCTAAATCTCTGTCTTATCATTATATAATCTATCTGATATCTTTTAGTATTCTCAGGATTCTTCCAGGTATACAACCTTCTTTTATGATTCTTGAACCAAGTGTTAGCTATGATTAAGTTATGCTCTGTGCAAAATTCTACAAGGCGGCTTCCTCTCTCATTCCTTCCCCCCAATCCATATTCACCTACTATGTTTCCTTCTCTCCCTTTTCCTACTGACGAATTCCAGTCACCCATGACTATTAAATTTTCGTCTCCCTTCACTACCTGAATAATTTCTTTTATCTCGTCATACATTTCATCTATTTCTTCATCATCTGCAGAGCTAGTTGGCATATAAACTTGTACTACTGTAGTAGTCATGGGCTTTGTGTCTATCTTGGCCACAATAATGTGTTCACTATGCTGTTTGTAGTAGCTAACCCGCACTCCTATTTTTTTATTCATTATTAAACCTACTCCTGCATTACCCCTATTTGATTTTGTATTTATAACCCTGTAATCACCTGACCAAAAGTCTTGTTCCTCCTGCCACCGAACATCACTAATTCCCACTATATCTAACTTTAACCTATCCATTTCCCTTTTTAAATTTTCTAACCTACCTGCCCGATTAAGGGATCTGACATTCCACGCTCCGATCCGTAGAATGCCAGTTTTCTTTCTCCTGATAATGACGTTCTCTTGAGTAGTCCCCGCCCGGAGATCCGAATGGGGGACTATTTTACCTCCGGAATATTTTACCCAAGAGGACGCCATCATCATTTAATCATACAGTAAAGCTGCATGTCCTCGGGAAAAATTACAGCTGTAGTTTCCCCTTGCTTTCAGCCGTTCGCAGTACCAGCACAGCAAGGCCGTTTTGGTTAATGTTACAAGGTCAGATCAGTCAATCATCCAGACTGTTGCCCCTGCAACTACTGAAAAGGCTGCTGCCCCTCTTCAGGAACCACATGTTTGTCTGGCCTCTCAACAGATACCCCTCCGTTGTGGTTGCACCTACGGTACGGCCATCTGTATCGCTGAGGCACGCAAGCCTCCCCACCAACGGCAAGGTCCATGGTTCATTGGGGAGCTGACGATACTAGTATAGTAATAACATCCAAAAACCAAGAACTAAGTGATGTAATTGTAAATGATGTTTTTCACAAAATTATTAAGTGGTTCTCAGCAAACGGACTCTCTTTAAATTTTGATAAAGCGCAGTATATACAGTTCCGTACAGTAAATGGCACTACTCCAGTAATAAATATAGACTTTGAACGGAAGTCTGTAGCTAAGGTAGAATTTTCAAAATTTTTAGGTGTGTCCATTGATTAGAGGTTAAACTGGAAGCAACACATTGATGGTCTGCTGAAACGTCTGAGTTCAGCTACGTATGCTATTAGGGTTATTGCAAATTTTGGTGATACGAATCTCAGTAAATCAGCTTACTATACCTACTTTCATTCACTGCTTTCATATGGCATCATATTCTGGGGTAATTCATCATTGAGTAGAAAAGTATTCATTGCTCAAAAACGTGTAATCAGAATAATTGCGGGAGCCCACCCACGTTCATCCTGCAGACATCTATGTAAGGATCTAGGGATCCTCACAGTAACCTCACAGTATATACAGGGTGTTTCAGAAATGACCGGTATATTTGAAAGGGCAATAAAAACTAAACGAGCAGCGATAGAAATACACCATTTGTTGCAATATGCTTTGGACAACAGTACATTTTCAGGCGGACAAACTTTCGAAATTACAGTAGTTACAATTTTCAACAACAGATGGCGCTGCAAGTGATGTGAAAGACATAGAAGACAACGCAGTCTGTGGGTGCGCCATTCTGTACGTCGTCTTTCTGCTGTAAGCGTGTGCTGTTCACAATGTGCAAGTGTGCTGTAGACAACATGGTTTATTCCTTAGAACAGAGGATTTTTCTGGTGTTGGAATTCCACCGCCTAGAACACAGTGTTGTTGCAACAAGACGAAGTTTTCAACGGAGGTTTAATGTAACCAAAGGACCGAAAAGCAATACAATAAAGGATCTGTTTGAAAAATTTCAACGGACTGGGAACGTGACGGATGAACGTGCTGGAAAGGTAGGGCGACCGCGTACAGCAACCACAGAGGGCAACGCGCAGCTAGTGCAGCAGGTGATCCAACAGCGGCCTCGGGTTTCCGTTCGCCGTGTTGCAGCTGCGGTCCAAATGACGCCAACGTCCACGTATCGTCTCATGCGCCAGAGTTTACACACCTATCCATACAAAATTCAAACGCGGCAACCCCTCAGCGCCGCTACATTGCTGCACGAGAGACATTCGCTAACGATATAGTGCACAGGATTGATGACGGCGATATGCATGTGGGCAGCATTTGGTTTACTGACGAAGCTTATTTTTACCATGACGGCTTCGTCAATAAACAGAACTGGCGCATATGGGGAACCGAAAAGCCCCATGTTGCAGTCCCATCGTCCCTGCATCCTCAAAAAGTACTGGTCTGGGCTGCCATTTCTTCCAAAGGAATCATTGGCCCATTTTTCAGATCCGAAACGATTACTGCATCACGCTATCTGGACATTCTTCGTGAATTTGTGGCGGTACAAACTGCCTTAGACGACACTGCGAACACCTCGTGGTTTATGCAAGATGGTGCCTGGCCACATCGCACGGCCGACGTCTTTAATTTCCTGAATGAATATTTCGATGATCGTGTGATTGCTTTGGGCTATCCGAAACGTACAGGAGGCAGCGTGGATTGGCCTCCCTATTCGCCAGACATGAAACCCTGTGACTTCTTTCTGTGGGGACACTTGAAAGATCAGGTGTACCGCCAGAATCCAGAAACAATTGAACAGCTGAAGCAGTACATCTCATCTGCATGTGAAGCCATTCCGCCAGACACGTTGTCAAAGGTTTCGGGTAATTTCATTCAGAGACTACGCCATATTATTGCTACGCATGGTGGATATGTGGAAAATATCGTACTATAGAGTTTCCCAGACCGCAGCGCCATCTGTTGTTGAAAATTGTAACTACTGTAATTTCGAAAGTTTGTCCGCCTGAAAATGTACTGTTGTCCCAAGCATATTGCAACAAACGGTGTATTTCTATCACTGCTCGTTTAGTTTTTATTGCCGTTTCAAATACACCAGTCATTTTTGAAACACCCTGTATATTCACTTATGAAATTTGTTGTTAATAATCCAACCCAGTTCAAAAGTAATAGTGGTGTGCATAGCTATAACACCAGGAGAAAGGATGATCTTCACTATGCAGGGTTAAATCTGACTTTGGCACAGAAAGGGGTAAATTATGCTGCCACAAAAGTCTTTGGTCACCTACCAAACAGCATCAAAAGATTTTCTAGATGACGACTCCTTCTACTCATTGGCTGAATTTTTAGATATAAATTAAGAAAAAAAAACAACTACTACTACTTAAACATTAGTGTCATGCAATATTTTGTGCAATGTAATATCTTGTACAGACATCTTTTGTTAACCAGACACGTTCCACATCATTACGAAGTGTCGTATTCATGATCTATGGAACAAGTATTAATCTAATCTAATCTGATCTAATCTACTGCTTCCCATGGAGTACATCCTTCAGTGGGTCAAATGGAAGTCAGAAGGTGTGCGATCCAGCCCGAAGGGTAGATGAAGAAGAAAGTCCATTGAAGTTTTGTGAGCTCCTCTTCAGTGCGCAGACTTTTATGAGTTCTTGCATTGTCATGGAGAATGTGAACTTTGCATTTTTGTGACGATGAACACACTGAAGTTATTGTATCTTCAGTTTCCTGAGGGTAGCACAATACACTTCAAAGTTGATCGTTGCACCATGAGGGAGGATATCAAACAAACACATTAGAAATTCCCCACAGATGATCCTGTATTGCTCTTTATGGTCTTCTGCAGGAGGTGAGGAACCCAATAGGCATACATGTTTCAGCTACCCCACTGGTGGACATGTGTGTCAGCACTACCAAAAAGAGATGTCCAGCTGTTCAGTGAGGTGTTTAATTCCGATCTGTCAGTCACCTAGAATTAGAATATCCGTGTTCCAAAATTGCGACAAACCGCCATTTGCGAGACCATACAGGTTGCGATCATGACAGATGCCTTGCCCAACAACTACCACGTAACTTCCTGGCAGATTAAAACTGTGTGCCGGACCGAGACTCGAACTCGAGACCTTTGCCTTTCGCGGGCAAGGAGACGAGGTACTGGCGGAAGTAAAGCTGTGAGGTCGGGCCGTGAGTCGTGCTTGGGTAGCTCAGTTGGTAGAGCACTTGCCCGCGAAAGGCAAAGGTCTCGAGTTCGAGTCTCGGTCCGGCACACAGTTTTAATCTGCCAGGAAGTTTCATATCAGCGCACACTCTGCTACAGAGTGAAAATCTCATTCTGGAAACTTACCATGTTTTTGAAACTTCCTGGCATATCAGCGCACATTTCGCTGCAGAGTGAAAATTTCATTCTTGTCACCATGCTTTTTTTTACTGCTAGATCTCCGTAGACATTCTGCAAGCACCTATTAATATCTGCGATACTCTGGTTTTCTGCCGAAAGAAACTCGATGACAGTTCTGTGCTGGGAAGGCAACTCCGTTACAGATGCCATTTTGAAGGCTACGTGTAACATCGTCACCTACCAGAGCTTCGTGAAACTGTAGGGGCTGAAGTGGGAATATTCTTTGATGCTCCATAATAAATTCTACATTTTTTTCAACTGAAATTGGTCAAGAAAGAAAATGTGTTGCATTATTTATTGAATGCCTCTAATACATACCTATGTTAATTCTTATATTCCTTCTGCATTCAGTACTGTCTTCACAAGCTACTTCACTCTTTTCCATTGCACTGGAATTATCAAAAGCATTCAGTTAAACACACAAGACTATTCAATAAAACAGAAAATGCTTTTGTCATGTGCTATCCAAACTGTAAACATGAAACTTATATAACATAATTCACATAAACTTCTAATTTTTCCAGTGCTGTTAAAAACTGATTTCCATGTTTAATCATGTTATTACTCGTGTTTATTTTCATCTTGCATTTAAGTGAAAAGTTAAAAAGTACAACAAATTTCATACTCCAGAAAGAATTTCCATTGTGCAGGTGAGTGTGTGCTGATTTGAAACTTCATGGCAGATTAAAACTCTGTACCATACTGAGAGTTGAAACTGGGATCTTTGCCTTTCATGGACAAGTCCTTCGCCTACTGAGCAATCCCAGCATGACTCGCGATCTGCCCTCACAGCTTTACTTCTTTTATATGAATGCATGGCATCTGTGACACAATGCAGAATCTGTAACTGTGATACATTATATATAATTTTGAAGTGGTGAGGGAAGAAAGGAAAGGGGAGGGATTATTGTTGTGCATTGGGACGTTAACAGGAATCAGTAATGACGAGTGAAAACATGTGCTGGACCGGGACTGAAAACCTGGATCTTTTGCTTACTAGGTAGCTGCGTTAATCACTGCACCAGCCACACACAGTGTTTATCACAACACCACAGCCACTGCTAGTTTGCTGGGCTGTAGAATGTGGGTGTGTGGCTGGTGTTAAATACACAGTTGGTGTACAGTACATGTTGTTTGTCCTATACAAGGTGTCCCATTTTAATCTATACTGGCCAATATCTCTGGAGTGGCACAATTCTGCAACAAAAAGTCTCTAGTAAAAGTTGTAAGATTCGAAGGGGGTCATGGAGTGGTTAGCTTGAATGACCTTGAATGGTATTTTCAAGGTCAAGTTCAGGTTCATTTTTAAAAAATGGAAATCCCTATTTTTTATTCCATATTCGTATTCCACGTGAAAAAAATGCATTGTTTGTATGATTTTTTTTTTTTTTTTTTTTTTTGGATAAACCAATGGTTTGTTGCCAGGGGCCACTTCATTGCAACTATCCCAGGTTGCCAGTATCTCGAGAACGGAGTGAGATCGAGAAAAATTTTCAGTGAAAATCTTGTATGGTTTCTGAATTCTGTCCACTGGTGAAATTTTCATGAACTTGAAATGGCCTTGAAATTCTTCTGTATGGGTTAACCTGAAAGCAAATACCATTGGCATCAGTGGACTGCAATGTGCATCACGTGGAGGTTGCCCAGTGGACTTTGCACGTTGTTAAGCCTGAAAAGATCTGATCAACATGGTTCTCACTGGAAATTTAGGATCTCAGATGCTTGATCAACTGTCCATTTTGCCTAATGCACATTTCCACTTTCTGTTGGAAACTGGTCTTGACATCATTCAATGTCTGATGGGTGATTGCCTGGAAAGCCACCACAATCCTTTCTCTCATATCTTCTGTCATCGTAGGGGGAGTGGAGCACACCTTCTGCTTCACAGGTCCCCATAAGAAGTAGTCCAGTGGTGTCAAGTCTGTCAATCTTGATGGGAATTCATATATTGCACTACTGATACCAATCCATCGATTCGGGTAAGTTGCGTTAAGGTACCTTCTGACAGGTAAGACCCGATGTGCAGGGGTGCCATCATGTTTGAAACCACATATTTGCTCATATGTCTAGGGGGATATTTGCTATTAAAGGAGACACCAGATTCTGGCGAATATGAAGGTAGCACAAGCTGTTAAACATTTTGCCACAAAAAACAGGACGTATCACATAATCTCCAACTATGCCCACCCAGAGATTGTTTGACCACCATCTCTGTGTTTGGTGGTCTTGTAGCCAGTGAGGATTTGCTGCCACCCAGTAGTTTGTGTTACGGAGATTGACTCCTCCCCTGTTGTCAAAGTTTGGCTCATCTGTAAAGAGAGTGTGTGCGAAGAAGAAGGGATCACAACGTATTTGCATATCAGCTCATCGACAAAATACCAGGCGTCTCTCAGCATCCCCAGGCTTAGTTGCTTGGGTGACATGAACATGATATGGGTGGAATTTAAAGTATTTTAAAACATAAGATACAGTTGATTGAGGCACGCCATGCATTCGCTGAATCCGACTAGTCAAAAGGTGTGTCTTCAGTGATGATAGCACAAACTCCCAGCACAATCACCTCTCTTGGGCCTGTCTTTTGTATCTCCCTTTTCGAGGCCCCTCTTTCATCTCATCTTACCAGAGTCCTAATTGTAACCTTCGTGGGATGATGGGCATTGGGATACCTTTTGGCATACAATCTTTGCCCGGCTACACAATTATCACAATACTCAACAACAGTTTTTATCATTCTCACTATTTCTTATGGTATGTAATCAGCCATTTCAGACAGATTATACTCAAAAAATAAATTTTACTGATCAGTTTCACTAGTATTAGTTTTCTTAGGTTTTTCTTTCAACGAAACATCCTGTTTACACCACAACGTGAAGCTGTAACATACAGTATTAAAGTGCACTCTTTCAGAAAATGACCTAGGTGTCTAACAAATGTTTGTCTTTCAAGAGGGCACCTTTACATATCTCAGTATTGATGTAAATTATAAAATAATGACATACCCCAAGGTAATCTGTTCTTTTCAAATATGAAGGAAAGGCAGAAATGGAAGACGGGCCCAAGAAAGTTGATTGCGAGACAAGGTAACTCAGATAAATTTTTCTCTTATGGGATCCAAACATTTGTGTGGAGAATAATTTTGCTTGTACGGATTTGGAAAAATTTCACTTCAGGAATGCCTTAGAGTCTCGCGAGACAAGATTGTTGTGAATCCCACGAGGCAAAATTCATCAGAGTTCAACGAAGTGGAAGTATTCTAAATCCCTTTACACACATTTTTTCTAAGTCCATAAGAAAAAAATTTATGAGAGTCATGCCAGTCAAGAATCATTCTAAATGAATTCTGAGAAATTTTCAAAGTCTCCAAAGGTAAAATTTCTCAGAACCCCCCGTCGTGGTTTCAGATTTCCCGACAATGACTCTTTATTATTTAGCCTCAAAGCTCCACCCTTCTCTTCTCTGATTGTGCCGGCACAAGCACAGTGCTGGTCTCTGATTTAGCACCCTCCAAGTGGTGCACATTGGTTTCCGCCAATGCCGACGGTATTTGCATTTTCAGGTTAATCCATACTGAAGAATTTCAAGGCCATTTCAAGTTCACGAAAATTTTGCTGGTGGACAAGAGTTCAGAAACCATACACAAGATTTTCACTGAAAATTTTTCCTGATCTTGCTTCATTCTCAACCTGGGAAAGTTACAATGAAGTGCCCCCTGACAACAAACCACTGGTTTTTCGAAAAAAATGTTCCCTACAAACATGTGCCCCCCCCCCCCCCCTCATCCCCACCCCAGATAGAATACGAATATGGAATAAAAATAGAGGCTGCCATTTGCAAAAATAAACTTGATCTTGGTTTGACCTTGAAAACAGGTTTCAAGGTCATTTCAAGGTAACCATACCACCACCCTCTTCAAACTTTACAACTTTTACTAGTTAATTATTTTTTTTTTTCAGAGTTGTGCCACCCCTGAGATATCGGCCAGTATAGATTAAAATAGGACACCCTGTATAATGTTAACCACACTGAAAAGGAATTTCATAAACACCTAGTTTTCATAAAAGCATATCGCCTTTCGTTGATCCCTGAAGACGTGGTACCTTGAAGAACCATTTCCCACATATAGAACATTTTAATTCTCTTTCCTCTTCCTCCAGTTGGTTTTCACTTGCAGAGCTTTCCTAATCTGATTTTCGTACATCCAATCTTACTGCCTCTTCCAGGCTCACCAGTTTGTCCAGTAAGCTGTCAGCATTAGAACCTGCATAGGGCCTTTGTATTGAAATTTTAAGCATGTTCAGAGTACAAGGTGTGCAAACTAAAACTGGCCCAGAAAATATTTACAGTAAGTCTAATGGAGAATTGACCGTCATTAATGAGCATCACATAATGTTCTGGGAGTAGCCACTATTTATGTTGAGGCAGTGCTGTGCTCGATTTACCAAATTGTGACATACATGTACCATATCTGCGTGAGGAATAGCAGGAGTAGTGTTCAGTTTACCCCACAGATGAAAATCACGGAGAGAGAAATCAGGTGATCAAGGCCACACTGTAGCAAACCAACCCCACCCCCTCTTACCCCCACCTTCCTCTGCTAGGTCACCAGCACATGCAGTTAGTCCATGTAATGAGGCTGTTATGTGCCGATCTGGATGAGCTCTCTGGCAACTCAGAGATCACTCTTCTGGCACCTGAGCTGTCACATGTATGCCGAGCAGTGATTGCTCATCTTTTTGTGGCTTTCGAATTCCCGGCAATGACCACCTTGCCAGGCAGCCCACGCCATGGTTGAGTGGTGCCCACAAGGTGAGGCCCTGATAGGAATGGGTGGTAATGGGGCGGATGCTCTTATGAAGCATGCTAAGCTCCACACCTCTAGCCAGTCTTCCACAGCCATCTCTTTAGACAGCTACTTTTACTTCCTTGGCCCTCCCCTCCCTGGTCACCCTTTGGGAGGGGGGCCAGGCATACCAACTTGGAGCAAAACCTTTTCCCTGTTACTTGGTTTGGTCTAGGACAGATGGGGTGAATTTCACCACTACCAAACTGCTCTTTTTTGTAGAACATATCAAAGATAGGTTTAATGTAGTTGACTCACTTAGTAAGATGTGACTGCCAGTCAGTCAACTTTCCTTTGTGCTTGTGACCGCTTAGGGGAGGGACATCCTGCTGGGCGTTACCCCTCTCCAGTGCTTAAATATGACCCAGGGCATTATTTTCCACAGGGACATTCTCCTTCAATCTGAAAAGGAACTTAGCACTAATCTGAAACAGTGCGGCATCCATTTCATCCAGTGAGTCCAGAGAGGTCCTAAGGACAATTGCATTGATAGCAGTACTTAGGTCTTGGCTTTTGAATGGGTACCCTTCCAGAAAAAGTCAAAGTTATTGTTTATCATTGTGACATGAAGCCCTACATCTCACCTCACACGCACTGTTTCCAGTGTCACGTCTACATGATGTGGGGCAAATCCTATTTGCGGTGACTGCAGCCACCCTCTCCATGTGTGGAGTCCTTGCATCCCACTGCCCAAGTGCACGAACTGTTTGGACCCACACACTCCTCTGCTGTCAGATTGCCCTATCTATAAAAAGGAAAGAAAGATTCAGGAATTCAAAACTCTCAGCCATCTATCCTACTCAGAGGTCCAACAACAGCCAACAGAAATTCAACCATCTCCACCCAGTATCTTTACATCTGCCTTTGCTTCTGTTAGTTTCTCCCCCCCCCCCCCCCCTCCTCCTTACCCCCATCCTGTCCGTGTGGCTATTAAAGATAACCATTGAGCCCTCCAATGCTGCATACAGCATCCATCTCTTGCCCACCCCCTGGCCTTCAAGTGGCTTTGTGTCCAGGTCGATTATGTTATAAAACACCAGAAATGGATTTGTTGGGAATGGTATGTCACTGCCATAGGGCTGGATTCTTCCTCTTCCCAGGTATGGACAAAGATCAAATGCAATTTTAGCCACCTTACTGCCACTCGTGTCCCAGGACGCTACTGCTGAGCATTCTGCTAGGCATTTCACTCAGGCCTCTGTGCCGGTCCACTACCCACCCATGTTCTATCTTCTCAAGCACTGTCAGGAACGACTTTCTTTAAAAATAACACCCTGTTTAATGAGTGGGAATTCATGAACATTCTTGCTCTCTGCCCCGACATGGTTCGTGGACCACACCGGTTGCACAACCAAATGTTTCAACTCTTATCAGTGGCTAGCCAACATCATGTACTGTTTCTAACCATCTCCGGAGCAAGGAAGAATTGTCTTTCCAATGGTAAAAAAGTTTTGTTATGCCAGTTTTGAAATTGAGTAAACCGCCTCTTCAGATGGACAGCTGTGATTGTTTTAACCAATGTCCTCTGCAGCTTTCTTGAATGTACGGCAAGTCAAAGGCTGTATTGTATCTTGAATTCCGCGACCTTTTGACTTCGACCCAGGGTGATTTTCACCAAGGGCGCTGTAATGCAGATAATTTAGTCCACCTGGAATTTGCTACTTGAATGGCCTCTGCCTGGTGTCACCACCTTGTTGCAGTCTTCTTCAGTCTGCATAAAGCTTACTATCTGCATCGTGACGCCACATCATTGCTACCTTACTTGAGTGAGGCGTCTGTGACCCTCTTCAGATTTTTACCCAGAACTTTTCTTCATGTTGCAATTTTCAGAGACAGGTTGGTGCCTCCCATAGCAATTTCCATCTGCAGGAGATTGGGATTCTGCAGGGTTCTGTTTTGAGTGTCCCTCTGTTTTTAATGGCAATCAATGCTATGGTGATGGGTGCAAGGCCTACGGTACCCCCTCTTCTTATGCTGACAATTTTTACATTTATTTTTATTTGTCCACAGTGGACTTTGCTGAACACAGACTGCAAGGAGCAATACACAGATCACATTCTTTTGCTTTCACTTAAGGCTTCCATTTTTCAACTGTCAAGATCTGCATTATGCAACAATCCTGTCATTGCCATACAGTCCATTCCCATAACGATCTGTACCTTGATGGCCATTCGCTCAATGTGGTGGACTCTTACTATTTTTTGGGACTGGTCTTTGATGCCCGGTTGACATGGCTTCCCCATCTTCATTAACTAAAGCAAACATGTTGATCACACCTCAGTGCTCTTCAGTGCCTTAGCGGCACTGACTGATGTGTGGACCACTATACTCTGATACAGCTCTACAAAGCATTGATCCAGTCCCACCTAGATTATGGGAATCTCTCATATGGCTAGACATACCTCCAAAATTACAGATACTGGACCCAATATGCCATTGTGAGGTACGACCAGCAACTGGTACCTTTTGGACTAGCCTCACGATCAGTTTCCTAACAGAGGCAGGGGTTCCACCAGTGCGTGCCTAAACAGTTGATTGCCTATGTGTTATGCATCCATTGCTCCTGGTGCAACTGAACTACTATCTCCCCTTTCCAGATATTACTGAACTCCAGCTTTCCCCTCTACCAATTCTTCTCCGGGCCTGCTCACAGTATGGCTTCATGGTGCATCTCCCGGTGACAGCTCTGCCTTGACCTTTCACAAGATCTGAAAGACTCAGCTCATCCTGCAGCTGTCTACTGCCAGTTCTTCTCCATTGTTGGCATGTTTTGGGGTTCAGAATTAATCTATACTGATGGCTCGATTGTGCCAGTCACACTGGCTTTGCTTACATTCATGCACAATGTAATGATTTCCACCCCTTGCTGGATGGCTGCAGTGTTTTCACTGCAGAGTTAGTAGCCATCTCTCATGCTCTTGACCACATTCGTTCCTTCACCACTCAGTCCTTCCTCAACTGTAGTGACTCTGTGTACAGTTTACAAGCTCTTGACCAGTGTTACACTCATCATTCCTTGGTCCTGACTATCCAGGATTCCTTTTTTACCCTCAAACAATGTGGTCACTAGGCGGTCTTTGTCTGGACCGTGTGTCATGTTGAGATCCCAGAGAATGAACTCGCTGACAGGCTGGTCCAATTGGTTATTGGCAACCCGCGTCTCGAGAAGTATATTATGCCATTAAGTTCTCCATGCAGGCCTCTTGTGAGGGCTCCGTCATCCTTTGCCAGGTATGGCTGACTCATGGTCATCATCTCTGTCATGAGGATCCATCCCACTGTTATTATAGTGCCCGTTTGATGGGGTTCCAAATTTTGCTGGACTGCCCTAACCTCGCCGCCCAGCAGTGGACTCTTCATCTTCCTGACTTGCTACCCCTGATGTTAGCGGATGATGTCTCAGCGGCTGACCTGATTTTACATTTTATTTTTGAAGGAGTTTGTACCACTCTCTGTAAGGGAGGGTGCCGAAGCCTTGTTGGCCCATTGAAGGGTTTGCAGGAGGCCCTGTTGCGTCCTCTGCTCCAAACAGGCAGCGACTGTCTGAGCTTTATAGTCCACTCCAGCTCCCATCCTACCCACTCTTTTGCTCTTATTTCTGCTTCTTGCATGTTCTGTTTGACTTGGTGTTCATTTGTTTTCCTGTACTTCTCTTGTTGTGTCTGTGTCAACAGTCTTTTCTGGGTATTGATGAGTGGGGCACCTCTGGAAAGAGTGTGTGTGTGTGTGTGTGTGTGTGTGTGTGTGTGTGTGTGTGTGTGTGTGTGTGTGTGTTGGGGGGGGGGGGGGGATGATATGTCCCTCATCACACTTTCTGCCTTTACGGGCCTCCAACTGCTCCCTGGATGGGACACCTCACTCGCCTTTCTCTCTCCTTACCCCTCTTTTCTTTCCATAGCTCCTTTCTCTAAGCTTTTTTGACCTTCGGTAGACATTGGGTTTTTTCCCCTTGAGTTTCAGACACTAGGCTCTTCTTTGGTGTGTAGTTTTGTTGACTTGCCTGTTTCAGTTTAATCATTAAACCAACCAGCCACCCATGTGTGTGTGTGAGTTGTGCTTGCGTGAATGTGTGTGTTGTCTACTTTAGAAAGCCTTTTCATTAAAAGCTTACATGTTTAGTAGTCTTTTTGTTGTGTCTGTCAGCAATTCCACATCTCCCCTATATGGTGGGTGGCAATCTGTTGTTTGTTGTTGTAGCTAGAGTCATGAACAATGGCAGTTGAGTCTCTTGTTGTTCTGCACAACTGCATCATGCATTCTGCAACAGCCAATGAGTGTCAGTAGTGTTCTGAGCTATCTACTGTGAATGTTGTATTAAATGCAAACATTAAACATGATTTTAGCAAGTCATTTAATGAATTATTATTCCAACTGTTGTGAGCAGTCAGCAAAGGTGATGGTGGCCATAGTCATGGTCATGGCCGTGATCTTGGTGAGCAACAAATTTTACATAACCAAGGAAGAGACATAATTTACAGGTACACGCTTTCTTCAAGCACAAAACACATGTATGCATGTACTGCAACTGTTACTTGGAACCAGCAACAGTGCAGTCCCCGTTCTGCTTTGGCCTGCAGGAATCGCCATCATGAATTAGCGTATACTTACTTTGTTTAAAATTTTAAACTGTTGTGCCATTTGTTCACATAAACTGGCCATAATGGATGTCATGCATTTCGAAGATGGGACGACAATGGTAATTTTGCTATGTGTTTGTGGTAACTACTGGTGGAGCAGTTAAACCATGCAGCCGTGTAAACCTTGCAGCCGTGTCCCAGGCTGGAGAAGTGGGACATGCTATTAAGCAGCGCGTACCATCACATTGGAAGTGACATGACGGAAAGGAGGCAAAGCTAAACAGTCAGTTTTGTACAAAACTGTAATAAGTGAAAATCTTACGGAATCATTGTCAGATCAGTGTATGTTCACTCTTTGATATAAAGTGTTATCTTATTGTAACTTACAGAGCAACATAAGCATATTTATGAAGAAGTGCTTACTGTTCTTTAGTAGGCAGTCAAAACTTGACAAAAGTCTGGAGCTTCCAGTGGAAGAGAAGTTTCAGTGGCACAGAAGTCCACATTCAAGAATTACTACACAATTTGTCAGAATGTTGGATTAAGAAGCAGTAGTTCATAATTTCAAAGTAATAACAATTGTAATCTAAACACACTACTATTTCCCATAAGTTACAGAAAACTTCATTGGCCAAGATGCATTGCTGAAAGATGATGGAATATTTTATCTGTTGGGGAAACTTCAAGAAACACAAGCAAGACTGAAAATATTGCCCAGCCTTTGGTCATTGCCCTTCATCAGAGTCTAATTAATACAGAAAAACACGCACGCACACACACACACACACACACACACTATCGTGTCAGTGTTGCAGCTCCAAAGTGCAGCTGTGTGTGTGTGTGTGTGTGTGTGTGTGTGTGTGTGTTTAGCTCCCATTAAGGGCGGTGTCCAAAAGCCTAGCAACAGTTTGTTTCGTATTTCTTGAAGTCTTTAACTTTATTTCTACCATTGCTTGTATTCCACCCAGGACTTTCCACAAATATGTTAGTTAGCACTTTTAATTTATTTTTATTTTATTTCTTTTCAGCTTGGAAGGCCATACATTATCTCAAAAACTGTCATGGCTTCTGTCAGACAGAGAACATTTATTATCATGCTTTGAAAAGACGGCCTATCTTTGTCAGGAAAAGTATGGAGAAGCAACACTTATTTGTTTGAGAGCTGTGGAGCAGAATCAGCCTTCATTACTCGCAGAGATAGATCCATGTTTGGTAAGTCTTAGCTTAGTAAGTTCTATATTACTCATTGATTAGTGATTATGTTGTTGTTGTTGTTGTTGTTGTTTTCGGTCTGATGCAGCTCTCCACACTAATCTATCCTGCAAGCCTCTTATCTCTGCATAACTACTACACCTACACCTATTTGAACCTACTTATTGTATTCAAGCCTTGTTCTCTCTCTACAGATTTTACACCCAGACTTTCTCCCATTGCCAAACTAACAGTTCTTTGGTCCCTCATGACGTATGCTGTCAGCTGATCCCTTGTTTAGTCAAGTTGTATCACAAATTTCTTTTTGCCCATTTCAGTACCTTATCATTTGTTAGTCAGCATTATTCTATAGCACCATATTTCAAAAGTTTCTTCTTGACTCAGTTGCCTATCACCCATATTTCACTTCCGTACAATGCTACTTTCCAGAAAAACACCCTATGAAAAGCTTCTTATCACTTAAGTTTGTATTAGATATTAACAAAGTCCTCTTTTTCAGAAATGCTTTTCTTGTTATTGTCAGTCTGCATTTCATATTCTGCCTTGCATAAGTTACATTCCATTACCCTTGCTTTGCTTTTACTGATGTTACTCTTATCTACTCAAGACACTATTCATTCAGTTGTACTCCTGTTTCAAATCCATTGCTGTCTCTGATAGAATTAAAATTTCACTGGCAAACTGTAAAGTTTTTATTTCTCCCTGAGCTTTAACTCATTTTCCAAATTTCTCCTTGTTCCTTTCAAAGCTTGTTCAATGTACAGATTGAATAACATCAGGGATAAACTACAACCCTGTCTCACTCCCTTCTCAACTATGGCTTCATTTTCATGTCCTTAGTCTGGTTTCTGTACAACTATTAAATAACTTTTCACTCCCTGTGTTTTATCCCTGTCACTTTCAAAATTTAAGAGTGTAGTCCAGTTCACACACTGTTAAAATCTCTCTTTAAATCTACAAATACTATAAACAAAGGTTTGCTTTTTTCTTCAACCTATCAGTCAGGATAAGTTGTAGGGTCAGTAGTGCCTCACTTGTCGACATTTCTCCTGAACCCAAACTAATCTTCCCCTACATAGGCCTCTACCAGTTTTCCCATTTTTCTGTAAATAGTTTGTGTCAGTGTTTTACAACCATGATGGCAATGGCGGCACCGGATGCAGGTATTTCCAGCGGATCGCGCTAAGTTAAAACTATAGCGCTAAGTTAAAACTATAGTATTCGCGTGTTAGCACCTGCCTTCTTTGAAATTGGAATTGTTACTTTCTTCTTGAAGTCTGAGCATATTTTGCCTGTCTCATATTTGTTACATACAAGGTGGAATAATTTTGTCATGGCTGGCTCTCTTGAGGATTTCAATAATTCTGAGGGAATATCATCTACTCCAGGGGCCATTTTCCAATTTCTTTAGTTTTGGTTTGCAATTCATAACCAGTAAATTATGATCTATGTACGCAGATTGAAACAATGAATGAAAAATTGTTCCAAGGCGAGGATTCCAACCTGGGTCTCCTGCTCATTCGCAGATGCGATAACCACTATGCCACCCTAGTACAGTTGCTATACACAACTGTGTGGACTACCCTAGCATGCCTTCCCCCTCAACCCAAGTTCCCATTCTCACCTCAGCTCACTTGATATTCATCCTAAATTCGAACAGCATTGCAGAGGCTCTCCAACTGCCTGGAATTTGGTTAATACATCTATGCTTGGGTTTCAGGCAGGATTCGCCATTTCATTTGATGCTGATGTGCTATTCCAATACAGTTAGAGAGCTTCTGCAATGCTGTTCAAGTTTAGAGGGAATTCTAAGCAGGTTGAGACATGAGTGGGAATATGGGTTGAGGAGGGAGGCATGCTAGGGTAGTTTTGTGCAGTTGTGCGAAGTCGCTGTGCCAGGTTGGTGTAGTGGTTAGCACATCTGCCTACTGAGTGGAGACCCACGTTCAAATCCTGGTCCTGGTCTTGATACAAACATTCATTCATCACTTCAGTCTGCATATAGACATATAGAACATATAGATGTTTGAGACTTGAGAAGGTCTCTGATTAAACCATTAAATTATGATCAGAATCCACATATGCCCCCCGAAATGTCTTACAGTTTAAAATCTGTTTTGAAATCTCTGTTCTACCATTATATAATCTGCAACCTTCCAGTGTTCCCGAGTCTCTTCCACATGTATGATCTTCTTTCATTATTCTTAACACTTTGGGTCCTGAGCCATTGCGCGCGGGTGTCTACCATAAAGACTGGCTGATTTTAACATATTTTAAACTACTACAACTCATGAAAGGTTTCAGTTATAGCAATAAAATTACTCTTATTGAAAAACCTAGACTTTCTTGTTTAAAACCATATATAATACCTTTCTCTTGAATTAATACATACTTTTGACAAGCGTTATTGTTATAACATTGTTTTTGAAAAAAGGAAAAATTGGTCAAAGGTATATTCACTGTATTTTCTAGAAGGAAATTTTTTTATTTTACACAAAAATTGTAATTGTGATGGATACAGTATGTCTTATCTACAGTAACCACCTGTAACTATTTTAGGACGCAATTTTGCTCTTTGTGTGGTAAATTTTGAAGCGCGGCAATTTGCACAATGCTACTTTACATTCACTACACTGGTTGCTTGTGTCTTTTCGACACACTTTGCCAGAAACTTCCTTATTTCCATAAGTGTAACTCCTTTCTACTTTGATAATGAGCAGGTGGGTGAAAGGGAATTTGTGCTTCGTAATTTCCTGATGCATTGTTGCGCATACAGATTAGTTTGTTCCTTTATATGTTTCATCATACTGTCTGTCAGGAAACATGAAAAAAATTCTAGAGGTGCACTGTTCTGGTCTAAACTGACAACATTGCATATTCCAAATTGTCCTGAGAATAGATTGATATCTGGTGCATGATCAGTAGTCGTCCAATCTTCCTCAGAATCGGTGCGGCGTGCACGTCTCGGCTTCCCTTTGCCATTAGTCTCACCCGTTCTTCAGGCACAATATCGACGGGATTAATTGCTGCTGAAGTGCTTGGACACTTGCCCTCCTCTTCTGAGCCTATCAGAAGAGTAGTATTTGCAAATAAAATTATAATTACATACTGAGAGTTTTTTCAGTGAAAATCTGAGCAAAAATTATAGATGTTTTGTTGTCAGAATTCTTTACCTGAACTGCCAGACACTTCTTCTTGAACATAGTCCACATCATCTTCAGAGTCATCTACAATATCTTCCTGTGACAAATCAATGTCAATTTCTTCTAAACCACGATATAACTCACGATCAATTTCTTCGTCCGTCAAGCCACCCTTCACCATGTCGACGCTACTGAGACCGCGCGGGAAAAAATCGCTGCTTACAAAACCCGACAAATAAAAAGGGAAGCACACCATTCCACAGCATGCCCGCACTATCTAGTGACCAATACTCGAACTACAGTCCATGCAGTGCATCCCAGACAAGCAGGAGCCGTAAGAACACACAAAGGAAAGAAGGGGAAGAACGAGAACACGTGCCCGTAAAATTATGGGCGCCAGACTTTCGGGCAGGTCGCGCACGCCCGTATTTTTACGGGCGTCGGTACCTAAGTGTTAAACCAAATTTTAGCTTTGATTAAATTATACTCTGTACAAAATTTTATCAGGCATCTTCCTTTTTCTTTCCTTTCCTACAGCCCATCTTCTCCTACAATTTTTCATTCTGTTCCTTTTCGTCATATTGAATTCCAGCCACTCGTCACAATTAAATTTTCGTCTGGTTCAAGTTTCTGTGTAATTTCCTTTGTCGTATCATACATCCTTTTTTCAATCTCATCATCATCATCATCTGTGGAGCTAGTTGACATGTAAAATAGTCGTACTGTTCTGGGCATTGGCTACCGTAATATGTTCACTACGCTGCGTACAGTAGCTTGCCTGCATTCCTATTTTCTTATTCGTTATCAGGACTAATCCTGCATTGTCCCTGTCTGAATTTGTGTTGATAGCTCTGTACGGACCTGACCAAAAGTCCTATTCTTCCTACCACTGCACTTCACAAATTCCCCCTATATCTAACTTTAACCTACTCATTTTCATTTTTACATTCTCTAACCTACATACCAAATTAAGGAATATAATTTTTTTTCTTAAAAAAAGAAATTTATGCCAATTTACTGTTCATTGTTCATTTATTTTTCACAATTATGATTTCGACTTTGTAACCATTCTTAAGTGCTTGTTGAAATGTTAAAATATGTCTGACCTGTCTGTGATATGTCATCATCGAAAAAACATATTTCTGGTGTTATAGATCAGCCGTAGTATTGCAGGATACAGATACATATCCAGGATACATAACATTGCTGACATTGTGCACAACGAAAAACCATTAACACGCAGTATGGCATATTGAACAGCAAATATATTCTTGTGACCTGCAGTCGTCACTTCAATTGATGAACAGAAGTGATGAATGCAGGTCACAATGTGACAGGAATGTATTTGCTGTTAAATAGTTCTGCTGATGGACAGAAGTGATGAATGCAGGTCACAGAAATATATTTGCTGTTAAATATGCTATACTGTATGTTAATGGTTTCTCATTGTGCACAATGTCAGCAATATTATGTATCCTGAATATGTACTTGTATCCTGTAATATGACAGTTGATCTATAAGACTAGAAATATGTTTTTCCTTTTACGATGACATGTCACAGGCAGGACAGACATTTTAACATTTCATCATTCACTTGAAAATGGCTGCAAAGTGAAATTGTTACTGTGCAAATAAATCAACAATTAACAATCAAATAGCGGAAATTTCTTTCAGAAATTTCTGTGTGTCTGTGGTCCCACACAAAGGAAAGATCATTAAATGCCATTCTTGGTTTTCTTGGTGATGACATCACAGTGAGTAGTCTTTTTGCGGAGATACAAGTGGAGGGCTATTTTATCTCTGGAGTATTCTTCCCATGCGAATGCCATGTTAAGACATATAGTAGAGCAGCAAACCCAAGGGAAAAATAGAACTTAGCTGTAAATCCTCCTTACTTTCAGCCATTTGCAGTGCAAGTACAGTAAAATAATGCTGCTAATTTAGAAGACTAGATCATTCAATCATCCAGACTGTTGCCCCCCACAACCACTGAAAAGGCTGCTACCCTCATCAGGCACCACATGTTAGTCTGACCTCTCCACATATCTTTCTCCATTGTGGTTGTACCTGTGATATGGCTATCTACAGTGTAGAGGCTCGCAAGGCACCCCACATTGGTGAGGTAATGGTTCATGGTGATTCTAAATTCCGCTAACGTAACATTCCAGATTCGCCAGATCTGATTTTTTAACAATATTTGAGTCAGAAGAATAGTGCCCAGTTATCGTCAGCCAGAGTTGAAAACCATGAATTGTGAGACATTCAGTTGCAGGGAAGCAATTGGAAGTAGCAACAACTACAATATATGTTATGAGACAGTATTTATCTGCACAGTGCACTTCACAGATAATGATATAACTGATGAAACATGATCAAAGCCAAATACAAGCAAAAGTCAGAAACAGCAAATAGAACGAAAATCAAAAGAATAAACTGGAGGTCATACTAAAAAAAAACAGAGACTTTAGTCTTTGGAGTAAGGAATGAGATGGCTTAGATTTGGAAGTAGTCATTGAAACCCAGTAGTCCTCCTGGCCTCAGTCTCTGTAAGCCTCTGCCCCACACCTGCTTCCATCCGTGCCCCATGACCCTAACCTCACTCATTCTGCACGCAATCACTCTCTCTTCTCCAGTCTCCCCCTCCCAATCCACTCCTCTGTTCTCATGCACTGCCTCCAGCCATGCTAAAGAGAAGTACCCAAGTCCATTTTTCAGTGAAACTAGTACTCAGTCCCCCCCATGAACCATGGACCTTGCCATTGGTGGGGAGGCTTGCGTGCTTCAACGATACAGATAGCCGTACTGTAGGTGCAATCGCAACAGAGGGGTATCTGTTGAGAGGCCAGACAAACATGTGGTTCCTGAAGAGGGGCAGCAGCCTTTTCAGTAGTTGCAGGGGCAACAGTCTGGATGATTGACTGATCTGGCCTTGTAACATTAACCAAAATGGCCTTGCTGTTGGGGTACTGCGAACAGCTGAAAGCAAGGGGAAACTACAGCCATAATTTTTCCCGAGGGCATGCAGCTTTACTGTATGGTTAAATGATGATGGCGTCCTCTTGGGTAAAATATTCCGGAGGGAAAGTAGTCCCCCATTCGGATCTTCGGGCGGGGACTACTCAAGAGGATGTCGTTATCAGGAGAAAGAAAACTGGCATTCTACGGATCAGAGCGTGGAATGTCAGATCCCTTAATCAGGCAGGTAGGTTAGAAAATTTAAAAAGGGAAATGGATAGGCTGAAGTTAGATACAGTGGGAATTAGTGAAGTTCGGTGGCAGGAGGAACAAGACTTCTGGTCAGGTGAATACAGGGTTATAAATACAAAATCAAATAGGGGTAATGCAGGTGTAGGTTTAATAATGAATAAAAAAGTAGGAGTGTGGGTAAGCTACTACAAACAGCATAGTGAACGTATTATAGTGGCCAAGATAGACACGAAGCCCATGCCTACTACAGTAGTACAAGTTTATATGCCAACTAGCTCTGCAGATGACGAAGAAATTGAAGAAATGTATGATGAGATAAAAGAAATTATTGAGGTTGTGAAGGGAGATGAAAATTTAATAGTCATGGGTGACTGGAATGCGAGAGTAGGAAAAGGGAGAGAAGGAAACATAGTAGGTGACTATGGATTGGGGCTAAGAAATGAAAGAGGAAGCTGTCTGTTAGAATTTTGCACAGAGCATAACTTAATTATAGCTAACACTTGGTTAAAGAATCATAAAAGAAGATTGTATACGTGGAAGAATCCTGGAGATACTAAAAGGTATCAGATCGATTATATAATGGTAAGACAGAGATTTAGGAACCAGGTTTTAAATTGTAGGACATTTCCAGGGGCAGATGTGGACTCTAACCACAATCTATTGGTTATGAACTGTAGATTAAAACTGAAGAAATTGCAAAAATGTGGGATTTTAAGGAGATGGACCTGGATAAACTGACTAAACCAGAGGTTGTACAGAGTTTCAGGGACAGCATAAGGGAACAATTGACAGGAATGGGGGAAAGAAATACAGTAGAAGAAGAATGGGTAGCTCTGAGGGATGTAGTAGTGAAGGCAGCAGAGGATCAAGTAGGTAGAAAGACGAGGGCTAATAGAAATCCTTGGGTAACAGAAGAGATACTGACTTTAATTGATGAAAGGAGAAAATACAAAAATGCAGTAAACGAAGCAGGCAAAAAGAAATACAAACGTCTCAAAAATGAGATCGACAGGAAGTGCAAAATGGCTTAGCAGGCATGGCTAGAGGACAGATGTAAGGATGTAGAGGCTTTTCTCACTAGGGGTAAGATAGATACAGCCTACAGGAAAATTAAAGAGACCTTTGGAGAAAAGAGAGCCACTTGTATGAATATCAAGAGCTCAGATGGAAACCCAGTTCTAAGCAAAGAAGGGAAAGCAAAAAGGTGGAAGGAGTATATATATATAGGGTCTATACAAGGGCGATGTACTTGAGGACAATATTATGGAAATGGAAGAGGATGTAGGTGAAGATGAAATGGGAGATAAGATACTGCATGAAGAGTTTGACAGAGCACTGAAAGACCTGAGTCGAAACAAGGCCCCGGGAGTAGACAACATTCCATTAGAACTACTGACGGCCTTGGGAGAGCCAGTCCTGACAAAACTCTACCATCTGGTGAGAAAGATGTACGAGACAGGCGAAATACCCTCAGACTTCAAGAAGAATATAATAATTCCAATCTCAAAGAAAGCAGGTGTTGACAGATGTGAAAATTACCGAACTATCAGTTTAATAAGTCACTTCTGCAAGATACTAACACGAATTATTTACAGACGAATGGAAAAACTGGTAGAAGCCAACCTCGGGGAAGATCAGTTTGGATTCCGTAGAAATGTTGGAACACGTGAGGCAATACTGACCTTACGACGTATCTTAGAAGAAAGATTAAGGAAAGGCAAACCTACATTTCTAGCATTTGTAGACTTAGAGAAAGCTTTTGACAATGTTAACTGGAATACTCTCTTTCAAATTCTAAAGGTGGCAGGGGTAAAATACAGGGAGCGCAAGGCTATTTACAATTTATACAGAAACCAGATGGCAGTTATAAGAGTCGAGGGGCATGAAAGGGAAGCAGTGGTTGGGAAGGGAGTGAGACAGGGATGTAGCCTCTCCCCGATGTTATTCAATCTGTATATTGAGCAAGCAGTAAAGGAAACAAAAGAAAAATTTGGAGTAGGTATTAAAATCCAGGGAGAAGAAGTAAAAACTTTGAGGTTCGCGGGTGACATTGTAATTCTGTCAGAGACAGCAAAGGACTTGGAAGAGCAGTTGAACGGAATGGACAGTGTCTTGAAAGGAGGATATAAGATGAACATCAACAAAAGCAAAACAAGGATAATGGAATGTAGTCGAATTAAGTCAGGTGATGCTGAGGGAATTAGATTAGGAAATGAGACACTTAAAGTAGTAAAGGAGTTTTGCTATTTGGGGAGCAAAATAACTGATGATGGTCGAAGTAGAGAGGATATAAAATGTAGACTGGCAATGGCAAGGAAAGCGTTTCTGAAGCAGAGAAATTTTTTAGCACCGAGTATAGATTTAAGTGTCAGGAAGTCGTTTCTGAAAGTATTTGTATGGAGTGTAGCCATGTATGGAAGTGAAACATGGACAATAAATAGTTTAGACAAGAAGAGAATAGAAGCTTTCGAAATGTGGTGCTACAGAAGAATGTTGAAGATTAAGTGGGTAGATCACGTAACTAATGAGGAGGTATTGAATAGGATTGGGGAGAAGAGAAGTTTGTGGCACAACTTGACTAGAAGAAGGGATCGGTTGGTAGGACATGTCCTGAGGCATCAAGGGATCACAAATTTAGCATTGGGGAGCAGCGTGGAGGGTAAAAACTGTAGAGGGAGACCAAGAGATGAGTACACTAAGCAGATTCAGAAGGATGTAGGTTGCAGTAGGTACTGGGAGATGAAGGAGCTTGCACAGGATAGATTAGCATGGAGAGCTGCATCAAACCAGTCTCAGGACTGAAGACCACAACAACAACAACAACAACAGTACTCAGTATAACCATCCTATGGAGATGACTATAATGAATGTGTGTATAATGTCGTGTCTTGTTGTTGTTGTTGGCAATGATGATGAGGAAAAGAAGAGGGCAAAATGTGGTGTTGGCTCATAATACTCTCCAGATCATAATTAGTTAATACCAGGTATCTGGGACATTGTGGCTTTAGTCTCTGTTAATCCTTGTCAATAACTTTCAATTGGTGGTAGAATGCTTGCCTATTGATAATTATTCAGTTTTACTAACGACAGATTTTATTGTACTTACCAACAATTTCATAATACAGGTAAATCACATAATTACAGTAACCAGTACTGCAGTCATGGCATCTGTATTTACTCACATCTTGATAAATCTCCCACTCTAGATACAACGAATGTAAATGGTTTTTAATCAGGTCATTGATGGAGTTAATAATTTACAGAACTTAAGAACAAAAAGGAACTTCACACTAAAACAACAAGAATAACAGAATTAACGATGTGTAGTATTCACAGACATTTCATTAGAAAGAATAAACAGCCGATAGCTACCACAGAGAGCTATTTACAGTCAAAGTACTAACATTTGCATTACACTGATTACAGTAGAAAGCAGTTCGTGCCTTACTGCTAACAAAATTATGAAAATAACTTTAACTGCATGCAGAAAGCAGTGCAGTGCCATTAGGTGGCCAGTCTTGACGTGTTTCATGAACCCGATATCCAGCAATGATCGACTCATGAATTGGTGGTTTGGGTATGCAATAAGTTTTCATAGATGACTGAAACAACAGGTAATTATGTTGGCCTTTCGTCATTTCTCTAGGTCGCATGGTAGATCGCAAGGATCTGCTGGAATTGGCATTTGATATTCCCCTTCAGATGAGGCAAGTGATCTGAAATCATCTGTGGTGATACTGACATGTACTCGTATTGCACGCCACAACATACTAATAATGAAATCAGTAGGCTACATAAAATCAAAAAGAAAGTCTATTCACAAAGCAGTGGCTGGAAAACACACATATAAAAGGTATTTCATATGTAAGCTTTCAGAGCCAGTTGCTCCTTCTTCTGGCAGAAAAGTTGGAGGGGAAGGAAGAAGAGTGAAAAAAAGGACTGATGAGGTTTAGGAAAAGGGATACAGTTGGGAAAGTCGCCCAGAAACCCGGGTCAGGGGAGACTTAATGGATGAGATGAATCTTTCCTTCTCATTTCCAGTTTTAGAGCTATGAATATTATTTAAAAACTTTCTAAAACATCACACTTTTTATCCCAGTGTAATGAAAAACATTGCAGAAAGTTCCAGAGCATACAGAAGTGTTCCTAGAATTTCTAGTACATTAAAGAATATTCCTGAAATTTGAAGTACATTTTTTGCAGATTGTTGAAAAGGGAGAAAAAAGGACTTTAAGAAAATGCAAAAGCAAATCAGTGATAATGTGCAGCATAAGTACAATTACAAAAGGTTGCTATTATGACAGGGAATTTATGCGATTTAGATAATCAACGGAGTATCTATTTACTCAGCAACATGGTATTTTGGTGTTACTGATGCAGAAATTCACTCCTGGAGCTTGATTAGTGATCATACTAGCATGAAAAGTGTTGCAAATTATTTGCTTGATTGTTTATTTATTTTGATCTGTTTTTGAGCTTGTTTGTGCAGTCATTATTGTCGTAGGGAGTTTACATGTATTGTACAAATACATTTTGTTGACATGGTTACAGTATACATACTAATACAAGGCACATAAAATATATGCTAGAATTTCTTAATTTTACAGTACATAGAAAATAATGTACAGAAGTATCAAATAAACTATTGACATGCTAAGGTAAGTACAAAATAGTTTACAGTTAGAAGTAGTTTAGTATCTCAAGTCATCCATAGAACAGATTTGAAATTCTGAAATATTGTAGAAATTACTTTCTTTCAAGCATTTTTCAGTTTTTGTTTTAAAGTTGTTAAGTGCCTCCTTGATTTTGTTTTGACAACATTGGAAGTGGACTGTATTGTAGTACCAAGGCAGATGTAGCAAGTTTTACAGCATGATCACTTGAATGAATAAGTGTTATGAGGTAATAAGAGGTGATAAAGCTCAGTATAGATTTAACATTGAGGTCAATCGGACAACAGATGTTTATAGGTGATCCAAGATGAGAGGGGTATGTATAACGTACTGAACACATTGTCTAGTTGTAGCGTCTGTTACTAGTAATCAAAATTGTCTGGGTCCTGGGTTTCAATCTAGCTACTGATTAAATTTTGAATAAAAATTGTCAGCAATGGTGGTCGAAGACTTCTGACGTCAGAGGTACCCTCATTCTGCCAACAGTCTTGTCATCAAAGAAGGTGGAGGAGCAGACAGAGATTCAGGGCATTCTCTTACCCTTGGGGTGGGAAACTACCCCAAAAAGGTGGAAGAGTCAGCAGTGATAAATGGCATGAGGATGTTGAAGCAAATGGAAATCACTGTATTAAAGACACATAATATGTATCCACGGGACATGGGGCCTGTAATTGAAAAGTGCCATAATCATGTCTCCATTGGCATAAGGTCCCATGGTAGTACCCGATTTGGATCTCTGGGAATGGACTGCCAAGGGGGAGGTGTCAATGAGAGAGAAGATAGAATAACCAATGAAGGAATATCTTTCTACAAAATGGGGCATGGGATGTCAGAAGTTTGAACGTAGCAGTAAAGCTAAAAAATCTTAAAAGGGAAATGCAAAGGCTCTATCTAGATATAATGGGTGTCAGTGAAGGATATCTGGTCAGAAAAATATGTGGTAATAACAACAGCAGCAGAAAGTAATATAACAGGTGTAGTATTTGTTATGAGTAGGATGGTAGGGCAAAGAAGGAGTTACTGTGAACAATTCAGGTATAGGGTTGTTCTCATCAGTTACAACAGCAAACCAGCATCAACAGTGATAGTTCAGGTGTATGTACATTCCGATGTCACAGGTAGATTATGAAGAGATAGAGAAAGTATATGAGGACACTGAATGTCTAATTCAATGCATAAGGGAAGATGAAAATCTAATGATTGTGGGTAGGGACACAGTATCAAATGAAACATATTGATACTGTACTCATGAGTAGTATCGGTCAAAAAGTATCGTACTCATAAAAGTATCAACACAGAAGTATCGATACCCCAAGGTATCAATACTTTTGGTATTGATCGATTTTTTGAACAAAATACAAATGTATACAAAATAGCATTGTAGAAAAATTGGAAGTATCAATACTTCTGGGTATGTTTTCAAATTTTCTATGAAGTTTTTTTTGTATAGTTTGTACTTCATCTCATACAAATGCAACATCTATCCATATTTTGAGATTTGAGAAATTTAAATGAACTTTAAAACTTCCAATCTAGTCGTAAGATACAATTGGTAAGCAATAATCTAATGCACAAGACACAGTACAGCATAATACATACCTATGTAGAAGATACACTGCAAGCCCTATGAATGTTTTGACACTGAAAATAATAAGCAATATTTCAAGTAATCAAACACTTTATTTAGTAAAAATATTTCACAATATGAAATCCAAATTATGGTTATATATTTCAAACCTCCCATTCTTCCTCTGTACAATCCCTTAAAAACAGAAGTTTGTCCAATCATTTTGGTGATAGCCTATTTTGCGTTTTAGACATAGTACTGCCTGCCTTCGAAAACAATCTTTCTGAAGGCATGGATGTAGCTGGGATTGCCAGGTATTCTTTAGCAAGCTTATATAATTGTGGAAATACACTTTTCATCTTCCCACTGTTCAAATGGGTTCGTAGATAGAGGTGACACGGATGTTGCTAAATAAGCATCATTTCATCCTTCAGATTTACTGAAGATTGCAGGTTCATGAACGAGGAAGTGGCTCCAAAAGTCATAAGATGTGTTGGTCGATGAATCACTATCTGTCTCACTACCAATGTTGGTTGCGGCAGGATTTCTTGCTATCAATCGCCTTGTCATAGATATTGTTCAGGCACAAGCTCTGGCGTCTTGAAAATGGATGTTTTTGAATCTGCGCTGAATCTGTTTCATGTCTTCGATTCTGTGGGCTCCTGCCCCACTGTCACTAGACAGATTAAAAGCATCTATTTGTGCTTTTAAACAGTTGATCATCAGTATAATTTTACTGATGGTCACATACTGCTCTCCAGATATTTCTTTAGAAACTTGAAGCAGATCTTTAATATTCTGTATTTCTATGGCCGATAAAATAAGCGGTGCTTTCGCAAATTTGATGCATGAAAGGAGCCAGTTCGATATACCTCTCAAGCATAGATTAGATTAGATTAGATTAGTACAGTACTTGTTCCATAGATCATGAACATGACACTTCGTATTGATGTGGAACGTGTCCGGTTAATAAAAGGTGTCTATATGAGACATTACATTACACAAAATATTACAGGACACTTAATATTTTAATTTTTTTTTTATAATATACAGAATTCCAATGAGTCTTTACATCTAAGATCAACTTCAAAGTTGTTCCAGTTTGTTTTTGCCTTAATAAATCACTTTGAGTCACACTTGACTTGAAATATTTAACATCATCTCTTACTTTATTACACAATAAATTAAAATCATTTATTGATATAGTCGATTCAGCAATAAGATTAATGGTATGGGCAAAACAATATAAATGTTTCCGTCTACCTATGAATTTATTAATACCGGCTACCATATTTGCACCATTATCAGTAATAATAGTGGTGATTTTCTCAGATTTGATATTCATGCCTCGACAAATTTCTTGCATCTGTTCAGAAATGTAGTCAGCTGTATGCCGTTGATCCAACGCAACAGTAACAATGCAGCGTGAAGTAAGTTTATTGTTATCGGAATAGTGGGCAGTGACACCTAAATAACTAGTGGTAGTCATTATCTCGGTCCATACATCACAGGTTAGCGAGATATGATTGAAAGTTTTGAATTTCAGTTCAATTTTCGATCGCATAATGCTGTAGAAACTGTATAGATTTTCTTTAAGAGTGTCTATGCTCAGAATTTTAAAAGATGAACAAACCTGACGCATCAATTTCTGAAATCCACGACCTTTAACAATGTCAAATGGTCGTTTGGACACACAAATAAAATGAAGCAACAATTTGCATAACAGAGAGTTCGCTCTCCCTCCGCATACGATAGCTTTCTATGTATTATTTTTTCTCCGATGGAAAATTGCTTCTTTTTGTTAAACGGTCTGCTTTCTGCGTCCGTTGAATTCTCTGATGATTGCACAGGGTTGAACACCTTATCCCCAGAACTGGCATCGATGTCGAAAAGCTCACTGGGTGATGGCGATGATGGTAGTTGCTCTTTTATCTTCAGCCATTTTGGTGGTAACTCGATTGTCATTTGTCCCAGGGCCAGATTTCCTTTTTCACTGAAAAATACAGAACGAGTGAATTTTTTTTTTTTTTTAGGAAACAAAAAATAGAAACTTCCAGTGTAGAACACCTCAGACATGTGCTTTTTCCTGTATTCTCAGATAGATGAGGATTTAGGTTTTTTTTTTCCCTAAATAAAAATGAACTGGTTTCAGAAAAAGTAAAAATCTAAAAAGTATAATATTCTAAGAATATTACTAAATTTACCTTGATATTGTGCTTGTGGGATGCTTTTGCAAATGTTTCTTCATATTCGATGTATTCCCTGATGATTTTAAGGTTTTTAAGCAAATTTTGCATTTCACTTCATTGGTGTTTAATCGAGTGTAATACTTCCACAGCTCACTTTTCACAGGCGCCATCCTAGGCGTGCACACAAACCACTTACTGACAACTAACAAACCTGTTTTTATTTTCAAGAAATCCAAATTGTTCGTTTAATGTTTCTAACACAAAGTACCCTGTGCGGACATATAGTATTTTGTTTGCATTTCAAATAGCTGGTAGCATCGCGACAGTGTTGCCAGCCTAATCTTTGTGGCGCCCCAGTCACATCGCACCAGTGTCAACAGTCTGAGCTCTAAAAAGTACTCGATACCTACCATGAAATACTCATTGAGTAAAAGAATCGATTGCAAAGTATCGAGTAGAAAAGTATCGGTATCGATATAACTGTACTTGATACTTTACTACTCTACTACTCTACTCTACTCTACTCTAAGACAAAGAGAGTGGCGCAGAAGAGAGATTCATGGCAGGGCGCATCTCTTTCAGTATCTCTCAACATAAAATTTGGCATTTTGCACACAGTGACTAATTGAGTTGGGAAAAAAGAAGACTATCTTCAGCAAAGAAGTTTATAATTTAAATTCATCAATGGCATCAGCTATTGGCTCACAAGCGTTACTCGTTATTGTACAATCAGTTAACACTCATTAACCAGTATCCATTAACTGTTTAAAAAGGAAAATTCTATTCAGAAAACTAAAATACAGAGTGGCTGGTCACTACTTAACTTTTGGAGCTGCAAATCATAGTACTACATGTACAAAAATCCACTCTCTTCGGCTAGGTTCGTTCTTTTTTTTTGGGGGAGGGGGGGGAGGGATGAGGAGTTGGTTGTGGAAAGGAGGAGGGGTGTGTGTTACCCAATACTTCTATAAGAACATATCATTTGATCGGGAACAGTATAAACGTATTTGTGTATTTAATGTGTTGTTTGGTTGGAAATGATACACTGAAAACTAGAATGGAAAGCAGTGAAAGGGTCATGTGAATTTTTTTTTTAATTTAAAAATTTTTTTAATTGCTTAAGAATAATATCTGCACACCTAAATTGCTTTTCACAAAAATCTTCAGGTTTCTGAGAGTGGTGGGATAAGATGTTTCCCCTCTCTCTAAAATTGTATGGTCTCAAATTCTTATTTCATGTTCTATTGAGAACTGAAGTGAGTATAAGATTTACCTTGAAACAATTGTTTCAAAGTTGGTAAATAATGAAATATCTGTCTGACAGATATATATTTTAGTAAATTTATTTTCCATATTGAATGTTATCACAAATGTTTGTTTTGCTGGTAAGTGAATTATCATTGGCTTACAGGTTTTATTATATGAATTGCATCTTATATTTTTGTTTGTTCATGATTTCATCCATAATGTAAAACATAGCAGTTTAATTTTTTTATTGTGGTGTTATAGGATTTTTAACTTCAAGTTATTCAAACTGAAACTTTAATTCTCTTTCAGTATCTCTCAACATGGACATACAATGAGTTCCAGAAGACACATCGTAGATGTTCATCATTTCCCGAAACTCAACATAAAACTTGGCATTTTGCACACAGTGACTTGTTGGGTTGGAAAAAACAATGTTCAGAAGACAATCAAGCTAATACAACATCAGTATATGCCAAAGCAGATTACAATGCACCAAGTAGTGAGATGAAGGACACTACATGCAGTTATGATTCTGATAGAGTAAATTCATGTGAAGAAGCTACAGAATCCATAATTTCATGTCAAGAAAGTGAAAATGTCGAGAATGGAAACACTGAAAGAAATAAAGACATTCGGACTGCAGACGATAATATCTCTGAGATGTTTTATAGTAATACTAAACTAAAGCGTTGGAAAAGTCTTCCAGATATTTTGGGAACTACATTTATAATACCACTATGCAAAAGAAGTTTTTCAGCTAGCACTAAATCACTGTATGTGAACAAAGTTTTTTTCCAGTGTACCTCTGGAAGTCATGTGCCTTTGCCCTGTCCAGCAGATGATCCACGGCTAGACCAAGAAAATTTACAAGGTTCAAATATTGGCCAAATGATCGAAAATGTATCAGGACACCAAGCATATTCTAAACTTTCTCCAAGTGTGCTGCAGGTAGATTACTCAGCAGAACCGACACCAGATCATGAACCAGATTCTTGTGTGACAGACAACAGGTTAACTGGACATTGGAAGCAACAATCTGCAAAACAACAAACCAGAAGTTTGAATAAAAAACTGACAAAGGGATGTTCAAATAACTTCAAAAAACCTAAAACAGCAATCCCAAAAAATCTCACATTGGTAGAAAGCTCAACAATTGCAAGTAGTACCAGCAGCAGTAGTAGTTCTGACACAATAAATGTTAACAGGCATTTAGCTGAGTCATCAGAAGTCGTACGCAAAGCAAACAAAACTGCAACAACCTGCAAGGCAAGACCATCTGACCTAAATCTGCCATCTAGGCACTGGAGGAAAAGTGAGATCAACAGTTCAGGGATGCCATCTGCTCGAAATTTACAAAGAAAACGAAAAACAGGGATTTCTGGCTCTGTTCCTAACTACCCTTTCGAGTGGCTTGGTGATAGACAGCACTGCAAGAAAAGTTTTATTGAAGATGGTGGTAGCAGTGTTCTTCCAATGACTGTTGGATTTTTTCCTCGTCCCCAGCAAGGGCAAAGCATCACCAGTTTCCTTTCTTCTGTTCAGTTTGCCCGACCAGCAGCAGAACTTGATCGGGAGAATGCACACTTCAGCATATCAGAAGCCATAATTGCTGCAATTGAGCAGGTGGGTTTTTGTCATTACATTGTGCCGAAATTAGGCATTGGTATTACCAGTGCAGAAAGACTGAATTAGATAACAGTTTCATTGTATTTTTGAAACTAAGAAACATAAATTAATTTATTGTCTCTGCTAAGAAAGGAAATTATGATCCATTAATTTTGAAGTAATTAATAGTATGCTAATCAAAATAATTGCTTGTATGAACTGTTGCTATTCTGTAAGTAGCTGTCTACTTTTCTGGTTTGTAGTTGCTATGTATTCCCTGAATCACTTCATATAAGACCCAAGATGGTTTCTTGAAAAACCCCATTTGCTTCATTTCTAATACCACTGTCGCTGACAGTTTGTTAAATTTAATCATATTTTCCTTATTCTGTGAGCAGCTGAAAACATTCCAATAAAAACCTGGATTGCAATATTTATTTTACTTTTATTATTCATGTACTAATACTTTTCAGAACAGATTCTTGAGCTTTAAAGCACTTGTTGAATAAAGAAACCAAATTCTGCAGCTGTGTATGCCATGTAGAACAAAATGAGGTCTTTATATATTTTGAAGCAAATTTTGTGAATGTATTAAATAGGGTAGATGTTACTGTAGTTTATAATTGCCTCTAACTAAACAAACACTTTGGACATTTCATCAGTAATTATCTATATTAATAATGGCTGACCCAATTTGCGGTTCATGGTGCATGGTTTCAGTTGTAGATTTCCTATCTAATGGCTTCCAGGGGGCAACAAAATTTGGAATTACAAATATTTCATGTACACTGGTGTGCAAAACTGAAGGATGAAAGTGACTTTCGCACGGTGTGGTACTGTCAAATAACATAGCTCGATGAAAATTGAATGTACATACACTGAAGAGCCAAAGAAACTGGTACACATGCCTGATATTGTTTAGCCCCCCCCCCCCCCCCCCCACCACCACCACCACCACCACCACCACCACCACCACCACCACAAGCATGCAGAAGTGCCCCAACACGATGTGGCATTTACTCAACTAATGTCTGAAGTAGTGCTGGACGGAATTGACACCACGAATCCTGCTGGGCTATCCATAAGAGTACAAGGGGTGGAGATGTCTTCTGAACTGTACGTTGCAAGGCATCCCAGATATGCTCAATAAAGTTCATGTATGGGGAGTTTGGTGGCCAGCGGAAGTGTTTAAACTCAGAAGAGTGTTCTTGGAGCCACTCTGTAGCAATTCTGGATGTGTGGGATGTCGCATTGTCCTACTGGAAATACCCAAGTCCACCGAAATGTACAATGGTCATGAATGGATGTGGGTGATCAGGCAGGATGCTTATGTACTTGTCGTCTGTCAGTCGTGTTTAGATGTATCTGGGGCCCCATATCACTCCAACTGCACATGCCCCACACCATTACAGAGCCTTCACCAGCTTCAACACTCCCCTGCAGACATTTCTCCAGGCCTGTACACGTCCATAATTCAATAGAATTTGAAACAAGACTCGTCTGACCAGCCAATATGTTTCCAGTCATCAACAGTCCAGTGTTGGTGTTAGTGGGCACATACGAGGCATAAAGCTTTGTGTCGTACAGCCATCAAGTGTACATGAGTGGGCCTTCAGCTCCGAAAGCCCATGTCGATGATGTTTTGTTCAGTGGTTCGCAAGCTGATACTTGTTGATGGCCCAGCATTGAAATCTGCAGCAATTTGCGGGAGGGTTGCACTTCTGTCACATTGAAGGATTTGCTTCAGTTGTTGTTGGTCCCATTCTTGCAGGATCTTTTTCCAGCCGCAGTGATGTCAGAGATTTGATGCTCTACCGGTTTCCTGATATTCACAATATACTCGTGAAATGGTCATATGAGAAAATCCCCACTTCATCACTGCTTGTACGCAGACTATAACACCACATTCAGACTCACTTAAATCTTGATAACATGCCATTGTAGCCACCAGACACTTGTTGTCTTATATATGCATTGCCGAACACAGCACTGTATTCTGCCTGTTTATATATCTCTGTATTTGAATATGCATGCCTATTCCAATTTCTTTGGCACTTCAGTGTAAACTGCTAAAGTATATTGTAGAAGATAACTGTAAGAAATGTGCTGTGAGAGGAACAGAATGACCCCTCTATTCAAAGACAGTAATTACACTGATGTCACCATGATTCACGATGGTCCTCTGGACATCATACAAGGTAGGACATGTTTTTCAATAGTGTGTTTGATCAGCACGGATGGCAGTGCGTACTCTGCAATCTGCTCCCATGCTTGCCACAAGGTTGGTAAGAAGTTCCAGTGATAGGGCTTTCCATTCCACCACCAGTGTGATTGACAACTGCTGGATGTGCTACAATGTGTGTGTCTCTCGATGCATCCCACATGTGCTCAAAAGGATTTAAGTCAGGGGAATGGACAGGCCAGTCCATTCATCAAATATCCACCCATTTCAAGGACTCCTTTACCTTTGATGTTCAATGTGGTTGTGTATTATCACGCATAAAGAAGTCTGACCAAATGCACCCCTTAATAGATGCACATGGGGAAGGAGTACAGTGTCGTGGTAATGTTGCTGGTGAGTTTACTGTGTTCAAAGATTTTGAGGTCAATGTGCCTGATTGTTTTCGTGATCCAGGTGTTGTGGTGTGGGAGAGCATAATACTACAGTGGCATACTGCCCTCCAAACTTTCACTCATCAGCATTATTGTGACATTGTACTCCTTCCCCATGTGCATCTTTTCAGGTGTAAATTTGACACTGACTTCATTTTTGTGGATAAAAATGCACGACCACATCAAACAGTGGAGGTGAAGGTGCCCTTGGAATAGGTGAGTATTTGATGAATGGACTGACCTGTGCATTCCCCCGACTTCAATTGCTTCAAGAGGTGTTGGACGCATTGGGGGACACATAATGCAGCAGCACACCAATGACCACCCAGCAGTTGTCAATTACACTGGCAGAGGAATGGAAAGGCCTACCACAAGAACTCCTTATAAACCTTGTGGTGAGTATGGGAGCACCTTGCAGAGAACACATTGCTGACCATGGTGATCACACCCAGTATTAACGAATCATTTACCACCTTTTGTAATGTCCAGGGGACCATAATAAATTGCAGCGCCTTCAGTGTTATTACTGTCTTTGAATAAAAGTGTCATTTCTGTTTATTTCATTGAATCTCTCAGTTACCTTCTATACTATGCTTAGCTGCTATTTCTATGTATGGTCCATGTTTCACTGAGCTTTGTTACTTGGCAGTGACACATCATGTGAATGTTTCTTTCATCCTCAAGTTTTGCACAACAATGTAATTATTGACAGAATTTAAAAATTTAAAATGCTGTCTTAGTCTATTGGTTAAGAGGTATAATCTTTTGTTAAAGGTTTAACACAGTAAGACTAATATTGCAGTTAGAAACTGTGTATGTGTCTCGGGGCAGCATAACTCGGCACAAGCAAATACCTAGACTGCATTCATTTAGTATTTGAGAACGATAATACATAGTGATTTGAACAAACTTTACACATAATTTCAAACTGTTATAAAACTTTTTGTTATTGACACCTCCCACATAATGATGAAAGGAAAGAAAGTTTAACGTGTACACATTTTTGCCGCTCATGCCGTAAAACTGCCACATCGGCCACAATGTTTTAATTATTTCTTCATTACTACTAACTCTATTCATAACACATTTGGCAGAAAGCACCCACAGAGGTCACTGAATGTATCTTCAAAGCTATATTATTGCACAACATAGTTCAAGAGATATGACATTATAAACCTGTGATATATGTGAAAAACTAGCTTTTGCTTAAAATGGAATGCAAATTACCCTGATTATACTCATCTAGTGTGTGATAATGAGAGTATTTACTAACTTCCAACAAACAGTAAACATAATTTAGACATTGCTTAAATTTTTCTCACTTCCATCCTTAATATCAAATATTGAACACTTTAACTCATCTGTAATGTAATCAGAAGTTTGAAGCTGTGTTGTGCATGAGAGTCTGATTGTCTGCAGAATCAGGAATTTACAAGATAGTTTTTTTTCTGGCAAAATGTCAGGTTATAGCTAAACAACTGTCGGTCAGAAAACCACAGACAGATGCCTCCAAGCAGTCTGTCAGTTTTGGTCTTCTTGTTACTGAGGAGCAGACCTGGTGACTTAAGCAATTATACAGTACTTTACAGAAAATATGTTTGGATCCAAACAGTGCCATACATTGTATTTGACTGTTATCAGTACTTCCTGGTATTTTAGACAGAGCACACTCCAAATTATATGGTGTTGATCCCAGGGCACAAAGGATGACAGGAATTACATCAGCAGTTTTTATATTCCATATTCAATCAACCTTAATCCTGAGATCCTTATATTCCAGTTTCTTTTGAGTCACATTAACATTAATGTTCCCATCATGTACGATTAGACATGCGTTAATTGGCATTATTGACCAGTGGAAATATTTGTCATTATTTGGTTCTTGCTTGTCTTTACAATGTTATTTATTCTTTAAAATTATTTTGTCTTTACAATGTTATTTATTCTTTAAAATTATTCTGTGAAATTTGCAGAGTATCATATGACAAGTGATCCAAAATTCATGCAGTTACATCTATGATTAGTAGTCAAAACTTGAAGTTAGTTTGATTGTAGGGCTTATTTTTAGAGTCCTGATACATTTACTGGCAAGTAAATCTTGATTTGACCGTAAGGCCTGTAAGTGGGCCTTTACATATGTCTGCTTGTGTCTGTATATGTGCGGATGGACGTGTGTGTGTGTGTGTGTGTGTGTGTGTGTGTGTGTGTGGGCGCGCGCGCGCGCGCGCAGTGTATACCTGTCCTCTTTTCCCCCTGAGGTAAGTCTTTCCGCTCCCGGGATTGGAATGACTCCTTACCCTCTCCCTTGAAACCCACATCCTTCCTTCTTTCCCTCTCCTTCCCTCTTTCCCTTGCTGTTCATCGTGTATACTAATGACCTTGTGAACTATATTAATAGTAACCTCACTCTGTTTGCAGATGATACTGTTATCTACAATGAAGTACTGTCTGAAAGGAGCTGCATAAATATTTATTCAGATCTTGATAAGATTTTAAAGTGGTGCAAAGATTGACAGGTTGCTTTTAAGTGTGCAGAAATGTAAAATTTTGCACTTCACAAAACAAAAAAAAAAAACATAGTATCCTATGACATAATAACAGTGAACCACAGTTTGAATCGGCCAACTCATACAAATACCTGTGTGTAACACTTTGTGGGGATGCAAAAGGGAATGATCGCATAGGCTCAGTTGTGGGCAAAGCAGGTTGTGGACTTTGGTTTACTGGTAGAATACTGGGGAAGTGCAATCAATCTACAAAGGAGCTTGCTTACAAATCACTTGTGTGACTGGTTCCAGAATATTGCTCAGGTGTGTGAAACCTGTGCCATATAGGACTAACAGGGGATATTGAACATATACAGAGAAGAGCAGCACAAATAGTCAGAAGTTTGTTTGACCTGTGAGAGAATGTCACAGAGATGCTGAAGAAACTTAACTGGCTGATTCTTGAAGGTATCCCAAGAAAGTCTACTTAAAACATTTCAAGAACCAGCTTTAACTGGCAACTCTAGGAATATACTACAAACACCTATGTATTGCTTACATAGGGATAATAAAGACAGGATTAGATAAATCATAGCACACATGCAGGCATTTAAACAATCAGTCTTCCTGTACTCCATATGTGAATGGAATAGGAAGGAATCTGGACAACTGGTACAGTAGCATGTACCCTTTGCCTTGGACTCTGCAGAGGTTTGCAGAGTTTAGATGTAAATGTCGATGTAGTTTACTTTTATAAGTTCTGAGAGTGTACAGTTCTAGAAGAGTCAGCCAATTAATTGCTTCCTCCAATGTATATCATGTGAAAAGACTATGAAAGTAAAATTAGAGGGATTCAAGCTAACATGGAGGCTTACCGACAATCATTCTTCCTGCAAATCATTTGCAACTGGAACAGAAAAGAGGAGGGGGGGGGGAGGGGGAGGGGTGAGGAAGGTACAGTGGTACATGAAGTACCCTGCACCACACACTATATGGTCACTTGCAAAGGATAGAAGGTAGATGTAGAACAAATCTCTCCGGGTTGAAAGATTCTCTTATATTACCCACTATGCATTGACAATATAGTGCAATTGGATAGATTAAAATATCTGCTCACAAAGTGGCCACAGGATAAAGCACACACACAAAAAGGTTTGACTTATGCAAGCTTTTGGAGCCAGTGGTTCCTTCTTCTGGCAGAAGAGTTGAAGAGGAATGAAGGAAAAGGCCTGGGAAAAAAAAAAAAAGAAAAGAAATGATCATGTGGCATTGATGGCTGGGAGGTCCCATTCAGGGAAGTTTAGCCACTGAGTTGCAAGTCTTATTTCAGGTGACACCAGGCAACTTGTGTGTTGTTGATGATGAGATGGTGGTGGTGGTGGTGATGATACAATACCCAGTCCACAAGTGGAGAAAATTTCTAACCCAGCCGGGAATCGAACCTGGGTCTACTGCATGGTAGGCAAACATGTTATCACTCAGCTAAGCAGGCAGACAAAGGACTGGAGAGGTTTAGGAAAAGAGGTACAGTTTGGAAAAGTCACTCAGAACCTGGGGTCAGGGGAGACTTACCAGATGGCAAGTCTTCCCTAATCTGGGGTTCAGGGTGACTTTTCCAGGCGTCACCCCTTTCCTTAACCTCTCCAGTCCTTTTACTTCACCCCTTTTCCTTCCCCTTCAACTCTTCTGCCAGAAGAAGGAGCTACTGGCTCCAAAAGGTTGCATAAGTTGAACCTTTTTGTGTGTTTGTGTTCTCCTGTTACTGCTTCGTGGGTAGACTTTTTTCTATTTTTTTATTTTATTTTACACTCCCCCCCCCTTCCTCCAATCCCACTATGTGCTGACCATTATCAGTCAAGGTTTGCAGTGGGATTGCCATGCAGATATTGCCATTGTGGTTGGAGATGTGCTTAGTGTAGTTAGTTTGCAATGGAATACCATATGCTGTGGATTCCCATGTGTGTTAAGGTTGGAGCATGCAGGGGAATGAGTCATACCCTCATTTTATGTACTCTACCAACAAATTTTGATCAAAGTATGCATGGACGTGTAAATTATATATTCTTGTTGATAATAAAAGGTGCTATTACCACAAAGTTTATGCATGTCAGGTAAATGAATGTATGAGTTTTGCCCACATTAATTTCTTCTACAGTAGTGTCTTTGAAAAAGAGAAGTCAAATTAACTGCATGGAAAATTTGTCCCTACGTAAGTCCCTTTTTCGAAACCAGTTATATAACAGCAGCCTACCATTGGGGAGGTGGGTTTATCATGTGCTGCCAAGGAATTTAGGGTTCTTAGTATATTGTTGCGCATACTTTTGCCTTACACAACCATTGTATAATGAATGTCTGATATCAGTATTTATATGCATGTCTAGACTTAGTTCACAACAGTTGCTGAACATTTTAGATTAACACCTATGAAAACATTCCTGATTGTGCAGCCATATCTTCCATGACAACACCAGCAGTGCTGGGTGTCCTCTTCTAGCTACTCCCTCTAAGGATGTTTCACATTATGTTTGCCGACCAAGGCTCTAGTATTCTGGTTGCACCTAGTAACCACACTTCTGTGCGCTCACTGTGCTTACCTAATACATAATACTAAAAAAGTAATTAAGTTAAAAGTGAATAAATAAATTTGAGGATTATAGAAAAATAAAAACTATTTCTTAAAGTCACATCAAGAGTTCATACGTTAATCATAATGCTCAACAAGTTTTAACAGATTGTAACTGTAGTGATAAAATGTGTTTTGTTGAACCAATTAGTGACAACCCGTGTCAACTTCTCGTCAGTCCCAAGATGAAATGTCACCAAGGAAATATTTCTGCATCAATACTGCACAAGGTGACACTATGATTAAGTCTTGTGACACAAATTTGGGAGGAGTGGGATTGAATCTCCATGTGCCTGCCCAGATTTAGGTTTTCCATAGTCTCCCTTAATTGTTTAAGACAAATGCAGAGATGGTCCCTTTGAAAGGGATATGTCTGATTTCTCCTCATATCCTTGTCCTATATTGTGCTTCATCTCCAACACTCTTGGGACTGGGTTGTTAAATTCTAATCTTCCTTTCTTCTGCTTGCAGTAAAGTTTGTATTCACTTAACATCAGATCTAGACTGCACAGTAAACATATGAAAATTTTCCTATTAAAATCTTGAATCAACACTTTTTGTTGCAGGTGAACAGAGTGCACACTGATGTTCATGAATGAAAACTGGAAACCAAATTTCCTCTGTCATTCTGAATAGCACATTTGAGTCTGGGAGCAGAACTCATAATTGATTATTCTTCTGAAAGATTTACTGAATGATGCCCCTCCATAGCACAGCCACTATCACTTTTGACTAATTGCCTGTTGGATTCTGTCTTGGGTTCTTCAGCCAGCGTCTGTTTCTGTCAAAGAAACTGAGACAGAAATCTATGGGCAGTAAAGCCAGTTATTGGTTTTTGATGCCACATTGTCATATTGTGGTCCTAAAAGTTCATCATTATTCATTTTGGTTGGTTGGTTGATTTGGGTCAAGGGACCAAACAGCAAAGTCATCGGTCTGACTGGATGAGGGAAGGATGGGAAGGAATTTGGCCATGCCCTTTCAAAGGAACCATCCTGGCATTTGCCTGAAGTGATTTAGGGAAACCACGGAAAACCTAAATCAGGATGGCTAGACGCAGGTTTGAACCGTCGTTCTCCTGAATACGAGTCCAGAGTGCTAACTGCTGTGCCATCTAACCTGGTACTATAGATTTTATTGTCTATAAAGAGTAAATTCAGGTCTCATTCATTTTTTTCTGTACTGTCAAACACATTCTCTTCTGAAAGTGAAAGGATCGGTAGCAATTTTGTAATGAGAACATAATGAACTTTCAGAAAAAGTAAAATGTAAAATATGTATCAAATAAAACTATTTTTGTCAATGTTTTTTCTCTTGATTTTCAAGGCTGTTGAAATTGTCTTTCCTATGAAAATATGAGCTCATTCCATTGAATATTGGCATAATTTCCTATCAGATCCTCTGTTAACTAAATAATCTTTTTCTTTACATGTAGTAGCATAGGTCACTTTGAAGCTAACATTCAGTGGAATATATTATTACCAAAAGATAAAGATTCAACCATATTTCTGTTTTGTATGTCTGTTAGCTCTAGTTGAATGTTCTTGTATGAGTCAGTAGTAAGCAAAGATAATACGGTGTAAAAATAGTTGAACTAACACATAGACGAGGGATGGATGGCTCCTGTGCCTTTCTTAAACCCTACATTAATCACTCTCTTGCTTTCTCCCATTTCAGAAGAGAGAGATTTAATATTAACCTCTGGGGCATACTCTTTAGGTAGTCCATTATGTTTACCCTGTCTGTTGGATATTTTTAATAATTCTTATTGTCATAGACTTTCATACCTGATTTCTTGTTTGGATACATATTGCTATGATTTCTGAAGTACTTTTACTCTGAAACATTAGTATTATATTAATAATTAATTATTGAAATTCCAGATGAAATGCAATAGAAAATTGTGCGTCAGTAGGGAAAATAATGCTGTTGGAGAGGAAAGTGATGAAGATATGTATCATTTAAAACAGAGAATTCGCATTCGCCGCCGCCAGTGCCAAGAAGAAAAACAGCGTCAGGCTTGGAATACATCTCTGCTTAGTGATGGCAAAACTGACAGTATGTATAACACCTTCTTTACTTTCATATCCGATGTCACAGGTTCAACATTTGATTCTACATTGAAAATGTCAAAGCAGTCATCTGCTGGCTGACAGGCAATTCTCAAGGCATCTGTTAAGTTGAATTTTTGGATATTACTTGTTTTGGCAGAATTTGTGTTTGTGAAAATACCCTGTGATGTCTTGTGTTTCAAGTTTCAAATAAAAAAATGTAAACATGCTGTACTGTGTGTCATATATGTAGATTTGGATCTCTCAAAGTTTCCTTGCAGTGTTTTGATTCAAATGTGGATCTGAGATGGCAATGGGATCTTCTCTGCTATGCTCCCGGGTACTACTGTAATGAGTGTAAGTATTTTCTACTGGATGTCGGTGGGACTGGAAGAATCGGACACAGCTATTCATTAGCAGATATCTGTATTGATTTGCAGCAGAGTGTACCTGTGGCTCTGGGTGGTAGGGTATCATGTTTTCAGACCTCTATGCACAAGATGTAGTGACACAGCCGGCTGTTACTATGTCTAGCTCAGCAGAGTGGCGTGGGATCCTTGTGATGTGCACATACTCAAGCAGCCGATAGCACTGGTTCGAGGTTGGTTGGGGGAAGAGACCAAACAGCGAGGTGCAAGGTGACACAGCCATGCTATAGGCGAGGCTGGCTGGCGATGTCTGGCAAGGGTGGACACACAGTGGCTTAGTGCCTGGAAGGGCTTTGGTTTGACCCTCAGCCCATCATTGCTGGGGCCCTCTGACATGTGGCCTGGTCAGAATGATGGTTGAGAGATGAAGGCCTCATGGCAGGAGCCCACACTGTAGCGAACACAGACCAAATGATTTGATAATTCTTGGTCTGGCCTGTGCTGAAGGCCAGTATTTATACTTGCCAAAGTGGGTTTGTTATGTGGCTGCCATAAATGTCACATACATGGCACACCAAAGTGTGCCTGCTTTCTGTAACTCACTGGTCACTGACCAACAGGTGGGCTGTGGCACCTAAGCATGTGCTTTAGTGCAATTCTATGCCACCAAAGTGATTTCCTTATGGTAACTAGCCCTCTTGTGTTAGGCTCAAATTGTTACTCAATGCTGTTGTATGAGACTGAAGTCATGTCATGTCATATCATGTCATGTTTTCATGCCTGTTTTGAGGCCTATAAATAGTTCTTTTCTGTGCCTTTAAAATTACAGTTTCCTTTGCTCTCCAACCACCACTACCATCACTCCTAAAGGCATCATTTCCAAAAAAATGAACCAGCACAAAATTGATATCACTAAGATTAAACAGAATGATCATTCAGTGATCATTCTGTTTTGAATGATCATTCTGTGTTTTGAAATATGATTAGTGTAATTAGTTTGCAATGAAATACCATATACTGTAAGATTCCCATATGTATTAAGTTTGGGGCATGCAGGGGAAACCCTTATCATACCCTCATTTGACCCACCTTACCAACAATAGTGAAGTCAATTTTGTGCCGATATTGAAAGAATGGCCTTTTAGATGTGTTTATAACTACATTTTATTGGCTATGTTGGTTTTCAATTTATCCTGTGGTTGAATTGCATAGCCATCTGATATACAGTTTGTTTTCTTCTTTTGAAGATGTTCACTATGACTGAAACTGGGAGAAAATAAATAATAAATCTGTACAGCTAATGGCTAGCGTGCAGCTCTTCATATTTCTGACAGCTGTATCAAGTCACCTCATTAAATGTTTAGTTTAATGGTTTCATAATAATTTATAACGTGGAATGAGCAACAACCTTGTTGAAACTGCATTTCTTAAATTATAAATATTGACCATATTTTAGCCAGGCTTTAAAATCATTGCAGTTGTTATATTAATAGTTTGAACTCTCACAGGTACAGAAATCAACACTATGTTGTGAAACTGTTATTTATTTTTGTGTTGCATGTGACTACTTCAGTTAATATGGCATGCATTGGCAGCATTTCATTTGATGATAGAAATAATGGTTTAGGTCTGGAATACATGGTGAGTTCAGAAGCACAGGGTCTTTTGCACTAAAATTCTCAATCCTAAACACCTTCTGTATAATTGATAGAAACCCATGAATTTTTCAAATTATCAAGCTTGTGTCTTTGTTAGTTTTCTTTTCCCTGTTGTTGCTGTTTGTATTAATGCCTGCATTAAGATTTCAAGATGTGGCTTTCTCAAATACACTGTTTCATATTTTATTTATTATTTAAAAGTTGGCTGCATTACACTACAAAATAAACCCCTACTTAATAATTTGAATCTGGCGACAAAATTCCTTTTGTTCAATTACTGTCTTACCTATTTGGTCTGGTAGATGGGGCAACTGCCAATTTCTCTGGTAACATCCCCATTCTTCCACAAATGCCAGCTTCTGTTTAAATTTCAGTCCTAATGGAATTAAATATAACATCCCTGAAAAATGCTCCAAAAATCTCGCATCATTAGAAATTGTTTCTACAATTACGGTTTTCACTATAAGAACCAAAACTCATATAATCTACTCATTAACTGCCCACAGTTCACTAAATAGTAGCATATGTGCATTGTACAACTGAATATGGTGTTAGGGTGTCACATGTCACAGTGTCTAAAATCATCAGCTGTCTAACCAAGATCTCTTTAAAACAATCTTTATGTAGTGCAGTGGACTGCCATCAGTTTATAGAGTATGTCTTTAGCCATTTAACAAATTAAACTTTATTCTCACAATTTGGTGATAGAAAGTACTGGTAGAATTAAATAATCTAGGAGTAAAGGTAACAACTTGCTGGATAGGAGAGGAGAGAATGCATGCCCCCCCCCCCTCCCACCCCCCCCCCCCTCCCCCACACACACACACACACACACACACACACACACACACACACACATTACTAAGGCACATCTACAGTGATTAGCAATCTCAGCTTTGGGGGTGGAGGGAGGGGGGATAGTAGGGATACAGATGAACCATGAGACAGAGATCAAGGAGGGTAGCAGGGTAGTGGTTTGGGAACACGCTGTAGTCTGACTGTGGATTGTGTTGGGAAACGGCGGGGACAGGGTGATGAACTGTTAGGTGCAATTTTGAGAGGCAGTTCCTGAGCAGAAGGGCAGTAGGTGAGGGAGGAGGGAGGGGAAGCAGAGAAGGAATAAGGACTACGCATGTGCAGTGGGGGGGAGGGGGGGCGCTGTAGACATGTGTATAAGTCGAATAGGAGCAGGGGAATAGATAGATGCAGGTGGGGGTAGGCTCTAGTGGAGGTTGAGACCAGGGGCGTTGTGAGAATGAAATCTATGTTGTAGGAAGAGTTCCCACACCTGCAATTCAGAAAAGCTGATATTAGAAAAAAGAATCCAGGTGGCACAGGCTGTGAAGCAACTGTTGAAGTCGATCACACCATTTTGAGCAGCGTGTTCGTAAACTGTGTAATCCGTCTGACTCTAGGTCTAAGTTTGGTAGTGGCCATGCACGTGTACTCACAGCTGATTAATGATTGTGCCCACATAAAATGCTGCACTGTGATTGCGGTTAAATTTACAGACCACATGGCTGTTTTCACAGGTGGCGTCGCCTTTGCTGGAATAGAACCTTGTCCAGAAACAAGTATCCCACGCCTTCTCTCCCCTGTTACCTACCACATCCCACATACCCAATCACAAAGGATTGGAGCATCTGAATCATGTTCTCCACCAAGGTTTTGTCTACCTCTCATTGTGCCCTGAAATGAAAAATATCCTCCTACCCCTCCCCACACACATACACACAAAACAGTATTCTGCCACCCATCCAATCTATACAATACCTTTGTCTGTCCCTACTCCACACTTACTCCCAACCCCCTTGCTCCAATGGCTTATATCCCTGTAATAGACCTTGACCTCTGATGTACATCTTTCCACTGTCACCTACTACATTTGTGTCACAGGCATCTCATACCCCATCAGATATAGGGCCCCCTGTGAAAGCAGCCATGTGGTCTGTTAACTTCACAGCAACCACTGTGCAGTGTTCTACACGGATGTGACCACTAACAAGCCCGGAGATAACAGTGGCCATGTGTTGTAGTGGGACATGCTGCTATAAAGCATAGCAACATGTCTCACTTTCCTTTACTAGATCGATGAAAGATGTGCGTGTGAGAAACGTGACTTCAATTTGTAGTACCATAAAGAGCATCTACTGTGCCAGGTTTGTAGGAATTTATGTGCATATATGAGAAAGAAAAATGCAGGCACAGTGCAGAAAATAATGATGGATGTGTAATTTGGACTGGCCAGTGAGGGATCACTTGCACTTTGCAGTCATGCTTTGGGGGTGATGTGGACTCCAAAGAAGAAAGGAGCCTGGTGACAATGATTTAGCACTGAAGAAAATGAGTGGTCTTATATAGAGAGCATGCTAGGCTATCTCAAGTTAAGTATGAACTTAACGGTTTTGGTCAGACATTGAAGCATTGTGTATGAACACGTTGTCTGATAAGTTTTTTTAATTATCAGTTGTTGAGAGTTGATAACTTATTTGAATATAGGAGAATTACAAAAACCATGTTTTGTAGTATCCTAGTGAGTTGTTTAAAATATAGAAGCACTCTTATAGCCCTCACCCCACTGCAATCATAAAAGAAGTCAGCGGTCATATACGTGGCACTGCATAGCAGGACCACAACATCAAAAGAAAACGAGACAGTGACTGGGAAATTCAGAAAAGAAGGTAACTGTTGTTACAGGAAACGAGTGAAGGTGTAGCATCTCACAATATATTGATCACTCAAAATCAACCAACAGGAAAAACACCTTGTTTTTTATTTGTGTGTGTGTGTGTGTGTGTGTGTGTGTGTGTGTGTGTGTGTGTGTGTGTGTGTGTGTGTGTTCCTATACCTTAAAAAGGGCTCTGTGTGGTATGTTATTTTGTCTTTGTCTTATTTCAATGTGTTCGCCTGTCACTAAGCACCTCCTTTGTGGTATAGCCATCATTCTATCCTATTTCATGTTACCTTTACTCCTAAAGTATTTCATACTTCTATCTTGATATCCTGGTCTTCTCATTGGTTCATAGGCTGCTTTATTAACAGTTCAGCAGTTGTCAGCTGGATGAAATGCATAGCCTGCTTCAGTAGTAGTTCAGCCTTTCTGATGTAGATGTCAGGCATTCTGTCTGGACCAAATAGCTGCTCTGGTAGACACCACCTTAAGTATACGTGTACTGCAATATACGTAGCAATCATACAAAATACAGTAGTGTTCCAGTGTAAACATTAACACACATCTCTTTAATTTTGGCATGTATCTGGGCAAAACTTCATTTTACTCATAATGATAAATCTATTTCTCAAGACAGAGTGGAATCTTGCACTAGACGACAACTGCAGAGGTTCTTAACTGTGTAGAGTTCATCGAATACACATTTATTCCTGATAATGTGGATAACAAATTCCTTTCCAATCCTTTTGTCAGTCTTGTTGTTCTTTGTACACTGAGCTAAGTAGCTCTGATACAGACCCTGCACAGTTATACAGCTGTCTGATGGTTGACATTACCCTGTTACAATTCCATTCCTAATTTATTTACAAAGGAAGTAAAAATCTGAAAATTAATTACTGTTGCTTCTCAAATTGATTAAGTTAATGAAAGTATATTAGACAATGAAAATTCCAATTAGGAATATCAAAATGTAGGAAAAGATAGATTGCTACTTACTCTAAAGTAAACACAAGTTCCAGACAAGCACAATTAAAGGACATATTAGAAATAGGAATATGAGCATTACAAGTGAAGTTCTCCATAACTTGCATATCAATGACCATTTATTATTCTGTATACGCTTAGGAATCTGAGCCGTTCCCTGAAAGATAACTGCATACATGGCTGCTGATTGAGGCTAAATGAACTGTGCAGCTAGACAGCTGTGTTTGACTATGGTGACAGCAATCAGCAGTGGTTGGATCACATCACAGATTTGATCTCTAATACGCTACTGATGCATTTATTCTACAGGCATTGAGGCTGCTACCAAGACTGCTTGTCCCTGTTGGGGTGAGGAGTGTTGTTCAGCTGTCACCCAACTACAGAAAACTTTGCAGTGTAAAAATGCCACAGACTTAATAGAGAGAGTATGGTGAAAATCACTAATTACCATCAAGGGTTCCATGAAGTACACAAGGTTGGTGTAGGAGAACATCTGAAGGATTCTCGGGCAAATTTGTTATTGGCCTATGATGAAAGCCTGTTTCCATACCAGCCTGAGACACACAGCCTAGGCAATGGTGCAACACATCACAGAACTGTTGGTTGGATTGTGTGTGTGTGTGGGGGGGGGGGGGGGGGGGGGGAGATACATATTTATTGTCATTTTTGTTTTTAGGTAACTGCTATGTTTTAATGTGTGTTCAGTATTTTATGGTTTTCTTTTAACCATATTCATCTCTAAAGAGAGTTGTCAAATAAATTATCGTCATCTTTATAAATTGATTATGATGTTTCATTTTACCAGTGATGAACTGGTTTTTTCAAGGAGTTAGAACAGATAGAAGAGACAGATGTTGTCTGGTATAAAACTAAATGTCTTTCCAGAAATTATCTTGATCAGTTTTTAGAGAACTGATTTCCCTCAACAGTGTCCTGAGATTTTCTGCTGACAAAAATATCTGAATTTTTTTATTCATTTAAAGTAGAGGAAGGAAGCAGTGACTGTAAGATTGTTAAACCTTCCTTGTATGTGAATTTTCAAAGGGGTGTTGAATAAGATATGAAAATATTTCTGTATAGTGAGTGATGAAGAAACAAACAGTTTGATTTACTGGGCAGATTACGTAGAACCAATGTAGAATGTCAGCTGATCGATGTTTCTCTTTACAGAGGATGCTGTTGTGTACAGAAAAGTTGTAACATCAGAAAATTATAGCAAAATGTTGTAGACCACCAGAGGGTAACCCGATGGCTCCTATCAGTGTTTGCTACTTTTACATGCACTCCTAGTTTCTCTCACACAAACTGAATGAGCCGGTTGTTGGTGACTTCTGCCTCATATAGTACTATGCCGAATTGACACGGCTGTTTCATCTTTCATACTGCTTTAGTTCATCAGTGTAACAGACAGTCTTTCTTCCAAATGTCATTCCTTATACCCTCTCTTTTTTCCATTCTTCTTTTTCATACTCTTACAAAGACATTTAAGAGCACAATTTTCAAGAGTATAGTAATTTTCATGTGTAGAAGAATTTTGTTCTTATCATGGACTATGAAACCCTCTTGAATTCATCTGCCCTAACTTTAAGGTGTAATACGATATCTCTGTTACTTCTGCCCTTGCTTTCCTTTTTTCTGTACCTTTATTTGTTGGAAGATAATACCTATTATATACTCAGCTGTTATAAATGTACCACACTTCCATTTGTTTTATTTAAAAGCAACAAACAGATAAAAATGAACACTCTAACAGATTTCCATTCTTCACTCCTTCTGTTTTAAATGTTATACAGATTTAGGATTTTGAAACTTAACTGTCCACATTAATCAGTCTATGTTAATTGTGGTTGAGCTCTGTGGCTGTGGATTGAATTACTTCTAGAAATACAGCACCAGCCACATTTCGTATAAATGTATTTTTATCACAAGATGCATTTCAAACAGCACAAAATGTGTCTTGAAATAAAATAAATCTATACAGAAAGTGGCTGGTTGATGTATTTCTTCAATCACCTTTTCTGTTCAGTTTAGTCTGCTGTTTCATCCATAGCTATGTTGCTGTCTTTAGTGCACATATTGTGCATACTTTAAACAGCTCAACCATATATATTTTATCAGATCACCCTTTTATTTTTCTGTAGATGCTCCCAAAATTTTATATGCATGTTGAGTAAAGCTATGGTGACTCATCCCTTTTTTGCACTTACCATGCATGCAAATAATTATACGCCTTACAGACAATAAAGTTCTTTAGGGTATGTAACTGCATTGACAGTACGTAAAATTCTCTGACTTTTCGGCCACTGTTGTAAATGGCTTTCCTCAGGATGTTTTGCTGACTGCTGAATGAGGAAAATCTTTAGTTCCTATATACTATTGGAAGCTGCTGTTTTTGTGCTCTGATAGGATATTGAGGATGAGGAGAATAAATTTTTGCTTTTTGTTGCCATTGGTGGAGACAGACAAATGAGAAATGGGCAGTAGGTATGGAGTAGCACCATTTACTTACTGCCTGCCGGCTGAGCTGTCCCAATACTCTGTGTACTTACAGCGACTGTGGCAGCCAAGATGCCGGAAGTTTGTACCCATCTTCTGTATTCATGTTGGTGGGTTGCTTGGCTATTTCTATTGCCTCTGTAATCTTTGTCAGGGTAAGTGGCCATTTCACTAATACATGGGCTTCTCAAAATATTATCTTTTTGTCACACTCATCTTGGTGGTCTGCCACCATTGGCTTGATGTGTTGTCTTAGACAAATGTATCTATCATATTCAGATATCCATGCACTAATTGGTTGCCCCATCTCACCCTAATATACTAGTGCACACTTGCAAATGATTTTGTGGGCACCAGCAACTGCATCTGTCTTCAAGCCAAGAACATCTTTCAAAAAGTAAAAACAGTGCTACACTGAAACTGTCACCTGTTTCCACTTCACCTATTTCCGCCAATGACAAGAAATAAGGCAAACACCAATAAAGGACGTTGAACATCCCCCCCCCCCCCTCCTCGTCCACCTCCTCCTCCTCCTCATCCACCTCCTCCTCATCCACCTCATCCTCAATACCTTATCAGATAATGAAAACAGCTTCTTTCGCTAGTATACAAGAACTAAAGTTTTTCTCATTCAGTAAACAGCAAAACACCCTGAGGAGAATTTTCCTGACTATGCAGTCACATACCATGAAGAATTTCGTTGGCAGTGACGATGACCACGGATGCCTATGCTTACATATATGCCTTATGTTTTTGCAGCCACAACAACAGATCAGAGTGTGAGCCCATTGTCGACATCACCCGGAACTCCATCAGAAAGCATTTCTACAGATGATGTAGATGACCTAGAAATTGACGAAGTTAAAAATTTGACAGAACTTAAAGATGCTGGTATGTAACCTAATCCTCTGTTGTCATATTTAAGTTTTATAGCACACGTCAATGTTTCATTAAAAACTGAGCAAATATTTCACACTATGTATTAAGTAGCCAATTATGAGCCTTCAAAATATAACCATTAAATAAGATTCAAAGTTTGCCTAGCAATATATATAATCTGAAAAATAATCTCACTTCAGTAGTTTACACAAGGTGCGGTCACAGCAATGAAATCAACTATCAAAAAAGTCTGAATAGCCACCTCTTTATCACAGACTGCTGTGAGACATATAGGAAGTGTGTCAGTGAGGTTGTGGAAGGTGGATGTGGAGCCATGGCAACTCCAGTGCCATGGCCAGCTGCTCTAGCCCTGATCGAGGTGGTCCCACAGAGTCTCAGCTGGGTTTAAATGTGGGGAGTTTATTGGTCAGGGGAGTTCATTAAACTTATCCTGGTGCTCTTCGAACCATGCACGTACACTGTGAACTTCATGATACATTGCATTGTTTTGCTGGCAGATGTCATTGTGCTGAGGAAAAGTAAACCCCAACAATAGGTGCATACTTGTATTGATCCAGTGTGACTTCCAGAATGATGAGATCACTCAGTGAATGCCACGAAAGATTTGTGCAGACCGTAACACTCCCTTCTCCGGCTGGGACCTTACTGACGATTGTTGCAGTATGTTTCACGCCATATGTGCCAATGGCCATCGGTCTGTTGGAGAAACATGAAACGTGATTCATGTGAAAGGGCCATCTGTCACCAGGCAGTGGATGTCCAGTTGGGGTATTGGTGTGCAAATTCCAGCCTTCATTGCTAATAAACAGCAGTCAGCAGTAGTCTATGAACCATGCACCTACAGCAGAGGCCAATACACAGCAATGTTTGCTGAACAGTCATTTAGGAGACACTGTTGGTAGCCCCCTGATTCATCTAGGCAGTGAGTTGCTCACCAGATGCACATCTGTTCACAGCCATCATTTACCCCTTTCGTCTATGGCCCGTGGTACACCCGTCACCATGGCGCTAGTTTTGGATAACGCCATTTTGCCATGCACAGTAAACTTTAACCATTGTGGCATGTGAACGATTTACAATCTTAGCTGTTTTGGAAATGCTTCTACCCTTTGCTCAAAAGCCAGTGATTGTGCCCTTTTGAACTTCAAATAAATTGCATTACAACAATGACTGCACTGTTTTCTGCATTCCGTGACACTCTTTATTTACCCTCCACTTCTCGTGCTGCCACCTGCTGTCTGTGAGTGGTCATTGTATGTTGGTGTCAAACATAGATAGTTGTTACATTACTGTTACTGGACAGTGCATAATGTAGTACAATGCTTTGCTTTCTAAAATTGACTCCAATATACTTAACATTTCAACATTCTCTCGCATCTTAAATTGGTTTTAGCACTGTTTGGTGAAGTATACCATGTGAAGTAGACATGTACAATATCAGTTTACCAGTTGTTAGTGCAAATAATTATGAAAACAGATGAGCTACCACAAATTTTATGGGGCCCAAAATGATGCATACACACACACACCTAAGACTTTCTCTTTTACATGGATGTTTTCTCTCAGGAGGTAGGCTTTCCACTCATTAGACATTCTTTGAAAACACACACACACACACACACACACACACACACACACACACACACAATGCAAGTATTCCGCATAAACAGTAACTGTTTATCCAGAAAGGGAATGCTGGATGGACAAGAGAGGGGAAGGGTTTACGGGTTAGAGTGAAATGTTGAAAAATAATACACTATAAGATGAGAGTAGTATCCAGGACAAAGATAGGTAAAGAGAAAGTGATCAAATAAGGTAGCCAGTTCAGAAATCTGAAGTACAGGACTACTATAAATGATTAATTGTTTTTTAAAGTTGAAAATTTTCCAAAGTATTATATGTGCATGAATAGATCCATAAACTCATCAACTTTGCATGGTGCCCACCAGGTGGCATTACTAGTGCAGTGCCTTCACAAAATGATGACAGAGGAAGCAAAGAGTTTTTGTTTGCTGGAATATGAGAGACATTTATAAGAGAGTAGTGTGCATCCAGAAGGAATTATAAAAATGAACCGCCATGTAAACATAGCATTGATACTGACAATTTGAAGACACTGTTGTGCTTGTAAACAGAAAAGTACCAGTGAAACAAGTGTGTCAGATGCAACTGTGGAGAGGGTGAAAGAAAGTTTCATACGCAGTTCAAAAAAATAAATGGTCCTCACAAGCCACAAACTTGGAATACCACAGCAAACTGCATGGAAGATTTTGCAATGAGTTACATTTTAAACTGTACAGTCTGCAGCTGAGTTAACAATTAAAACCATAAAATTATGACAAGCAGCTTCAGTTTTGCATCAGAATGCAGAAAGCACTTGAGGATGACCATTTTGCTTCCAAGGAGATATTCAGTGACTAAGCAACATTTCATTTACCTGGGAAGGTTAATCACCACATTGTGAGTGTGTGGGACACTGAAATACCTTATAAAAATGTGGCACAAGAATAAGATTCACCAAAGGCTAATGTTTTCTGTGCAGTGTCATAGTCAAAGCTGTATGGGCCATTTTTCTTCTGTGAGAAGACACTGACAGGTACATCTTAACTTGATATGTTGTGATTGTTGTTGTTTCCACAGCTGACTGTTGATTCTGAGCATATCATTTTCCAGCAAGATGGGACACCCTCCTCATTGGAACATCAGTGTTGGTCACTATCTAAGTGATTAACTTCCAGATAGCTGGATTGGGTGTAGTGGTGAAGACGATCTGGCTCTGTTCCCTCGGCCACCCAGATCACCTGACCTAACACGTTGTGACTTTTCCCTGTGGAAATACATTAAGGACCATGTTTAAGCATCCCCATTGCCAAGAACCCTGGAACAGTTGAGAGAATGCATCAGTGCTTCTGAATGCCAGGCTGGTTCCCATGTTCCATATAAGATACATGCTTTGCAGACATACAGAAGACTCTCTCAAACTTGTTCACAAAATCTATTATATTTGCAGGAAGATTTGGTACACTGCTTTTGTCCTGGAGGGTGAATAGGTGACTGATGACCTTAGCTGTTTAGTCTTGTGGAACACTTACTCAGCAGCTTTGATGACCATTGACAGGATGTTTCTACATAAGGTGGGAAATGAACTTGACTACCGCTTGAACATGCTGTGTGACGAGAGGAGCACTCATGGAATATTTGTAGAGTGCCAAATGCAGATTTTGTGAATTTATGATTCTATTCAAGCACCAATCACATTTGTACATGTAATACTTTGGAAAATGCAGAGCTTTGAAAATGAATGTATCATTTATAGTGACTCTGTATACTGATAAAAGACAAAAAGAAAAATGGAAGGAAAGATGAGCTTTGGAAATGGAAAAGAGAGGGAGAGCAGCTAGAAGAGAGTGAATAAAGTTGATGCAAGGAAAGAAAAAGAAAATTTGAAATAAAAGGCATACTACAGTAAAAAGGAAGAAGGGAGGCATGACAGAGGATTGAGACTGTAAAAGGTTTAGGCTAGAGGAAGTAGGATGTACTCTGCATAAATCGGAGAAACTGCTGCAAATTGCTGCTGAGGGGAAGGATGCAAATGTTATTGATGGCGTGTCATGCAAAGTAGCACAATTGCATTTGCTACTAGCTCTGTTGATATGTGAGAGATGACTGTGATAGGAATGGTATGCACCTCACTCTCTGACACTAACACGAGTTTCGTCTTACTGGGAATTGTTACAAGATAAATGAACTGAATGAACTGATTATAATATTGAAGTTGTTCTGTGAGCAACATAAAATTACTCTGTTGCATTTGGACAGCACGTTACACAAGTATAAACATTTAGAAGCAATATGGATGCATGTAAATGAAAACTATAATCCAGAGAAAAATCTGGAGGAACGGTGGAGGTGTCATCGGTAGGCTTCAGTACAATAAAGAATGAACTTATTGATCTGGTAGGATTGACAGCTGTGTACATTGACTCCAACTAAGTTGATTGGATGGGCATCACCATCAAAGAAAGAAATTAGTTATTTGGTCAGAGAAGAACCAAGTGATCGAAATGTAGAAAAATGCATTGCTATTCTGAAAGGCATACAATTGACTGATCTTGCAGGATCAATGGACATGAAATACATGAAAGCAGAACAGAAAGTAATAACTCTAATATTAAGATTGTTCTTTTGTCGGGTGTATGAGATAGTTCACAGTTTATTAAATCACAGTTGACACCAAAAAGGAATGGAAGAAAAAATTCCAATAACTAACTGCATCCACAGTACAGTGGGTCCTGAATTACCTTAGAACTGGTGTCAAGAAACTAATGTTACAGATTCAGAGATCTACCTTATTTCTACCCATGCAAGAGACTTGTTTTAAACCATCAAAGAACCATGGGTTGTAATGCTATATACAATCTCCACAGGAAAGATAAAAAGGAATGGAAGAAAAAGTCTCAGAAACTAACTGCATCCACAATACAGTAGGTCCTGAATTACTGTAGAACTAGTATGAAGAAACTAATCTCCACAGGAAAAATTTTCTGCTTTAGAATAAGGCTTAGGAGGAAGTGACAGATTGTGTTGTTGATATATTGCATTATGTTTTTGTTTCCTTCATCACTGAGATGAAAGCAACAACTGCTGAGACCTACGTGCATTCTAAAATAAGTGTGTTTCCTGTATTACCTCATACTTCTACAAATGGTAGGGCTTTTGAAATCCTCTTGACCATCCGAATCTGTTGTTGTTGTGGTCTTCAGTCCTGAGACTGGTTTGATGCAGCTCTCCATGCTACTCTATCCTGTGCAAGCTTTTTCATCTCTCAGTACCTACTGCAACCTACATCCTTCTGAACATCCGAATCTATGTATTGTTAAATCTTCTTGACCTTGAACAATGCACTGACTAGTTTCTTCTCCCCCTAAAATTCTTGTATACCTAGAGCTGATGCAATTTTTTTGTTTTTATTATCCTTGCTTTCATGTCAACTAGACTCTGAAGAATGTCTACTGTTAGTTTGGAAAGCTTCTGCAAGATGAGTTAAATACTGTCATGTTTTTAGCAGTAATTGCATTATTCAATTTTATCATCACATTTTCAGTAGCCTCCACTTCACTGAGACATCAGTCACAAATGTTGACAGCTCATTAGATATTTATTGACAGTTTGTATGTTGGCAACCAGTCTCATTGCCATGCAAAATGTAACTAACTTTTTGTACAAAATTAGTTATAGATTAAAATAATTTTAAATTTTAATAAATAAAATTATTTTTAATTCAACAAAGTCTTGTATTCCTTGATCCTGATAAGGAAGCTTCACCTGGAACCACATCAGGATCAGCTGTTGTATTTTGCTGTGATAATTTACTTCTACCTTGTTTAAGACCTCACCCACCATCTCCTCATTCTCATCATCCTCCCCCCCCCCTCCCCTACCCTTCCCTCCCCTCCTCCCAGCGACTTTGAATACAAATCATATGCAGTTTCCACGTGTACTCATTGCAAAGTTTGAATAATAGAAAAAACAGACAGCATGTAACTCATGAATGTGATTGCTGATAGAATTGTTCAATGAAATCTGCCAGGTAGTTGGCCCTCTGATGGAATACTGAGTGTCATAACAGATTTTAGAGTATTTTGAGTGAATCATAAAAGCACTGTCAGAGGTAAGGAAAAATTAAGTGAGATGATGACCAGAGTTGTAATTAATTATCCATTCCACAGCGTCAACATGTGAGTTAGTAAAAGACAGAAATGAACTGTAACAACCATTCAAGCTAATGGCAGTCAAACAATTACACCAAAAACAGTATCCAAATAATGCTGAATCAGCTCTACAAAATACCATTTAAGGCCAACATGAATCCCAACCCTGCCACTAACAGAAATCTGCTGAGAGGACTCAATTGCATTTTGTTCTGGCAATGTAGAAAGGTGCAGTCATCCTTTCCATAGCCCTATGTCAAAATTAAGACATCTTTTCTGTAGTTCACAGTATAAAACAATGGTCAGATAGAATGCAATGCCATACATTGCTCCCAATTAAATGCCATCTCCAAGAAATATCTCTCTCTTTTTAGTGAATTTCTGTTTGAGACACGATGCTTTGGCTTTTGGCATGAGGCTCTTTTGAAGTCAAGGAAGGACTGCATCAACCTGGTGATTGCCCTTGCCAATAGCATGGGCAAAACATCAGAGAAAATGGACAGTTGGTTGGTATTTATTATAGTACCCAAATTGCATCTTATCATAATAATAATCATCATGGCTGTTTTAGGAGGTATCATTCCATACTGCAGTGACAATGCAGGATCCAGAGAACTCCCCCGTTCCCCTCCCATCCCGTCCCTCCTACTCTCTCACACAAAGACAACCCCCCCCACCCCCACCCCCCACCCCCACCCCCCACCCCCTCCAAAAAAAAAAACACCCACTCACACAGAAACACCTACACACCTGCATAGTGTGTTTCATCATTATGTGCTAACCCGCCATGAGCAGGTTCCTCAGGACAGGTAAGTTAGATAAATAGTTTTTTAGGTTGTTTGAAAGTTTAGTGTCATGTACGTGGTCACACAGTTTTTTAGGCAGGCTTAGTAATTTGATACCTGAGTACTGAGGTCCTTTTTCAAGCATTGTCAGTCAGTGGGGTATGCTTTGTATGTCATTCTTCCTCCATGTGTTGTTGATGTGTACACTAGCATTTGTAGTCCTCTCAGCACTATCTTTTGTGACATATAGTATGGTTCTATATACGTACAAGGAGGAAAAGTTAAGATGCCTAATCATTTGAAGCAGTTTCTGCACATTTCAGAAGTCTTTCTTCTTAAAATGATTCTGACTGCACCTCAGATGGCAGTGACATTAAATGTGTTATTCAGCAATAAACTGGAAACTATATGGAAGAAAACAACAAAAATTACTAAAGTACTCTGTTAAACTGAAATAGCATTTTTTTGTGGAAAACAAGTAGATCTTTACCTGTGGGCTATGCAGCCCGTACTACGTCATATTAACTGTTTTGCTGGTAGTCTGTATCCTTCAATATGCCAGTGGCATAACCAGTTGACTGTCTTGGTTTATAGTAATTAGTCTTATATTGGCTGCTGATAAAACATCATGTAACAACTACAAAGCTGAGAGTTGTGTAATGTACTTCTCATTATTATAGTGCAGTCCTTCAGACAAGATATTTCAGATTTAGAGTTGGCAACATGCTTTCACATCAATGTTCACACACGATATGGTGTTCTTTAAGGCAATGGTTTGCTGTCCCAGTTGCTACAGCTATTGTCTATACATTGTCCATAGTAAAGATTCCAATGTTGTGTTCTTGGTTTGTACATGGTTTTTCAATTTTTTTGTTCATCTTCTAGCATTCCAAAAGAGATGATATGCGCAGAAAACACTGGGAAAATCTTTTCACTTTGAATGCTGCTGTGTCAGTTTTAGTGATGCATATCAAAGGTTTTAGATTACCAGAATTGTACCTGGGAGATTTCATTCTCAGTTTCTTGCAGTTTATGAAAAACTCACCTGCTTACAACATCTATATAATCCTCAAGCAAGTATTCTGGACACTAAAAATTTAAATTTCTCAGCAACAGTAACCTCTAATACTGGCAGATCTTTTGTGGAGTGGGTAGTGAATGCGTGCTAAATTACTAAAACAATGCAAAGGGTAACTCTCCTCAGAGTCATGTTAGATCCGTCTTGTATAGGTATTGTCAGTTTTACTGTAACAAGCATATTATTTTGTGTATATTTTTTTATTGTGTGGTTTAGAGTGTGCTGTAAGTTAATCTTCATTGGCTACTTTATACATGATTCCTGCAGGCCTCTCTGTTTCAATGGCATCACTGTATTCTGAGGCTGATCTTTCAAGGCCCCCTGTATCCCGCACAGGAACTGATGTGCCTCTGACAGAGTCGATTGTATCAGCCGAAGGAGTTGCCTTATCACTGATACGGAAGTTCAGTGAGAAGCAGCTGCCCCGTGCCTCTGACCTGCAGTGGCTAGTTTCTGAACAGGATGCTCCACAACAAGTAAGTAACAGAACATTGTTCAGTAGTCATTGCACTTCATTAGCAGGTAGAGTTTGCCAAGAACAGGTGCTTACATGTTACTGTAATTAACCTAAAATTTAATATGCTTTGCACTTGCTGGTTCATATTCGTATGCCATTGTTACAGTTTTTGAAATTAAGTTGACACCTTCTCTCTGTTTTCTTCACTATCAGTACATAAGGGCCTGCAGAACTTGCAGATTTTCTTAATGAGAAGTTTTTTTTTTTTTTTTTGTGTGTGTGTGTGTGTGTGTGTGTGTGTGTGTGTGTGTGTGTGTGTGTGTGTGTGTGTGTGAAATTGCTGCATACTGGGAGGTAAGGTCAGAATGTTATACCTAGAAAAAATGGACATCACGTAAATACCTCAGTGTGACCATTCAGACCATTATAAGATGAAACTGTTGTATGAATCTTTCAGTAGCAAATGCTGGACTTCAGTTAACTGCATGAGTCCGGGCATAGATAGTAAAGTGTTTATATGATGCTTGTTCATCATATCCACAAAGCTCAGAGAACTTAGGTAAGGTATTGTTCAAAGAAAGTATAGTGCATCATGTTGCATCATTGCAGCATCTTGGATAAAATAGGGCAAGTAATACTAGTGCAATTTACCAAACAATATTTAGTACCTTGTGCAGTATGAATGGAGATACTTTCACTTAGTGTCTAACATCAAATTCATAGACTCACATATATAACTTAATCCAATAATGGATGTACTGAACTAATATATTTTTTATTATTCTTTAAAAGGTTAGTCTAGCATTTGTAGGCCTTATAGATCTCATTTGTAGCTAATCACTATGTTGTGGCACGTGTCAGTAGGTTTACAAATAAGTAATTTTCTATGTGGAAACAATGCGACAGATTGTTCATTGACATAACTGGATGTTTTAATATTAATTTACAACAAATTTTGTTGAATGTAACCCAACCGCATGTATATTGTATACTCAAAAATTCATCTATGGTGTTGGAGTAGCTGTCAGGCATAAATTATTTCAACTTGTTTTTTATAGTTTCAAGGTACCTTTTAAAGAGGATGAGAGACACTTGAGTAAATGTTATTATCAAAATGTGATAGAATTTTGCAGTTAACATATCAGTTGGGAAATGTTTGCAAGAAGATATGAGGCACTACAGTAGAAAATAAAGATGACACCAAAAGAATATGAATACAATAAAAAAGATGTTTATGCTGGGTAGACACTGCATTTCATCAGTTAAGGAGGTACATAGCACAGTAACTAAGAACAAAGAGAAAATTGTACAGGCATAGGAAGATTTCATAAATGTTTGTTTAGCTCAAGAGATAAATCATAAATATAAATAGTTAATAATAATAGGTATTGTTGTTGTTGTAATTGTAACAGATAAGTAAAGACACTCAAGGCATGAAGAAAGGAGAGGTGCCAATAGGTAATGGTGTCTCAATATAAATGATTAAAGCAGGCAGAAAAGAAGTAAAAAGGAAGTTGCAAAATTATTACAGAATATTTGAGAAAGAAAACAATCCCCAAAAGTGGATCATTTGTACCCTACAAAAATAGACGTCTTATTTGTTATTTATTTACATGTCAATTTCCATAGGACCAAATTGAGGAGCAAAGCTCCAAGGTCACGGAACGTGTCAGTACATGAAAGTGCAACATAAAAATAATAACAGATAAAAATAAAATGTTTATGAACCCGAAAAAAGTAAAGCCATGAGGTAAGCAAACGCAATCAACAATACAACAAGAATCATCTTAATTTTTCAAGGAAGTCCTCGACAGAATAGGAGTGACCCATGAGGAAACTCTTCAGTTTCGATTTGAAAGCACGTGGATTATTGCTAAGATTTTTGAATTCTTGTGGTAGCTTATTGAAAATGGATGCAGCTGTATGCTGCACACCTTTCTCCACAAGAGGTAAGAGAGAGGTTCATGAACTTACACCACTTATTGCCCAAACTGCCTGGTTCCTAGCCAAAAATATCATTTTAGAATGGAAAGACATTCAAATCTGAAGACCAAGTAGACTCATTTCTATAACAACAAGTGGGTCGATACATCCGAAACCGCCCAGCACCCAATCACTGACTTCTGTATCCAGTGTTATCATGGTTCCCCCATTGTGAGGTGGAAGCTGTTGTCGTTATGCAGATAAGAGTGTTTCAAATGATTGCCATCACATTGTGGTGAGGAAACATACTCTTTTGCATCGGTGTAATTTTCTAGTGAAAAAACTGAGGATTTTCTGTAATGTTCTTGAGCTTTTATGAATATTCTCACACATTAATAAATGTTCTAGAATATTCTGGAACGTTTTGGAATGCAACTTGGAAGTGACACATATAGTACTGATCCACATTCTGGCAAAACTGTCTTAACCAATGAGTTGCGCAACACAGTAAAGACAGAGGTACAATTCATCGAAAAAAGAAAGAGAGAGAAAGAATAGTTTTGTAAGTGAAAAATTTCAGTAACAAAAAATATGTAGTTCAAACAGATCAGTGAATACAGGATATGATACCAGGGGAAGAAAAGATTTTAAATCTATTGCTACAAAGGTGAACCAAGAGGGAAGTGTAAACTTCTCAACAGAAATTCACTCAGTGTTCCTATTGTGCCATCACAAAAAAAGCTTCTAAACAACATTATGGACATGGAAATATGAACCATAAAAGTTAGTATTCACATCACAAATTGCACTCCTTTCTAGTAAGATTAGCATACAGTATGGCTATCAAAAAAACATAAGAATGAACATTTCAAAGCTATGAAGAGATTTAAAAGAATCATGTTTATTCCACAAACAATTACATGTAGCATGTTCACATGTAGGCCAACCACAAAACTTATTCATCTTCGCACCCAAAAACAAAAGACCAAGTGTAGTTTATGATAGATAACTTTAGGAAGTTAGATGGTACATAAATCAAATGGTTAACTGAACTTTTTTCTCATTCAGAAAACGAACGGAATAAAGGAATATACAAAGTGGGTCTTTTATATGAATTTGTGGTGTCTGTTCAGTGGCACTAGGTGAGAATGTGAGGTGGCTAGGGAGGCTGCTCAGATAGTCCATGCATTTATGATAAATACTGTGTCCGGGTGGTGCAGTGGTTAACACAACTGCCTAGTAAGCAGGAGGTCCTGGGTTCGAGTCCCGGTCCAGCACACATTTTCACCACTTGTTGTTGATTCCGCATAAAGTTCTTATGCAGCTGATATCATCAGTCCCTTCCCTTCCCTTCCCTTCCCCCCCCATCCCCTTCCTCCCCCCTCCACATTCAATTTACATAACAAAGTGGGTCTTTTTCAGTTTGTTATAGAATAAATCAGTGAGAATGAATCACCTTTTTGCCCTAAATTCATAGATTTTGTTAGATCTTTTGGCCAAATTTCATTTAAATCTGCACCAACAGCACTTCAGAAAGAAAATATAGATTTACCTCTCTCAGAATACTGAAGAATCTGTAAATTAATGTACTGTTTTAAGTTAATTTAATCTAAAGAGTGAGAAATTAAGAACTGAAAGAGGAGTCAGGAAAGGATATTCCACATCACCGAAACAGTTACCAGAAGCCCCAGAGTAAGAGCCCTGAATTGGGAAAAAGAAAAAAACAAATTGAGTAAGTGTTACCATTGTTTTGCTGATGACACCGTACTTTTTGTCTCTAGTTCAGATGAATTTCACCAACTAATGGAAGAACTTAATGAAGCAAGTTTGGATGTAGATCTGAAAATCAATTAAAGAAGGCTAAAATAATGTATAATAAACAAGCTGTAAAGAAATTAATACTAATTAACAATGGAGTCATCAAACATGTTGATTTTTTCCTGTTTAGGGCAGTCATAGGCAGTGGCTTAATGAAAAGCAAAAGAAATAAACAGAAGAGTAAAACTTACTTGTATTTTGGTAAACAAAATACAGTTCTCAAATGTTCTATAGTGTCTAAAATGAAGTATTACTTAATAGATTTCAACTTTACAATCATCATCAGATCTGAAAAGGAGCAGCGATGCACAGCATGTGTGATTCTCAATTTGTTCAGCCAAATCAGTGATCATCATTGTGATGCAGGTCAGGAATTTGTCTGTTGATTTAGGGAGAGCAATGAAAACAAATCTGGATGGCTGGGTGGGCATTTCAACCTCTCTCTTCCGGAATAAGAATCCAGTGCTATACACAAAAGGAATTGTAAAGACACAAATTTGCTGATGAGAAATTTCTGATTTAAGTAAGATGCATAGGAGGAGAAGTTGTTCTTCAGAAAGGGGACCAATTAAACTGTGAAGACTAAAATCAGCCCAAAAAGTCATTGGCGGGGAGGAGGGGGGGGGGGGGGGGGGTAAATGGTTCTACTGTCTTAATAACTACAGTCTCTAAGTGTGAGGCTTGTACTTAAGTTGCTTTCATTGACAGAATGTATTTAGATAAATGTTCATGTTGTCAGAGAATACAAAACTGCTGAAGATGAATGCTTCAACACCTTGCAAAGTTGTTCAGCCATAGACATTGACTGTCTTCATCAACATTTCAGCAGTTATAGAGGTGTATCAACAATGTAATGAAATGGATAAAAATCCTTGACCAAACCTCAGTAGCTCATAAAATTCCATGACCTTATAAACGTGATACGCACTGAATTCTGTCACTTTATAGCATCCATTTTACATTTTTTAACTGATCATAAATCAATTTATACGTATGTTGAAGTAACAAAATACTAACAATATTATGAAAAGGGCAGGTTGTTACTCTCCCTGTAGAGGAGGTACTGAGGCACACAGAAGCACTGTGAAAAGACTGCTAAACATTGAATCTTTTGGACAAAAAAGCCCTCTTCAGAAATAGAAAACACACACAAGCATGTGCATATTCTCTCCCTCTCGCGCGCGCACACACACACACACACACACACACACACACACACACACACACGACCACTGTCTCTGGCCACTGTGGTCTGAGACACATCTACTGATACTGATGAACTTATGAACTTTCTGCTCCAGCCATTTGAATCTTTACAACATGCTTTGCTGTGGCTGCATTTGGATAATTAACCCTGATTTCAAGTCCATCATTTTCAAAGAGAAACTAGATACACTCATCCATAGTTACTTTCAGTTGGTTTTACTCATTACCATCTGTGTTTTCCATGAAATACATAACAGAAATGTCTCAGGTCATCAATATACACTATGTGATCAAATGTACCCGGACACCACCAAAAACATATGTTTTTCATATTAGGTGCATTGTGCTGCCACCTACTGCCAGGTACTCCATATCAGTGGCCTTAGTAGTCATTAGTCATTGTCATTGTGAGGGAGCAGAATGGGACGCTCTGCGGAACTCACAGACTTCAAACGTGGTCAGGTGATTGGGTGTCACTTGTGTCATATGTCTGTACGCAAGATTTCTACACCCTAAAAATCCCTAGGTCCACTGTTTCCAATGTGATAGTGAAGTGGAAACGTGATGGGAAATGTACAGCACAAAAGCGTTCAGGCCGACCTCATCTGTTGACTGACAGAGATCGCTGACAGTCGAAGAGGGTCATAATGTGTAATAGGCAGGCATCTATACAGACCCATCACACAAGAATTCCAAACTACATCAGGATCCACTGCAGGTACTACGACAGTTAGGCGTGTGCTGAGAAAACTTGGAATTCATGGTCGAGCGGCTGCTCATAAGCCACACATTACGCCGGTAAATGCCATATGACGCCTTGTTTGGTGTAAAGAGCATAAACATTGGACGATTGAGCAGTGGAAAAACATTGTGTGGAGTGACGAATCACGGTACACAATGTGGCGATCCAATACCAGGGTACGGGTATGGCGAATGCCCTGTGAACGTCATTTGCCAGTGTGTGTAGTGCCAACAGTAAAATTCGAAGGCGCTGGTGTTATGGTGGGGGTCTTGTTTTTCATGGAGGGGACTTGCACCCCTTGTTGTTTTGTGTGGCACCATCAGAGCAGAGGCCTACATTCATGTTTTAAGCACCTTATTGCTTCCCACTGTTGAAGAGCAATTCGGAAATGGCGATTGCATCTTTCAACACGATCGAGCACCTGGTCACAATGCACGGCCAGTAGCAGAATGGTTACACGACAATAAATTCCCTGTAATGGACTGGCTTGCAGAGAGTCCTAACATGAATCCTATAGAACACCTTTGGGATGTTTTGTAACGCCGATTTCGTGCCAGGCCTCACCGACCAACATCGATACCTCTCCTCAGTGAACAATGGGCTACCATTCCCCAAGAAACCTTCCGGAACCTGACTGAACTTATGCCTGCGAGAGTGGAAGCGTCATGAAAGCTAAGAGTGGGCCAACACCATATTGAGTTCCAGGATTACCGATGGAGGGCGCCACGAACTTTTAAGTCATTTTCAGCCAGGTGTCCGGATACTTTTGATCACATAGTGTATGTCTACAATGATATTATAGCAGGTGGATTAAATTTCTTATCTCTAAGCAAACAGGGAAAAAATTCAGTGTTTATAATCATCTGATAACACACAAATGCCGTTGAAATGGTTGCAACAGCATTGTCTTATAGCTTTTCTTAGAAAAGATGGTATAAAAGTTTGATTGACAATGAACACACCAAATCTCTTTGAAGATGATGGGCCTGAAATCAGGATTAATGACCCAACCAAAGTAAAATCATGTTACAAAGAGTCAAATAGCTGGAGTAGAAGGTTTATTGGTTTCAGTAAATGCAATGGGCAAGTAACACTAAATCATACAATGGAAACTCCGGGTAGGAATATCAACAATGTAGGAAAAGATAAATTACTGCTTTCCGTAAAAAAGGCACGTTAAGTTGCAGACAGACGTAATTAAAAGGCGCTTACATAAATCTTTCAGTCACTGCCTTCATCACCTAAGGAGAAGTACACACTATTTATACACACAAGCAAGCACATTTCATGCACACATTACCACCAACTCCAGCAGCTTGGCCGGAATGCAGCAATCACTTGAGATGCAAGCATCAAACTGGTATGGGCAGGAAAGGGGAAGGGATAGTAGTGTATGGGTCGGGGTGAGTGTCTTGCGACACGTGCAAGGACTAGAATGCCAACAGGCACAAATCAGCAGGTTGTAGCGGGAAAAGGAGTGAAAAAGGAGAGGAGTGGGGAAAGATGGGCAGGTGTGTTGGCAGAGGGTGGCAAACAGTGTGGGAGACAAGAATGGAGAAGAGATTATAGGAGACAGGGAGTGGAAACTGTTGGGTGGAGGTTGTGGTGGCACTATGTTTCTGTAAGTTGAGGCCGGGATAGGTACGGGAGCAGAGAATGTATTGTAAGGATAACTCCCATGTGTGCAGTTCAGATAAGCTGGTGGTGGAGGGAAGGATCCAAATGGCTCAGGTAATGAAGCAGCCATTGAAATCAGGCATGTTATGTTCAGCTTTATGTTGTGCGACAGGATGGTCTACTTTGCTCTGGCTACAGTTTGACGGTGGTCGTTCACCCTGGTGTACCACTGGTTGGCAGTCATACCAATATAAAAAGCTGTGCAATGATTGCAACAGAGCTGGCAAATGATATGGCTGCTTTCACAGGTGGCTTGGCCACTGATGGGTTGGATAAATCTGTAGCAGGACTGGAATAGGAAGTTCTGGGTGGCTGGATTGGGTAGGTCTTGCACCTGTGTCTTCCACAGGGATATGATCCTTGTGGCAAAGGGTTGGGTTGGGAGTGGCATAGGGATGGGCTAGGATGTTGTGTAGGTTGGGTGGACAATGGATGACCACTTTAGGAGGGGCTGGAAGGATCTCAGGTAGGATGTTCCTCACATCAGCGCGTGATGATAGGTAATCAAAGTCCTGACGAAGGATGTGGTTCATTCATTCCAGTCTGGGGTGATATTAGGGGAAATGTCATGGGAGATCTGTTTGCAGACTAGATCTGGAGAACAGTGCCTGACTGTGAAGGCCTTGGTAAGACCTTCGGCATACTAAGCAGGTGAGTTCCTGTCACTGTCCCCAGGTGGCCAGATTGTATAGGAGCGATTTTTCTGATGTGAAAGGGATGATAGCTGTCGGAATACACAAGAGGTGGTCAATGTCTAAGGAAGGCAGCATGCTGGGTTGAAGAGGACCATGTGAGGCAGATGGGAGAGAAGGTGTTGAGGTTGTGAAGGAATGAAGATAGTGTGTGTTGGCCCTGAGTCCAGATCGCGAAGATATCACCAATGAACCTGAACCAGACTGTGGGGTTTGGCATTTTGGGAGACTAGGAACGTCTCCTCTAGATGGCCCAGTGGTCATATTCTGACAAAAGGTATCGGATCACACTCCACTGAGAAGAGGCATTTCATTTATTCTTTACTGTTTCTTATCCTTGAAGTCTTCTGGTATTCTTTTGTTTATTTTTCAAGCTAGATGCAATTTACACTTGTTGATGATGTATGAACCGAAGTTGTTATGCCGCTAACACTTGAGTTCAGTTACATTTGCAGTTTGGGTAATTGCTGGTTTTGACAGTGAAAGCATTAAAATATTGTATTGCCATGCATACTTCCATGCATTGATGTCATACAGAATAATTTTCTGTGGCAGTTCCAGACATAAACACAAAGTATTTAACACATTAATATGTGCTGCAAGGAACTTTCTATATGCAGCTGTTCAAAAATTTAGGCATATTTCATTCTACCACTTTTCCGTCTCATGCATGAGAAACTGGAGAGTATGAATGAAATGTGAAACTATTTCCTAACATAAAGCTTTCTGATTGTAGTAGGCCAAATAGGTATTTAGTATTGGTACTTCGTGAATTATATTGCCATACTATAAAAATGATCATTATTGCCAAAACAGTCGCACTTATTTGGTGTGTGTTAAAATTGCTGAAATATTAGAAAGGCCTATTTTGTTTTATCCAGCACACAGTGACAAAATAGACTTAATTAGATCGAGAAACCACACCAGTCTTGGGTAGATTCGTATTGACAGCTTTTTCAGTATTAGATGACGACATTTTGAGTTTTCATGCAGCAAAACATGTGACGAGCTTTGATGAGGTAATAGTTATTTCACAGAAAGGAAAGCATTTCAAGTTTTCATGCAGCAAAACGTGTGATGAGCTTTGATGAGGTAATAGTTCTTTCGCAGAAAGGAAAGCATGCCATGTAAAGCTGTAGCAAGATTAGAGAGAAAAATCGCTAGGACCTAAGAGCTGAAGAAATGTGTACTGTCTTGCCTGTCTCTTGTCTTCACTGGTTTTAGGTAACCTATATTTAATTTTATGTCACAGAGAAAGCATGTTATTAGCTAATAGGCAATAAAGAGTCCAGATTTTCTGAAGAGTTCTTGTCCTCCCAGTTACAAATAATCCCATCCATTATTAACAGCGATTTTTTTTTTTTTTTAAAAAAAAAAAAAAAAGACCTAAAGAACCAAACATGAGATAATTCAGTACTGATACTTCAAGAAAATCTACGTCCCGAAAACCACACCGAAAAGCTTAATACCAGGTCGAGGCCTACATCATTGGGAATCTAGACATACGAATGTGCACTGTAAGGCGAACTATGCATTTTAGTATGGTTCACGAAATTCTGACACTCTTGGAGTATCCTCTGATGTCTTGTTTCTTTTACAGGGTGTTTCAAAAATGACCGGTATATTTGAAACGGCAATAAAAACTAAACAAGCAGCGATAGAAATACACCGTTTGTTGCAATATGCTTGGGACAACAGTACATTTTCAGGCGGACAAATTTTCGAAATTACAGTAGTTACAATTTTCAACAACAGATGGCGCTGCGGTCTGGGAAACTCTATAGTACGATATTTTCCACATATCCACCATGCGTAGCAATAATATGGCGTAGTCTCTGAATGAAATTACCCGAAACCTTTGACAACGTGTCTGGCGGAATGGCTTCACATGCAGATGAGATGTACTGCTTCAGCTGTTCAATTGTTTCTGGATTCTGGCGGTACACCTGGTCTTTCAAGTGTCCCCACAGAAAGAAGTCACAGGGGTTCATGTCTGGCGAATAGGGAGGCCAATCCACGCCGCCTCCTGTATGTTCGAATATCCCAAAGCAATCACACGATCATCGAAATATTCATTCAGGAAATTAAAGACGTCGGCCATGCGATGTGGCCGGGCACCATCTTGCATAAACCACGAGGTGTTCGCAGTGTCATCTAAGGCAGTTTGTACCACCACAAATTCATGATGAATGTCCAGATAGCGTGATGCAGTAATCGTTTCAGACCTGAAAAATGGGCCAATGATTCCTTTGGAAGAAATGGCGGCCCAGACCAGTACTTTTTGAGGATGCAGGGACGATGGGACTGCAACATGGGGCTTTTCGGTTCCCCATATGCGCCAGTTCTGTTTATTGACGAAGCCGTCCAGGTAAAAATAAGCTTCGTCAGTATACCAAATGCTGGAGTGTAGCCATGTATGGAAGTGAAACATGAACGATAAATAGTTTAGACAAGAAGAGAATAGAAGCTTCTGAAATGTGGTGCTACAGAAGAATGCTGAAGATTAAATGGGTAGATCACATAACTAATGAGGAGGTATTGAATAGAACTGGGGAGAAGAGGAGTTTGTGGCACTGACTAGAAGAAGGGATCGGTTGGTAGGACGCATTCTGAGGCATCAAGGGATCACCAATTTTGCATTCGAGGGCAGCGTGGAAGGTAAAAATCGTAGAGGGAGACCAAGAGATGAATACACTAAGCAGATTCAGAAGGATGTAGGCTGCAGTAGGTACTGGGAGATGAAGAAGCTTGCACAGGATAGAGTAGCATGGAGAGCTGCATCAAACCAGTCTCAGGACTGAAGATTACAACAACAACATTTATTTCTTTTCCTTGAACATTATTTCCTTTTCCAAATTTCTCCTTGTTTTCCTTGAGACTGCTCAGTGTATAGATTGAATAACATTGGGGATAGGCTACATCCCTGTCTCACTCCCTTCTCAGCCACAGCTTCCATTTCATGCCCTTAGACTTTTTTAACTGCCATCTGTTTTCTGTACAAGTTGTAAATAACCTTTCACTCCCTGCTACCTTCAGAATTTGAAACAGTGTGTTCCAGCCTACACTGTTAAATGCTTTCTCTAAGTCTACAAGCGCTATAAATGAAGGTTTTCCTTTCGTTATTTTCTAAGATAAGTCATAGGGCCAGTATTGTCTAATGTAGTCCTTCATTTCTCCAGATTCCAAACTGATGCTTCCTGAGGTCAGCTTCTATCAATTTTTCCATTCTTCTGTAAAGAAATTGTGATAGTGTTTTGCAGCTATGACTTATTAAACTGATAATTCAGTAATTTTCACACCTATCAACAACTACTTTCTTAGGAATTGGAATTTTTACATTGTCCTTGAAGTCTGAGGGTGTTTCACCTGTCTCAGACATCTTGCCCACCATATGGAAGAATGTTGTCATGGCTGGCTCTCCCAAGGCTATCAGTAGTTCTGATGGAATGTTGTTTACTCCCAGGGCCTTGTTTTGACTTTGGTCTCTCAGTGCCAAATTCCTCTCACAGTATCATATTTCCCATCTTATCCGCATCTACATTCTCTTCCCGTTCTATAATATTGCGTTCAAGTTCCTCTCCCTTGTATAAATGCTCTATATACTCCTTCCTTCTTTGCTTAGGACTGGTTTTCTATCTGATTTCTTGTTATTCATACAGCTGCTTCTCTTTTCCCCAAAGGCCTCTGTACTTTTGTTGTAGATGGTCTCTGTCTTTCCCCAATGAGATGTGCTTTTAAATCCTTACATTTGTCCTCTAGCCATTCCTGCTTAACTATTTTGCAGTTCATGTCAGTTTCAGTTTTAGGCTTTTGTATTCCCTTTTGCCTGCTTCATTTGCTACATTTTTATATTTTCTCCTTTCATCAGTTAAATTCAGTATCTCCCTATGTCATCCACGTATTTGTAATAGGTCTTGTCGTTTTACCTATTTGATCCTCTCTGCCTTCACAGTTTCATCTCTCAAAGCTACCCATTCATCTTATTCCATATTATTTTCCCTTGTTGTAATCAGTTGTTGCCTAATACCCTCTCTGAAACTCTCAACAACCTCTGGTTCTTTCAACTTACCCAGGTCTCATCTCCTTAATTTCCTACGTTTTTGCACCGGCCACTGTGGCGGAGTGGTTCTAGGCACTTCAGTCTGGAACCGCACGACTGCTACGGTCGCAGGTTCAAATCCTGCCTCTGGCATGGATGTGTGTGATGTCCTTAGGTTGGTTAGGTTTAAGTAGTTCTAGGGGACTGATGACCTCAGACGTTAAATCCCATAGCGCTCAGAGCCATTTGAACCTACCTTTTTGCAACCTCTTCATTTCATTACCAATAAATTGTGGTCAGAGTCCACATCTGCCCCTGGAAATGTCTTACAAATTAAAATCTGGTTCTGAAATCTGTCTCACCTTTGTAAAATCAATCTGAAACCTTCTGGTGTCTCCAGGTCTGTTCCACGCATACAAACTTCTTTCATGATTCTTAAACCAAGTGTTAGCAATGATTGAAATGTGCTCTGTGAAAGTTCAACCAGGTGGCTCCCTTTCATTCCTTTCCCCCAGTCCATATTCATCTACAATTTTTCCTTATCTTCCTTTTCCTATTATCAAATTCCAGTCCCCCATCACAATTAAATTTTTGTCTTCCTAATGATCTGAATAATTTTTTTTTTTTTTTTTTTTTTTTTTTTTTTTTTTTTTTTTTTTTTTTTTTTTTTTTTTTACATCATCATACATTTTTCAATCTCTTCATCATCTGTTAAACTAGGTGGCATATAAATTTGTATTCCGATGGTAGATGTGGGCTTCGTGTCTCTCGTGGCTAAAATAGTGCGTTCACTATGCTGTTCATAATAATAGCCTATTTTTGTATCCATTATTAAAGCCAATCCTGCATTACCACTATTTGATTTTGTATTCACCTGGCCAGAAGTCCTGTTCCTCCTGCCAGCAGATTTCACTAATTCCCACTGTATCTAACTTCAGCCAATCCATTTCCTTTTTTAAATTTTCTTACTTACCTGACCAATTAAGGGATCTAACATTTCACACTCTGATCCATAGAATGCCAGTTTTATTTCTCCTTATGACAGTATCCTTCTGAGTAGTCCCTGCCTGGAGAACTGAATGGGGGATTATTTTACTTCCAGAATATTTTATCCAAGAGGATGCCATCATAATTTAACTATTCTGTAGAGCTGCTTGCTCTTGGGATAAATTATGGCTGTTGTTTCCCCTTGCTTTGAGCCATTCACAGTACCAGCACAGAAAGTCCATTTTGGTCGGTGTTACAATGCTAGATCAGTGAATCATCCAGACAGTTGCCCCTGCAATTGCTGAAAGGATGCTGCCCCTCTTCAGGAACCACATGTTTGTCTGGCCTCCCAACAGATACCTCTCTGATGTGGTTGCACATAGTGTACTGCTGTCTGTATTGCCGAGGCATGCAAGTCACCCCACTGACAGCAAGGTCCATGGTCCATGAGGGACTAAAAGTCTTGATTGTTGAACAACAACAGAACAAGCAGATAACATTCAATTTGTGGAGGGAGTGGAAGAAGTAGGCAAGCCAGTAGTTACAAAAGAAGCAGAAATAGACCCTTTAACTGCAATTATGCAATAAGAAGTCTTAATTGTTGCATAATTGCAGTTAATGGTTCTATTTCTGCTTGATCTGGAACCATCCACTCACTCTAAGAACTGAATGTTATCTGCTTGTTCTCTTTATGATTTAATTTGGGATCTAGTTTTAACCATAACACAACACAGTCCATTTACTGCACAAATATTGTTCCCAATAGTGTCCACAGTTAATCCTGAACACTTCTTATACAAAGCACAGACATGGAAACAACACACAAAATAAATGTTAATTAGAAGATACGCAAATCAGTATAATTACCTCACCTTTAAAAATTACTTACAGTCTAACTAACAAGGAAAGAAAATTCTAATACTGCTAGTATAAGATCTTGCCCATCTACTGCTAGAAGAAAGATGGAGTGAGGAAAATGAATTATGGTGAAATCCTGCTTTGATTGTAAGCTGTTACAGCTTGTAATGCATGTGATGGACCAGGCATCTCTGCTCCCTGCAGCTTCCCTCCACCAAGATGGATTCATGTCACAAAAACCCAATGAACTTTTGCCACAACTCTGCCCATACTCTTTACTATCAATTACAGTAATAACATTTATGTATATAAGTCCTATCATCTTGGGAGCCAATGAAGAATATCACTAGCTGAGCGTAACTGCCTAGCTGTGAGTATGTGTGTGTGTACATTGGTGTTTTGAAACTAATAGAACGAGAAGAAATTAGTCTAAGTTAACTAATATTTTAACCAGTGTTGATGTTCAGCCTTCTAGCTATTTGCTGTCATCTGATCCAAGGTAACTTTAAATGCAGACATTTTTAGGTTAGGCTTTACCATGACTGTTACTGACATTAAATGGAACAAGTAGTTTACTGTTACCAGTCACGGTGACTGGTAACAGTAAACTTGTTGTTTCATTTAATGATCCAAGTTACTTGGGAGCAGACTGCAAATATTCTTATGTGATGCACACAGTGTTCCAGCTTTTTTGTATCCTAAAAAGTGTCAGGAATCTGAATGGTGGTTCATCCAAGGGCATAGTCTTTGTACACACTATACTAAACTTACATAACCTTTCTGCAGTCTCACAATATACATGGCGTAGGTCTGTAGCTTCATGTAGAATGCTAATCAGTATCTGCCATCTACCTTTTAACTTTTGAACAACAGCAACTATATTCCGAAAACAATTATGAACAATCTCTTTACAGTCTGCCTACTGATATCAATGTGATTATGCAGTCGCATACATTTAAAGTTCACTCAGCATAAAATCCCCTTATGGCAGATGTTAACCATGATCTGAAATTACAATGGCTTATGAATGATATCAACTACTTATCTTTAAAGTCTTCACAGTAGAAGTCTCCTTATCTTAGTCTTCTTTATTCATGCACAATTGCCCAGAGTAAAGCCTTGCACACCACAGAACTCCCAGCTATCTTGCAGCCAAAGTTTTTCATCCAGTTGTATATCGTTGGTGAGCTGAGTGTACTGCAAATGTTTAATTTTTTTCCCCTCAGTCCTCCACAGGGTGCACTGATCTCACATTCATGAACAAAAACTCTCAGTCCACTTGCAGCTGGTGTGTTGGAACATAAGAAATCTGATAATTTCTGTTAGTCTGTGATAGTCGACATACAATCATGCTGAATGGGGTGGTTAATTCAAGAAAGTGACAAAAGATTGATATACTTATTTATCGTAAATATTTTATCAATAATGTTCAAATGAGATGCATTATTTCAGGATATTGTATCCAAAGTAAGGACAGAATTTTATTATTAATTATTTATTTTAGTTGTTATTTTATTTTAGTTATTATTTTATTTATTTATTTTATTATTAATAATAATTTGTTTGTGGAAGTGCACTCTCTCTCTCTCTCTCTCTCTCTCTCTCTCTCTCTCTCATGTTGTTTATTCTGATTATCTATAGGTGTTTCATAACCAAGATTCAGGAGGGGGCAGCCTTGATCAGCTTAAGCTCAGTAGTTCCTTCATATTTTAATTTTAGAACAAATAGGAATTTTTGAAAAGATGGAGGAAAATATACAATTTCACTTACAAAAATTTGTAAATGTGTCATATAAAAATATTTACAGATTCTGGAATGAAATAGCTTTCTTCATGTATAATTTATTTGGAATGGAGATCTTCATTATTAATTGATAAATTTTCATTTTCTTTTCTTTCTTCCACAGTTACTCCCTCTTCCAACAAGTTGGCCTATCAGCCCTGATGAAGCAGAAGATATGGATATGCACTTAGCAACTCCCCTCAGGGGAACTATGGAGTGGGCACCACCTCGTCCACAGGTCATCTTCACTCCTCACCCACCGCCTGTGTAAGTCTTTCATGTTGTTGATATTATTTAATGTTGTTGCATGAGAGGCAGTTTGTTTAGCAACCTTATCAGATAATGTTAAGGGAGATGTTGGTATCAGTGCACACTTGATGTTTCAGATTGTTGTTATGTGATGAAACACTGGGGAAAAAAGAGTAATACGGCATTGAGCCAAATTGAAACTGGTGCACAGTTATGATATAATGTATGAATAAAACTGATGAATTGATGCAAAGGAATTGTGTGCTATTCATTACATGTAAAGCATTTGCTCCATCAGCGATCGGTGAAGTTGTCCGTACTGGATTCATTGCTCAAAAACTGACTGTAGACTGTCACTTATATTGATTTTGTGGGCAAGTGCTCACCACATGTTTGTCATACCACGCTAGAGAATATGCTCTAGAGAATATGTATACCATAGAAACCACTTAAGGACAGAAAATTTCTAGATACCTTGAACCTACTACTCACACTGTCAGAGGAAGTACATCCACTATTCCTATCATTGTAATTAGTAGGATGTCCCGTGCCTAAAATTTTCATATTATGGTAAGAGGTCTTTGAAAAAATAAGTAACTCTTTTAATAGTTGTTACTCACCATATAGTGGAGATCCTGAGTCATAGGTACCTGCCTTCAGAATAGTTGGTGTTGAATGATTCACTGTGCTGCATTCTACATTGGCATGACAACCGACAAGCTGTCTGTCCGCATGGATGGCCAACGACAAACTGTGGCCAAGAAACAGCTGTACCATTCAGTTGCTGAGCGCACCACCCAACACGATGTTATTCAACACGATGTTATTCATTGCAGTGAATGCTTCGCAGCCTATGCCATCCAGATCCTTCGCACCAACATTAGCTTGTCTAAAGTGTGCAGATGGGAACTCTTCCTGCAATATTCCACCAACATACCCACAGTCTTTTTACTTCTTTCCTTTTCCGCTACCCCCTGCCCCCAATCTGCTTCTATCTGCCCAACTACACCTATCTACCCTATCCTCTTTCCACCTCATCACTGTGTACTCCAACAAGCAGCACTTTACCATCCCTCACTCCTACCCTTATCTCCCTTCCCCTCCCCACCCCAGCCTCATCCTTATTCCCACCACCTGGCTGCTTCTCCCATCACGCACTGTTGCTCGCAGTCTGGCCTCAGCAGCCAGAGACTGTAGTCATGAGTGTGAGAGTTGTGTTTGCATACGTGTTTTGTGTGTGTGTGTGTGTGTGTGTGTGTGTGTGTGTGTGTGTGTGTGTGTGTGTTTTTGTTGTCAATTTCCCGTGAAGGCCTTGTTGGCCAGAAGCTTACTTTCTGACAGTCCTATTGTTGATTGTTGCGCCTATCTGCGACACAGCATCTCTGCTATATGGTGAGAAGCAGCTATCCTTTTCATAATAATGTCCTATTTCATCCTGGATTATCTTGATAATATTTTTATTCAACTTGCAGGTGTTTTCTCCTGTCTCCTGTGAAATAGTAATCACACACTAGTCCTAGTGGTATTTCTGCTTCACCATCCAATACTGAAAATTTATTTTGGGATCTTCTTCCAGTGCCTTTGAAGAATTCTCCTTAATGTAATTGATAATTTTGAAATGGCATCCTGTCCACATTGATTTTAAATTTAATATGATACTGGGAATTCATAGGTGGAATGCAATAATGGAAGAATAACTAAGCTACAAAAACACACACACACACACACACACACACACACACACACACACACAAAATTGTCAGGGTTTACTTTATTATCCGGACACTGCAGTCCAATAGAAATGAAGGGTTTTGTCTGGTTTAGTGGGTGAAAAGAGAGTGGTGAATGCCAGAGGAATGGAGAGAGAGATGTAGCTGACAGCTGGGAGGAAGAACTGGCAAGAGAACACTGAAATATTTCACCCTTGAAATATTTCAGTGGTGAACTACCCTGGCCAGGCAGGGAAATTGGGTCATGGGGAGTGGGTGTGGAGTGGGAGACAGGACAAGAAGAGAAGGGAGACACTGTAGAGGAAAGTGTGAGTGTATGATAATGGGGTGAATTGTGATGCATTGGGAATTGGGGGAGAGTGTGGCAGAAATTGTGGCCAGGACACTTGCATGATCAAAGGATGTGTTATAAAGATAACTCCCATTTACAAAATTCTGAGAGGCTGGTATTAGGAGGGATGCTACAGGAATGGTAAAGCCATTAAAGTCATGCATGTTGTGCTCAACAGTGTGTTCTGCCAGTGGATGGTCAACTTTGCCACTGGTCATAGTGACACTCATCCAGGTGAGCATCTGCGTTATGAAAGTTAAAACACAGTTGGTGTAAATTGAAAAGCCAAACAAAATGGTACACCTGCCTAATATCATGTAGGGCCCCTGTGAACATGCAGAAGTACCACAACATGACACAGCATGGACTCGACTAATGTCTGAAGTAGTGCAGGAGGGAATTGACACCATGAATTCTGCAGGGCTGTTCATAAATCCATAAGAATATGAGGGGGCGGAAATCTCCTCTGGACAGCACATTGCAAGGCATCCCAGATATGCTTGATAATGTTCATATCTGGGGAGTCTGGTGGCCAGCAGAACTGTTTAAACTCAGAAGAGTGTTCCTGTAGCCACTCTGTAGCAATTCTGGATGTGTGGGGTGCCACATTGTCCTGCTGGAATTGGCCAAGTCCATCGAAATCCACAGTGGACATGAATGGATGCAGGTGATCAGACAGGATACATATGTACATGTATCTGTCAAGAGTCATATGTAGACGTATCAGGGGTCCCACATCATTCCAATGGCAACGCCCCACACCATTAAAGAGCCTCCACCAGCTTGACAGTCCCCTGCTGACATGCAGGATCCACAGATTCATGAGGTTGTCTTCATACCCGTGCACGTCCATTCACTCACAGAATTTGAAACGACTCATCTGACCAGACAACATGTTTCCAGTCATCAACAGTCCAATGTCAGTGTTGATGGGCCCAGAAGAGGTGTAAAGCTTTCTATCATGCAGTTATCAAAGGTACACGAGTGGGCCTTCAGCTCCAAAAGCCCATATCAATGATGTTTCATTGAATGGTTTGTATGCTGACACTTGTTTATGGTCCATCATTGAAATCTGCAGTAGTTTGCGGAAGAGTTGCATTTCTGTCATGTTGAATGAGTCTCTTCAGTCATCTTTGGTCCCTCTGCCCAGGGACTGGGTGTTAGTGTTGCCCTGGTCATTTCATCATCATCATCATCATCATCATCATCATCATCCATGAAAGTGGCTAGATTGGGCTGTGTAAAGCAATTGGACTGTGTAAAAATTGGGACTTTTGTATGGGTGCTGATGACTGTGCAGTTGAGCGCCCCACAAACCAATCATCATCATCTTTGGTCCTGTTCTTGTAGGATCTTTTTCCAGCCAAAGTGATGTCGGAGATTTGATGTTTTACCAGATTCCTGATATTCATGGTATGCTTAGGAAGTGGTCGTATGGGAAAATCCCCAGTTCATCGCTACCTCGGAGGTGCTGTCCCCCATTGCTCATGCACTAACTGTAAAAACCACTTTCAAATTGACTTAAATCTTCATAACCTGCCATAGTTGCAGCAGTAAGTGATCCGACAACTGCACCAGACACTTGTTGTCTAATATAGGCGTTGCCGATCTCAGTGCAGTATTCTGCCTGTTTACATACCTCTGTATGTGAATACGCATGCCTATACCAGTTTCTTTGGCACTTTAGTGTGTGCTGTAATGATTTTCACATATGAACCTGCCTATGACATGGTAGTATAAGCCTGTGACAGAACTGGAATAGAATATGTTGGGTGTATAAGATTGCTCTTGGACCTGGGATTCCACAGCAACTATGACCCATGTTGCAAAAGGTTGGCCATAGGTGTGGTAAGTGGATGGGCCATATGTTTTGTAGATTGGATGGACAATAAAATACCGCATGGAGAGAGATGGGAAGGATATTCCTCATTTCTGATGATGATGCTGATGATGATGATGCTGATTCTGATGATATGTCCTGGCAGAGTGGTTAAGTTGTTCAGTCTGCACTGATACTGGGTAATAAGGGGTGCCCTTTCATAGCAGGTTTCTGGGAATGGATCTAGGATTAAGGGAATTAGTGGATATGACAAAAAAAATCTGTTTGCAGATCAGATATGCAAGGTAGTGCCCATCTGTGAAGGCCGCTTCCTACATAAGCAACAGAAGCGACCGATGGCATGTGACAGCTTCAGACGATGAAACATCGCTGCAGGTATGGTTATGGCAGTGTCCTATGTGGACGACATCAGTGGTGCTGCCTGTTCTCTGCTACAGCTAGCGACGTTTGAATACAAACATGTTTGAATCTTGTTGCTGCAGCACACGCGACATTGAGAGCGACAGCCATGTGTCTTCTCAGCAAAGCAGTGGAGCGGACACGATGGCAGCTATAAAATACACATCATCTGATTTTAAGAAAACTTTTCAGTGAAAAAAATTTGATTCTTCCGCATCTTATAGCGTGGTATCTTCGCTCGATAAAGGTCTGAATTTATTTTCATTATTTGTCATAGTTACTGTGCTGCACGAAACTGAGTGCATGGCTGCACGAAATTTTGAAAAATTTGTAGAGATAAATCACATTGCGTAGACTTTCCATATAGTTCATTTAAAAAGCAGTATATCTAAATTGTATTTAAAGTTGACACTGGGATGAAACCTTTTTTCATTCTTGAGATGTTGGTAGTTATATCCACGGACGGGTCGCTCATGTTGCGTTCGAATCCTTTATGGTTGTAAAAATCATCGTACCTCATAAACGGTTCAAGATATCGAAACAACATTTTTTGGGTTGGGGTTGGATTGTTTTTGTGGAGGAGAGCAGACAGCGAGGTCGTCGGTCTCATCGGATCAGGGAAGGACGAGGAAGGAAGTCAGCCGTGCCCTTTCAAAGGAACCATCATGGCACTTGCCTGGAGCGATTTAGGGAAATCACGGAAAACCTAAATCAGGATGGCCAGACACGAGGTTGAACCGTCGTCCTTCTGAATGCGAATCCAGTGTGCTAGTCACTGTGCCACCTCGCTCTGTGACATTTTTAGGAAACGACAGCATGCAGAAAGGACTATTTCATTGTATGATAAACACTTGATAGGTTTTTATTAACACATGGGCAGAGCGAAAACAAGACTCCCTATAAATTACCCCATGATAATTTTCATAGCCAAAGAGAGAGAAACAGGTAAACAGGGTATAAAAGTGACCAGCGTTTTGCACAAAAATATTTAAGTGCTTGAAAGTAATCAGGGTAATGAAGGAAAATTAATGAGTTGAGGAGAAATTGAAATATTTCACGAAAAGCTGAAGCCAAGCTATGTTAATTAAGTGTCAGAAAGTTTATCTATTCAAGGTGTAGCTATTTTGCATATAAAAAGATACATTGGGGCGGTATTTAAATGTCAAAAAGGCTTCCTTTAAATCAAGTACCAAAATTAGAATTTTTGAGAACAGAAGACGTTAGGAAGGCAAATGAGGAGTCCTTAAGATCATGCTTTCTGAATAAAACGTGAAATTAAAAATGAAAGAAATTGGTCAATTATTTTTTGAAATGATTTGTGTAAAATAAATAAATAGATCAGAGGATCGTTCTACATGCCTTTGAATGATGCTCGAAATCATAAACAGAAAATGAGATGCATCAAATGTTTCCCTAATATTTTTTATTTCAGACTTTTAGACAAATCATTTCACAAAACATTTGAGTTTATTTTCAAAAATTTTGTATGCTTTACTTTTATAGACTTTTTAGATTACCTAAAACACTTGGCCTTAACACTGACTGCTAACGAACTACGTTCACAACATCAAATATCTGTAAAATTTTGTGGTTGTTAATTGTAATTTATTAGGAAGTTAATGTGTGGGATGTACTGGGATAGGTGTGTATAAACTTAAAGATCAAGTACATTGGCAAGACCTGAAAAATACACTTAGCAATGCAGTGTAAACAGTATACATAAAACTTAGTATACAGAAATGTCGATGAGCCAGTTAAAATATAGGTAGTAGCTGGGATTGAACCAAGTACCATTTCGTGGCTGCAATCACAGACTGGAAACGCTGCCATTATACCACAACTAGCTCATGGTTGTTCAGCTTATTCTTTATATTTATGTAGTCAATCATTCTTCCACATTTATCGACCGTTAAACGTTTTTGATCATGTGAAAAATATCATCTTTAATTTATTGATGTTGAATGCTCCACTGCTCATTCATGTGTATTCAAAGAATGTGTCTGGTGATCTTCATAGTTGATGATATAAATTATGAAATTCTCCAAGAAGATTCCTCCTTTAGTAAATTTAATGCGTAGCATTCCTTTTTGCTTTATTTTCATACATAAAGCTAATTTTTTAGCCTTACTCTCCAGCTACAGTATTCTACAGTTTAGGGATGATGTTTTATAGAAACAGCTGGCCGGCTCTAAGTAGCCATCTTGTAGCGTGAGATCGTCACTTGCATGCAGGACAACTGAGCTTTTCGCCCGATGCTGCTGCTTGCATATCCAGTCGTCACTCGCTGTTGGTCACTTGTGACGCATACATAGGACACGGCCTAAGAACTTCACCGTACTGGCCAACAAATTGATCATCACTGCAGATGCATCATGCATAAGCAGACAGTATGGGAGAGACTTTCTGCTGTGAAAGCTGTGGTATCTAACAAAGTGGGGCAGTGCTGATGTTTGGTGGGCCTCAGATAGACGAAGACTTTTATGGAGCCATCATAAAGTTGCCATTCATCCTTAGTTGTTGTCTAGCGTTATATGTATTTATTTTCTCACCCATGCATTGTCCATTTTTGCCCAATAATCTGAGGAAAACACCCATGTATAAGAAGGGTAGCAGAAGCGACTTACAAAACTACTGCCCAATATCTTTGACATCCATCTGTTGCAGAATTTTATAAAATAACATGCGCTCACAACCATGATGAGTTATCTTGAACAGAATGATGTTCTCAGTCCTAACAAGCATGGATTCCGCAGACAGGTCAAGCAAAACCATACTTGTGCTTTTCGTATATCATGTCTTGAGACCCATGCGTCAGGGCAATCAGTTAGATGCAGTATTTCTTGACTTTCGTAAAGCATTTGACTGAGGAGCAAAAGTATTAACAAAAGTATGAAAATATGGGGTATAAAATGAAATTTTAAACTGTATTGATGGTTTCATGGTGGGGAAGGTGCAGCCTCCGCAGGAAACTGTTTTATGACATTTGCTATTTCAGTTTATATTAATAAACTGGCAGGCAGTATTAACAATAAACTGAGGCTCTTTATAAATGATGTGGTTATGTATAATTAAATACTCTCTGAAAGAAAGCTACACAGATATGTAGGCTGGTAGTGATAAGATTTTAAACTTGTGCAAACGTTGGCAACTAACTTTAAATGTTTATAAATGTAAAAGTGTGCACGTCACAAAATGCAAAAATGTTTTAGAATTGGAATGAATGATCACCTAGGCTCAGTTGTAGATAAAGCAGGTGGTAGACTTTGGTTTACTGGTTAGATACTAGCAAAATTAGCAAGTCTGTGAAACAGACTGCATACAAAACTCGTCTGACCCATTCGAGAGTGTATACAAAGAAGGGCAGCTTGAATGATCACACAGGTTTGTTTGATTCCCATCTTACAGAGATAATCAACTGGCACACACTTCCAGATGGATACCAACTATTATTCAAAAACCTACTTACAAATTTTCAAGAAACAGCATTGAGTGAGTCATCTAGAAAGATGCTACAACCCTCATCACATCTCTTCCTATTAAAGTAGTAAATTATTAATACTTCTCATTATTTCTTAGTGGGCCTACCGTTATTGTTAGGCAAAAACAGTGTTCAAATCATTGGACACACTCTTCAGTGGATTTCTGAAACCTCCCTCTCACAGTGAAGTGTAATTCTCAGTCAACACTATCCCTTATTGCAATTACATTTTAAAATAAATGTGGCTGCACTCATAGGTACTCCATATATATATATATATATATATATATATATATATATATATATATATATATATATATATATATATATATATATATGTTCAATCACAGCCCATTTGTACTTACTATATGTTGCTGTTAAGTAAATCATTTTTAAATTATTTATCAGATTCATTGTGTTCAAAGTGCAATGCTAGAGCAAAAGTGTATCAAAATTTTCAGTTTGCTTGGCATTTTGATCACTATGTAGAACTGTACTAAAAATAAAGACTCAACATTTATTATGCATCAGAAATGTAACTTTTAAATGCTTTATTAAAATAGTAAACCTAGAATACAATATTTTTTTCTTATGAAACATACAACAACATTTTGGTGTACGTTTTTCTTCTTGTAGAAGCACCTCGTAATAGTCCATTCTCAGATGTTACCGATTTAAAAAAAAAGAGACTTTAGAATGTTATTCATAATAGCATCACATACATTCACACTCATTCCCATTGTGTTACTAGGAAGTTGGAAAAGAGAAAAATGGAAAGAAAAAAAACACATTTTTCAGGACAAAGTAAGGCCTGACATCCTACATATCACTGCCTTATGGTCTGGAAGACAAGATTGGTTTAATTAAAGCAAGCACAGATGCATTTAGGCAGTTATTCTTCTCACACTTCATACACTATTGGAACAAGAAGAAACTTTAATGTGGTACAATGGGAAATGCCTCCTGCCAGGGATTTTGTAGAGTACAGGTGTAGATGTAGATAATCAAAATGAAATTGATTAACTATTGAAATCCTGCTGACTCTTGGCAGCAGTCTGTGTGAGACTCTTCCGTAAATAGTTGAGATAGCAGGGCAAAACTACAATGCCTGACAAAAAGAAGCAGCACCCAGAAAACTAACTTGGATGTCACTGTAACACCATCAGTGGGTATATAAATCATTCAAGTTGCAATTCTCTTTGACAGTTAGAATGGCCACCATAGTGCATTAGTTTTATTCATGTTTTAGATTGTTACTAGGCTTGCTAGGGTATATAAGGGCATGAAAGGCATCAGATGTTGAGTGATCAATGCAAAGGACACAAGAGACGCCACATACTTGTCTAAGACAGTATTATCAGCACCTGAAAGAGTTCTATAGGGATCTCATTGTGGGTTTCCATTTAGTTGGCTCACCAAATTGTGTTATATCCATGTTTGTGGGGAATTTGGATGTGGCATTGGTGCAATTTTGGGTTGCATGGGAAGGTGAGAGTAGCATATTCCTCATCCAGCATACCTGCCCAACACAAGGAAGGATTGCCGTATTGTGCACTAAGCATATTGTAACACCTTCTACGTCTGCCATCCAACTACAAGTAATGGACTCCCTGCAACATTCTGTGTCACCCTGCACCATTGTTCAGAGACTAGCAGCATCCAGACTAGGGAATAACTGTCCCATATGTAAGCTGCTGTTAATTCCATTACATAGGTGGCTGTGTTCAACATGGTTTTTGTGTGGTGTGATGGCCGGGAAGTGTGGACTGCTGATGAATGGCATTGCATTGTGTTTAGTGGTTTAGCACTATCCTCGCTGACTTCATCAGCGAGTATGGCAGCAACCTTCAGATGTTTTGAAGAGTGCACTGGTAATAATTCTTGCTTAATGGTGTGGGGAGCCATTGAGTATAACTTCAGGTCTTGGCCAGTTGTGATCAAGGGCACCATGTGTGAGTATGTTGTGGATATCCAGTGTCCTCATGAGTAACCTCTCATGCAACAGTATTGTGGTGTCATTTTTCAACAGGACAATACTCGTCTATGTGTCTGTGAACCGTCTACATGATATTGAAGCACTCCCATGGCCAGAAATATCCACAGATATATACCCAATGGAAGATATGTGGAACCAGCTTGGACATCATCTCTGTTACAGTAGGTGTGGGCCAACTTGCCTCATGAGAGGATACTGCAGCTTTCACACCATTCCCAATCAAATCAGTGCATACATCCTGGCCAGAACAGGTGTAACATTATACTGATAAACGGGCTCATACTGCGAAGTTCTCTGTAAATTTTACATGATTTTGTAATCACTGAAATAACATCATATACCCTCTCAACCCATGAAGTTTCATTTCATTTCCTCCTCCCTTTATGAGTGCTCTGCCCTCCTCCTCCTCCTCCCCCTCCCCCTGCCCCCCTTCAAGGCAGTATATTTTTGTTCCGGTCACAAAACTATCAGGTACTGTTCTATTTCTCTAGCCTCTATTTCCAGCTATTACTTCCCATTTCTTTTTACCATTCTCCCCTCTCAACCATTCTACTTCCTCCCTAGCACTGTCCATATCAGCATTATGGGCCTTAGTTATCCCACTTATTCAGCCATTTCTGTGTTACTTACTGCATACTTTTTCACAACAGCTATACACCAACTTACCTTTCAACAGAAGCTCAGATACATCAGGCTCATGTTTGTTTACAGACACATCAGGCTTAGGTTTGTTTGTTTACAAAGATTATGGAAACCTGCCCTCAATAATAAAGATAAATATTTGTGTACTGTGTGCTACATGTTACAAAATACACATCAGTTATATGACACATTGTTTGTATGTTTATTAGGTAACAGGATGAATAGTATTATGGAATTTTATCATTCTGTGGATCCCAAATATTTTGGCCTTGAATTGTGCATAAACAAAGTGACTTTTATGGAATATTTTTAAATATCATTTGGAATGAACTGCATTTAAGGGAGCAGCCCTCCCATCAAGCTAGGGTGTATGGACTGATAACCTGTAAATATCAAAGCATATCACAGAAACTAGAACAGAGAATACCAATAATTGGATGGATTTAAAGATGACGACCTTGGCAGTGAAAAAGGTGACACAAATAGGGTTCTGGAACATGAGAGTAATGTGGCAAACAGGGAAACAAAGGGAAGTGTTACAAGACATGGAATGATACAGATAAGAAATTGAAGGATTTAGTGAAACAAGAATAACTGGATTTGGAGAAAAAAATAGGAAGGGCATATCCTTCTTTATTCTGGAAGAAAGGATAAAAGCCATAGTAAAGGAGTGGCACCAATACTAGGCTGGATACAAAGCAGTCTTTGACAGAGTGGCACCTATTTACAGGGAGAATCATAGTTGCTTGCTTTGCAATGAGGGTAAGACCAGTGACCATTGTACAGTGTTACACACCAACAGAAATGTGAGAGGATGAAGAGAAAACTCCAAGAAACATTGCAAAAGTGTCAAAAAAGAGGTATCCTCCTGCTAATGGGTGACTTTAGTGCAAAAATTGGGAATAACAACCGTGGGGTAGAGCAGATTATCGGGCAACATGGGTTGGGCACCCAAAATGATAATGGGGAATGTCCCATAGGCTTGTGCAGCACATTTAACCTGATAATTAGAGGTTCCATTTACCCCCATAAACGGTGCCACAAAGTGTCATGAATTTCATCAGACAGCAGAACAGTGCAGCCAGATAGACCACTTTGTAGTTAGTAGGACCTGGCTAAGATCACACCTAGATGTGAGGAATAAAAGAGGAGCAGATGTCAGTAGGGACCACCACCTTATGCTAGCAACAGTTCATCTCAAAATATCTGCACACGAAGAGACATTGTGGGCAGAAGAGGATTAAGTTTAATTTTGGAAAGTCCGAGAGGAGTTCTTGATCCATCTGAGAAATTGTTTTTAAGTGCTTAGCAGAGGAATTGAAGAGGACGACATTGAGGGTTAGTGGGATGCATTGAAAATGACCTGTGCACAGACTGCTGAACAAATTCTTGGAACAAAGGACCATGGAAGACAAGACTGTATCTGCGGTTGTACTTGGGATGCAATACAGCAGAGGAGTAGGGGAAAACTCTGGCTAAATTGCGCACTGACAAGACGAGCAAAAGAAGTAATCCAATGGAAACTCTGCATATTAAATAGGATGGTGAAGAGGAGTGTCAGAAAAGATGAGAGAACCTTCATCAATAATCTTGCAGCTAAGGCGGAGGCAGCAGCTAACAGACGCAATAACAAGACCCTATCCAACATTACAAGTAAACTTTCATATAAGAAATTTGGTGGTGATATGCCAAGCAAAGAAAACTACTCACAAATCAAGAAGACCAAGTGCAGAGGTGGAAACAACATTTTGAGAACATTGTGTACTGTGAAACTACAGATGACAGTCTAACTCAACTGAATGTGGACAGGGAAGGACTCCCACTTGAAATATCAATTGGCGTAGAACCACCATCTCAAGAAGAAAGCACTAAAGCAGACCAACAAATAAAAAATGGAAAAGCTCCGGGCCTGGACAACATCAATCCAGAGTTACTCAAAGTAGATCCCTCTATAACAGCAGAAATTTTACATCCACTCCTGACAGCCATATGGAGGAATGAAAAAGTACCAAGTGTTTGGAACAGAGGCATACTCATCAAGCTCCCAAAGAAAGGAAACCTATTGGTTTGTGAATTGGAGAGGCATCACCCTGCTGTCAATCCCAAGCAAGATCCACTCACTAATAATCCTAAGTACGATAAAAACATATGTAGACGAGAAAATTCAGGGAAGGTCACCCTTGCATTGACCAGATAAACACCTTGAGTATAATAGCCGAATATTCATATGAATACCAGTCATCACTTTACATGCTGTTTGTAGACTTTGAAAAGGCCTTTGACAATATAATTAGAACAAAAATATGTAACTCACTGCAAACTTTTGGAATTCCCCAAGAAAATAATTGCTCCTGTCAAGTGCACGTATGAAAACTACACGTGCCAGCTTCAACATCAAGGTCTGCTTTCAGACCCAGTAGCAGTGAAAACAGGAGTTAAGCAAGGCTTTATGCTCTCACTGATAGTATCTAGAATAGTACTGAATCTTGTAATGATGCAAGCAATGGATAGAGTGAGAGGAATAAAATGGGGCAGTGAAACACATTTTGCAGATAACCTTCGCCTTCTATCCCACAGCCTCAACAACATGAAAGAGAAAGTAGAAGATCAGAAATCTGCGGCAAAGAATGTCGGTTTGAAAATGAATGCCTAAGAAATGAAATACATGGGGGCAAATGATGACAACACTGCTGAGCTCGAGCTTGGGAGCCAGGTAATTGAAAGGGTGGATAAGTTTTGCTACCTCGGATTACACCATATGGTGGTCCAATGGAGGACATTAACAGCACATCAACAAAGCCAGAGGCACTTTTACAACTCTCTGCTCTATCTGGAGAGTGAAGGAAATAACATTGAGGACCAAATTGCAGATATTTGAAAGTAATGTAAAATGTGTGGTGCTTTATGGATGCGAAAAATGAAAAGTGATAAAGCAGCTAATCCATAAGCTGCAGACATTCAACAACAGATATCTGAGGAACATCCTCGGAAAATGGTGGCCAAATGTAGTGTCTAATTAAACACTCTGGGAAAGAACCAGCCAGAAGCCAACTGGGCTGAAAATAAGAAGCAGGAAGTGGAGAGAGTCAGGACATACACTTAAGAGACCAAATGAACATACTACATAGGAAGCACTTTGTTGGATCCTGCAGGGATGATGGAGACAAGGTGAGCCCATAATGACATGGGGACAATCAGTTGGAGCAGTATGACAACAGCAAGGAATAGGATGGGAAGAAGTGAAAATACTAGCAGAAGGCATAACGAGTTAAAGGAATTAATAATATAATAATAACAAAAACAATAATTTGAAGTGAAACTGTGTGATACTATCTGCAGTATGCAGTGTCCATTTCCCTGATCTTTACTACAGTGGTGTGCAACTCTTAAGGATGAAAGTAACTGCCACACGAGTCATCACTGCCAAGTGACATAGCTCTATGTAAGTACAGTACATAGAAAGAACTGCTATAGCATAATACGGAATGTGACTGAAAGAAACACACAATGAGAGGAACAGAATGACCCCGTCATTCAAATAGGATGTTATACTGAAGTCACCCGTGTTTCATCATGACCTCTTGGACATTGCACAAGACAGGACATGATTCTTAATAGGGTGTGTGAACATCATGATAGCAGTGTGTGCACTGCAGTGTGCTCCCAGGTAAGAATGGTAAGGAGTTTTCGTGGTAGGATGTTCCATTCCTCCTCTAGTACGGTTGGCAACTGCTGGATGGTTATTGGTGCTTATGAGTGTACTGCAATCATCTTCCTAACACATCCCACACTTGAAGTTGGGGGACAGGCAGGCCAGTCCATTTGCCGAATCTCTCCTCGTTCCAAGAAATTCTCCTCCACCTGTGCTGTATGGTGCAGTCACACATTGTCATCTGTAAATTAAAGTTGAGGCTGAATGCACCTCTGAACAGATACACGTGGGGAAGGCATACTGTGTCTCAATAATATTAACTGGTCATTGAACCATGTTCAAGGATTTGGAGGTCAGTACACCCATACAGCAGGATCGTTTTTGTGAGCTGTGTGTTACAGGAGGCATAATGTTGCATTGGCATACTGACCTCCAAATCTTTGGACATGGTCCATTCACCAGTCAGTGTCATTGTGACACAGTACTCCTTCTCCATGTGCCCTTTTCAGGGACGCATTTGGCACTAACTTCATTTTTGTGGATGACAACGCATGACTGCATCAAACAGTGCAGGTGGAGCAGCTCTTGGAGCAAAAGGCTATTCAGCAGATAGACTGGCCTGTCCATTCCCCAAATTTATTTCACATTGAGCACTTGTAGGCTGCACTGGAAAGACATATTGCAGCATGCCCATATGCACCAATGACCATCCAGCAGTTGTCAACTGCTCTGGTGGCGAAATAAAACACTCTATCACAAGAACTCGTTACCAATTTTATGACCAGCGTGGGAGCACCTTGCAGTGCAAGCATTGCCACCTATGGTGATCACACACCCGATTAAGAACCAAGACCCATGTATCGTAGACCATCATGAATCATAGCAACTTCAGTGTAATTATTGTCTTTGAATAAAAGCGTCATTTCTGTTTGTCTCATTGCATCTTTCTTTCAGTTATCTTCTGTACTATACTGCAGCAGTTCTTTCTACGTTTGGTCCAAGTTTCATCAACCTGTGTTACTTGGCAATGGAACATGCAGAAGTTACTTTCATGCTTAAGTTTTGCACACCAGTTATTTTGTTTCCCTCACTGCTCGAAGGTATTCATTATACCTCTCCTCCCTCATCCTCTCCCTTCACCCTACTCTCTCTCTACATCTGCATCAATACTCTGTAGATTACTGTGAAGTGCATGGCAGAGGGTACTGTCCTTTGTACCATGTATTAAGGTTTCGTCTTGTTTAGTTTGTATATGGAATGCATGAATAATGATTACTTAAATGCTTCTGTGCATGTTGTAATTATTCTAGTCCAGTCATTAGTCCATACAGGAGTGAGTATGCGTGGGGTGTAATATACATTGATCAGCCAGAACATTATGATCACCAATGTAATACCCAGGCGAAAGCAGCATCGGTGGTGAGGAATGACTGCCAGGCGCGCGCGCACACACACACACACACACACACACACACACACACACACACACACACACACACACTGCATGTGATACTACGTAGTAAGTGTTCAGTCCACGTTTAATGGGAAGGTGCACAATCTATCTGAGTTTGACTGAGGGCAGACTGTGATGGCCCAGGGCCTTGGCATAAGCATTTTGGGAACTACACTACACTAGCGTGTTCAAGGCATGTTGTGGTGATTGTCGTCAACATGTGGCAAAACCAAGATGAAACCATGTCCAGACATGGGGTTGGATGGTCACCCCTCATTACAGATGCCAGACGTCATAGGCTGGGCAGACCGGTGAAAAGGGACATGTGGCGAACTGTGATGAAACTAACATTAGACTTTATTGCTGGGCAGAGTGCAAGTGTGTCTGAACACACAGTGCACCAAAGACTTGTAATGATAGGCCTCCACAGCTGATGACACAGGCATGTGTAAATGTTAACACGACAACAGGAAAGGGCATGTGACCGTCGGCACTGTATGTTAGTGCAGTGGCAGAACACTGCATGAACTGATGAATCCCAATATCTTCTTCATCATGCTGATGGGAGGATGCGAATCCAGGGAAACAGTTCCCTGAACCCCCGGAACTGCAGGGAGGATGCGAATCCAAGGAAACAGTTCCCTGAACCCCCGGAACTGCAGGACGGAGACAAGCTGGTAGCAGCTCCATATGATCTCATGAACATTCATGTGGGTAACCATGTGTCCATTGGAACTAATGTAAGGCACCCTGATGGCCAAACAGTTTTGTACATTGGTTGCAAGCCATGCACTGCCCTTCGTGACAGTCATGTTTTCCAAAGGCAGTGGCATTTTTCAGTAAGATGATGTGCCATGTGACAAGGCTAGAAGTGTGATGGAGTGGTTCAAGGAATACAGTGGTGAGTTCCAGTTGATGAGGTACCCTCCCAACTCACCAGATATGAACCCGATCCAACCCATCTGGGATGTGTTGAACGTGGAATCAGAGTCCCCCCCATGTGTCGCCAGTGTTATCCATGCCAAAGGAGGATGTACCAACTATTAGGCCGGTGACCTTAATGTTCTGGCTGATCACAGTATTTTCAGACCCCTCACTTAACGCTGTTTCTTGAAAATTTTTAGTAGGTTATCAAAGGATAATGGGCATTTGTTTAAAGCATCTGCCATTGAGCATCTCATGATGCACTCCTGTGGATCAAACTAACTCGTAATCATTCGTACTGACCTTTGTAATTATTCAATACAGGGTATCCCTGGAGGAGTGGTCAATGTTCAAGGAAATGAGAGAAACACTCAATTGAAGCAAAAAGCTTCATATGGACATGTGCCCTATTCTGAAGGATTTGGAGATAGAACATATTTAAGGTACATTTGTTTTTGGGCTGCTGACACGCACGTATGTGTCTTACCCACCCAATCTCTATGTTTTATTTTAGCTCAATCTACCTCGTTGCTGTGAAACATAATGAAATATACTGGACCTAATGGCAATGAATAGACCTGACCTCTTTGAGGACGTCCTCATCAAAACTTATATCAGTGGCCATGATGCAGTTGCGGCAGCAATGATTACCAAAGTACAAAGGACAACTAAAATAAGCAGAAAGATATGTATGTACAAAAAATTCATAAAAAATCAGTAGTGTCATATCTCAATGAGTAACTTGAGACTTTCAGCAGAGGAACTCTGGCTCAAGATTAAAAGAATTGTTGATCATTTACAGGATGGATATGTACCCACGAGAACAGTTCAGAATGGGAGGGAACTTCCATAGTACACAACTACTGTAAAGAAACTTCTAAAGAAACAGAGATTACTGCATAATACGTGCACAGCAAAGCATAGAGCTATAGATAGAGAGATGCTGAATGAAACACATTTGGCTGTCAAGAGAGCAACATGTGATGCCTTCAATGACTACCACAGCATAATATTGTCAAGTGATTTACACAGAACCCAAAAGAATTTTGCTCTTATGTAAAAGCTCTTAGTGGCACCAAAGTTAGTGTCCAGTCTCTAGCAAATGAGACAGTAACTGAAATAAGAGTCGAGGGACATGAAACGGAAGCAGTGGTTGGGAAGGGAGTAAGACAGGGTTGTAGCCTCTCCCCGATGTTGTTCAATCTGTATATTGAGCAAGCAGTAAAGGAAACAAAAGAAAAATTCAGAGTAGGTATTAAAATTCATGGAGAAGAAATAAAAACTTTGAGGTTCGCCGATGACATTGTAATTCTGTCAGAGACAGCAAAGGACTTGGAAGAGCAGTTGAATGGAATGGACAGTGTCTTGAAAGGAGGATATAAGATGAACATCAACAAAAGCAAAACAAGGATAATGGAATGTAGTCTAATTAAGTCGGGTGATGCTGAGGGAATTAGATTAGGAAACGAGGCACTTAAAGTAGTAAAGGAGTTTTGCTATTTGGGGAGCAAAATAACTGATGATGGTCGAAGTAGAGAGGATATAAAATGTAGGCTGGCAATGGCAAGGAAAGCGTTTCTGAAGAAGAGAAATTTGTTAACATCCAGTATTGATTTAAGTGTCAGGAAGTCATTTCTGAAAGTATTCGTATGGAGTGTAGCCATGTATGGAAGTGAAACATGGACGATAAATAGTTTGGACAAGAAGAGAATAGAAGCTTTCGAAGTGTGGTGCTACAGAAGAATGCTGAAGATTAGATGAGTAGATCACATAACTAATGAGGAAGTATTGAATAGGATTGGGGAGAAGAGAAGTTTGTGGCACAACTTGACCAGAAGAAGGGATCGGTTGGTAGGATATGTTCTGAGGCATCAAGGGATCACCAATTTAGTATTGGAGGGCAGTGTGGAGGGTAAAAATCGTAGAGGGAGACCAAGAGATGAATACACTAAGCAGATTCAGAAGGATGTGGGTTGCAGTAGGTACTGGGAGATGAAAAGGCTTGCACAGGATAGAGTAGCATGGAGGGCTGCATCAAACCAGTCTCAGGACTGAAGACCACAACAACAACAACAACAACAACAACTGAAATTGAACGTAGCAAAGCAAACGCTGAAATGCTTAACTCCATCATCAAATGTTCTTTTACTAAAGAAAACACAGGAGAATTGCCCCAATTTAATCCTCGTACCACTGAAAAAGTGAATGAATTTAAAATTAATTTTTAGTGGTATTGAGAAACAGCCAAAATCGTTCGAGTTGAAGAAAGCTTCAGGCCCCAGAGGAATCCCTGTCGAATTGTATACTGAATTTCCAGCTGAGTTAGCCCATCATCTAACTGTAATCTATCATAGATCCCTCAAACAAAAAACCATACCCAGTTCTTGGAAAAAGGCACAGGCGACACTCATGTTCAAGAAGGGTAGTAGAGATGATAAGCAAACCTATTGTCCAATATTCTTGACATTGATTTGTTGTAGAATCTTAGAACATTTTCTGAGCTCATACATAATGAAGTATCTTGTACAGAATGATCACCTCAGTGCCAACCAGCATGGATTTCAAAAACATCGATCATATGAAACTCAATTTGCATTTTTCTCACATGGCATACTGAAAGCTTTGGATAAAGGCAACCAGGTGGGTGCAATGTTTCTTAATTTCTGAAAAACATTTGACTCAGCACCTCACCTACACTTATTGTCAAAAGTACGATCATATGGGGTATCAAGTGAAATTGGTGACTGGATTGAGGACTTTTTGGTAGGGAGGACACAGCATTTTATCTGGGATGGAGAGTAATCATCAGATATAGAAGTAACTTTGTATGTGCCCCCAGGGAAGTGTTTTGGAACCCTTACTGTTGATATTGTATATTAACAGCCTTGTAGACAATATTAATCAGGCTTTTTGCAGATGATGTTGTTATGTATAATGAAGTACTATCTGAAATAATCTGCATAAATATTCAGATTTCAATGTGGTGCAGAAATTGGCAACTTTCTGGAAATGTTTACATTTTGCCCTTCACAAAATGAAAATATGTAGTATCCTATGACTATAATATCAGTGAGTCACTGTTGGAATCGGCCAACTCATACAAATGCCTGGGTATAACACTTTCCAGGGATATGAAATGGAATGATGAAATAGGTTTGATCGTGGGTAAAGCAGGTGGCAGACTTCGATTTATTCATAGAATACTGGGGATGTGCAATCAGTCTACAAAAGAGAATGCTTACAAATCACTCGTGCGACCCATCCCAAATATTGCTCAAGTGTGTGGGACCCATACCATATCGGACTAGCATGGGGTATTGAATGTATAGAGAGAAGGGCAGCATGAATGGTCACAGGTTTTTTTTAATCCATGGGAAAGTGTCACAGAGATACTGAATGAACTGAACAGAAAGACTCTGGAAGATAGATGTAAACTATCCTGAGAAAGAGTATTAACAAAGTTCCAAGACCCAGCTTTAAATGATGACCCTAGGAACATACTACAACCCCCCTATGTATCACTCACTTAGGGATAAGGAGGATAAGATTAGAAAAATTGCTGCATGCACAGAGGCATTCAGACAATCATTCTTCCCACGCTTCATACGTGAATGGAGCAGGAAGAAACCCTTGCAACTGGTACAATGGGACATATCCTTTGCCAAGCACTTCACAGTGGTTTGCAGAGTATAGATGAAGACACTTTCAATTTCTTTGTGTAGGATGTCCTTCTGCCATTAAATTAGCCCATTGAATGTGCATTTTTCCATGGTGTGTTGTGAGTGAAGTAGTGAGAGAGACTCTGTGTGTATGAGAAGCTTCGATTAACTGTGTTGGTACACGTGCTGGCTGAAATGTCACACATCTATACTAATACAGGATATGCAGATATGGTTTACATTTAAGGCTTCTGCAATGGTAGCACTCCTACTATTGTTGAAGAATACCAAAATGTCAAGCTCCTGGTGGTAGAGTGTTAAGAGTTTCAGCACATCGCGTGAAACAGGTATTCTCCTAAGTTTCCATTTTTTTCTAAACATGTAATTCATCAACCTGTGCAGGAACAGAAACATGTTGTTGAAAGGGTGCAGCATGGTTCTACTACCAGCACACAGCTACTTTCTGCTCTTCTCAGTGTTCCAGATATGCATTAAAAACACATATTTTCCAGATGATACTTTGTAAATTGCAAATTGTAATGTTTACATACTATTGTACATGAGGACACACGTAAACCTGACAATGTATTGGTTAGTCCAGAAAATAAGTAACGATGTACAGTAAATGTGTTTTGTCTTGGAAACCAGTCAGAAGAGGGCATAAGCCAATCAGCAGAAAACTGCTCCTATCGGAGCACAAAATATGTGAATAAGTTGCTGTTTATTTTAAAAACTCTGATTGAAAATTTTCCCAAACATTTTGGCATGCAAACACATCACACTTTTTTTAACATGCAACTCACTTCCAACTCCCGCAAGCTCCCCTAGCTACAAGTCGCTCGTACCCATTAGTCAGTCACTGTAAGTCACTCGTACCCTCCCACTCCCTGTTGCCCTTTCTCACTCACTCACTTACCCCAACTAATTATTGTCATTATCTCTTTGCCTCTGCACTTCTGCCTTGACTGACATCTCTGCCCAAACTCTTTGTCTTTAAATATGTCTGCTTGTGTCTGTATATGTGTGGATGGATATGTGTGTGTGTGCGAGTGTATACCTGTCCTTTTTTCCCCCTAAGGTAAGTCTTTCCGCTCCCGGGATTGGAATGACTCCTTAGCCTCTCCCTTAAAACCCACATCCTTTCATCTTTCCCTCTCCTTCCCTCTTTCCTGATGAGGCAACAGTTTGTTGCGAAAGCTTTGAATTTTGTGTGTATGTTTGTGTTTGTTTGTGCGTCTGTCGACCTGCCAGCACTTTCATTTGGTAAATCACATCATCTTTGTTTTTAGATATATTTTTCCTACGTGGAATGTTTCCCTCTATTATAAACATATCTGAAAAATTATATTCTTGTACAGTGTTTGCTAACTGTAGCTTAAGTAGACTGAAAATACTATAACTTGAGCCACTAGATCTTTGTTGTCACCTAGCACTGAATCTGAATATTGTGATACCACAGGCGTAGGACATTGATGGTGAAGCAAAACTACCGCTGTGCTGGTTGCGGTATGAAGGTGGCACCAGAATATTCAAACCGTTTCCGTTATTGTGAGTACCTGGGTCGATATTTCTGCACTGGGTGTCACACAGGACAACTGGCACCAATTCCAGGCAGAATACTTACAAAATGGGATTTTACAAGGTGAGTGGCCCTTTTCTTCTTATTTTTATTCTTCTTCTTCCTCCTCCTCCTCCTCCTCCTCCTCCTCCTGCTCCTCCTCCACTATACCTCCACTTCTGCACTAGTTTCCTAATTGCACTACTATTCAACCTCCATTATAAGACTTTTTGTTCTGAGTTACTGAGTGTTGAGTCTATTATCCTGTTAAGTTTATGTTGCATTATGAGACACAGATTCTTTCAAGTTTTCTGTGTATAAGGAATCTATTTGTGATATTTGAGGCTTTCCTGACATAATCACTGCTTCAAAGATTCACAGGCATCAACAAAATTGGATGTTATTTTCTAAACAGCACAATATTTTCACGACACAGCTTCTAGCCGTCTTCAGGTGCACCTTGTGAAAATTTGGTGCTGTTTAGGCAATACTGTAGAAGGCAATCCTTGTGAACCTTTCAAGCAAGAATATTCCTTTATTGGCTGATGTATACAACCCGGGACAACTGGGAGATCCGGGAAAAACCCGGGAATTTTTTCATCTGGGAGAAAACCGGCAAAAACCCGGGAATTTTTTAGAATTTTGGGAGTTTTTCATTGTTTTTGTTTTCAGTTAAATTTTTGTAATTTTGACTGGTAAGAACCAGCACTCTAACAAAGGATATTGTTGTAGCCCACTACTGCAGAATAATACTGCAGCAATAAAACATAAATGAGAGAAAAAGAAACCGGAAATAAAACCGAAGTTGCAAAGGAAATGAACCATATACAACAACAAAACACAGTGCTCATACAAGCGTCTACCAACAGAAAAATGTGTCGAAGGCTTTAGGAACACTAAGCAGTGCTTCATAACAACAAATTGCCTTATGAGCGTGGTGTCATAACTGTTTACATTAGATTCATTTGAGCAAGCAGGCTCATGCGCATGCGCAGTTGAGTCATATGTGAGTAGTGCCCTCTCCCGCTTCTGGCTGCAGAAGGTGGCTGTTAGCTGTATAAGCAGTAGCTGCAAGCTGTCGGATGCTACCCAGAAAAATTTTACTGGCTTGCTCAAGCTGCCAGATTCATGCATGAGCATCAGGCCCGGATCTGGGGGGGGGGGGGGGGGGGTATCTGACCCGGGTGGCAGTTTTGGAGGGGGGGGGCGGGGGGGCAAATTCATGTTCTTGAGGAAAAAAACTGTAGTTTCACAAAGCGCCTAGCATCCAGTGCACGTTGGTCTATTGATTATTCATATGATTTTGAAATGCACCCCTGTTGGATTTTGAACACGTTCTAGGTTGACTTTTGAATGCCTGGCATAGTGTATGTGATGTGTCTGTCAGGGGAATCCCTGTCACATCTAAAAATAAACTTTCCTGTACACAAAAGGGGACGGGGCTATATGAGCCGAGTGGTATAAAGCCGAACGGGTGAATACCAATCGCTGTTTGTTTATGTGGTTGACTGGGTTTGCGAATGATCAGCATTGTTATAATTACTAGTGAAATCCATAGATTCAGACTACCAGAATGGAAATAAAAGACTAACAGGAACAACAAGTATTATCTTCTCAGTGTATCCAAGAAAATGAAATTTTGACAGAACATCTGTGGCCAGACATCTACTCTAGTAAGGGCCAGTTGTACAGTCTCTGGCCAGCAGCTGCTTAAGTTCTATTGTGGGAGTAGCGCAGAAAACGCATTATACGAGCACATAATAATGTCTAACTGGGGTATAAATGCGAGATAACTAAATCGTTGATTGTGGCATGGTTAGTGAAGTTAACCGAAGAGTAAGTTTTGACAAGAATAGTTACAGAATTAGTGATGACAAGATTGTTTGTTATAACAAGGAAGGAGAAGAAATGGGATCATCACATACATTGTGGAAGAATATGTCTATTCCAAATTTATATAAAAATTTTGTACTTCTGCTTTCCGATCTCATGCTTGAGAAGCTGGAGTGTATGAATGAAATGTGAAACTATTTCGTAACGTAATGCTTTTTGCTTGTAGTAGGCCTAATAGTCATTTGATATTGGTAATTCATGAATTATATTCTGTTGTGTTATAAAAATGACCATTTGTGCCAAAACAATCTCGTTTATTTGGTGTATGTCACAATTGCTGCAATATTTGACAGGCCTATTTCATTGTCTCCAGCAGACAGTGACAAAATACACATAATCAGATCGATAAACCACACCAGTCTTGGGTACTACTTGTGTTAACAGCATTTTCGGTATTAGACAACGACATTTCGTTTGTTCATGTAGCAAAATGTTTGACGAACTTTGAGGAGGTAATAGATTCTTTCACAGAAAGGAAAGTACACCATGTAAAACTGTAGCAAGATTAGAGAGAAAACAATGCTAAGACTTAAGGATTGGAGAAATGTATACTGTCTTGCTTGTCTTTTGTCGTTACTGGTTTTATGTATCCTATATTTAATTTTATGTCACACTAAACAGCAAGTTATTAGCTAATAGGCAATAAAGAGTGCAAATTTTCTGAAGAGTTCTTGTTCTCCCGGTTACAAATAATCCCATCCAGTATTAATTGTGAGCTTTTTTTTTTTAAAAAAAAAAAGAGAGAGAGAGAGAGAGAGAGAGAGAGAGAGAGAGAGGCAGTATGTCAAACCAACCGACTGGGAGCAGCAGAGACATCACAGGACATTTTAATTTCCACTGTCCTGAGTATAGTTTGATGGCATCCATTACAAAATATACACATTTGAATTCTACAGAGCAAAATACAGTGATCTGTGATAGAAGAATGCTGTGTGAAGAGGCGTGGGACTGCACCATGGCACACTTAAGACCAACATGTGTTACATTTCCTAGAACACACATGTTTTATGTATCAGACTCTTCAGAAAGATGTGCACTACAAAATGAACATATTTTTGGAAGGTCAATTTTTTTAAATTTTTGGCATCCTACCTCAAACGCTCAATGGGGAAGGAAGGGGTGCCGTCGCTATCTAGTATTGCCCTGGTTCGGAAATATCGTAGATCTGGGGCTGATGCACACAGCAGTCTGAGTTGTAGTGGAGAGGTGGGTAGTTTCCACATGACCTGTGTTTACATTTAGTGATTTTGCTGGTTCCTCTTTGTTTGCAGTTCTCACTTCAAATGAAAACAAAATGGGTTTCTGTGGCTAGTGTCGGGTGGCAGGTAAAATATGAAGATGATAGTTGTTTATTGTTGTAGTTTTTGCTCACCGCCTTTCTCACATGAGCTTGGCAACTATTTTTGTGATCAGCCAGAAAGTGATGGAGAACATACTGACCTTAGTTTCCAGTCTGCATGGCCACATTTTGGGCCAGCCCACTGAAAGAAATGTTTCTATTCTCTACTTAGCCGGATCAGGACTATGATTATAAATGAAGGTATAAAGCTCCAGTTCAAACACATATTGACTAATTTATCTTACGTACAACACTTTGAAAGTCATTAGGTTCAATTGACAGTAAATCTTTCTATCTTAAACAGCGCTATTATCAGTTCAGAGGCGACCTCTGTGGTACATTCCCCTGACTACTAATACTCCAATAAATGGTTGAAATAAATGCTCACCACGAAAGTGGAAATAATAGTCACCACTTGCCATGCAGATTTGTCATTATTCACAGACAGCAAACTAACAGTCCCTTTAGCAAAATCTAAGTGATCCAGGACAGTGTACAGTACCTACCAGTTATTAAAGAAAATATGCGTTTTGTCACAGTCCATCTCTGACGTCATCCGAGGCAGAGCATGATCCGACGTTTAACATGGATCTACCAGTGGCTGAATGTAAAGTGAACCTTCTCCCTGCCTCTTGGGCTGTATTTATATATTTGCCGCAGCGGATGGCCGAGGGAACACCTGTTGTCATCTGCCTTATGCACACAGCAGCAGCCTCTGCAGGACTGCTTTCTCGGACACATAATCTTTAATAACAGAGCTATGAATTAATTTAGACTCTTCTTAATTTTTATGTATATTCTGGTAAGTTGCTTGAAAGCACAGAGAGAGTTTCAGCTTACTTGAGTAAAAACTTTGCCTTCTAGAAATTTTAGAGTGGAACCGATGGTAGATTGTTAGCTCTGAACTATAACTTTAATAGAACTCGCATTGGCAGTTATTAATACTACAATTCTAAAATTTCTTACAGCTCTATTATTTAGTAGGTTTTATCATCTGTTGTACCAAATTTTTCTATCATTAAAATTACAGGTACTTAATCTAATACAAATGGGTAAATTTTAGTTACAAATTTGGTTTTCATTAAATTACTCAAAAACTATAAGAGGTAGCTTAACGTAGTCTCTTAGTTATTATTTTTAGGTTGAACTGAAGCATAAAACAAATTTTTACATTTCTAAGTTTAATATTTAGCACCTTCAATTTTTCTTAAAAACGTGGATTTTGTCTGTAATTTTAATTCTTTTGCTTTGAATCTTGCACTACTTATTTATAACCTCCATAGGCACATTCTGACCAAATTCTGGCTTTCTAACTTTATTATTTAGGCCACTTATTTTTTTCTTAAAACGGTATTTTTACGAAAACTGTTGATTTAATTACCTTAAGACTTGACATCTAAAATGTTATTACAGTAAAATATATGTTGACAGATTTTGAAATGGAAATTTGTCCTTCAATTTTATACTTAATTATGGTGCAATACTTGTGCGCTACACGCAGACACATTAAGTTGACATAGCGCTGATATCAGTGAATTGGGGCAAGTCTTGGCACACTCGCTTGCCTCTGTATCTCACACACTATACAGTGCTTGTTTCGCTTAATCGGGAGCTTTCAAGTTAATTAAAATAAATTCACATAATTATGGAAGGCTAAAATATTTTATTAGTTTCAGTTTTTATTTCATTTCCACCTTTCTGACAGTCAATCATGTGTGTAATTTTTGTCGGTTTGCTAAAGAAATTTGGCTTTTATTAATCGTTTCTGCTAAGGCAGTCCATTTATTTGAAACGAAGTGTTTAATTCCACACCATTAGCTAGTTTCAACTGTTCACTGTATTTCAAGTGCACATTTTCATGTTCTAGCATATGAGGCATTATGCCATAACAAAGAACCAAACGTGAGATGATACAGTACTGGTACTCCAAAAAAAATTACATCTGAATTTGGACATATGAATGTGCACTTAAAGCCAAATTATGCATTTTATTATGGTTCACAAAATTCTGATGCTCTTGGAGTACCCTCTGATGCCTTGTTTCTTTTACGACATAATGTTTCACACGTACAAACATACAGGCTTCGCAGTGGTTAGACACTGGACTCGCATTCGGGAGGACGACGGTTCAATCCCGCGTCCGGCCATCCTGATTTAGGTTTTCCGTGATTTCCCTAAATCACTCCAGGCAAATGCCGGGATGGTTCCTCTGAAAGGGCACGGCCGACTTCCTTCCCCATCCTTCCCTAATCCAATGAGACCGATGACCACACTGTCTGGTCTCCTTCCCCAAACCAACCAACCATACGGGCTTCCTACGTCATCGTAGCTGCGCAAGCGCGGTGACACCTGTTATCTGATGCTCTCTGGCAACTGCAGAAGAACCTATCTGTAACAGGTTGCGGGAAAATATTGTGAATGAATGGTGGTTTGAAAAGCATTACTTTCAATGTAAATTTCCTTTTATGCAAGGTGAATTATGCCTAAGAATGTACAATGAATTTTGTAAATGACAGATTGTTTGACTCTCATTTAAAAATCAACTCTTCGAGGATGACCATTTAGAAGAAATTTGAGCCCAGAAGTTCAGAAATTTATGTCATTATTAAAAATTTTACTTGCCCTTTTGTATTATGTATCTGAAAGTGTAACATGCACAAAAAAGATCAACATTATATGTGAAACCTTAGCTTCTCTTGCAACTTATTAATGGGGGTAGCATGTCATACAGGTCAACTTGGAGCAGGAGAGGCACTACACAACATTTTAATGTCCAGCGTCTATACTCATACCAGAGGAAATTCAGAAACATAACATAATTTTTTTTTTTTACATGTGAAATTTCATCATTTTTTTTTTCACTTACTATTGGCTGCATTTGTTGCTATAGGTACACTTTTTTTCATAAGTAAGAGAGATTCTTCGCTGAATTTCGCACAGCATACAAACTGTACTTACAGGTGTATGAAACTCCAGAATCTTCCAAATCTGTTAAACACTGTGGTAAAAATTGAGATAATTAAGTATAAAATTTGAGCTTTTTCTAAACATGAAGTTGAAAATGTAAAAGCTCATTTATTTTTTCATAAATTAAATAAATTCTAGAGTTTCATACACCTGCAAGTATGGTTTGTATACTGTGCAAAATTCATCGAAGAATTTCTCTTGCTTATGAAGAAAAGTGTACCTATAGTGACAAATGCAGCCAATAGTAAGTGAAACAATGATGAAATTTCACATGTAAAAAAAATTATTTTGTCATGTTTCTTAACTTCCACTGGTATGAATGTGAATCCTGGATCCTTCCACGTCATGCTGACTAAATTTTATGAATTTATTCGTAAAAGTATAGACACTGGAAATTAAAATGTCCTGTGGTGTCTCTTTTGTTCCAAGTTGGCCCCTTTGATGTCCTTTGAGGTCTTTCAGTGCTCTGTCAAATTCTTCACGCAGTATCATATCTTCCATTTCATCCTCATTTATGTCCTCTTCCATTTCCATACTTTTGCCCTCAAGTACATTGCCCTTGTATAGACCCTCTATATACTCCTTTCACCTTTCGGCTTTCCCTTCTTTGCTTAGAACTGGTTTTCCATCAGAGCTTTTGACATTCATACAGTTGGTTCTCTTTTCTCCAAAGGTCTCTTTAATTTTCCTGTAGGCAGTATATATCTTACCCCCTAGTGATATATGCCTCTACATCCTTACAATTGTCCTATAGCCATCCCTGCTTAGCCATTTAGCACTTCCTGTCGATCTCATTTTTGAGACATTTGTATTCGTTTTTGCCTCCTTTATTTGCAGCATTTTTATATTTTCTCCTTTCATCAATTAAATTCAATGTCTCTTCTGTTACCCAAGGATTTCTTCTAGTCCTCATCTTTTTAACTACTTCATCCCGTGCTGTCTTCACTATTTCATCTCTCAAAGCTACCCATTCGTCTTCTATGGTATTTCTTTCCTCTGTTCTTGTCAAACATTCCCTAATGCTCTCTCTGAAACTCTCTAGAACTTGTTGTTTTGTCAGTCTATCTAGGTCCCATCTCTTTAAATTCCTATCTTTTTGCAGTTTCTTCAGTTTTAATGTACAGTTCATAACCAATAAATTGTGGTCAGAGTCCACATCTGCCACTGGAAATGTCTTACAATTTAAAGACTGGTTCCTAAATCTCTGTCTTATCATTACATAATCTATGTGAAACCTTCCAGTGTCTCGAGGCCTCGCCCACGTATACAACCTTCATTCATGATTCTTAAACCAAGTGTTAGCTATGATTAAGTTATGCTCTGTGCAAAATTCTGTGAGGCATTTCCTCTTTCATTCCTTATCCCCATTTCATATTCACCTACTACTTTTCCTTCTCTTCCTTTTCCTACTATCAAATTCCAGTCCCCCATGACTATTAAATTTTTGTCTCCCTTCACTATCTCAATAATTTCTTCTATCACATCATATATTTCATCAATCTCTTCATCATCTGCGGAGCTAGTTGGCATATAAACTTGTACTACTGTGGTAAGCCTGGGTTTTGTGTCTCTTGGCTACAATAATGCGTTCACTATGCTGTTCGTAGTAGCTTACCCGCAATCCTACCTGTGTTACTATTTTTTTTATTCGTTATTAAACCTACTCCTGCATTATCCCTATTTGATACTTATATTTATGTATATGTGGTGTCTGTTCTCCCCACTTATCTGTGATGAATAATTCTGTATTCCCCATAATCTTATTTTCACTAATGTGGAAATACAGAATTAATCTGCAAGCATTCAGTGTTGAAAGTAAGGGACTATGGTATAGGGATGTAGACAGTATGACATGTGGAAGTTTTGGTCGGCCTGCGAGGCATGCACAGATACTTAATGGTAAAGCGACTGCTTCTGATAAGCGGAAAATATGGTTTACAGTCCTGGTTCAGCACAAAGTTTTAAATGTCACTAACAGGTAGTATCTGCACCTGATACAGCTGATGCCAAGTTATTCACGTCCAGTTGATTTACTTGGTTTGGTTCTACTCTATTTTATGTGCCCCGTCAGACCATTACTTGTCCTTAAAGGGAATCACAGACTGCCCATAGGTGACTAAATCAGCCATATGTAGCATGTCTTACTGAGTAGTTTAACCCTCTAAATGACTCAGTACAAATTGGTCTGTTCGTGGCTATTCCATCATTTGGAAAATGTTCCTGTAAACACATTCACAAAAAGTACAGGCCGTTGTTCTTTGCAAGCTGTTTGTGTATTAAATCCATCTCTTCTTCCAAATATAAATCTTCTCTGGAATTCCCACAAGGGTTTTTATTGCTCTTAACACATAATTTGATTTCCTTACCATATTTGGTTCTTGGTTCCTTTAGCTCAGTACAACCCTTTTTCTGTTCCTGTTCGGGATTTTCGAAGTTCACTGCAGAAGATTTCAGCTAGTTCTGAATCTGTGTTTTAATAAATGCTAAAGTTGACTTAAAGCTCCTGCCCAGTTCAGAACTGAGTTATTTTTGCTGGTTGCCCATTAACTTTCCCTTCTTCAAATGCCCTTGTGGTTGCCTTACTTTCTGTCTCTTTACCAATGAGGAGTAAACATTATCTTTTACTTCCATAATAGCCTCTGCACTTTGTAGCATATTTTGCTTTACTTGTGTAATATCCTCTCATAAACAAATTTATGTTCTCCCAATAATCAGTAAATTTTGTATTTACTTTATTTCTTGTTCAAATTGTACACTGTACGTTTCAAACCCATTGGCTGTCCCCTACTCCACTCCATCTAATTGGCTCATAGGTCTTCCTCCTTTCAAAATGGTCTGTGCACCCTTTTAAATATGAACTGTCGTGACCCACCTGAGTACCAAAATTGTCAATCTTTTCATTTACCTGAACAAAATGGCCATTTATTTGTAAAAACTGTTCATTCATCTGATCATTTATTTGATCAGTTTGTTTAGTTTGTATCTTCTTCATCCTCAAAGTGACAGCTTCATTTTCATTATCTGCAGCGAGTTACTCTTTCACTTTAAAAATTACTTAATATGATAATAAGCCTCAGGATATTTAGTTATTGTCAGCTGAAACACTACTGTCTGTTTTATTCCTAGTATAACCTCACAGTAGTTTTGTTAAACTAATTGAAACCTTTAACTGTATCCAGAACACATTAACCTGCTGGCTGTGTCTATTTGTGGACTTTATACATTGTTCAAATGCGCCCCTTGCTGCCACTGGCAGTACGACAGACTGCTAATGCTTATTGTGACACTGCCTGCCTGCCATAGTCTTGACACTCTAGCTGCAGTTGTCTGAACTGTAGAATAGTGACAGACATGATCAGTCCTGCAGACATTTGCTTTGTTGCACAGATCTGCAACCACTGTTATTATCCTTGCACAAGAAGTGAGCTATCAACAAACATACCCACACAGAAAATGTGTGGATAGGTCCTCCTCAGTCCCTCAGTAACAACTGCTGATCCTGTTCCTCTTTGAATAGCCTTTCTCAGCCTGCTATTCTGTAGCCTGAGATGATATTTTCTATTAGTCTAGGCTGCTTATCTTCCTATCGTCTTTCCCTCTCCTTCCCTATTTCCTGATGAAGCAACCATGGGTTGCGAAAGCTTGAAATGTGTGTGTGTGTTTGATTGTTTGTGTTTGTTATTGTTTCTATCAACGTACCAACGCTTTCATTTGGTAAGTTACAGAATCGTTGTTTTTAGATATATTTTTCCCGCGTGAAATGTTTCCCTCATTTTTTATATATATATATATATATATATATATATATATATATATATATATATATATATACAAAGATGATGTGACTTACCAAACGAAAGTGCTGGCAGGTCGATAGACACACAAACATACACACAAAATTCAAGCTTTCACAACGAACAGTTGCTTCATCAGGAAAGAGGGAAGGAGAGGGAAAGACGAAAGGATGTGATTTTTAAGGGAGAGGGTAAGGAGTCATTCCAATCCTGGGAGCGGAAAGACTTACCTTAGGGGGAAAAAAGGACAGGTATACACTCGCACACATGCACACACGCACGCACACACACACGCACACACATCCATCCGCACATACACGGACACAAGCAGACATTTTTAAAGGCAAAGAGTTTGGGCAGAGATGTCAGTCGAGGCGGAAGTACAGAGGCAAAGATGTTGTTGAAAGACAGATGAGGTATGAGCGGCGGCAAATTGCAATTAGCGGAGATTGAGGCCTGGCAGATAATGAGAAGAGAGGATATACTGAAGGCCAAGTTCCCATCTCCGGAGTTCTGACAGGTTGGTGTTAGTGGGAAGTATCCAGATAACCCGGACGGTGTAACACTGTGCCAAGATGTGCTGGCCGTGCACCAAGGCATGTTTAGCCACAGGGTGATCCTCATTACCAACAAACACTGTCTGCCTGTGTCCATTCATGCGAATGGACAGTTTGTTGCTGGTCATTCCCACATAGAATGCGTCACAGTGTAGGCAGGTCAGTTGGTAGATCACGTGGGTGCTTTCACACGTGGCTCTGCCTTTGATCGTGTACACCTTCCGGGTTACAGGACTGGAGTAGATGGTGGTGGGAGGGTGCATGGGACAGGTTTTACACCGGGGGCGGTTACAAGGGTAGGAGCCAGAGGGTAGGGAAGGTGGTTTGGGGATTTCATAGGGATGAACTAAGAGGTTACGAAGGTTAGGTGGACGGCGGAAAGACACTCTTGGTGGAGTGGGGAGGATTTCATGACTGATGGATCTCATTTCAGGGCAGGATTTGAAGAAGTCATAGCCCTGCTGAAGAGCCACATTCAGAGTCTGATCCAGTCCCGGAACGTATCCTGTCACAAGTGGGGCACTTTTGGGGTTCTTCTGTGGGAGGTTCTGGGTTGGAGGAGATGAGGAAGTGGCTCTGGTTATTTGCTTCTGTACCAGGTCGGGAGGATAGTTGCGGGATGCGAAAGCTGTTTTCAGGTTGTTGGTGTAATGGTTCAGGGATTCCGGACTGGAGCAGATTCGTTTGCCATGAAGACCTAGGCTGTAGGGAAGGGACCGTTTGATGTGGAATGGGTGGCAGCTGTCATAATGGAGGTACTGTTGCTTGTTGGTGGGTTTGATGTGGACGGACGTGTGAAGCTGGCCATTGGATAGGTGGAGGTCAACGTTAAGGAAAGTGGCATGGTATTTGGAGTAGGACCAGGTGAATCTGATGGAACCAAAGGAGTTGAGGTTGGAGAGGAAATTCACGAGTTCCTGTTCACTGTGAGTCCAGATCATGAAGATGTCATCAATAAATCTGTACCAAACTTTGGGTTGGCAGGCCTGGGCAACCAAGAAGGCTTCCTCTAAGCTACCCATGAATAGGTTGGCGTACGAGGTGGCCATCCTGGTACCCATGGCTGTTCCCTTTAATTGTTGGTATGTCTGGCCTTCGAAAGTGAAGAAGTTGTGGGTCAGGATGAAGCTGGCTAAGGGAATGAGGAAAGAGCTTTTAGGTAGGGTGGCAGGTGATCGGCGTGAAAGGAAGTGCTCCATCGCAGCGAGGCCCTGGACGTGCGGAATATTTGTGTATAAGGAAGTGGCATCAATGGTTACAAGGATGGTTTTCGGGGGTAACAGACTGGGTAAGGATTCCAGGCATTCGAGAAAGTGGTTGGTGTCTTTGATGAAGGATGGGAGACTGTATGTAATGGGTTGAAGGTGTTGATCTACGTAGGCAGAGATACGTTCTGCGGGGGCTTGGTAACCAGCTACAATGGGGCGGCCGGGATGATAGAGTTTGTGAATTTTAGGAAGAAGGTAAAAGGTAGGGGTGCGGGGTGTTGGTGGGGTCAGGAGGTTGATGGAGTCAGGTGAAAGGCTTTGTAGGGGGCTTAAGGTTGTGTGGATTTCTTGACGCTCCGCCTGGACATCAGGAATGGGATTACCTTGTCAAACTTTGTATGTAGTGTTGTCTGAAAGCTGACGCAGTCCCTCAGCCACATACTCCCGACAATCAAGTACCACGGTCGTGGAACCCTTGTCCACCGGAAGAATGACAATGGATCGGTCAGCCTTCAGATCACGGATAGCCTGGGCTTCAGCAGTGGTGATGTTGGGAGTAGGATTAAGGTTTTTTAAGAAGGATTGAGAGGTAAGGCTGGAAGTAAGAAATTCCTGGAAGGTTTGGAGAGGGTGATTTTGAGGAAGAGGAGGTGGGTCCCGCTGTGACGGAGGACGGAACTGTTCCAGGCAGGGTTCAATTTGGATAGTGTCTTGGGGAGTTGGATCATTAGGAGTAGGATTAGGATCATTTTTCTTCGTGGCAAAGTGATATTTCCAGCAGAGAGTACGGGTATAGGACAGTAAATCTTTGACAAGGGCTGTTTGGTTGAATCTGGGAGTGGGGCTGAAGGTGAGGCCTTTGGATAGGACAGAGGTTTCGGATTGGGAGAGATGTTTGGAGGAAAGGTTAACTACTGAATTAGGGTGTTGTGGTTCCAGATTGTGTTGATTGGAATTTTGATGTTTTGGGGGGAGGGGAGCTGGAAGTGGGAGATTCAGTAGATGGGAGAGACTGGGTCTGTGTGCAATGAGAGGAGGTTGAGGTTTGCTGGAAAGGTTGTGAAGAGTGAGTGAGTTGCCTTTGCAGAGGTGGGAAACTAGGAGAGTGGATAGTTCTTTGAGGTGGAGGGTGGCATGCTGTTCTAAGCATGTTACCTCATGTTGCCTCAAGTTACACTTTCCACCTTCTAATACCATGTCACCCTCACAACATCCCCACAACGACCCCATTAAGTTTTATTTACATTCCCTCCGCAAACATGCCTTCGCCCTAGCCAGATTACGCTCCCATATTTTATGTACTCGGGCTTGTCTGACATTTGGCATCACCCCCAAAGACCTCACACTTAAAGTTCCCATCTCTGGCTGTAACCCTTCTTTCCATCAGTCCCTATACCAGTTCCAAACTGAACAATCCATTGCCCTCACCCACCTGATCCTTCAGCTACACATCACCTCAGCCAATGAACACACCCGTCAACTCCTATCCTTAATAAAAGTCCGCAATCTTTCCTCTCCCACATCCACACCGGCTGTTCAGAGCATCCTCCTACAGGCCAACTGCAAATTAGAACTGCATGCCACCCTACTCCTCAAAAAACTATCCAATCTCCTGGTTTCCCACCTCCGGAAAGGCAACTCACTCACCCTTCACAACCTTTCCAGCAAACCTCAACCTCCTCTCATCTACTCAATCTCCTTCTTCCAGCTCCACTCCCCCCAAAACCTCAAAATTCCAATCAACACAATCTGGAACCACAACACCCTAATTCAGTAGGTAACCTTTCCTCCAAACATCTCTCCCTATCCGAAACCTCTGTCCTACCCAAAGGCCTCACCTTCAGCCCCACTCCCAGATTCAACCAAACAGCCCTTGTCAAAGATTTACTGTTCTACACCCGTACTCTCTGCTGGAAATATCACTTTGCCACGAAGAAAAATGATCCTAATCCTACTCCTAATGATCCAACTCCCCAAGACACTATCAAATTGAATCCTCCCTGGAACAGTTCCGTCCTCTGTCACAGTGGGACCCACCTCCTCTTCCTCAAAATCACCCTCTCCAAACCTTCCAGGAATTTCTGACTTCCAGCCTTACCTCTCAATCCTTCTTAAAAAAACCTTAATCCTACTCCCAACATCACCACTGCTGAAGCCCAGGCTATCCGTGGTCTGAAGGCTGACCGATCCATTGTCATTCTTCCGGCGGACAAGGGTTCCACGACCGTGGTTCTTGATCGTCGGGAGTATGTGGCTGAGGGACTGCGTCAGCTTTCAGACAACACTACATACAAAGTTTGACAAGGTAATCCCATTCCTGATGTCCAGGCGGAGCTTCAAGGAATCCTCAGAACCTTAGGCCCCCTACAAAACCGTTCACCTGACTCCGTCAACCTCCTGACCCCACCAACACCCCGCAGCCCTACCTTCTACCTTCTTCCTAAAATTCACAAACTCAATCATCCCGGCTGCCCCATTGTAGCTGGTTACCAAGCCCCCACAGAACGTACCTCTGCCTACGTAGATCAACACCTTCAACCCATTACATGCAGTCTCCCATCCTTCATCAAAGACACCAACCACTTTCTCGAACACCTGGAATCCTTACCCAGTCTGTTACCCCCGGAAACCATCCTTGTAACCATTGATGCCACTTCCTTATACACAAATATTCCGCACGTCCAGGGCCTCACTGCGATGGAGCACTTCCTTTCACGCCGATCACCTGCCACCCTACCTAAAACTTCTTTCCTCATTCCCTTAGCCAGCTTCATCCTGACCCACAACTTCTTCACTTTCGAAGGCCAGACATACCAACAATTAAAGGGATCAGCCATGGGTACCAGGATGGCCCCCTCGTACGCCAACCTATTCATCTGTATTCATAGGTCTCTTAGAGGAAGCCTTCTTGGTTACCCAGGCCTGCCAACCCAAAGTTTGGTACAGATTTATTGATGACATCTTCATGATCTGGAGCCGGCCGGAGTGGCCTTGCGGTTCTAGGCGCTACAGTCTGGAACCGAGCGACCGCTACGGTCGCAGGTTCGAATCCTGCCTCGGGCATGGATGTGTGTGATGTCCTTAGGTTAGTTAGGTTTAATTAGTTCTAAGTTCTAGGCGACTGATGACCTCAGAAGTTAAATCGCATAGTACTCAGAGAGAGCCATGATCTGGAGTCACAGTGAAGAACTCCAGAATTTCCTCTCCAACCTCAACTCCTTTGGTTCCATCAGATTCACCTGGTCCTACTCCAAATCCCATGCCACTTTCCTTGATGTTGACCACCACCTGTCCAATGGCCAGCTTCACACGTCCGTCCACATCAAACCAAGCAACAGTACCTCCATTATGACAGCTGCCACCCATTCCACATCAAACGGTCCCTTCCCTACAGCCTAGGTCTTCATGGCAAACGAATCTGCTCCAGTCCGGAATCCCTGAACCATTACACCAACAACCTGAAAACAGCTTTCGCATCCCGCAACTACCCTCCCGACCTGGTACAGAAGCAAATAACCAGAGCCACTTCCTCATCTCCTCCAACCCAGAACCTCCCACAGAAGAACCCCAAAAGTGCCCCACTTGTGACAGGATACGTTCCGAGACTGGATCAGACTTCTTCAAATCCTGCCCTGAAATGAGATCCATCCGTCATGAAATCCTCCCCACTCCACCAAGAGTGTCTTTCCGCCGTCCACCTAACCTTCGTAACCTCTTAGTTCATCCCTATGAAATCCCCAAACCACCTTCCTTACCCTCTGGCTCCTACCCTTGTAACCGCCCCCGGTGTAAAACCTGTCCCATGCACCCTCCCACCACCACCTACTCCAGTCCTGTAACCCGGAAGGTGTACACGATCAAAGGCAGAGCCACGTGTGAAAGCACCCACGTATTTACCAACTGACCTGCCCACACTGTGAAGCTTTCTATGTGGGAATGACCAGCAACAAACTGTCCATTCGCATGAATGGACACAGGCAGACAGTGTTTGTTGGTAATGAGGATCACCCTGTGGCTAAACATGCCTTGGTGCACGGCCAGCACATCTTGGCACAGTGTTACACCGTCCGGGTTATCTGGATACTTCCCACTAACACCAACCTGTCAGAACTCCGGAGATGGGAACTTGCCCTTCAGTATATCCTCTCTTCTCGTTATCCGCCAGGCCTCAATCTCCACTAATTGCAATTTGCCGCCACTCATACCTCACCTGTCTTTCAACAACATCTTTGCCTCTGTACTTCCGCCTTGACTGACATCTCTGCCCAAACTCTTTGCCTTTAAAAGTGTCTGCTTGTGTCCGTGTATGTGCGGATGGATATGTGTGTGTGTGCGCGAGTGTATACTTGTCCTTTTTTCCCCCTAAGGTAAGTCTTTCCGCTCCCGGGATTGGAATGACTCCTTACTGATGAAGCAACCGTTGGTTGCGAAAGCTTGAATTTTGTGTGTATGTTTGTGTTTGTTTGTTTGTGTACGACCTGCCAGCACTTTCGTTTGGTAAGTCACATCATATTTGTTTTTAGATATATTTTTCCCACGTGGAATGTTTCCTCGGCCAATATAAATTGTACTAATCCTTAACATGAGGTTCTTGTTAAAATTTACACTTGTGTGATGGTATACTGCCTTTAATTATTACTCTCTTTTTGTTAATTTCATGGGAGTGCTTATCAAAAAACTCTGTATTCTTTTATTCACTACAGCACTCTACGAAAAAAAAGTAAGAAGTCAGTCACATTTATATCACGCAGCCACTGTGCATTCAGTGGCAAAGTGTACTTCACACCAGTATTAGTGGTCTTTTGGCGCACTGCATGTGCTTATTGAGCAAGATAAAAATGAGTGTCCAAAAGTCTCTGCATTTGCCCTAATTTCTCCTGTCTTATTCTTGTATTCCTATGAAGTTACACAGTAGGACCAAGGAATTGTTAAAATCCCAGCTGCATTTTGTTTCATTTACTCATTGTCTAATGACAGTCTGCTTGGTAAGGACTCCAAATGCTGGAGCGGTACTCCGAATTGACCCAACTAGTGCCTTGTATGTTATTTTCTTTGCAGATTTACTGCATTACCCCGGAGCATTTCCAGTAATAACAAATTTAAGTCTTCCATTCACCTTGCCTGTTACACATTTTACACATTCGTCTCATTTCACAGCTGTTCATCACTAATCTTAATATCAGGTACTCTACAGTTCTTTCTGTTTGTAATGGGTGTTATTGTGCACTTATCTATGTTTAAAGAGAGCTGAAATACCTTACACTCAGTGAAAATGTCATCCAACTTTTTCTTCTGCCCTTACAAGTATCCAACAACAACACTGATTTCCTACAGACAACAGCATCAGCAACAAACAATCTGATAGCACTGCTTGCTTCTATCTTATAAATAATTTATGGATATTGTATGTATCATTTATGTATATGTATGCCTCCTTTGGGCTCATGTGTTATTACTTGTGTTACTACTGAACATTCACCATTCAGTATAAGATATTGGATACTATTGTTCAGAGAGCCATCAGTCCAATCACATGTTCGTTAATATATTCTCTAAGATCATATTGTGGTTGTTAGGCAACAGTGCCATACACTGTCAAACGCCCATCTTAAATTTAAGCAGATGAAATCTTCCTGTCTACCAGCATTTACTATTTGCATGATTTCATTTGTGAATAAAGTAAGATGTGTTTCATGTGATTCATGTCCACTATTTACATGCTAATTCTTTTAAAGGAGCTTATTTCTCTTGTAGAGTATCAGAGAATATGTTGTAGGATCCTATGAGAGGACAGATGTTGGTGGTGTTCATCTGTAATTTTGTACATCCATTTTTTTATCCTTTTTGAAAGCTACGATGACCTGCGCTTTTCTCCAGTCGGCCAGGACTGTTCACTGCATGAGATACACTCAAAAAAACTGAGCTAGAAAGGAGGTCAGTTCTGCAGTGCATTAAACATGAAACCTACCTGGAATACTGTGAGGGTCTGATGTCTTGTTCCCATTGAGTAAACTTCATCATTTCAGTACCTATCCTTTGTGAATATATGCAGTCATGAAACATTGGTACGGTAGTGCCTCCATTCGTGGACAAGTAATTGTATGTGAAAGTGAAGTTTTGGCTTCTGTCTGCTGTGTTCAAGACTGATCCAAAGAAAATTGTATGGACAATTTAGATCCATTTATTGGCTTCACACATGACCAAAACTTCCTCAGGTTTACTAATTTATCCATAGGGATCCAGTCCAAGATCCCCTCAGCTGTCAGGGTTGTGCTGAGCAGGGTGCAGTACAAAGGATTTGTTTATGCTCAAGAGCACCAGGAAAACATTATTCACAGACACACATTTATTATTCCCAAATACAGAGTTGTCTTCCCAGGACACTGGCAGCTCATTTGGGACAGTGATGTGTGGACATCACCACCACTAGCAGGCATGCGCCCACTTGGCAGTATTGCCACATAGAGCATGGCTCGTTTGGCAGCCATTATGTCATCCCCAGTCAGTGCCTCTTAGGCGTCATAGCTGGCATAGCCTGTGATGGGTGGCAGTGGACAACAGCTCTATGAGCAGGTCTCATAAACACTGTTGTTGATGCGAAAGACATGCCCTTGAGACTTGCCTTCCAGCTAGTAGCCAGAGATTGCCAGCAGCATCCTTGGCTGCGGGAATAGGACAAGCTGCAACAGTGGCTCCCCCTTACAATGGCAAACAGCTTCTTGGCCCCACTGTTCAAGTATCCAGTTGCCCAGCAGGGTGATGATGGTCTCTGCACCCCATCAATGATGTACCGGAAGTTGGCACTTCAGCATGCAGTTGCTGAATCCCTCCAGCAAGACTTGCAACTCCATAGAAGGTTGTAGACCATCAACTGACATAGCTTCCTCTGAATCAAAGGATGACTGCAACTCAGCTCATAGATTAAGAATGGTGTAGTATTTATGCTGGTGCTTTGTGTGGGTCTGCTGCAGTGGGGATAGCAATGACATTATGCACACTAGCTTTCTCCTGTGGTCAGCTCTCCTAGTGGCTTCAGACTTTCACGAATTTGTCTTTCAGATGCTCTTTTCTGCTGCATCAGTAGCTGAATATATACTGTTGCATTGTAGCTGACCTTTCTTTTGAAACCCTGCTCTGTCACCAGTACGACACCATCTGTCTGTTGCCAAGATGTCATTGTGCTTTGTTTGCAGACTTGGGCGCTTGGCCGATCACACTTGCCATAATTGCTTCATCCATTTCTTTCTAGATGGCAGTTTGCTGGTCATTGAATTAGGCAGCTCGGTTTCTGATATCACCACTGAAGAACTTTAACGAATTTTTAGTGTTCACTAGTGATACTACTCTGGAGTGCAACATCTCCCCCTCTGTTCAAAAAGTTCACCTCGGATTTCTCAGCTTGAAGTATTTATGAAAAAATCTCATCACTCACAGTGATAGTTATACATTGTTCAGTTTAGTTATCCTTCTATACCCGCAGAATTAAATCATAAGGTTTCTTGGATTGACTCTTATTTCTGAAGCATTACTTTCTATGTCCAACACATTGACTTATCGTCTGAATCTTGATTGAATCTATTTCTTGCTCGCTAATACACTGTAAGTTTATCAAATAGTTTACATCTAACCTCTCACTATTCCTTAGCTGTGTTTACAAACCAATCAATGGGTGTTTGGTGCACAGGTAAATTTGAGTGATCTATCAACTTTTTTTTTGAAATAGCTGTAGATTACACAAATCAAAATCGGAACCGCTACAGCACAGAAAGATTTTATGCTTATAGTCGTGATACTGTGATGTTGCCTAGTGTGATACTCCTATATGTGCAGATGCATTTACCCTGCTGTAATTCTCCCTTTCTGTGTTGCTAACTCTAGCAGCTTCTTGGGTCAGTGCAACATAGGTTGTGTCTACTTAAGTGTGATTGTACCAATGACCGTAGCTAGTAGAGGAAGTGTTGTGCCCACAGTGTCACAAGCCATACCATTTATTAGTATACACTGCTCTGTAACTCCATTCTAGCCATGCCTTTTGGTTTTCTGTGTTCATAACAATGTACATTACCATTTCGTACACCAGTCTGTATCAGCCTACTCATGCAGGTTTAACTTCTACAAGGTTTTGGAGCCAGTGGCTCCTCTTCCTAGCAGAAGGGTTGAAGAGGAAGGAAGAGGGGGGCGGAAAGGACTGGAGAGGTGTAGGAAAAGGGGTACAGTTCAGAAAAGTCACCCAGAACCTTGAGTCAGGGGAGACTTACCGGACAGGATGAGAAAGAACTCTTACTGTCTCTAATTGATTATTTTCAGTGTTGTACTCATGCAGATTGTAATATTTTCCCTCTGACATCATCACGAGTATTTCAGTGACATCAGAGCTACAATAAACTATCATCATTTCATGTGATTTCCAGCATTTTTGAAATGTCAAACAGATATTTTATTGAAACAGGAGGAAACTTTACCACAGGATGACTTGATGACAATTTACAAAATATGTAAGTAAAGTGGCCATGCTTGAAATGTGAATAAATCAAACTCTGCTGTTCTTCACGATTCCTTGGTGGATCAGTAATTTCCAAGCTTCTGTTTTGCATCTGGGTTAATGTTTTCATATTCATTCCGCAATATTTTGACAACTTCCCTAGTTGTCTTTTTCATGGGCTAAGCATAAGTTTAGTTTCTTACTGTTTGAACCCCAGCCAAACTGTGAACAATTAGCAGCTCTGTGTACTACCCTAATAGTTATTTTCCAGCACCATCAAAGAATAAACAGTCTTATAGAAATCAAGAGTTCACACTACAAAAAGTCGTAATTAAGGAAAGTGTCATTAGAGTATTCCTGTGAACAGAAAACATAAATAGCTTCATAGAGAGAGCATTGATATGTTTTCTGGCTTAATTTAAGCAAATGGTGTTGCAATTTCCACACTTAAACTAATTCCCCTTTCCTTGTTACTTATATTATCCACCCCTCCAATCTAGATTTCTTTGTTCATTACACTGCCCCATAAGTTTATCGCCTGTACCATGATGCTGCTATTGTCATCTTATTTTATGGTCATAGGTATGTTTGGTGACAGCTGATTTAGTTTCACACTCACATCGGATGTAATTTTCTGTTCTTCACTTCTTTATTCAACAATTCTTATAATCTGCACAACATACAAATTGCCAGTTTCTTGTGGTATGTGGTTTTAGAGCCCTGGATTATCTGCCGTGCAGGATAATAGACCTTTTAGTTTTGTTTGAGAAGTCAATCTATATTGGTAACTAGTTCTTCAAAGTATTGTTCAATCTTCTCAGAGAATCATTTGTGTTTAGGTATGAAATTCTAGTTCCTTCTGCCTTGGTATTTGCTCCTTTAGGAACCTTGATCTGTTGTTGTTCTGAGTACCTCCCCCCCCCCCCCCCCCCCCCTTCTGGCCACCTTTTTTGTGTGTGTCTCAGATGTCGCATTTCTTCAGTGAGCCTTTCTATTGTTTGTCAGAGCCAATAAAGATCTTAAATTTCTGAAAAACTGTTTTATTCTTGGAAGGTAGGGTAGTTGACAAACTATTACACAAGGGAAATGAGACCACAAACTTCACTGCAAACATAGATATCTGAAAATTTTAAATTACATCCTGGATCTTCCATGGATGTTTAAATTACATTATGAGAAAAGTCTTCATAATTAGCTAAATTGTTGTTGAGTCAATCATTTTCATTTTGCTGATGTTCTCTTTTATGATAATTTAAATATTTCTTTATTGTGCAGGAGTCCAGTGTCAACTTTTTCATATCGCCTGCTGGACCAAATGATTGGTGATCCACTGTTTGTTATTAATGATTTGAATCCTGGCCTGTACAGAAAAGCTAAACAGTTAGAAAAATGCCGACAGCTGAGGTTGCAGTTGTGTTACCTGAAGGATTTTGTATTTTTATGCAGATTTGCAGAAAGGTAAGTTAACTGATTTTACTGTGAAGCTTGGTAATGCAGCAGCATGCAAAAATTACACAATGAATGGATAATTCAGTCTGCAGGAAGGCTTCAGAAGAGAGCCCACGTATATTTATACCCAGGTGGACACTTACTCTATACAGGATCTCATTGAAGTGAAGAATGGTACATTGCTGTCAAGATTATCAGAATTAGTAAATGCTAGTCTAGCTCACACAGAGGACTGTGAGGTATGTTTAATTTACATTTGTCTTACTTTATTCTAAACTACAGTGTATATTCCATCTTGAAATATTCCTCTAGGATCCCAGCAAGGTCTGAATGTGTTCGGATTTAGTGAACATGGGCACTCCAAACAGGGGCTGTTTAGCAGTGTTAATCCTTTGGCTCATGTATGCTTAAATGCATCAGACCTTGTGTGCTTAAATGCCTCAAACCTTTTGTAATTCTGTAAGGAATATAATCTGGGTACACTGTTACAGGATGTGAATACCAAGTAACATCCAAGTATGTGTGCTAGCAATTTGTGAAGGCAGTACATTCAACTTTCCCTTCCCTTCCCCCCCCCCCCCCTCCCCCCCTCCCACTCCCCTGGTCCATCTTGTCTTCCACATCCTCAGGTGTGTATTAATTGTCCTGGTCATCAGACAGTATACATTATGTGAAAGAGATAATTAAGAGGCATGAAAGATTGTGGTGCCATAGATGTTTAAGAATGAAGCACACATACCATGCCATAATTGACTACAGCCTGTTTCACTTTGAATCCTGCATCCTATTAAGCCATTGAACTACACTTGACACAAGTGAATTATATCTTGATGTATACTACCTTATTTTATGGACTGTAAGACATATTTTTTTCTTCAAAAAATTGTGTCCAAAATTCAGGTGTACCCTATACTCAAAATTAATATAAAAATGTCCAGTTTTTTTTTTTTTTTTTAATTTGAAATTCCCGCCAGTCTTAAAAATAGCCATATATTCAAAGCCACATAAACCTCTCTCCATCTGGCAACACTGGATTCAACTGCCAGCAGCAGTGCACTGATACTACAGGTTTATGAAACGTCATGGACTTAGTATGCGAACTAAAACCAAAATATCTCAGAAAATGCCAGAAGAGCATGAAGATAAAATATTATATTTCCATCACAGTATTATTCAACATCTAAAGAAAACCAGTGTGAACTAAGCCAAATAGCAAATATGAACAAAACTCCTCTGACATTTAATGTGCAGAGTAACAAAACTGTTGCTATGAAGGGTGCTGAAACTATACCTATAAAAACAAGTGGACATGAAAAAATGCACTACACTGCTGTCCTTTCATGTTGGGCTGTGACAGTACTAAACTTAATCCAATGATCATTTTCAAGCGCAAAACAATGGCAAAACCTTCTCAAATATCACCAGGTGGTGGTGTTCACATTCATGACAAGGATTGGATGGATGAGGCTGGTAGAAAATTGTTGATTAACAGAATGTGGGCGAGAAGAAAATGTGATTTATTGATGAGTTCTCTTCTTGTGCTAGATCGGTTTAGTAGTCATTTGAAAACTTCTGTGAAAGAGGAATTGGGACAGGGAAATAAATACAGAGTTTGCTGTTACTTCACGAGGACTTGCTTCATAACTGCAACCTCTTGATGTCTTGATAAATAAGCCATTTATAGTGTATATGAGAGAGGAATGGAACAAATGGATGATGGATGAAACCAAACATGAATTCACACCAAATGGAGCTTTAAAACAACCTACAATCAAACAAGTGTGTCAGTGGATAAAATTACCATGGTTTAGAATGAGAGAAGAAATTATTGTTGAATCTTTCAAGAAGTGGAGCATAAGTAATGCTTTCGATGACAATGAAGACCATCTTATACATGAAGAGGACAACAGTGATGACGAAGAGCAATAGGAGGAGGAAGAAGAAGAAGACGAAGAAGTAAGTTCAGATAATGATTTTCAGGAATTTTAAAGCTCCGTTTGGTTTTATAAATTAAGAAACTTTTTTTAGTCTGGTTTTGAAATCTAATAATAAAATGGTAAAAAATGTTACTTTTTAAAAAATTACTTAAAAATTAAGGTGTGTCTTACAGTCTGTAGTATCTTGTAGTCCATAAAATATGGTACTGTGCAACTTTGGAATCTTTCTATAAGGAAATGGAGGTACGTTACTCCACAGTATGTGCTGATACAAAACTTCCTGGCAGATCAAACCTGCGTTCCAGACCGAGACTCAAACTCGGAATCTTTGCCTTTCGTGGGCAAGGGCTCTACCCGTGAGCTACCCAAGCATGACTCATGACCTGTTTGGAAGGTAGGAGACTAAATACTATCATAAGTAAAGCTGTGAAGACAGGTCGTGAGTCGTGCTTGAGTTGCTCGCTGGTGAGAACATTTGCCTGCAAAAAGCAAAAGTCTCGAGTTAGAGTCTCAGTCTGGCACACAGTTTTAATCTACCAGGAAATTTCAACTTACATATAGTTTCTAGGAATGTAGAGCCATAACTGTTTTATTCGTTTTAATATTGCTAGGTTTAGAGCCTCTTTTATTTGATAAAATTAATACTCGGCATTTATCTAACTGATTCATTGTGAGATACTGGATTACTAACCTAGTAAAATCTGTTACAGCTATGTCAGGCACGTGGATTTGTGTGTGAGCTGTGCCATGCAGCACACGATGTAATCTTTCCTTGGCAGCTTGGAACAGTGACTCGATGTGGTAACTGTGGTTCCTGTTTTCATTCAGCTTGCTGGTCTCCAGCACCTTGTCCCAGATGTGAAAGGATTAGTGCACGCAGAAAAAGCTGTGAGGAAATACCAGAACCTGTTGAACCTCCTTAGGTCAAAGTCTTGTATAAGACTTCCCTTTGATACATTGAAATCTGTCATCCTGCTTCACTTCTCACAAATTAGATCTCTTATTAAGCACAGGTAGTAAAAATGAAAGTATTGTTGGAAGAAAAGAAGTAGTGATGATTAGTTAATGCGTGTATTATTGGCATGTCTAAGTTTATTTGTTTTAGTCCTCAGGGATAATTTTATTAGTGTATCAGGTAAGATTGTTACACATTGAAGGACAATAGCATAAGCTTTCTGAATTTTAAAGTCCAACATTTATTATTATTATTGTTATTTGTTTTCCATACTGGGACATATGTTCCATGCTGGAACATATGTTATGTAATTGTTTTTATAGCCATCTTTAATCTTTTAAATCTGATGTCAATAAGTAGTATCCACCAGTTGCATCATTTTTTGCTGTTTTATAGAGATGTATTTCACAGAGAATAAAAGGTATGAGACTATCATCAACAAAAGGAATAACGATGGTGAAACTGATGAGCAGTGTATCGCATGAAAACTGAAATTTTCATGATTTTAACAACTGCAGTATCAGTATTCATAGCAACTTATATTGTTGCTTTTTTTTTTTTTTTTTTTAAAGAAAGGTGGTTGACAGCTGACTACATTTTTGGAACAGTAATTGCTGACTGCACCTCCATTGCTCCCTCCTTTCATCTTCCAGTCTGAGTCCCACAATTTGTCTAACTTTCTTGATCCTCTCATCACTTTTTTCCACAGTGTGCTCCCAATGATGTTGGTGCAGCCTCCAGAACAATAAAGGCTATTTTTTCTAGTAGCTTGCTTTTTGTGAAGTGGTTAAGAATGTTTGTGCTGTGGAAATGATCTCTTCTTCATGCAATTTTTGCTGTTGGTAGGAAATGACAACCATGTTCCCTATAAGAATAAAATCTAGTCAACAAGCCAAAGTATAGCTATGTATACATTTGAAAGAAGCCTCACTGAGTTTTAGATGATTTATACTGTGTTGTGATGTGTCCCATTATTGCAAGTGATAATAAGTAGCAGGCACTGGTGATAATTAGTATGATCAAATAGTTGTCAGCTAAATCTATGGCAACATATATTATAGCACTATGGAATTATTGTTACATTTCTCATCAACAACAGCACAGATTCATTTTGTGGTATAAAATAAATTTTCTGAATCTGTATATTACAGGTATAATATGCTGTCCCATATTCCGATATCTTCCTTTTCTTCCTCCTCTCCTATATAATTTTGTATATGGAGGGAAGTTATTAACTGTTAACAGTAAAAGTCAATAGATGATACTCCACAACCCCTTTCTTACAATGGAGTGACAGCATTCAACAAGGAAGTAAAATGCATAGGAATATGTCTCTGTAACAATGGGTCTATTGCAGTAAGACATTTAACAAATTAAATTTATATACTAATTACTGGAGAATTTTGTCTGCATTCCTGTTCAGTAATTACTTGTAACTGAAAGTCTTGTTATAACATTAGTTGGCAAGGAAGGAAGGAGTTTGTCTTAGAATGATAGGCTAATCTTGTGCTGTTTTCCACAGCTTAAGCATTGTTGTAGTTGTGCCTACATTTTGACACTTTGCTCGTTCCTCTCCATTGGTAGCAGTAAACTTTATTGACATTAATTACACAGTGATTCTCTATGGTTGTGTAACAGTATTTTTGTACTAAGTGAAATACTTTTTGTGAAGAACTTATCGACAAATTTCAGATATAGGATGCACATAACTCATGCAGGTGTGATTTATTTTGCATGACAGTGTAATCTAAATATGCAAGAGGATTATAGTGGAAGTAGATTTCTTTTTGTGTCTGGTTTAAATATTTTCTCAACTTAGTTTTGCAGATATTTTCAGTGTAATCGGTGCATCTTCCAGTAACTTAAAATGCAGTGGTTCAGAAGACTCAAGTGTTTATTCCTTGTATACAACTTACAAATTTCAAAAAATATCTTTATTTTGTTAATGCAATGAGAGAAAAATGAACGGTGCTGTTTCAGTGACTATAATTGAAGGAAATGTTACATAAATATATAAGTAATTATCCTTCAGCTAGGCAGCTTTATTTATCAGATTAATATATAATGTGACTAAGTCAAAAGCATCACACAGTTTTTGTTGCAATCAGCAAGTGCCAAGGCGTAAGACAAATTGATGATATAGTTGAATCCATAAGGCTGTTTCTGTTATCACTATTTGTAATATAACACTTGAAAACTAAAAAAAAACTTGATTTTTATCTCTGTTGTTGTTGTATTATTACACAAAGTTTTACCAAAGATAATGTGTTATTAATTGTTGCCTCTATTGTAAATAATAATAACTATAGTATTACACTGATGAAGCTGTGAAATGTAACACCTTAGACTGAAAAAGTATAATTTGTTGATGACTTTCTACTGTATCACTAAGCACAATGAAATAAATGTTTGTATAAAAGTTGTATTTAGTAAAATCTTTATTTTAAGATAAACTGAAAATGGTGTGTACTATTAAGATAAATACATATTAATGAGAGCAGTATTTTGTTCAACAATATTTGTCGAGTATTTTTTGTTCTTTACTTCTAATACCCTCGACCAGGCAGGCAGGGAGATCCTGGTGTGCGATCAGCTCGCAATATTACTGGCAGAGCGAAGAGTTGGATGGCAGCTGCAACATCAACCCATGGAATCTATCGGCCTCTAGCCCTGCAAATCGATCTCCAAAATGTTCTCATGGACCTCAAAGATTTACACTCCAGAGTCTCAAACCAGGTCCACCTGAAGTATTCACTGCCTTCCAGGGGTTGGCTCTCAGTCCCCGTTTAGGAGACAGGAGCTAGCAGCATCGGTTTCTGCCACAGGAACAAGATAAACAGCAGCGGCATTCATCCTCCCGAAGGTGGATGATGAGCAGCAATCAGGTCATGGAGGTCAAGCTTCGAGCATGCCTGCAGAGTGATGGCAGTCTCCACATGCCACCAGTGTGGCCTCAGAAGATCGCAGTGCAGCTGGCAGCAACAGCGTCCTTCCAGCCAGATTCCTCGTTCCATGGACAATTGGAAACAGCTAGATGTGCTGAAGGTCGATCTCCATAGCCTCCCATCACACAGTATAGCTAAACTAACACAAGAACTGAGAATACACTCTGTGGAGTTGATCAAAACTCGGCAGTCAGCAATGAGACATTTGATAGGAAAGGTGAGGTATTTATTTTAGTGCTACCTGTTTGTCCTGTGATGGTGTGGACGGCTATGACATCATGTGCCCTGGTTTTCCCTTTGCTGCCAGTTCTCCTAGTAACTTCTGACTTTCACAAATTCACCTTTTCTGCTGGCTTGACACTTGAATACTTAAAGTTGTGTTGTACTTATCGTTTCTTACAAAGCTCTGCTTTGTTACTAATATGACAGTATTCTCTCAGCTACCATGATGTCATTATACTTTGCTCACAGACCTGGACACTTGTTCGTTTCTCCATGCTGCGGTAGCTTGGTGTTTGCTGCAACTCGTTCAGAATTTCCCCCTAGTTGACAGTCTGCTGGTGATTGACACAGGTGGTTTGCCTTCTGGGAACTGTCAAGGTAGAACATGGACAAATTTTTAGTGTCTGCTGGGGATACTATCCTGGGGAGTAACATCTCCCCCTCCCTTTAGAAAATTTGTCTCGAATTTTTCAGTTTGGAGTACTCGTAATAAACTCATCCTATGTTTTGTACCAGTAGCTGCACATTATGTAACTTCAGTCATTCTTCCAGTACCATACAACTAATTTACGTGATATTCAAACACAATCATTCATATAATTAGAGGTTCTTTTCATTAGTTTCCATATAATTCCATCGCTATGACTGATCTTTATTTACAAACCAATTAATGGATATCTGCTCAGATAAATCTGAGCAATGCACTTACTTTTGTTTAAAACAGAAGTATATTACGCCCAACCACAATCAGAACCACTACAGCACTGGTAGATGTCCACTTATAGTTGTGATACTATGATGGATATTTTTGCGTATTCCTTTATGTGCCGGAACATTTGTTCAGCTGTAACTCTTCCTTAGTAGTGCTACTTGTTCGTTTAGTGAGTGTAGAATGTCTGGATTCAGGATATTATCGAGGAATGTTAAGTTTTGTGTAGCTGCTTCCCAGGCCAGTACAATTTAGGTTGTTTCCACTTAAGTGTGGGCACACCAGTGATCATAGGTGGTAGGTGAAATGTCATGCCTGCTAAGCTACAAATCGTACTGTTTATTATTATACCGCTATCCTGTAATTCCACTCTGTTCGTACCTGCTGGTTTCCCGTGTTCAGAACAGTTTACTATGACTATTACTGGTGAAAAAACTGAGTAGACCCAGTGGAGCCTATTCTTGGAAATGTGGATATGGTATTTAAGCACTTCCCTTTGACATTCACTTACTTTAGTTTTTCCCAGAAATAACTGTATCTTACATGTCTGTACACTACTCTGTATCATCCTACTTAGGCACATTGTAAGACTTTCCCTCTGGCACCTCTGTAGGTTTCTCAATAAAATGAGAGCAAAGCCATCTCTTTGCTCTGAAATCATTAATGCATCTTTGGTCCATGCCTGTATCCATTTTGGTGTGCCACCTGAAAGAAAGAAAATATTGTCACTGTATCCTCCTCTCTTCAGAAGGCGAGATTATCCAAACAAAACTATATCCCCAAATACAAAAACAACATTGCATCAATCCCTTGATGGGGAAAACTTAAAACATGCACTCTGCAAATACTACAAATAGAACAAAATAAAACTGGATGACTTCTTAATAATCTACACAAGAACAAACAAACTGCAATACAGGCAAATAACAATCCCAAATGTTATCTGTCAATGTGATCTAAGGACATAAGGCATTTCAGACTTACTCCTATCGTTAGTCATCTGTTTCTTCTTTGTTCCACAATGCTTCACATTCTGTACTGCGGGTGCTGCTGGTATCTGTGGCAATTCCACTGACAGCTTCCTTAAAAGGCTTAATACATCCCATGTGAATAATCAAAGTTTTCATTGGCATCTGTATTTTAACACTGACAGGTGACATCATTTCCAGTACTTGATATGGGTATTGGGCAAGGAATTTTTTGTGTTGCTTTTTCATGTGTATAGGTTCATTACTAATACCTGTCGGTCAACCCTGTATCGCCGAAACTTCCCTACACATTTCCTGTCTGCCCTTGTTGTTCTAAGGCTTTACATTTGTGCATTTTACTCGCAAAATGTCTCAGAATTTCTTAGAAAACTTTTTTATTTATTTGATGTCATATCCAAGCTTCGACTTAAACATGTAGAAAGATGAATGTTTTTTTTTTTTCTCATTTATTACCTCATGGCAAAAGACCAGTAGCTGTATGGATTTTAGAATTGTACACAGCGGTCACAAAATTTAAATATACGTCCTAGTTTTCATGATTACTGCTAACATAGTCGTTCAACATCTTCGAAATTGTGTGATGAACTCCCTCTGTTTTTACATTGGCTTGAGGGTGGAAGGGATTTATTTCGCAGCTTGCAAATTTGGAGCAATGGACACAATTGCTTCCGAAGGTCAGATGTGAAATGGGTATCCTGGTCTGTAATTAACATGTCTGGAATTCCAAATGTGAGCAACCAATTATTTACTAAAGCTTGAGCAACTATAGTCACTTTTTGGTCAGGAGTTGCAACCATTACTATATAATGTGAAAAATGGCCACTTATAGTCAATATGTATTTATTTTCTGCTGGTGTTTTATTTGACAGGCCTCAAACATCCAGTCCAACCATATCAGATGGGTTAGGTGCTTCCGGTAGATGTTGTAATGGAATTGTTGGGTAGCTAACATTGCACACAAGTTACACAGTTCCTGACATATTGCTCGACATCTCATTTTCTAGTCCACCACCAAAATTTTTCAGCAATTCGTCTGCCAGTTGCTCTTTGCCCACCATGGCGTGACAACATATGGTCATGTGCTTGTGCCAAGACTTTGTTCCGGAATGCTGTGGGTACTACCACTCATAAGAAACAGTTTGTTGTTTTGCACAGCAAGCCATCATTCATCACAAACTGAGGTTGCGGCATGAACTGTTGGCAGTCAGAATCAGTAGTTTGAGCCTTTAGCCATTCATTAATGCTCCTGCCCAGTGTGTGCAGAAATGTAATTTTTCTGTTTTGGTTTGTGTATTATCTCATAATCAAATAATAAAAAACATGCTATTTACTGTGTGCATTATATCTCAAAGTCGAATCTGTGCATATCAATTACGAGGAAGAGCTCTGGCCATGCAAAAAATCGGTACATTCAGAATGCTCATATCATTTTCTGAATACCTTCTGCTAGAGGTTAGGAAGGGGGCCTTTCTGGGATTATTTTCTAAAAATATGCAAAATGGGGACACATATCGCGTTTCAAGAATTCTTCCTTCTTTGCTATTGTCTGTAACAAGTGGATGCGACATGAGTCGCAGTGAAACAATCAATATGTACAGGACCAACATCTAGATATCGCACACAAAGGGACACACACAAAAACTCCATAATATTTTATTTGAAAAACAACATACAATCATGAATTATTTGAATAGCATTAATACTATTGGACCAAAGCATCATTTGCAATTTATTTTACATTTTTCTGCTATTGTAAAGATAAACAGCCAAGTACTGTTCCCAATGTACGGTAGTAAGATTGTGTCTTCGATCACTCAAAACGTTTTTATAAGCGGAAAAGGACCATTCCACATCAACTGAGGTAACTGGGCAGTATTTGAATGTGGGTGCTACGTTGGCACTTATTGTTTCTGGTAAATTCACCAGTCCCATTAGTAAAACTATAATTTGGCACTACAGTTCAAAGCCTGGGTTATTATTTAAAATGTTGACAAACTTTTCTTTACGTTTTCTTGAGAATACCTTCTGCAATATGGAGTTCACTAAAATAATTTTATTCATTAACTTGATAGATTCATTCAAAGCTGAACCTTGAGTTTCAAGCTTTTTAATACTTGCAGGTATATGGGAAAAATGAGTGCTAATCACGGCAGTGTCTTTTCTAATACCAGAATCAATAAAAGCTTCCTTGCATTGGCAAACTGCCAAAGCCTCTGCACTATTGATGCCGTTTACTACACTTCTAATGGCATCGAAATGTTCATTGTGAAGCAACACATCTTTGACCCGCATACCCCAACGAGTTACCACTGGTTCAGCAGGTAAAGGCACATTTGGTAGTTTTTCTTTGTAGGTCTTGATACGAGCAGGAATCTTTACAAACACTTTCATTGTGGATGAAATTAGTTTATTTACTTTCAGAAAAGTGGAACATACATCTTCAACAAATCGATGTACTTCATGAGCAAAGCACATCACTTGAATCAAATTGGTACAAAATACTCGGAGGGCTCTTCCTTCATTGATCATATAGGGAACAGCATCTGAAATAAACACAAACACCCTTTCATCTGCAGAAGATTCTGGAAATGTTTTTCTAATACCCTCATTCATAAATCTGGCAATTGTAGAATGATTTACGGTTTCAAGTTCTTTGCAAGTCACCAAATAGGAAGAAGGCTCTTCTTTTAAAGCACCAACCATTACATTTGCAATGTAACGGCCACAAATGTCCGTAGTTTCGTCTACTGAAATCCAGATAATGCTGTCCTTGAGTTCATTGCGTATTTCTTCCAGCACATTTACGTAAATTGTCGGTATGGAATTTTTACGCAATGTTGATTCATCTGGTATATTTTGATTTATGCAGTATTTGCACAGGAAGCCTTTAAGTATACGGTTTGTAAGTTTGTGAAGAGGAATATTGCCTGCAATGACTGCTTCACATAGACTTTTTTCATTACATTTGGACAAATCCCTGCTACTGCAACTTGCTGTTGTCAGAAGTCATTGTCGTGGTCCTTTTTTCTGGATTCTTGCGATATGCACATGCCGGTCTATTTGAAACTTTTTTTTTCTTCACGAAATGCTTTTCTCGCAAACTCGATAAAACAAAACGATTCCGTCATATGTAAATGTTCCAGGATGGTCAGCTTTCCACGAAACAACGTTTCTTTTTTTCAGGCGACATGGCGCACATGTTACACACTACCCATCTTAAACACGTTCAACTGTGTACAAGTAAATAGAAAGCTAAACTGAAACAATGGAAGTGCGACTAAAAGCTTGCGTAGTTTAATTTAATTGTTGTTGACGCGTACGGTATGACAGCAGAGGGGATTAACTGGGGGCGCGGGTGCTGGAGCACAAGCATTGACTTTGCCTGTCCCTGTTCCTCTTTTGTAATAGAGGTGGCAAAAAATAACGTAACTGATAGAAATAACCGGTTACTGAGAAGTAACGGTTACTGCGATAACCGTTCCTCTGATTCTGGCAGTTATTTCAATAACTGTTTAGTGTCAACAGTGCCTCGCGCCATCTGTTGACCGAAAGATCGTACTGCGCATTTGGAAGGCGTTCTATAGACCATGGGAATAACTGTGAGACTGCGCGCCATCTGTTGATAAGAACTGTGTACTATTTCGTGGGCCTTCGTTACTTTTAGCATAAACAATTAAATAAAGTTAATGTCCAAGCTGTGGCTGATAGGAGCTGCAGTACAGGCATTAACAAGTACGGTCGTTCCCTTAAGCCACCGCCTTACGTGTTTGTTAATTTAGCTTGGACGGGTAGTACAAGGAAAGTTACTTAGGAATTCGAGCGACTATGGAAATAACTGTCAGAGACCGGTATTCTCCTCTGGCAGTTATCGTTATTGGCTCGTAGTTCTAGTTCTCTGGTAGTTATCGGGCTACCACCACAGATAACCTGGAAGCTGGTAACGGAATAACTGTGTGTGTAGACGTTCCTGACTCGGTGACTCCAGTTAAAGGTCGTAGTTCCAGGTGATATTTCCAGAGAGGATAGTAACTGAAGCGAACAAATATTTTCGCACTGCTACGGAAATAGCCGCTGGCCATCGCGAATGACAAATAACATGTCAGACAGTATAACATAATACAGTGGAATATAATAATTATTATCCTCATCATTTGTCAGGAGATTGTCAAAATATGTGAATATATCACAGTAACTGCTAATATTTACAGAATTGGTACACTGACAGAATAAAACACAGTTACGTATTTTTAATAAATTTATCGTACACAGAATAACCGATCTTGACTGTTGCAACCAAGTGTTGTCAAAACTGAAATATAGCAGAATTTTTACCTAAGCTGGTCTATCAGTCTCTGTTGCGATATTCATCTGCAGAGTAGAAGGAGGGGTCAGTGGAAGCGTCTGATTCCACCCGTCTGCTTCGACGTAACGGTGTTGTGGTGTGTGAATGTCATTACGGCACGGTGTTTATGAGTTGGTTTTTTTTTGTGTGTGTGTGTGTGTGTGTGTGTGTGTGTGTGTGTGTGTGTGTGTGTGTGTGGGTGTGGGGGGGGGGGGGCTGTCGATCTAGGTTGCAGTGCCGGAATTTGCTGGTGGTAATTAATATTTTTTTTTCTAGCTGTGATGTTTTGTGTATTTATGAAGTATTGAATGTGATTTAATTTATGTAGGGATGATTGATTTGTGGACTTTTGGGATTGTGGTTTTATTTTTCGCAGTTGTAGGTGTTGGTATTTGGCATCAGTAGCTGTGGTGGACCTATATAGGTCACCGGAAATGACCGATTCCCATTTTCATAGTTGTGTGTGTTGATGTTTTAGTATCGTCATCTGAGGTTGCCCTATGTAGGTCAAGGGAAATGTCTGATTCCAATTTTCGTACTTTTAGTTGTGGGTATTGGTGTTTTGGTATGGTCACCTATAGTTGACCTATATTGTTCAAGGGAAGTGTCCGATTCCTGCAGATTTTTGTTGGTGTAGCAGAATGCTGTATTTTTTTCTTTTTGTTCTTCATTTTGTGTTTTGAGATCATGGTGTGTTTTTTTTACTAGCTTGTCCTCACCCTAAAACCCCCAACTTCCCACAGTTGTCCCATTGGTTTGATTGTATTTTTGGTGGGAAATGTTATTGTATTATTTATATGTAACTTCGTGTTTGTTGCCATGTGTATGTAGTGACGTCATAGACACTTAAAATAGCCATTTCCGGCATATTGATAACGGGTGGAATCAGACACTTCTGTATCAAATAGTCTTTCAAACACACTGTAAACCGTGCCTTATCTGAAACCAAGTTTTTAATGGTTGCTGACTTGCTGACAGTTTATTGAAAATGCATGTTCCTGAATATTGGACCCCTTTTGGACCAAGGTAACTAATTTTAGGTCTTTATGTAGATTGCTGTTTCCATTTCTAGTACTGATATTATGTATTAAGCTATTGGTTGGAAATACTTGAAACAAATTTCATAAAGGAATAAATATACTAGGAAGCAGTGGTTAGAATGCAAAGTTCCTTGAACAGGTTCCTACATGATGTTCTTGAATTGATACCACAAACGATTTTTATTACACGCTTTTACATGCGAAAAACTTTTGCTACGTTTGATAAGTTACCACAGAATATGCTCCCTTATGAAATAATAGAATGAAAAAATGTGTTATGCCCTTCCCAACTGAATTTATTATCGAGTTGTAGTCCCAGAAATGTAACACTGTCAACCTTTTCGATCTGCATGTCTTCATATGTTATAAACATGCTATCGCTGGAGAAATCGAGCAGTTTGCAAATCTGACATAAAACTTGGATTAGCGTACTCACACTTTCCCCAATAGGACTAGCTTTTACAGCACAGGAGTAAACGAATCTGTCACATTACGTATATTTTTTGTTGTATTATAAGGCTGTACACTTTATTCTATTATGCGAGCAGCACAAGAAATTAAGCTTCGAATTTAACCTACAGTACTCAGTTTACATATTACCTCATACTTAAAAACGCACGTTGTTAACATTTTACTTAAACAGTGCTTTGGCGAAGTTCCGCGTACTTTCTGTCGCAGCTGCGAAGATAATATTTCTAATAGCGACCGATAACCTACAAACATATAATCTGAAACACTAATAATCGTTCTAACATCAACTAAAATGTACCCGGAGTTAATAAGCTGAGGTTATGACACGATTCATACGACATTCCTGCTATTTCACGCTACTCGCAGTTATACTGATAACTAAACTGATGGATTCCAACTATGTCGTTATTTAACTGTCGAAGTTATCGGTATTCGCTAGCGAAAAATAACTTGGCAGTTATTAATAACCGTTAACGATAACGGTTATCAAAGAATAACTGGAACTGTGATAACGGTTACTCCAGAATAACCGTTTGGCCCACCTCTATTTTGTAATGATTTTGCTGGGCAGTGGCCTCTCGGTTAGCGATTGCATGCAGTTCTAAGCCCAGAGACATTGAAACTAGATCGAGCTAGGGACCGCCAGTCTAAATTTTTAAAATATTATATACATGGAGTGAAAATACGCATCGTCACTAGTTTTTAGTTAAAATATCCAATAACCAGTGAAAACGTGCCAAATATGCAACATGCAAATGCACATAATCCGGTCTCTACTAATAACCATTTAAGAGCAGCATAATCTATCAGTACCATAAACTTTTGGCTATAAAAATAACGGACTAATATAATACCATAGATTACTGCTAGCATCTCCTCCTCAGTCGTGGGATCATTTTTCTCCTGTTTGTTCCGCGGGATGTGTACGCCACAAAATGCTGTGTATCACTTTTATTCTGACCTAGAACACATCCAAGAACCACATTACTCGCACTATGAAACAGAATAATATCTTTTTCAAAATTGGGGAATATCAAATCTGGGTCCGATGTCAGAGCTCGCCTTTTACGTATCAAACACCTTCTGATATTCAGTAGACCATTCAGATTTCGCTCCTTACCATAACAAGCAGTTCAAAGATCTGGCAATTTCAGCGAAGTCCTTTAAGAATCGATGACGACGATTGCAGATACCGACAGAACTCTGCTACTGTTTAACTGTCTTTGATGGCGAAAAATTCTGAACGGCCAAGACCAAACGTGGATCTGTTCTCACTCCTTCCTTGCTAATTGTATGCTCAAGATAATTTACTTCCGTTGCTACAAAACTACATTTATCGATGCTTAGCGTTACTCATGCTGTTCTCAGCCTTTTGAATACCTCCTCCAGTCATTGTACATGCTCTTCCGTGTTCTACGAAAATATCATTTGTCATCCAGATAGATCATACATTGTTTTGGTTTCAGTCCCCAAAGTACACCATCCAACAATAATCTCTGAAAGGTGGTGGGTGCATTCCTGAGTCCAAATGATATTGAAAATGATCTCTCAGGACAGAAAAAGCCGTCTTTGCTTGCACCTCTGGCGCTACTTCTATTTGATAATATCCACTCCTTAAATATGTTGTGGAGGAGAAGTTACACCGACCCAAGTTGTCAAGAGCCACCGTTACATTTGTTATCAGATATGTACCGGTGATTTTTTGTTCATAAAGGTATCAGTGGTCACAGCAAAATCTGCATTTTTTAGTGCTGTATTGTGACTTTTTCAGGACCAAAATTACCGCTGCCCCCCAAAGACGATCAATATACCTAACAATACTATCAACTAGCTGCTGGTCGATAAATTCTTTCATTACCTGTTGTATACACGTCGGAACTCAATGTGGGTTCTTGTACACTGTAGCATTATTCCCTGTTACTGGCGTGCTGGTGATTGGCCACTCATACTAAACAAATCCATGAACCACAGTAACGAAGCTTCCCTGTAAATGTTCCACTTTCTCACGTAATGCATATGCATTGATGGTCTGCTTGTTGCAGAGGTCCTGACTTGATCTGTCAAGATTATCTTTCTCCAAACCATGCAAATTAGCAATTAGTAAACCCTCTGGCAGATTCACTTTGTCGTTGCCAAAATGTTCAAGACTGACCGGAACCATAAAGCCTCTGTCCACATCGCTGACACTAACTATACTTCTGCATATAAAACAGTGTGACATATCCAATTCTTCAGTAGTTTCCTATTGCTTTACAATATACAATAAATCCTTTGGTCGTTCCATATTTATGCTCACCCAGATCAACTTCCCTTTACCTTGTGGTATAGCGTCATAAAAATTGATCTTTAGTGTCTGTGTCCACAATTTATTTTGTGCAGCCATCATGATTGGTGAACCTTGGGACAGTGTAAAACGTCGCTGTTGCCCCTAGTGGAAACAATGTCCCACCAAATTCAATTGTACGCTACAAAAAGTCAATTTTTGTGTGATGTTTAGCAAGAAATTCAAGTCTCAGGATTGTACAACACACCTCACCAACACACAGCAGCATTTCTACATGTTGTCTAAAACTCTTATTTCTTATGTTAAAACTGAGCAGCGTTGTCCCCAATGACTTCAAATCATCATCACCTACTCTGCATAACTTATACCATTGTGACCGAGTCTCTTTCTGCCCAAGAGATCCAGACCAACTACTGACACGCAAGCCCCTGTGTCCACCAGAAATCAATGTTCTGTACCAGTTACTTTGCCTAGAAAACAACACTCTGACTCTGCATACGTTTCTGCAGTTTGTGTTCTAGTGAGAATGCCATCTGGTGGATGAGGCACTCCCATTCCCGTTTAACGAGCGATTATTAGGACGTTGCTTGTCCCATGCTTTCTTTCGACCATCATATGCTTTATGGCTCACCCCTCCACATTTATAATATTTGGCCTGATGGTATTGTTTCCTGATGTGGCCCATTGCCCACATCTAAAGCACTTCACCTCGGAAGAAAGGACATCGCTATCACTCTATCATTATGTAGCAATATCGATCTCCTCCACTGGTATAACAATCCTAATGGGAGCAAATAAGTCACTCGAGTTCTCCATTCTGACTCTCCTTGACATATCCGCAGAAATACCTTGTAAAAAAAAGGAAAAAAAAGAAAAGAAAAAGAATCTAGAGCCTTACTCTCTGCCTCATGCATAATCACTCTATCAGCTTCCTCACTCTGTGTTAGTTCATACAGTTGCGAGTTTAGTTTCCAATTCTTTACAGAGAAGGATTCCATTGATTTGCCATACTTCTGCAATGGTCCATCATGCTGTTCTGCTACTATTAGGCCATTAGCCAGTTCATCAAACGTTTGGGTACTAAGGATCTCTTGGTACATAATGTACATTTTTACATAACTCACTAAGCTTAATCTAGCCATATTCAGGACATTCCTTTTGCCAATTTCCCAATTTGGTGGCAGCCTTTACATCACTAATAAAAATAATAAGGTCGGGGCACTTTCCCTGAAAAGTACACTGTGAGGTGAGCTGCTGCGGGGTCGATGGAAGGGGTGGGTGTGCTCAACACAGTTTTATTTTGTCCTGGATCACGGAGTATTTGGTCCCCAATGGTTTTCCATTCCTCTATTCTCCTAAGCAATGCTTCATTGTCTTGCCCCTATTGCACTGTAATTTTTAACAATGCAGGTATCTTTCCCTTCAAAGCCTCCAACGTTACATTCAATCACTGCTCGCATTTCCGGAATTTGTGTAAACTCTGTTTGCTGTTATACCCAAAAAGAAGGAAACTACATACACAATAGGCAAGAAGAAGAAAAGGACTGTATCATAGCCCAAGGAGATCCTGTGCACGTGGAATCGTGACCAACCTTTCTACGTGCACCACAGGTAGTTTACACATCTTGAACACATGGCAAGTCATGCACAGATAAATTACAGTACAGATACCTCACTGGCTGCAAGTAAACATCTCTAGTGTTCCTGCCGAACTGATACTAGTCTAGGGTCCTGCAGTCTAACAAACAACAGTTGTAATGAACTGTGAAGGTAAAATACAGAACAAGAATGCAAACAAATATCTGTCATATCCCACACCACATTTTACGAACTTCAGCTCGTAGCTGTTGACCTAACATTAGGGCTGTGTAGACAGTCAGCTGCTGTTGTCCTAGATGTGTGGGTGTGGCACCAGACATAGATGTCTTCACCATTGGCAACCACTTGCTGACAGCTGATACAGGGATCTGGATCCACACTCCTACAGTTGTTAGGGAGAGAGAGGCAGAATGTGTTGGTAAGATTCTAACTACACTTGAGAACATCAAGAAAACATAATTGCCAAATACACATTTATTGGAAGGTAATGGTTTGTCTTCAAAAGTGCCACACCTCGGCCAGGCAGGCAGAGTAGTGCACCATCTGCAATAGAATAGTGGCGTACAATTGACTAACAGTATCGCTGATGCATCGAAACATTGGGTGGCAGCTGCAACGTCGTAGGCGGCCGTCGACCTGCAGAATTCAGCGGCCTCCATATCGATCTCCAAAGTGCTTTCATGGACATTGAAGATTTACACTCAGGAGCCTCGACCCAGGTCCACCTGAAGTATTCCCTGGCTCACAGGGGCAGCTCTTGGCCCCAATTTCAGAGACAGGAGCCAGCAGCGTTAGTGTCTACCTCAGGAATGGGATAAGCAGCAGCAGTGCACATCCACTCAAAGGCGGATTACGGGCGGTGTCCGTATCAAACAGGTCAAGCCTCCATCAAGACTGCAGGATGACGGCGCCCTCTGCAGCGCAACAGTGGGGCCTCAGAAGATGGCCTTGTAGCTGGCAGCAGAAACACCTTTTTTCGAACTGGACTCGTGGTACCATAGATGATTTGATAGAGCTAGGCGTGTCAAGTGTCGACATCCTTAGCCTCCTCACACACTGTATAGGTGCAGCTAACACAAGGACTGAGACTATGCACTAGGCAGTCAGTGATCAGCACTTGACAATCAGCAGTGAGACATCCCCAATGCTCTGCAGCATTGGGGATGGCTATGACATCATGTGTCCTGGTTCTTTCTTTGCTGTCATCTCTCCTAATGACTTCAACCTTTTGGTACTTCACCATTCAGAGGCTTTTTTTCTGCTGGCTCAACACCTAAATACTTAAAGCTGCATTGTACCTATCCTTACTAATGAAACTCTGCATTGTCACTAGTATGACGGTATCTCTTGGATTCCGTGATGTCATTATGCCTCGCTCTAAGTCTTGGGCACTTGTTTGTTCCTCCGTGCTGTGATAGCTTCCTTGTTTGCTACAACACTTTCAGCATTTCCCCCTAGCTGGCAGTCTGTTGCCCCTTGACACGGGTGGTTCAGCTTCCGGGAGCCACCAAAGCAGAACGTGGACAAATTTTTTGGGGACACTGGAGCTATTATCTCAAAGTGTAACGATACATTGAAACTTTTTTTGTGTTGATTTAGACTGAAAATAACACTCCAAAGCAGTTAGATGGCAAAGATGTAAGCCCTCTCCCCATCACCATCCACAACCCCCTCTTCCAAAAAAAGAAGAAGGGAATAAACAGATGGGTAAAGTAATGGTGACTGTTTTTCTGTGGCCTGCTGATAGATATACTATTATAGTGACTAACTCTTTTTGTATGATTGTATTGGATTATTTGTACAACAGCTGTACAAAAAGTATGTGACTTTTATTTCTAAAATCAGTCTTTACACAGATACAATTGTTAGACACTAGGCACCATCAAAGTAGTTCCTTCAGTTTCTATACACCTCTCCCAGCGCTGCTGCCACTGCTGGAACTGTCACTGGAAAGCCTCTTTTGGTTTGGTTTGCAGCTGCTCTGTTGAATTCTGAATAATGTCTTTCCTTTCCGAAATCTGGTCCCTTTCAGAGTATTTTTCAGTTGAGGGAAAAGCCAGAAGTCACTTGGTATTAGCTCAGGGGAATA